>NC_057863.1:291838660-292460445 GCF_019393635.1 Dromiciops gliroides | reverse complement strand
AACTGTATTTTTTTTTAGTAAATTGATACATCCAGTACACACTGTTCTATAAAGAAAAGAGTTGATTATATATTATACATCACCATTTTATTATTTTATTGTAACACTTTTGGTGAGGATTATTTGGCTTAGGAATTGCGTGATCAATTATTGTTATGTCTTTAAAGCTTCATGCAGCATAACTTCATGTGCCTCTCTATTTCCTTTCGGGCGATCAAGTTTCAGTTTTTCAGAGACCATAGTGTTTCATGATTCACAGGTATACAACAACCTTGGAAAAATATTAGAATTTAAATGATGGACCTTGGTTTTAGTCAGATACATGCAGTCATCAAAAAAATACAAAACAAAACACATGAAACTTTATATTTTCCCTAAAGCTATCCAGCCAGCTTTCCTTTTCCTGTTCAATTCTGGGTCTAGCTCATTGTCCATTCACAGAGTCTAATCTATGTATCTATAATGTCTGAACCCCAGGGGTGGTCCATTCATCATATCATAAAAATCTCAAAGGATACCAGGAAGTCAGTACCTGTTGACAAATGCTCTTGTTCCTATCTACAATTCTCTTCCCACACCCTTTCCTGACTTCTATACCTCAGAACTATGCTCTCTCTGCTGCTGGCTAAGTCGGAACTCTCCTCAGTTCCTGGGGCCTTCCTTCCCTGGAAGAGTCCATCAGTGCTATGAACCACTTAACATGAAATATCCCTTTTCAAGGCCTCCCCTCTTCCCTTGGTGAATTCTTCTTGGAGCCTCCATTTTATGGCAAAACCAAAGCTGCCCTGACTTCATTTTTCTTTTGGCCCTATTCTTGACTTCCAGTGGATTCCAGAATGATATCCCTGATCCAGGTGCCTTCATCCCCCTCCCCAGTACTTTTCAGCTTCATTTTGTATGTTTACAATATATTTATAATTATTAGATTGTAAGTTATTTGAGGGGAAAGTTTATCTTTACTGGCATGCATTTGTATCTCTAGTGCTTAGCTCAATGCTTGGCACACAGTACTAGCTTAAAGATGGTTTTCATCTTCCTTCACTCCTTCCTTATCTTTCTCCTTTCTTCCTTCCCTCCTCACCTTCCTCTTCCCTCCCTTTGCTCTTCCCTTTCTGTCCCTGTCTTTGTCCTTCCTTCCTTTCTTCCTTCTTTCCTTTGGAAACACAGCCCAAATTCACACTCATTGAAGCTCAATATCTATCACTAAAAGAACATTGCAATTTACCAATTCTGATTCAAATTCATAAGCTTATGTTGGGCATAAATAACTAAGAGATATTACAAACAAAGTCGTTCCATTTCCTTGTCTTGTTTTTTGTATCCTTTTGTTCGCAGAGCACCAGTTCATCTCATGTGGTCAGTTTTCTCCTAAATGGTCGTTCCTGTCTTCTTACAAATTCAGTTCAGTAAAAGAAAGGGAGGTAAATGATAGATTCATTCACAATGAGATGGAAATAACTGATTCTATCTCATTATCCCTCTCAGAGCATTTCATTTTCATAAGCATCAAATCTTTAAGCTAAATTTACATAATGGTAAAATTCAAAGTAACAGTTAATGTGGGAAGTAAGATATTTGGGCAAAAGACTGAGGCTTTATTGGTACTTTTGAATCATTCTGTGTAAACAATAGGATAACCAGGAGTAGTAATGTCATACTCTAACAGTGAAACCAAATCTGACTATATGGACCAAAGACACTGTAGTCAAGTGGGAAAAAAGGCTTGTCAGCCAAAAATTGATAATTTCTTCAAACATGGTAATCCATTGGGGAGGGGAATGGTCCTCATTCCTATGTAATCTCTTGCCTTTTTGCAGTGGAATAGATGAATGATAGTGAAGAGAGCAAAGAGTGCTAAGAAATAGTTTTTATAGTTTCTATAAATATGAATTTAGTCATTGCCAGCCTAAATGTGACCCCATTAAAGTCGTACTATGATGACTTATACATGCTATTGTTATACCCTTGGGTTCATCAGGGCTATACCAGAAAGCCATAAACTTTGGCAGATCCTACCAAATTTTATAAGGCTTTGACTACCAACCTAATGATAATCTGAAATCAGAGGCCTAGGCTAGTTTACTTCAGAATAACTCATTGCCAAGTTGGTCAAGGAGTGATAAATTTTTCAGCCACATCAACTCATAAAAGCTGTCACCTGTGGAATAGAGTTGTTATGCATGTAAGTAGAAAACTGATAACCACCATCAAAATCATAGATCTTGAAGCATTGCAATATTATAAATATGAAATATTTGATCAGTAAATAATATATTATTTTTCTACTAGAAGAAATGAGTCACTTCAATATTGGAGGTGTAATGATTGGAATGACGCCACCTGCTGGAGACTTACTGTAGAAAAGCTCCGCCATGAGGTGAAAGTCTCTGAGGACAAGACCATACATCTTTTCTTTGGCGTCAGGAAATGATGTTTGCTTGTGGGAGGAAGAAGGGGGAGGCTGGCGCTCTGACTCGCACTCTTTCCTGTGGACTCTGGCAGAGAGCAGAGCTAGGAATGCGCTCTCCCTTTAATAGACAGATGAATGTAGGTCTTTCACTCTTTACCCAATTCTTATTCTCCTTAATAAATGCTTAAAAGTATAACTCTTGCTAAAGCTTATAATTTATTGGCGACCACTCATTAGATATTTTAGACAGTATAGCTAGAATTTTAGCCTTAACAGAGGCAATGTAGTTCAATGCAAAACACTGCATTTGGTCTAATGCAATGAGTCCTATCATGTCCTGGACCTACTAATGATAAATAACCTTATGAAAGGTCATTTAACCTCTCTGGGCCTCAGTTTCCACATCTGTAAAATGAAATGTTGGAATATATGATTTATAAAGTCACGTATAGCCAGAAAAATCCATGAACTTAAAAAAATAAATGAGACAAAAACAAAGTTGCAGCTAAATGGAATGATAGTTCATGAGTCCGACATGTAGAGAAAAATAAAGGAGCTGGGAAAGTCTCATGCTTCAAAAAGCAATGTAATGCATCATTTCTTTGAATGTCTGCTTATTATGGAGAGAGAAACAGAGACAGAGACAGAGAGAGAAATCTGAGCACAGACTAGAGACTTTAAAGCAGTCCTGGGTTCCTGTGGGAAGCTGGTATAAAGCCTGTACAAGAAACTAATGACAAAAGATGAGTCATGGATGGCAGCTGTGAAAAGAGAAGGTGGGTGTTTAGATAATGGGAGTTGATGAACCCCAGATTCTCCAATAATCTAAAGTTTCATTCTTTTTCTGACAAGAGTTTTCTTTTGGGGTCATTTGAAGTATTTTTTATCCTTTTCCATTTTACTACCACCATCACTTCCCACAAAATGCCAGCTCCATGAGGGCAGAAACTTTTGTGTTTTGTTTTCTTTTTATCCCTAAGATCTAGTACAATGCCTTGCACATCGCATAAAAGAAAGATTAGTTTAATTTAACTGAATCGAAGCAAACATACTATTGTGAATTCCCACAAGACAAAGGAGAGTAACATGGTCAATATCAATAGTCTGTAAGTTTTACTAAGATGCCTTGTAAATAATAAGAGAAATATAGGAGCTTCAAGGAAGTGTATAATCAGAAAAAGCGTATGGGTCACTCATGGAACAATAGTCATGGATAATAGATTAACAGATTTAATATTGCACTGATACCCATAAAAAATGTGTGACCTAGAGGAAGGCCTCCAGGACCTTGGGTAGATTGTCTTTGAAAGATTTATGGGTTAGTATTAACTAAAATTACACAGAAAGAGAAGATATCAGGAAGATAAAATCTCAAGAGTTGACATGGGCAAAACAACCTATCTTCTCCAATTAAGAATCAATCATGGGCAGCTAGATGGAGCAGTGGATAAAGCACCGGCCCTGGATTCAGAAGGACCTGAATTCAAATCTGGCCTCAAACACTTGGCACTTACTAGCTGTGTGACCCTGGCCAAGTCACTTAAACCTCATTGACCTGAAAAAAAAAAAAGAATCAGTCACTACAATATTTTCAAGAAGTTGTCATCCAGCATTTAATGCGAGACTTAAGGAGGAATCCATTACAAAATAGTTCATTTTTAAGAGCTCTAATTGTAAGGTAATTCTTTAAATTGTAATTATATTTGAATTTTAATTCTTCAAATTGTTCCTGAATCTCCCTTTTTCAAATTCTGCCCTCTGCATCAAAGCCAAACAAGTACAGATCTTCTTCTACATAAATACCATTTAAATACTACAAGACAACTATCATGCTGACCATCCCTGCCTATCCTTCCAACATTCTGATGAGGGCTAAGACTTTAAGATATATAGGCAAGTAAAGAAAAAAATACAAAATAATACAAAATAATTTCAAGATGAAAATATTGCTTATAACTGAGATCATTAAAGGCCTCTCTGGTAGGAAATGGTACATGGACCTTGCTTTGAAGGCAGAGTGCATTCCAGACATAGGAGACTTCTTGTGCAAAGACATGGAAATGGAAGATGGAATGTATGTAACCTATCAGAAAGAGCTAGCAAAGAGTTTAAGTGTAATGAATAGTGTAAAAAAGATTATTATGAAATAAGATGAGAAAAGTACCTGGGAATTCTTCTATGAGAGGGGCTTTAAATGCCAGATTGAGAGGTTTTTATTTTATCCTGGGGGCAATAAAAAGCTACTGAAAAAATATTTAGCACATTTGTGCTGTGTGTGTGGGAAGGTAGTGGTTACGTGATCAGTATTTTAGATATGTCAAATTGGCAGCTGTTTGGGGAATGTATTGGAAAGAAGAGAAATGATACAAGGAGAAAAATTAAGAGGTGAATGAATGATTGAATAAATAAAAATGAAAGACTGATAGATCATAAGATCCTGAAATGGGGTAGTACCTAAATAGGTGAAGAGAAGGTAGCTATGAGAGACATTATTGGGGGTAGAATCAGCATGATTTGGCAACTGAATGACTGTAGGAATTGAGGGGGAGAGAAACATCAAGGATAACTTCAGCATTCTAAACCTGAGTGGTTAGAAGATGTCATTAATAGAAAAGGGTAATTTTAAAAGAGGGATCTCATAATTGAAACAAACTATACATTGGTGAGTAGTCAGGGAGGTGTGGGGACCAATTTTTAATTGGGGAGTGCTAGCTAAGTGGCTCGCCACAATATTGGGGCAAGGAAGGAGACCGGCAGCCTCCCTCAAAACACAGAACAAGATTTATTTTAACAAGAACGAACTTAAAAAAAAAAAACACAAACAGGTTCAGTAGGATCAAGGGAAAGGAAATAAAATGGGGAAAGGGAAATTATAATACCTGAAAAAATACCACCGCCCAGGAATCAGCTGAAAATACGTAGCAGAATGCCTATAGCTTTCCAGCTTCCACCTAGAATGTCCAATTCTCCTCCCCCAAACCTAGAAACACCCCACACAGTCCCAGCCAATGGGATGGCCGCTCTGACAGTCACATGACTGCCCTCACTAGGCTTCCAATATTATAATTTTGCCAGGCCCATGTAGGCTTCCGCGAGTGGTGATGATATGAGGTGCCAGAGCCCTGGCAATGGCTACAACCAGTGGGTGGAGCACCGTGCGGTTTGCAGAGCCCCAGGCCAGTGCGAGCTGAGGCATAAAAACCTCAAATAACAATTAATTCTTTACAGAGGCTAGGAGGAATGTGAGCATAGTTAAGTAAAGGTACAAATTACAAGAATCTAAAACATACTTTCCTTTTCATTTCCTCTTTTATTTAGTTTTAATCATTACTTTGTGGAATAAAATATAATGTATCTGCTACATAAAGATCCTAATAACCTGAAAGTCAATATTAGGAAAATAAAATGAATGAGGGAAGATGAGGGACATTGGTAAATAGACGTAGAGTGCTATTTGAGGTGAAAATGCAAATGTTTCAGACCAAATAGTCTTTTTTGAAGGTGAATAACTTTAGTGAATCATTGTAATGCTGACATAAACCACAATACCTATTTTGTGTGTGTGTGTGTGTGTAATATTCTAAAAATTTCACCATCTTACTATGACATTCATCAGTAATGATTCAGTGTGGAACTTTTCTTTTGATAGCTGTTCATTAAGACTGTGTATCAGTGTATCAGTCCTGAACTGTTCACTGTTTCCACAGAGGATCTAATTAAAGGGGCAGAAACATTATTTTTTCCAATGCAGTTGATTCTATTCTGACTCACCATCATATTCTATTTAAAACATCCTTCTCTTCAGGATGAATCTTCAACTGAGGTACAGTATACCAAACATAATCATTGATCAGTTTTATCTCAGTCTCACATTGCACATTTTATTGTGCTAAATGATTCTTACAGTAACTATCATATTAAATCAGAGCTTTAACATTATGATTCATAACTACTGTGGAACCTGGCATTAATAAATCAAGGCACTAAATTGGAAGTTTAAAGTTAAGATTTATAAACTAACATACTAAATCACAACTTTAAAATTCAGTATTCATTAATAAGAACTTTTCTATACAGGGCTTGTAAATCAAAGAAATCTACCTGATGGCTTAAAGTTAATGTGTGTAAATCAGAATTCTGAGCATTCATATTAATAAATCAAGAAAAAGCCATTATACTTTGTAAGTTTCCTTTAAAAAAAGTTCCTATATTATGCAGGACACTAAATTCTAAGATATATATCTTAGAACCTACCTTGAAAACCATTCCTAAAATTCTGGCTTATGTTTAACTGAAATCTTGACTTCCTTCACTTAAGTCCATTTTACCTAGAGCATTTTCCAAGGGGCACAGAAAAAAAAAAGTTGACATTTGCTTCCTTAAAATCCTTCATTTACTTATAAGCAATTATCATTGCCCTTTAGCTTTCTTTTAACATATATCATATAATCTTAGAATGGACTCAAATTTTAGAAATTATACAACTTCCTTATTTTAAAAATAAGTTGGGGGACAGGCAGCTAGGTGACACAGTGGATAAAGCAGCCAGCCCTGGCTTCAGGAGGACCTGAGTTCAAATTCGGTCTCAGACACTTTCCACTTCCTAGCTGTGTGACCCTGGGCAAGTCACTTAACCCTAATTGCTCTGTAAAAACCAAAACAAAACAAAACAAAAAATAAAAATAAGTAGACTGAGACCCAGAGAGTTTAAATAATTTTTCCCAGGTCAAAAATGAACTAGGTCAAATCCAGCCTCAGTCACTTGACACTTACTAGCTGTGTGACCTTGGGCAAGTCACTTCACTCCCATTGCCCCACAAAAAAAAATGAACTAGGCATCTAATTCAGGTCTTACTACTAATAATACTCCCACTTATAACAGAAATACTAATGATACTGATGGGATTTATAAAGTACAAAGTTTTTTACATATATTAACTCAATTGAGGCTTACAACATGCCTATGACATGAGATAGTATATATAAAGTGAATTTCAAGCCTGAAAATAGATTATTATTCTTCCTTTTTTAAAATTAAAATAAGATTCAGAGATTGAGGGAAGATATATGTTTTCCCTTGGCCGCCCAGCTGGTATATGTGTGACGACCTAACTCTTTCTGCTATTATCAACCTGATTCTCTAATTCTGAAAAAAAAAAATTTAAAAAGCTTTTTTGCTTTTGTTTTCTTTCAAAAGATTCATAATTTGTACCTCTGAACATTTATATCCTTCATATCTTTTTTGTGATATTTAGCAAACCAAGGAACAGTACTCTAACAAAGTTGTGGCTAGTGCAGAATATAGTGAACACATCTCTCCCAGTTACTCACATTTCATATATGCTTCATACAGATTATCCTTTAGCACAACCAA
Source organism: Dromiciops gliroides (assembly GCF_019393635.1). Classification (NCBI taxonomy): domain Eukaryota; kingdom Metazoa; phylum Chordata; class Mammalia; order Microbiotheria; family Microbiotheriidae; genus Dromiciops; species Dromiciops gliroides. The sequence goes on along the minus strand of NC_057863.1, from coordinate 292,452,661 downwards.
AATTATTTGTGCAATTATTATTCCCTTCTTAAGTCCTAGAGAACATAGAAAGTTCTTCTGACAGGCACACTTAGAAAAGAAACTTCATTCTGTGATGAGTAAAATCTTAATGTGTGTGACCTTACCTGCCCCCCCCCCTCAGTGTGGGTGTGGGGGAAACTAGCTAGAATTTACTTATAAATTAGAAAATTCAGCAAGTTTGGGGGCCTTAAGTATTTATTAAAGTATATTAGAAGTCAGTAAAGATAGGTAGAGCACATGGAGTACAGAGAGTACAGAAAGAAAAAGCCTTATCTACCTTAGGGTTCAGACTGGCCCCCTTCTTCCTTTCTCCTCTCTGCCACCAACCTGAGGTTCTGGAAACCAAAGAGACAGACCCAGCGAGCCTGCCTCATCTACTTCCTGTCTCCCTCTCCAGAAGGGGCCATCCTTCAAGCTGATTGCTTGGGGGTGGTCTCCTGTTTATGTTGTAGTACACAGCCTCTGGGAACAACACCCCACTCAGGGCTGGCCAAGTGTGGTCTCAATTTAATCAACCTTAAGTAGGTTCTCAGTCAGTCTCTCAGTCTCACCCAATTCAATCAATTCCAAACCAGTCTTCAGGTGGGGCCCCTGGGCATCTGCCAAATCCCATTATTTTCTTACAGTTCTATCTTGTTTTGATGCTTTCATGGTCACTAGGTGGTATCAGAGAAATAACTGCCTCCTAAAAAAATCAATGATCTCAATCTTGTGATATCTGAGAAACAGCTGTCTCCAGGCACAGATTTAACATGTAGATGGAAGCACCCTTTTGTCATCTATCTTATAAGACATTCATCTGGTCAGACTCGTCTGGTACTATTTGTCATTGGTGACCACTGCCCCACTCTGTTCCCTATTTCTTGGAAAGGACATAACCTTCATTAGCTCTCTTAAACCTGTGGACAAAATGATGACCCAGAGAGAGCTACACACAGAACAGAAAAAGACAAGTTGAGCAAGGTACCAGACACTTCAGGAATATTATGCCCTCAGTTACCAATTCCAATATGAGTCTTTCTTATTCAATAACAGTGTACGGTCTCCACTCTGCCTCCACTTATTACCACACTGAAAAAAGTCCACCAATAATCTTTCTGGGGATTCTATCTTAACAGAGGGCTAAGTTGACTGCACTATTGAGCCCCGGGATATCTCTCTTATGGAGTTATCTCAGTTTTCACTTGAGCCATATGTCCTTTTTCACATGAATTGGTGTGTTGTCACATCTCTCCTATATTTTATTTGTATATTTGCTATTTTGAATGTGAATATAGGACTTTACATTGATCCCTCTATCATTTCATATCACTCAATATGATATGTTGTTTCTGCTCATCATGAACATTTTGTTTCTTGCATCACTTATTTTATTATAAAAAATTATTGAAACAGAGTCAAATGTTATAGCACTAGAGGACACCATTCATTGACACTATTTGGATATTTCCACTTAATATTTTTTACCTACAGAAAAAAATAAAACATATAAAGTTGACCACTTTTCATCTAGCCCATACCAATATCATGACTTTTCAAAGGAATTTGCTGAAATACAAATATAGCACCCCTATGCCACTTGCCCAATTTCCTCATCCAATAACTCTTCTAAAAAAGAAAATTAAGGTAGTTCGGCATGATCTATTCTTAGTTATCAATGCTAATTCCTATTGATTTTTGCTTAACCTGCTAAGGACTCACAAGTGATTTGTTTTAAAATGTATTCTAGAGTTTATAGAAAACCAGTATAACATCATTCAATTGTTTACAAAACCCTCATTCTTCCCCTTTCTGGAAATTGGGACATTTGTCCATCATTAATCCTATAGTATCTCTGTCATTCTTCACAACTTCTCAGAGATCACAAACAACAGTTTTCCAAACACATCTCCATGTTCATTTAGTAATCCAAAATGATTTCCATTCTGGTCAGATGACCTGAAATCATTAAGATGTTTGTCCCCATAGGATTGTCTTATGATTTTTTAATCCAACTATCATTTTCCTTTATAGAAAAATTAGAGACCAAATATTAGCTGAGTATTTTTTATTTTTTTGTAATTCTTTAATTCCCCATCTATCCCAGGTCCCAAGAAGTAGGCCCCCTTCATACTTATTCTTTATCTTCCAATTTAGCTTGTAAAGTCCTTTTTGTTGTTCTTGGAACTATTCAAAAGTCTCACCTCAAACAGGGCTTTAGCCTTTCTGAATATTCTTATAATCATTTGAATTTGACCTTTGTTCAGAACCATAACTAATAATTTTTGCTCCTGGGACAGGTACCACAGAGAGCACTTGAAGTGATTAGCACTCACCTACAGAGACAAGAGACAAAGACTCTGGGATATCATTTGGGGATGGAGAGAGGATTGACTGAAACAGGTTAATGGAAGGAGAGGAACCAAGCCTAGCCCATAATCTCATAGCTTTCCATTTAAATTAATTATTCTCATTAAATAAGCTGCAATATTTGTCAGTACCTTCTAAATTCAACACCCTCTAAATTTGATACCTTGGGACAAAGTTCTAATCATCCAACCTTAGATATAACTCTGCCTTAATTTTGTGCCCTTGTTATCCAGTGATACTTATGCTATTTTATTATTTTCCTAATAAATAAGTCCTATTTCTATTAAATAGGATAAGTTCTATTTCCTCTAGCACACATTTCCTTTATTAACACATTTTTAAGTAGCTGGAATGTAGTATGGGGATTCTGTATAAAAAAATAACTATATGGAATTTACATTCTTGCAGAGGTAGCTCTAAATTATCATCAATAATATAGATTTTTAAGTCCCAAGCAAAATGTTCTGAAGGAATCTCCAAAATAGACCATCACTACTCCTTCTGTTGTCAGTCCCATGCATAAATATTTAATTTGGGGTAGTGTCCCAGGCTCTCTTTATAAAGATATCATGAACTTAATTGTGGCTGCTGTGTCAAGTAGTCATCCTCTCTGTGATAGTACTTTTATATCATTTAAGGCATTCTGAGTACATAATACTAGAAGAGTCAAATTAAGAATAATTGTTGTCTGTTCTATAGTAAAGATTTTTATTACATGAAAGCTATGGAACTTTGAAGAAATTTTATATGCATAAAAAATATAAAACATTATTGTTGAGTTTTCCTTCACAGTCTAGCTCCATAAATTTTGTTTTACTAATGTTTGTGCTTTTCACAACTTATCATTTCCTCTGAGTAGCTTGAAATTGGAACTTCCTTCTTTGTAAAGGAAGATAATAGAAATTACAGATGATGAAATATGGGTATTAGTCATTCTATGCATAACAACAATACATTCATGAACAGGTGGGATTTATACAATACATAATTCATTGAGGAGAGACTTGTTTGTTTCTTTAAATTATTGGGAAAATAAAGTAAATAAATTACATGATAACTAAATGGTATGATAACTAATCTTTTTTATCTTTATTTAGCATGACATAAATTAAAAAACATGATTGTGAATAATTCTAACATTCTTAAAAGATACACTTTGCTTGGATCTTATCTGAAAAGTTTGACTTTTCTATTTTTAAAATGTTCATATTCTACAACATAGAAACATTTCTTTTTCTGCTTTGGATCAATTGAAATAATCTAACAGCTAAAAAACGCAAGAGTTCATTTAGTTGAATACTCTCTTCTAAGGCAGTAATACTCAGTCTCTAGCTACTAGGGCTTTGTCCTTTGCAATGAAAAGCTATTCAAGACATCTAAATGCTGCTTTCATTTATGACCTTATATAAGACCAGACAAGCTATGAGAATAAGTTGAAATTGGGGCTCAATAGTAATTGCAAATATGGCTCTAGAGCCTCTAGCTGTACTACCAGATAAAGTGAGGTTGAATAGTCTTTTAAAAAATATAACTAAGGATAAAGTTACATGATCTAAATAGATTTTATAATCAATAAATACAGATTTGTGTGTGTATGTAACTATCTTGATGTGTATTAAAATGTATAAACTAATTTCCATATATTTTTATAATCTTCACAAAACCCTATTTATGGTTATGTACTATTATCCTCATTTTTTTTAGATGAGAAATCTAAGGTTGAAATAAGTTAATTGACTTGACCCAACTATTAAATGTCAAAACCATGTTATGAACTTAGGTTTTCTAAACTGCAATCCCAATGTCCTTTTACTTCTCTGGGCATATGATGTATGCCTCCCCCCCGCCAGCCCCCTACCCCCAACCCCCCCACCCCCGCATCACCCTGTAGAATATAAGGTCCTTGAAGGCAAGGACTGTTTTTCTTTTTTCATTTTTTTTCTTTTTAACACTTGTTAAATACTTTTTTAATTTGAATTGTTGAATTTATCTGTGCCACATACCTCAATTAATTTAAACTTTACCATTCTTCTTCTTTTGACTATTTATTCATCTTCTAATATTCCTTCATCTTTATAATATGCTTTATATCCCTTGTTACCCTCTCTTCTGTCCTCTTCTCACAAGGATACAAAAATATGTGATCTTGAATAGATAACTTATCTTTATTGGACTTTAGGTTTCACAGCTATAAAATTAGGTTATTAGAATAAATGACATCAAAGCTCTATTCTATGACTTTATCTTATAGTTTGCTTAGGAAATCTTAAAAACTTAGCAAAGAAACAAATCAAAATAATTAATAGTTACTGTAAAGTAGCAGGATATGAGAACGTATCTAAGTAACCCAGTACAGTGCTGGACTGGTAGTCAAGAATGGTGTGGCCTCAGACACTTACTATCTGTATGACTGTGGGCAAGTCACTTAGCTTCTGTTTGTCTTGGAGACAGTTAGATAGTTCAGTTTATAAAGAGCTGTGCCTGGTGTGAGGAAGGCCTGAGTTCAAAAAATTCTCAAATACTTACTATCTATGTGACCCTGGGCAAGTTACTAAGCCTTTGTTTGCCTTAATCACTGAAGAATGAAAATGCAAATTTCTCCAGTATCTTCAACAAGAAAAACCCATTGGACAACATTGTCCTGCTATTGTCCATGAAGTCATGAAGAGTCAGACATGACTGAAGAACTGAACAATAAGAACAAGTGGAAAATGAAATAAACCCACAAAAATCTATATATTTCTATATAGCAATAACAGTATCCAAGAAAAATTAACAGAAAAAGGAAGCTCAACTCAAAATAACTACAGAATGGATAAATTTCTTTAAACCAATCTATATAGGTTTTTTTTTTTTTTTTTGCAGGATAATGGGGGCTAAGTGACTTGCCCAGGGTCACACAGCTAGTAAGTGTTAAGTGTCTGAGGCCAGATTTGAACTCAGGTACTCCTGAATCCAGGGCTGGTGCTTTATCCACTGTGCCACCTAGCCGCCCCCTATATAGGTTCTTAATAAATGCTTGCTGACTGATGACAATTTATGTATTTAGAACTATGCAGTTACAAAAGTGGTAGACTATCAAATGGAATAATGAAAATGGGTAGGAATGAAAGGCAAATAGTTGTTCTAGATATCAAACTGTATTATAATGCAATAGACATCAAAACCATTGATACTGGTTAAAATATAGCGATATAGAATAATGGAAAAGACTAGAGATGGGGGAATACGAAAAATGGAATTTAGTATCTCAGTGCTTGATAAACTTGAGAGCATAAATATTTGTGGAACAAGCCCTTCCTTCATAAAAATTGTTGGAAAATCTGAAAAATAGCTTGGTTGAATTTAAATTTAGGCCATCATATTATACCTCATGCAATGATTAGTTCAAAATCAATGCAATATCTGAATATTAAAATTTAAAACTAGAAAAATATAGAACCAGAAAAGGTACTTTTGGGGGAGGGTGGGGCAATTAGGGTTAAGTGACTTGCCCAGGGTCACACAGCTAGTAAGTGTCAAGTGTCTGAGGCCAGATTTGAACTCAGGTACTCCTGAATCCAGGGCCACTGCTTTATACACTGTGCCTCCTAGCTGCCCCAAAGGTACCTTTTTGTAGCTATGGCTAGGGAAAGAGATATTAATTAAACCAAGTGTAGAATTGATTACAAAAGACAAAATAGATAATTTTGATCATATGAAAATATACAGTTTTTTCATAAATAGAATGAATGAAACTTAGATGAAATGAAAAGTGATAAAATAATTTATCAAATGTATTGCATGTTTGTCTGGTAGCTAAGATATGTAGAAACCTAACGCAAATATATGAGGGCAGAAATCATTCTCCAATGAATAATTTTTCAAAAATATGAACAAATACTTCTCAAAAGAAGAATTGCAGACTTTTAACAACCATATGAAAAGTGATTTTTTTCACAAATAATTAGTAATTAGAGAAAAGTGAATCTAAACTCTGATATTTCAACTCATTCAGCAAATTGGCAAAAAATAAAGGACAAAAGATGAAAATAGTCAATGTTGGTGAGGGTATAGAAAAACTGGCAAAATAATAAACAGGGCCAATGAAATGGTCAAACCATTTTGAAAAATCTTTTGGAATTATAGAAAAAAATTACTAAAATGACTATATCTCTCAATGCACATAAAAATTTCCTAGGCATATAGCCCAAGAAAGTCAACAATTAAAAGAGATACTATATATATTTACATCAGATTTTTTGTAATAATAAAGAAGTAGAAACAAAGTAAATGTCCATTAATTTCTTAATGACTAAACTAATTGCTGCATATCAATATAAAGGAACATTAATGAATTACAAGAAATGATGAATATTAAAAGTTCAGAGATATATGTAGAGTTTACATGAATGTGCACAAAGTGAAGTATGGGAGATCAAGAAAACAATGCACATATTTACTACAATATGATGAATGTTAACAATTATAATGATTTATACTGAATGCAATGAACTTATAATGGTCAATCTTCCCACCACAACTAGCACCACCACCACCCTGATTAAGAAGAGATGTCAGAACCCAGGAACTCTATGAACACAACTACCAAACACTCTTCACACAAATCAAATCAGATCTAAATAATTGGAAAGATATCAATTGCTCTTGGATAGGCAGAGCTAATATAGTAAAAATGACAATACTGCCTAAATTAATTTACTTATTCAGTGCCATACCAATCAGACTACCTAAAAATTATTTTATAGAGCTAGAAAAAATAATAACAGATTTCATCTGGAAAAACAAAAAATCAAGAATATCCAGGGAAATAATGAAAAAAAATTCAAAGGAAAGTGGGTTAGCGGTACCAAACCTGGAACTTTACTATAAAGCGGCAGTCATCAAAACTATCTGGTACTGGCTAAAAAATAGAGTGGTAGATCAATGGAATAGGCTAGGCACAGAAAATGCAGTAGTAAATGACACTAGTAATGTAATGTTTGATAAACCCAAAGACTCCAGCTTCTGGGATAGGAACTCGGTATTTGACCAAAAACTGCTGGGAAAACTGGAAGATAGTATGGCAGAAATTAGGCATAGACCAACATCTTACACCTTATACTAAAATAAGGTCAAAATGGATACATGATTTAGACATAAGAGGTGATACCATATGTAAATTAGGAGAGAAAGGAATAGTCTACCTATCAGATCTTTGGAAAGGAAAACAGTTTATGACCAAACAAGTGATAGTGAATATTATAAAATGCATAATCGATGATTTTGATTACATTAAATTAAAAAGGTTTTGTACAAACAGAAGCAATGCATCCAAAATTAGAAGGGCGGCAGAAAGCTGGGAAACAATTTTTGTTGGCCAGTACTTCTGATAAAGGCCTCATCTCTAAAATATATAAGGAACTAAATCAAATTTATAAGAATCCAAGTCATTCCCCAATTGAGAAATAGTCAAAGGATATGAAGAGGCAGTTTTCTGATGAAGAAACCAAAGCTATCTATTCCCATATGAAAAAATGCTCTAAATCACTATTGATTAGAGAGATGCAAATTAAAACAACTCTGAGGTACCACATGACACCTATCAGATTGGCTAAAATGACAAAAAAGGAAAATAATAAATGTTGGAGAAGCTGTGGGAAAATTGGAACACTAATGCATTGTTGGTGGAGCTGTGAACTGATCCAACCATTCTGGAGAGCAATTTGGAATTATGCCCAAAGGGCAATAAAGCTGTGCATACCCTTTCACCCAGCAATACCACTTTTGGGTCTTTTTCCCAAAGAAATCATGGAAAGGGGAAAGGGACCCACATGTACAAAAATATTTATAGCTGCTCTTTATGTGGTGGCAAGGAATTTGAAGTTGAGGGGGTGCCCATCAATTGGGGAATGACTGGACAAGTTGTGGTATATGAATACAATGGAATACTATTGTGCTGTAAGAAATGATGAGCAAGAGGAGTTCAGAGAAATCTGGAGGGTCTTGAATGGGCTGATGATGAGTGAGATAAGCAGAAGCAGAAGAACATTGTACACAGTATCATCAACATTGAGTGTTGATCTACTGTGATGAACTATATTCTTCTCACCAATGGAATGGTACAGAAGAGTTCAAGGGAACTCATGATAGAAGAGGATCTCCAAATCCAAGAAAAAAAAAGAAAGAAAGAACTGTGGAGTATAGATGCTGAATGAACCATATTATTTCTTTTGGTTTTGGTGCTGTTGTTTTTTCTATTTTGAGGTTTTTCATCATTGCTCTGATTCTTCTCATAACATGACTAATGCAGAAATAGGATTAATGTTATTATGTGTGTGTATATATATATATAAAACTTATATCAGATTACCTGCTGTCTAGGGGAGGGGGGAAGGGAGGGGAGGGAGGGAGAAAAATCTGAAATTGGAAAGCTTGTATAAACAAAAGTTGAGAACTATCTTTACATGTAATGGGGAAAAAAAGAAAATGATGGCGAAATGTGAATAATGCAGATTCAACTTAAAAAAAAAAAAGAAGAGATGTCAGAAGGCATCTGCCTCCCATCTTTGCAAATATGGGTGACATTAGGTGTGAAATACAACCTATACTATGGGAATTGGTTGATATGTTGGTTAGTTTTGCTGAACTTATTTTTTTAATTCTTTGTTATACTGTATGATTTTTTGAGACAAGGAGAAGGGAACAATATTTATAAATTTTAGAAATTGGGGTGATCTGAAAACAAAAGTATCAATAAAATTAGTTCTTAAATAATGTTAATATAAAGGTATATGATAATCACAAGTGATAGGTACCACAAATTGAAATAAATGATTGTTCCATATTAAGAAGTAGTATGGTAAAATTGAAAGGCAGTCATATCTTAGAGTCAGGAAGACCTCTGTTCAAGACCCTGCTTTGTGATGCGGTTTCCCATTCCTTTTACAGCTATTCTGTCCAGAACTTTGTTTCATTTGCAAGCTTGATGACATACTTAAGTTTTACACTATCCATATCCCTTACTTCCTTATTTTATCATATTATTATTATTACTATTATTATTATTTGTTTTCAAACCCCAACCCATAGTCTCTACCACTGCCTATATTCTGCTGAATGCTCAGAGGAAGTCACACTACCCTGCTGACAAATTTATCTTAGTTAATAGCTCTCACTGCAGCACTGTCAATCTTTTTACTCTATCACAGTCTGTTCTAAACTGTCTTTTCTCCTTGAACCACCTACACCTTCCTTCCTTGTCAACAGCGGAAACCTCCTCATACTTTACCACAAAAATGTAGTTTCTACATGAGTGATCTCCCATTTTGCCCTCAATTCTGTTTCTTAAATGCCCTCAACATGGCCTGTCATCTTTTCTATTGCCCCAGAGATTGAACTATTTTGTTTTTGCTTTGTCTGAGATCATGATTGCTATCCCACTTTTTTGTACATTAGCTGACACATAATACATTCTGTTCAAGCCTCTTATTTTACTCTGTGTGTATCTCTCTATATCATCAAGTGTGTTTCTTGTAAACAACTTATTATTGGATTCTGGGTTTTAATTTATTCTGCTATATGCTTCTGTTTTATGGGTGAGTTCATCCCATTCACATTCACAGTTATGATTATTAACTCTGTCTTTCTGTCCATATTATTTTTTCTTCTCTCTGTCTCTCTCTCCCTCTCTCTCCCTCCCTCCCTTCCTCCTCTCCCCTTCTTTCTCCCTCTCTGTCTCTTCTTTCTCAGACATCTGTTTGGCTTCTTACCACTACCTCCCTTAATCCACCCTCCCTTCTCTTATCTCCTTCCTCTCTTACTTTCCTGTAAGACAAGATAGATTTCTTTTTCCAAATTAGTGTGTATCTTATTCACTCTTTGAGCCAATTCCAATAAGAGTAAAGGTTTGAACATTACCTGCAACCCCCATCCCATCCCCATCTCCTCCTCTTCCTCCAAAGCTCTTTTATGTGAGATAATTTTTCATTTTACCTCTCTCTTCCTCCTTCTTACAGCACATCTCTCTTTTTCACAACTTAATTTTATTTTTTTAATCATCTCATCATAGTCATCTCACATCTATGCCCTCTGTCTATCTATATTCCTTAATTGCCATAATAATTATAAAATTCTTGTTGTCATTGTTGTTCAGTCATGCTTCAATCTTTGTGACGTCATTAGGGTTTTTTAGTAAAGATTCTGGAGTGGTTTTCCATTTCCTTTTCTGCCTCATTTTACAGATGAGGAACTGAGGCAAACAGGCTTAAGTGACTTAACCAGGGTTACACGGCTATTAAGTATCTTAAGTCAGATTTGAGCTCAGGAAGATGAATCTTCCTGCCTTTAGGCCCAGGACTCTATTCACTGTCCCATCTAGCTGTTGTATAAAATTCCTAGGAGTTACAATCATCATATTTCCATCTTTCCACAAATAAATGTAAAAATTTAAACTTTATTGAATCCTTTATTATATCTCTTTCGTATTTCCCTTTTTATGTTTATCTTGAGCCTTGTATTTGAATATCAACTTTTTATTCAGTTCTGATGTTTTCATCAGGAATGCTTGAAAGTCCTTTATTTCATCAAATATCCCTTTTTTCCCTTTGAAAGATTTATACTTAGTTGGCCTTTTTTTTTTTTTTTTTTTTGCTGGGCAATGAGGGTTAAGTGACTTGCCCAGGGTCACACAGCTAGTTTCCATGATACTTGAATTGTTTCTTTCTGGCTGCTTTCAATATTTTTTCCTTGACCTTGGAGCTCTGAAATTTAACTATAATATTCCTGGAAGTTTTCATTTTGTGATCACTTTTAGGAGGTAATTGGTGGATTCTAGTATATCAGGGAAGTATTCCTTGATAATTTTTTTAAAGATGGTTTTTGAGGAGTCCAGTTATTCTTAAATTATCTCTGCTTGATTCATTTTCCAGGTATGTTGTTTTCCAATGAGATAATTCACATTTTCTTCTGTTTTTTTTTCATTCTTTTGAATTTATTTTATTGTTTCCTGGTGTCTTAGGAAAGCATTACATTCCACTTGCTCAATTCTAATTTTGAAAGAATTATTTTCATCAGTGAGCATTTGTGCCTCTTTTTTCATTTGGCCAATTCTATCTCTCTCTCTTTTTAAATTTTCTTCAGTATTTTTGAGCATTTTTTTAACCAAGCTGTTGACTGTTTTTTCATAGTTTTCTTGTATTGTTACTCATTTCTTTTCCCATTTTTTTTCTGTACCTCTCTGATTTTAACAATCATTTTTGAGCTCTTCCAGGAATTCTTCATGGACCTATTTCCAATTCTATTTTTTCTTTTTATTTCTGTTTATAGCTGCTTTGATAATATTTTCTTCTTTTGGGTTTGTATTTTAATCTTCCCTATAACCATTGTAACTTATTATGGTCAGGTTATTTTTTTCTTTGCTCATTTTTCCAGCGTGTTTCTTGCCTTTTAATTTGATGTTAAAGTTGGACTCTGCTATTCAGGTGGAGGGGGCATTGTCCCAAGCTTTAGGCTTCTGTTTTCACAGCTAGCTCTCAGGGTCTTTAGGTTTTTGATGCTTCTAAGGTGTCAGGATCTAAAGAAAGGTGTAATAACTGTTCTCTTGCCCTATACGTTGCTGTGGAGCACTTAGAGATTGATCAGACCCAGAAGATGCCAAGGTCTTCAATGTATCCTGGAAAATTGCCAGTCATATTGACTTTTGTCTTGTCACTGGACTTTAATGACTCTGAAAGAGAGTGAGGCTGACAACTTTATGCAGTTCACTTTCACTTAAATCCAATTCATGCACAAATTAAAACATCATCCTCTTTTGTCACTGGTCTTCTTTGAAAACAAAGCAACAAGCTCCTGAATCCAGAAACAGCAAAGGGTCCCCTGCAATATCCTTCAGACTGGTAGTCCAACTTCCTCCTCTAACATGGGCTGAGAACTCTTTCATTTACTTTTTTTTTTTTTTTTTTTTTTAGTGAGGCAATTGGGGTTAAGTGACTTGCCCAGGGTCACACAGCTAGTACGTGTTAAGTGTCTGAGGTCGGATTTGAACTCAGGTCCTCCTGACTCCAGGGCCGGTGCTCTATGCACTGCGCCACCTAGCCGCCCCTGGGCTGAGAACTCTTAAACCTGCCGCTGCTGCCAATGCAGCCACACTTAAAGTGAGGACTGTACTGCCTGCACTGCTCTCACAGGGCCCATCAACATTAGTGAGAAATTCCTTTCCTATTTACCTCCTAAATTTTCTTGGGATAGAAAATTGCTTTGCCCAACCTTTTCTTGGCTATGCAGCTCCAGAATTTAATTTGTGGCAATTTTTCAGAATTATTTGGAGGGGAGTTCTAGAGAGATCAGATGAGTATTCTATACTTCTTCATCTTGATTCTGCCCTTCTAGAAAAATGTTTACTACTTACTTTTCTAGAATATATGTCTGTAGGTGACTCAGTAGATAAAGTTCTAGGCCTACAGTCAGGAAGATGAGATCAAATCTGGACTTAGACACTCAGGTGACCCTGGATAAATCATATAACCCCTGTTTGCCTTTACTCACTAAAAAAAGAAATGTCAAACTAATCCAGTATCTTTGCAAAGAAAATCCCTTACAAGTTCATAACGAGTTGAACATGACTGAAAAACAAGAAGAAGACCTAAACACCTGAAATTTCTGGCTATGAACCAAATTCTGGGTAATGTTTACATCTATCTGAGGCCATAACAATGTTTCTTTTTTTCTGAATATATTCACTGAAGAATACCTGGAATCATCACTGAGATTTGCACTAAATGAAGATTCTAGACTGATGGCAAATAGTTCATTCCACTACACAATAGTATTCTCAAAATTTTTTTCACCAGACTTTCCTAATAAGTAGCACAAAGCCTCATAAAACTCTTTTTAGTTGTTTGTTTTTTTTGTGGTGTTGTTAAAAATGCAAGTATTTGAAGAGCTACATTAAAATTTTTCTTTAATTCTTATCACTAAGAAAAAAATACTTTTGTCTGAGCTTGTATGGTATGTATTGTGTTTCATGTGACACATTATTATAAAAAACTCTGGATGACATGCTTCGAGGGTGAATTCTATGCATAATGTACTCTGATTTTCTTCCATCTTTTATCATTTATTGATCAGTTCTTTACATGTCAGGAAATCTTTCTTGAACCTAATATATCTCCTCTTTAGCTCTATTCATCATTCCTTTTTTCCAACCCTTGCCTGGGTTCTTCAGTGAGATCTATCTCCCTTCTGAACTATGTAGTCTATCCCGAAGCCAAAAATAACCCTAATCATGATTTACAATCATAAGAGTGATATAGTTGTTTCAAGGAAAAGGAAAACTGCTGGGTTTAAAGTGAAACTAGAAATAAAAGCAAAATTCCATCAATCTTTTAAACTTTTGAAAATCTTTTGACACTGTCTTAATTTCCATAAGCCTCTCTCTTCATCTTCCTCATCATTAAACCTGAGTTTGCTTCAAGCATAACTTTAACAATAATTTTAAAAACTTTTTAAACTTAATTGTTATTTTTTATTTTGTTTATTATTTCAATTGTATAGGATTTCAGTTGTATTAGGCACTAAATAGGTTTTTTGTGGCAAATAATCATTTATAACATAAATCCAATAAGAAAAATCAATCTCAGTAGTAAACAAGAAGCTGACTTCTGTACAACTGAAAATAGGAATTATGGAGATCATTTAAGAAAGTCTAGATGAAGTCTGGGAATTAGATGATTTGGGTATCAAGTGGAGCATTAGGTGACAGAAGGAAGAGAAAGAGAAGAATATGATATTTTAAAGGAAAATTGATATTACTAAAATTAAATCCATATAGGGAAGGAAGATAAAATAATTAAACAGCTGAAGTTTTAAACAATTTCAGTGATTCTCAAAATGTAGTGTTACTAATAGAAATAATGAAGTTGGGACAGGGAACTAATTTGGGGGACAAGGTGAATAATGTAGGTTGGGAATGTTGAGGTTGAGTTGATGGTAAGACATTCAGGTGGTTGGTATGGTTGGTAGCCGTTTGATATCACTATGCTGAAGACAAAGGACTCTGTGTCCAACTGTGGCTGATCAGAACAATAATAGCTTGGAAACCTCTGCCATAGTTCAAGTACAAATAGTCCACATGAACATTTAGAGTGGAGATGTCTCTAAATTTGTGCATCTAACATTTCTTTTGAACTACTGCAATTCTGCTGCACTCACAGAGCATAGCACTTTCTTTGATGTGGACACACCATGATGTGCAATCCTTTGCCAGTGTCTCCCATGTCACACAATCAATTCCAAAGTTCTTTAGAAAGACCTTCAGAATGTCTTTCCGTCACTTCTTTTGACCACCAGATGAACACTTGTCTTGTGTGAGTTCTCAGTAAAATAGTCTTTTAGACAAATATACATTTGATATTCAAATGTGTTCAGCTTATTGAAGTTGAGTTCTCAACAGTAGTTTGAATGCTTGACAGTTCAGCTTGAGAAAGAACCTCAGTGTCTGGTTTCTTGACACATGCTCTTCAGAATCTACCTAAGACAATTCACATAGAAGTGATTTAGTTTCCTGACATGGCACTGGTATACTTTCCAGGTTTCATAGGTATATAAAAATGAGATTAACACAAAGAATCTGTATATCTTCAGTCTGGCAGGCTGTCTAATATTTCTCTCCCACACTTTCTTTTGGAGCCTCTCAAACACTGAGCTACCTTTCTTTGGCAATGTGAGTGTCAACCTCATCATCTATACATACATCCCTGAAAAGCATACTGCCAAGTTAAATTAACTTATCCATAGCATTCAATATTTCTCTATTTCCTATAAGAAATGGGTCCATGTAGTTCTTGCTGGTGGAAAACAGGTGATTTCTTGGTGTTAATTCTTAGGCCAAAATTAGGATAAGTAGGAGAAAATCAATCTATACTTTGTTACCTCAGAGACTGCACTGAATGTACAATCACCTGCAAACAAAAAATCATGCACCAAATCTCCCTCCGCTTATAGCCTTTTAAATTAAATAATTTGCCATCAGTGTGATAGCAGACCTTTATGTCATGTTCATTCTTGTTGAAGGTATCTGGCAACATTGTTGAAAACGCCATGATAAAAGGCATGGGAGCAAGCACACAGATCTACTTCATTCCATTGCTGACTAGGAAAGGGTGAAAGCACCATCCATTATCTAGAATTCATGTAAGCATGCCATTATTAAATTGATGTAGGGTTGGACCAGGCAGAGCCAAGAAGGTCGAGGAAAGTCAGTAAGCCCTCAGAGCTCATCACATAATAACTCAGAAAAACTCCAAACACAGACATAAGACAACTCCTGGAGCAGTAGAACCCACAAAAGGATAGGCTGAGACCATTTTCCAGCTTAGAAGTTTGGCAGGAGGTATCTGATATACTAGGATGGGAATAGAGTCCAAACCTATGATCATGCCAAAACAGATCCAGTCCCAGGCAGGCTGCACCAGAGAAATTTACTTCTGAGCCTCCAAATAAGCTACAGTATTGGCATCTTCTAGAACTAAGCTCATGATCTGGTGAGAGGGCTGAATGGTTGGACAAGGGTGGGGGAGACTATAGGGGTGTCTTCAGGAGCTGAAGAGGTTGACCTACCCCAGCAGGGAACATGGAATAAATCTTAAGTAGCTTTGACCCAGTTGGGAGAGGGGTGCAGGCTCATTGGAGTTAACAACCAAAACAAAAAAATATTTTGTTGCCTGATCAATTTGCAAGGTAGCCTGGGGTTATTTACAGAACAGAGCATAGGCCATTTGAGTAAAGAATCTGCCCCTTCTTAAATCATACCACCTAGGACCCCCTGAAGCTTGGGACAGTTCAACTTGGAAGCAGGGCCCCACTTTAAGAAGGAGTTAAAAGTCAAGTAAAAGGCAGGCAAGATGAGCAGGCAGAGAAAGATGTGAACAATTGTAAGTTTCTTTAGTGACAAAGAAGATTGAGGTATATCCTCAGAACAGGATGGCAACATTAAGGCTCCTACATCCAAAGTTTCCAAGTAAAATGTGAATTGATCTCAGGCCATAGAGGCAATCAAAAAATGATTTGAAGATAAAGTAAGAGAGGTAGAGATAAAAATGGAAAGAGAAATGAGAGTGATACAGGAAGTCATGAGAAAAAAGACAACAACTTGAAAAGCCAAATGAAAAAAAGATTAAAAGCTCTCTGAAGAAAATAATTGCCTAATAATTAGGATTGAACAAATGGAGGCTAGTGACTTTATGAGAAACCAAGACACAATAAAGCAAATCCAATTGAATAAAAAAATAGAGTGCAATGTGAAATATTTTATTCAAAAAATTGCTGACCTCGAAAACTGATCCAGGAGAGATCATTTGAAAATGATTGGACTACCTGAAAAACATGATCAAAATAAGAGCTTGGACATCCTCTTCCAATAGATTGTCAGAGAAAATTGCCCTGATATTCTAGAAGTAGAAGGTAAAATAGAAATCAAAAGTTTCCACTGATCACCTCCTGAAAGAGATCACAAAATGAAAACCTCCAGGAATAATATAGCCAAATGCCAGAGCTCCCAGGTCAAGGAGAAAATATTGTAAGCAGCCAGAAAGAAACAATTCAAATACTGTGTTGCTACAGTCAGGATAGCACAGGATCTAGCAGCGTCTACATTAAAGGACTGGAAGGCATGAAATATGATATTACAGAGGGCAAAGGAATTGGGATTACAACCAAGAATCAGCCACCCAGAAAAACTGAATATAATTTTCCAGGGGCGGGGGGAGGGAATGGGACTTCAATGAAAAAGAGGACTTTCAAGTATTCATGACAAAAAGACCTGAACTGAATAGAAAATTTGAATTTCAAATGCAAGACCCTAGAGAAGCATAAAAAGGTAAACAGGAACAAGAAATCATGAGAGATGTTAAAAAGTTAAACTGTTGACATTCCTATATGGGAAGATGATATGTCTAAATCATAAAAGCTCTTTGAGTATTAGGGCAGAAGTTAGGAATAAATTTAGACAGAGGGCACAGGTGGGAATTGACTATGAAGAATGATATTTGTAAAACATTTATTTTTTGTTAATTTTTTTTGTGGGGTGTTCGAGGTTGAGTGTCATGCCTGGTGTCTCAGGGTTGGTGAGTGTCTTGTGTCTGAGGCCATATTTGGGCTCAGGTCCTCCTGGGTCCAGGGAAGGTGCTTTGTCCACTGTGTCACCTAGCTGCCCCATGATGACTTCTTTAGGGTAAAAATGAGGGAGGAAAGGATTGCACTGGGGGAGGGGGAAGGGGAGAGATAGAATGGGATGAAATCTCACATGAAAGAAGCAGAAAATGGATTATGTAGTAAGGGGAGAGATGTGTGAGGATTGGGGCAGTGAATGAACCTTAGATTCATCAGAATTAGCTCAAAGACCTTAATCTTATCAGAGTTGTCTCAAAGAGGGAATAATATACAAACTCAATTGGGTGGAATAATATATCTAACCCAACATGAAAGTAGGAGAGGAAAGGGATAAGGAGAGAGAGGTTAAAGAAGGAAGGACAGAGTGGGGTAGGGAGCAGTCAGAAACAAAACACTTTTGAGGAGGGATAAGATAAAAGAAGATAGAAAATGGAGTAAATATCATGGGAAGGTAATAGGATAGAGAGAAATAGTCAACAATAGTAATTGTGAAAAAAAATTTGAAGCACAGGCAAAAGTAATGTAAAATGATGATGATTGATTGATGCATTGATGATGATTGGAGGAAGATGAGGATTGGTGGATGAGGATTGATTGATGAGGAGGACTGATTGATCATGAGGAGGATTGAATGAAGAAGATGAAAATTGATTGACAAGAATTGACAGGATGAGGAGGAGGATTGATGGATGATGATTGATGGAAGATTGATTGAACTGTCCACTCAGGGGAATGCTCTAATCTGTTGGCATTAAGTCTTGTAATCATCTTGCCTTGGAGTCACCACTTTTGTTAAATGTGAATATTTAGCATGGAGAGGATAAGTCTATGTATGATCAATCCAGCACTACACCACACATTGTCTTTATCATTGTCACATCCTGTCTCTTCACCTTTAATGACCTAAGCTACTAAATGCTGATGCTTGCTGTGAGGGTACATCCACAAAGTTTTGGGTCAACAGAAGACATTGTTGGTGATGAGGAGCTCATGAGATACATGTCTTCAGTATTAAGTGACCATTGCTCCCCAGAACCCCCTGCCATATCTATTAATCTATGCCTACTCTGGTTTTAAAGTCACCCAGTATTACAAGTTTCTCTTCTTTCAGCACATTGATGATAAGGGTCTCCAGTTCTTCATAAAACTTCTCTTTGTCCTCATTAGCATTCATCTTGGTGGGAAGCACTAATTATGCTTCCTGCACGTGGCAATCACATCATGATGAGTTTTTCCTAGCACTCTTGTTTGGAGGCATACAAGTTTGTTAACTAGATTAGTTTTCATTGTGAAACTTATACCAGTTTCACAGGACTCACAATCACTACAGCTTGTTCAGAAAAACCATACATCTAGCTCCAATTTCAGTAAACTGACCTTCATTTGTCAACCTTGTTTCACTCAGAGCTGCTATTTGGATTTGATACCTGCTGAGTTCTCTTGCAACAAGAGCAGTTGATCTTTCAGGTGTACCCAAGGTCATGTTGTCCACAAGTGTGCACACATTCCACATAACAATGGTGAGTGGAATCATCTTTGCAAAAGTTTTTGTACTTTTTTTGTCTGTCTTGACTGCCAGGTAGGATACCTGTCTGCCATGGTAAGTGGGAAAGGATTAGATTAGGTGAAGTAGACAATTTCTAGGGAATCTTTTCTATCCTCTTCCTCACACCAGGAGGTGAGCAGTGCAGTCCTTCAAAAAGACCACTCCAGACATCTAGAGGGTTGCCAAATCCAACTGGTGCTTTAATCCATTGAGAATATGACCCTAACCCCTGGGCCATCTGTGTTCAGGGTTGTGACTATACCTCCCAGTCTATCTGTACCTGCTGCTTCATCAGTCGACCATCACCACAGGGCACTGAGGTAGGTAGAAATGCTAAAATGTTATGGGTGATATCCTTTGACTTGCTCCTAGAATAGATTTTTGAGTTAGAAATGTGCAATGTCATCAGCCTCACTCTGTCTTCCAGAGTCCTCAGAACCCAGTAGCAAGATAAAAGTCAAGGTTATTGGCAATGGTTCGGTATGCAGTGGATGGTATTGGTGTCTGATGTCTAACCAAGCTCTAAGGACTGCACAGCATGTATTTCAGCTGCCTTTATAGTTAAAAAGAATAAACTCTTTGAGTGTGGGGGCTATGAGTTCTGTAATCTTTGTATCCATAGATACAGCGTCCTCTGCACTGATAGATATTTACTAAATATTAGTTGCTTTGAGCTGAATTAAGGCAATAGTTGTAGACTGCTCATTTAAGAAGTCTTTCATAGAAAGTCATGAGACTAAGGAGTGCAGAAGAACACTTGGACCCAGGATGTGAAAATGAAATCAAGCACCAAAAGAACAAACTTTTTGTTATCAAGAAAAAACTTGAGAAAAACACGAAAGGCAAGGGGGAAAAGACTGTTCTAGGGTCTTTTAAGATCAAGAAGACAAAAAATTGATAGGACCACTTCTTGGGGAAGATGGCATAGTCTCAACCAATGAACATCTTAACTGTCTGTGTGTCCTGTAAAGATTAAAGATCTCTACAAATATTTCATTCTATCATATTGTACAGATACAATAATTAAACCCATTTTAGAGATTAGAAAAATAAAGCAGACATAAGTGACTTGCCCAGGTTCACACATCTAATAAATGACTGATGTTGACTTTTAGGTCAGCCTTTCCCTCCCCTGAGTCACCTACCTGCCAATGACATGTACCTATTATTTTTATTTCATATTTTGGGGGGTACAAGAGCCTTATATTTTGAATAGATAGGTTCATTATTAATTGAACAACTATTCTTTTTTTCCCCTTGCAGGGCAGTGAGGGTTAAGTGACTTGCCTAAGGTCACACAGCTAGTAAGGGTCAAGTGTCTGAAGCCAGATTTGAACTCAGGTCCAGATTTGGCCTGAATCCAAGGCTGGTGTTTTATCCACTGCACCACCTAGCTGCCCCTGAACAACAATTCTTAATGTGTATTGAAGATGTCAGTCTGAAGCAGGGTGTTATACAATTAATCTTGGTGATCTTGAGACTACTATGATAATTTCCTCTTAAAGGAACCTATAAACTTATGGAATAATATGGAAAAATACTGACAAAAACAGCTTTTTGAAAGTTACAATAATATTTTTGAAGGGACACTACTGTGTCCCCCAAATAGTATTATGTCTCCCACCAGCTTGGTTTTTTTTCCTCCCTGATAACAACCTCCCAAAATGATATTTTGTCTGACCCTTGATAGGTAACTTGGCTAACTCCAGGGAGGCCATACAAAATCGTAGAATTAGAACCTTGGTCTCAGAAGAGCACTTACCCTATCCCTTAGCAGCAAAATGCCTTCCCACAGGTGGGCCCCCTACCCCTGCCTTGTGCTGAATGAACACATGTCTCTGTGCTCCCCAATGCAGCACTGTCTTTCCTTCAGTTATACTCTGTTAATAATGTGTGTGCCTTAGTTGTATGTTGGACCCCCTTTTTCTCTTTCCCATTCCCTACCCCTTCACCATCACTGCAATAATGCTTTGCACTGAACTAAGTCATGTTTTACATGTTAATTCTCAGCACCAGAACTAATTAAGGGTTTGTTATCCTTGACATCTCTGGCTGGCCCAGGGACCTTTCCTTAGATATAAATTTGGTACTTCGACAAGGACTTAACCTATTGACAGCCACACCTACACCAGGAGATTAGGGTACTGTTTGTAGAAAGCAAGAGTCAATAGGGGAACCTTACATATTCCCATGGAAGGATGCTTTTATGCCAGAAGACTGTCTCAAAACACAGGGGTTCTTAACCGTTATGAGAGGGTGCATGGGTGCGCTGTGCGCGTGTGCACACACACACACACACACACACACACACAAAACCAAGAAAAATAAAATTTAAAAAAAGTATGTTTCAGTCTGTAGAGAGGAGATATTCTTAATCTCTGTATGTGTGTTTGGTAATTTAGTGAACTCTTTATTTTACTGAATTTTCTCAAAATGGTATTTTAAATGAAGAAAATAAAACGCATAGAATGACAAAGGGAGCCAGTTATACTGAAATGTAGTTATCAAAATAATAATAATAATTTGAAAAAAATTCTTGTACTCTAGGTTAATAATTCCTATCCCAGAGGATTTGTATAAAATGGATATCTTTCTATAGCAATATCCATAAATATTTATTATGAGTCTACAACATGCTTAACTGAATAATTTATTTCAGGTCCAGGAATATTTTCCTCATCTGTGGCTCTTTCTTCAACATATATTTTCAGCACTAATCTTTTCAAATATATCTGGTATCCCTTGAAAGTCAAAGGTTCTATGGTCCTCTGTTGAAATTGATATGTTCCCATCTTTCAATTTCAAATAGGTACTGTGAAATTGGTTTGGTCATAAGTACATTTATTCTCCCTTAGGAGACAAATGAATTTGTTAAAGACAGGGATTTTTTTCTCTCAACTTTATGACTGGTATTAGTACTGTCACACAACATCAATATAGTATTTTGGACACAATAAACATTCAGTAAGTGCTTTTGGAGGGTCAGTTCCCTTGGAGTTGATCGCAAACCTAAACATCTCAACTTAATCAGAACTCTTATTTTATTTTATTTTTTTCTATTTAAAAATTAGTAGGGGACTTATAGCAGCTATTGTGTGTTTACTCTTAATCTATCATTTAAATAAACTGACTTTTATTTTGGACAACACCCTTATACTTAAAACACCCACATGTTTTCAGCCGATCATCGTAAATAGGAGATCAGCAGAAGAAAACAGCCTGCACAACACATTACCAAGGAATACCAGGCAGCCAAGTTTTTAGTAACTGGGCTACTAGCCACTGATTCAAGCTTTAATCTGGACCTACTTTTAATATCCAGAAATTCTACTTCCCTGAACAATAGAAATGGGATACAACTAAGCTCTGCTTTGCTAAGTTATATACAATTGACATTTTAACACACATTTCTGCTGTGGATTGAAAAACCTGATTTGGGATAATGAGATTAAAAAA
Source organism: Dromiciops gliroides (assembly GCF_019393635.1). NCBI lineage: Eukaryota > Metazoa > Chordata > Mammalia > Microbiotheria > Microbiotheriidae > Dromiciops > Dromiciops gliroides. Next base: position 292,430,142 of record NC_057863.1, on the reverse strand, counting down.
AAAGAACATGAAGAATGCTGAAAAACAAAAGCATCTAAGCCAAGTATACATGTACAAAATTATAAAATTTATTCAAGGCAAGGCTATTTGCAAACTGGCTTTCTCCTTACATCATGTGGTTAAATGGTTTATTATATTTTAATGACATTTGTCATGGGAGTTAGAATAAGATCCTATTTTTTGTTGTGGCTTTTTTTCATTCAATTTTCTTGTGTTTTTCCCCTTACAATGGCAAGCTTTCTTTGTTCATTTTAGACTTCTGTAAAAATGTTTTCCGTGGAGATTTTGAAAGTGAGCTATTATAAGTACACTGTTTTAAAGGACCAAATAAATCCTATAATAGGAAAATGTAAGATTAAGACTATGTAATCATAACAAAATATGTTGATAAGTTTCTAAAAAGTTGTAGTCTCTGAGATCATTAAGGAGAAAAAAATGACCTCAATTCTAACATTACCTCTGCTCTCAAGATCGAGATAAGGAAATTAATGTAGAGAACACTTGTGAGGGTCATGTTATAAGTCAGTGCCACAGAAGGGAAGATTTTTGATTCACTGACCTCTTTTTTTCCATTAAACATTTGAAGGCTAATTAATGACACTGTGGCATCCAGCCTAAACATTGCAACAGTTCTATTTCTTGCCACTTACAAGAAATCCTTCCTATATCTTCTGTACCTCTATTTACTCTGTCCTGAGGCCTATTTTTACCTAAGGAAATTCAGCTGAAGGGAAGTTCCTTATACATAAAAGTAACACATAAACCAGGTGCCAGTTGCATACCCTGTTTCGCTATTCCCTGTTATTCTTTGCGTTCTTTTAGCTAGATTTCTGTGCCTAGGAAGTGGGTCATCCTTATGGCAGTATAAGGATTCTAGAAAATTTACATGGTTTGCACTCTCTCTTAAATATATGTTTCCTCCTTTGTGGAGACTATCCAGGACAGAATTCAGCACAAAAAGAAATTACTTAAGAATAGTGAAATCTTACCAAGAATCCTATTTGTGAACAGCATTGTCCTAATTGTTGACTCTCTCTTCATGACCACCATTTTAAGAAGGGCCTCAGCCATGCTTCATTTCACTCACACATTGACTCTTTTTTTTTTTTCTTTGCAAGGCAATGAGGATTAAGTGACTTGCCCAAGGACACAGCTTGTAAGTGTCAAGTGTCTGAGGCTGGATTTGAATTCAGGTCCTCCTGATTCCAGGGCTGGTGCTTTATCCACTGCACCACCTAGCTGCCCCTTTAATTAATTCTTTATCTATATTTGTTTATCAAGCCTTTTAGAGCCTTCTGGGAAAGATATGTAATCATTCAAAGGAGTTTGACCTATCTAGGTTTGTAGGGAAGGCCAATGGATATCAACCTTAAAGTGCTTATACAGTATTATGTGAGCCAGATAGTACAGATGGATAATGATATAGTCTAAGAACAGAAAAAGAAGTTGAGAACAGATTGAGTTGTTTTGGGAAAATCACAAAGCTCTTTCACTGACCCCAAATCTTTCTATGAAAGCAAAAGTCCATCTTTTCAATATTAACATTTTGCTAGTATTATTATATATGGTAGCAAGACCTAGTACACCATTACCTCTGAGGAACAAAAGATGAATATCACACAGACAACAGAGTTGTTCAGTTATTGTGAACAGGCTGTAACATAAACCCAATGAGTAACATCAGTGATTAAAAGGACTGAAGGACCTCATTGATGAAGTGTATGGCAAGAAAAGAAGGTAGGCTAGCCATGTGGTAAGAGTAAGGAATCACAGTGGAGAGAAAGTGTTCCATTGGTCCTTTTTTCATGTTGCAGGAAAAAAATAGTTAGGAAGATCTCCTGAACATTGGGTGGAGTCCCCTAGTGAACTTGTGGGAGAACATGAAAAAATTGCATATGATGAGCAAACATGGATGGGCTGTGACCTGCAACATTGAAAGGAAAATTCAAACTGATGAGATCACACATCAGTTTGAGTTCTTAAAAGGGTGGTTTAATTATATGAAGGAGTTTGTTAATCATTTTCATAAAGTTTTACAAAAAAATATTTTCTCCATGAACACATCTGATTTCATATAATATGTTCTTAATCAAATACCATTAAAGAATACTTAAATTCTTTTTCCAAGTTGATGACTTTGGTTAAAAGCGACACTGAAGACATCAGTGAAAAGGAGGATGGTCATACGTTAAAATATCCTATTGTGGAAAGAATCTCAAACCATTTAACCCAACTCCTTCACTATACAGATGAGGAAACTAAAGCTGCAAAAAATGTGTACTTTGTACGGTGCCACATAAATAGTAAACATCAGAGGAAAAATTGAACCATTTCCTTTGACTCCATAGTGAGAATTCATTCCATCGTACCATCCTTTGCATTTCCTCTGAAAATATGATGATGATAATGATAAATATTATTTCCATAATGTTTTAATATTTGCAAAGTGCTTTACAAATATATCCTTTTATCCTTATAACAACTATGAAAAGGAGGCATAATCATTATGTGGGAAAAATTATTTGTGGTAAAGATTAGTATGGAAAATTTTAGCTGAATCATTTGGGAGGAGCCACACTTGGCCCACCCTCAGATTGCGCATGCTACTAAGAAGCTTTTGAAGGAATGCCAGACCTCCCCTTTTGTGGAAGGAAAACTCCACCGGAAGGCAAGGCAAATTTTGGCCTAGAGAGCAGTCTCTGGCGGTGCTGGGCTCGTGGTAACAGTTCAGAAGCATGTGCTCGGTCTTGGGCGTGCTGGTTCTCAGCCTGACAGGCAGTTTGGGATTCATGAGTTTTAGGAAGGAAAATCCTAAATTCCTTTGAACTAGCTTAATCTCTGGGATCACATAGACTTAGCTTAGGGTTAAGACTGTCCATCTGTATTTCTACTTCCTTATTTCCCTAATTGGTTTAACCTTTGTGTTCTAATTAATTCGCAAGCAATAAAACCTGATCCTTTATGAACTAAAGCTCAGAGGCTCCTTTTCTTATTGGCCTGGGACATATGTGTGTGTGTGTGTGTGTGTGTGTGTGTGTGTGTGTGTGTGTGTATAAAAGGAAAGTTTAAAGGGGAGATTAATGCTCCGTATATCCAATTTTGGCCCTCACAATTATCCCTATTTTATAGAAGAGTAAACTGAGGCTAAAAATGATCATCAATTGCCCAGGGTCATAAGCTAATAAGTTGCTGAAGTTGGCTCATATCTTTATCACTCCAGACTCTAGCCACTGTACCACATAGCTACAAGGAAATGAGGAGCTTAGTCTTGTATACAAGCCAACATTCCTGACTTGCAGTTACAGTATTTGCAGAATGTATATATAAAAGCTTTAAAATGTTTGTCATCTCGTGTTTTGTTTTGATTTAGCACCAGCTAGTTCAAATGAACTCTTTTTATCTCCCTGGTGATACCCTTTAATTTTAGCCAATTGATTCCCCAAAACAAAACTACAGAATCAAAAAATCTGAATTTGAGCTGTGTGCAGATTGGAGTAGTTTGGCCCATTTTGCTAGAATGCAAAATTAGATTCAAAATCTATCCATCTGAATCATTAAAATGAAACTCTTTGAGGACAGAGACTTCCATTTTGCTTGTTTTTTCCATTGTTATTTCAAGCATCTAGCACAGTGTTTAACACATATTAAAAGATTAATAAATATTTGCATGTGAAATGGAATGAATTCTGCCTCCACACTAAGATCCCATGCTTCTTGTTTAGTTGTTGCAGACTCTTTGTAACTGCATTTAAGGTTTCCTTGGCTTAGAAACTAGAGTAGATTGCTATTTCCTTCTCCGGCTCATTTTATAGATGAGGAAACTGAGGGAAATAGGGTTAAGTGACTTGCCTGGGGTGACACACCTAGTAAGCATTTGAGACCATATTTGAACTCATGTTTTATTTGAGGCCAGATGTTCCTATCTACTGTACCAGCTAGATGAGGCTAGTTCTGCACCTATTTATACTCTAGAGGTCCCCATAACTAAAGTTAGCTCAGTTCTTTTTACTACTGCAGGAAAAAAAAAATTTAAAAGATCTCATTATTATTTTATCTCAAATGAAGAAAGCTTTAAAATAGTTAAGCTACAGTATTAGGTGATAGGAGTATCACATTAAACATTAAAATATATTGAAAGTAGGGGGGCAGCTAGGTGGTGCAGTGGATAAAGTACTGTCCTTTGTCGCGGAAAAAATTTTAAGTCCGACGGAAGAATGAAAATAACAAAGTTTCCAGGCTGAAGCAAATAGGTTTATTGAGAGAGGGCCAGTCCCTCAACGAAACCGGTCATCCAGGCTTTGGGCCTGAAAGACCCAGAAGTACAAACTACGTAGGTTTATATACCCCGGGGGGGGGCATTATCTAAAATTAGGACATAGTCTTGAGTAATAACGAGGGATCAGCACTATGATATCAATAGGGTGGATCATTGTTAGGCCAGTGTAAAGTGGCATGAACAGTAGGCCAGTGTAAAGCGGCGTGAACAGTATTACTGACCACCTACAGACCCTGTGACATTTCCTAGGGTGGATATCACAAGATCTACTACACTATGTCATAGGAAAATTGAGAAACATGGAAAAAGGACTTGCCCTACTAACCTCATGCAATCTATATGAAGCACAATTATTTTTTTTGTGTGTTAATATATTGAATATTATTTTAATTAAAGCACTTAAAACTATAGTAAATCTCTTATAACTAAGGGATGGGGAAAATCTCACTCACACCTTGGATTCAGGAGGACCTGAGTTCAAATCCAGCCTCAGACACTTGACACTTAATTAGCTGTGTGACCCTGGGCAAGTCACTTAACGCTCATTGCCCTGGAAAAAAAAAAGTAACAAAATGTATTGAAAGTAGACTTCTAAAGTACAACAATTTGGAGATTTTATAGTATGTAATCCATACCCCCCCCTCAATTTTATTCTGAAATGTGGTGCTGTTTTGGTCTAAGAAAATAATCTTCATTTATATGGAAATCATTATGTTTCAAAAAAATCCTAGATAAATCTACTTTTAGAGAGGTAGTATACCATAGTGGCTAGAGTATATGGGATGTTCAGGAAGGACCAACACCTCTGGTGAGAGCTTGCTCAAAATTTTTCAGGCCTGCTCACTGACCTATGGCTCAACTGTGAGCAGACCTTGGCAAATCTCAGCAATAGGACTAAGCCAGGTTAAGGGGAGCTGGCAGGCTTTGAACTAGTTGATGAGCTAGGGAGATACCTACCCCAAGTTTGTGAAAATGTCCTGGTGGAATGGGTGGACTAGAATAATTTGTTCCAAACGCTATGAATATGGCTGAAGGAAGCACCGTGGAAAAGACATAGAAGGTGTCAAGGCCATCCATTGCATTCTGGGCCATTTCCAGTTACCCTTTTTGTCTTGCCCCTGGTGTCTGATGACTCTGGAAGAAAGAATGAGGCTGATGATTTGTGCAACTCTGCCTCTCTTAAATCCAATTCACATGCAAGTCAAGACATCACTCATTCAAAAACAAAGGAAGAATAACAACCATGGTGGCTAGAAAGGAAAGCTTTGAAAACAGAAGGGCCTGAATTTGAGGCTTGCCTTGGCAGATACTGACTTTATGACCTTAGGCAAATCACTTAACATCTCTACACTCCATGCAATTCTATAAATGACAGATAAGTTGCTCACTGTCATCAGTTAAAGGAGCAAGGAGTTGGGATACCAGAATCTCACTAAATGAATGCAGTCACAGGTCTAAAATAAAACAACAAAAATCATCTTTAAAAGGTAGAAAATTACCTTCTTTGTTTTGATCCTAAAAGGTAAAGGGGGGGGATAGATGGTATAGTGGATAGAGCACTGGCCCTGGAGTCAGGAGGATGTGAGTTCAAATATGGCCTCAAATGCTCCACACTTACTAGATGTATGACCCTGGGCAAATCACTTAACACTCATGGTCTCAAACATCCGAGATCATCTCCAGTAGTCCTGATGTATATCTTGCCACTGGACCCAGATGGTTCTGGAAGAGTGAGGCTGATGACTTTGCAAGCCCTCCCTCACTTAAATCCAATTCACTGCATGTCATTACATCACCTCCTGATGTCATGGTGCTCATCTAGAAAGGACAAACAACAAGAACAAATGGTAAAGATACCAAATAATAGTGTCACCAAAATATTGACCTTCTAAGAACCCTTTATCTCTAATATGTTTTTAAAAAGTTTCCCTCCTAGGGTCCATAGATAGGTTTTAGGGAGTCTGTGATCTTGGATTAAAAGTACTTTATTTTATGTAATTAATTTCCCTTATAATTCTATTATTTAATTATTCTGAGAAGGGATCTATAATTTTCAACTGACTGCCAGAGGGGTGCGTCTCTCACACACACACACACACACACACACACACACACACACACACACACACACACACACACACACTATGTTAAGAACTCATCTAAAGTACATTGGGAAACTATTTAACATAGTAGAGAGAGAACTGACTGGGAGTCAGAACGCCTGGATTCTAATTCTGGAGTGTCACCTTGGATAATCCACTTAATCTTTCTAGATTTCATTGTTTTCTTTTGTTAAATGATGGCATGGAACTGGTAATATTTAATATTTAAGGTTTCTTTTCTAGCTTGAACTTCTATTAACTGTTGTACAGAAGATATGATTACCTATACTTATGTCAATGGCTCTGGAAGAATAGTTGCAAAATCTAGGAGCATCAACCCTCTAAATTTGATGCGACAAGAGGAGGATAATTTAGGAGGCCACACTCCTCCTCATGAAGTAATACCTGGGACCTTGTGGTTGTCATGCCCCCTTTTTTACTTCAGTGAAGGAAATGGTTGAGGTGGGAAGCCAGGACAGAGCAGTAATTCAGCCAGGTTCCTAGATACAGATGCTTAAAATTCCTTCCTCACAACAGCAATTGAAAGCAAGCCTAAAGAAGGAAATAGCAGAATATTTCCTGTGCTTATGACCTTGAGGCTTGCTGCTTTAAGAAAAGACAGAGCAGACCTAGAGCACCACTGATGTGTCTTGCTTCTTTACACAATGACTGAAGTAAGATTGTAGAACCAGAGTAATATCATCATCTATGGTGATCTCAGGTTTCTATTCCAGCATGCCTTCTTATGTGAATTAGAATAATTCCCAGGCTTTCCTTCCAGAGAAGGAAGGTTGGAGCTGCCTGTGTATGCTCTAGTAAATTAGGAATCACTGGAAGATGACCAACTAGTATTGAATTCAATGCCACTCAATTTGACATTTATTCATATTCGATCTAGCTGTGTGACCTTGGGAAAAGCATTTACTATGTGATTTTTGCAAAACAGACAAACATTATTTTTTCCTGTGAATAGGAACTTGTAAGCCAGGGCAGTGGTCCAGCCAAGTCAGGTCACAGTAGGAATCAACTTGTAATGGTATCTAGGCCCAAACTTTGCTTACTGCATATCTGAAAAGTATCAATCTGAGACTATTCTTCATTATAAATATAACATATATTGTCAAGTCTATGGAGTCTATAGGTCATAGATACACTAGGAATTGTTCTATAGAAAAAATATATTGTAGGCAACAAATGTTGTTGTCATGATAAAAGTCCAAGTCAAGATTTAAAAAGTGAATCTTGTTTACTAGAAAGCATTCTTAAATAAAGCTACTTGTTGTGATCTTTGCAGAAAAAAAAATAAGACATGGGGAAGAAAAAAAAAGCTGTTACCTTAAGGGGCCCTTAAGACAACCATATGCTTTTGCATACATTTTCACAAGCCAGCAGCTGCTCACTGAACCTCTTCCATTTCAAGCTTTCTTGTTGACCATTCTCTTTTGCAAGGCTGCCTGGTCTGCCTGATGGAAATATTTATGGAAACTCTGGGGCAGCCTGGATCATCCAAGTGTTTTCAAAATGTTTGCTTGGTAAAAAGATGCTGGCAGTTAAAATGTGCTCCTGCAAGGGTTTTACTGAATGTTTGTGCCTCCTTGGAGTACTTCATTTGCAAGTGTAGGCAGGCACATAAGCCGAAATCTTTCCCTGCTCCTCAGAATAAAGGATCTTAAATTACCCTTATTAGATTTATTTTGTCTCTGTCTCTGTCTGTCTGTCTGTCAGTCTCTCTTTCTCTCTCTCTGTCTCTGTCTCTTTCTCTGCCTCTGTGGGTTTATCTCTGTGTCTGTTTCCCTCTATCTGTATCCCTGTCTCTGTCTTTATCACTCTTTCTCAGTCTCTGTCCATGTCTGTCTATTTATCTGTTTCTCTTTTTCCCCACTCCACTTTCTCTGTCTGAGTTGTGTCTTCTTTTTAAAATCCAGTTTTCTTAAATGAATTGGGGAAGTTCTACTCATCCCAGGATCCTACCAAGTTCATTTCAGCAGAATGCATGCTGGATTTGGAGCCAGATTTGGGATCTGGGTTTTTAATTCTTGTCTCTACCAGTTACTCCCTTAGACAAAGTCACATAATTTCTTTGTCATAGTTTTCTAAATTGTAAAACATAAATTAAGAAGTAATGAACTTGAAGGTCCCTTTTATTTCTAAATCTATGATCTTTCAATCCTGTGATTCTTATACTTCCTCCCTATTGTAGCTTTATTTAAAAGAAGTTTCATTGATATCATTTCTTTTTTACATCACCAGAATTTCTTCCAATATTCCTTTTACTCACCTCACCCATGGAGTCATCTTATAAAAGAAAGAATATTTTGAAGAAAGAAATAGAACATAAAAATCATTTAACCTGATCACTATGCCAAATAAAACTAAAGATATATGTAACACTGTAGACTTTTCCCCTTGGCAAAGTACTGGAAAGGTAGTGTCTTCCCTTCATTTTGATTCCTTTATGCTTATTCATTCCATTTTTATTCCTGTAATTGTATATATTGTTTTCTTGACAACTTCATTCTTTGTCAAATTGTGTAAATCTTTCCATGCTTCTACGGAATCAGAATATTTCATATTCATCATGTTTTATAGCATAGTCATATTCTATTACATTCATGTCCTGCAATTTTTTTAGTCCCTCCTCAGTTGATAGCTTTCTACTTTATGTCAAATTCTTTGGTATATAGTAGCTTTATTAGCAGTGGTACAGTCTAATTCATGTGATCAGGTAAACCTTATGCATAAATGTCAATATGATGTTATCCTCAGTTCCATTTAACAAACCTTTATTGGGCATGTACTGTATGCACTGCACCATTTTTAAGTATTCTAACATTGAAGGAAAAGTCATAGTTACAAGGTTCCCATCCAATGCACAGAACCTAGAACATAGTAAGAGCTTACTAAAAGCTTATTGAAAGATTAATCCACCTTTAGAAAACCAACCAGAAACCAAGTAAATAGGAGAATTTTAGATTTACATTTAAATTTTAACATTTGAACTTGTGTACATTGGACATTGTGAAAGTTCAACTCAAATTCCACATTCTCCAGGAAACCTTTCCCACTCATCCCAACTAATGCTTTCAAATTAGTAGAGAAAATAAGGCTGACAAATTTGGGCAACTTTGCCTCATTTAAATCATTGTCTTCAAAAACGAAAGGCAAACAACAAAATATAGTTTAGGGCCTAGAACAAAATCTCTTAATAATTGATTTATTGAAGTTTGAAATCCTAGAGCTGTCAGTGTTAACATGAGTAATTTTTAATTAATTTAAGTTTTAAGATGAGGAATCAACTACTATTTATTATGTCTACTGACTATAATAGACACTTGTAGACACTGTGCTAAACACTGGGAATACACACGAAAAAATGGCAAAACAGCCTCTGCTCTCAAGGAGCTCACTGTATTACAAGGGAGACAATATGCAGACAACTATATATGTGATATATACAAAACAAATTGGGGGTAATCTCATAGGGAAGGCATGAAAAAGTCTGATCAGTCAATAAGATTTAAAACCTTAGCCATTTAAGGATTTCTAGGTAGAAATGGAATGTTTAGCCTGGGATAAAGTACTACAATGATGTAATTGCTTTTGTTTGAAGGTCTTTCTTATTGAAGAGGGAAAGTTGAGCCAAAAATGGTTTGGAAGATAGCGAAAAACAGCTAGCTCAGTATGAGACAACATTTTTCAATGGTTAGAGTTATTTCATTGCAGAATGACTTGCTTCATAAGGTAGGATCCCTGATCGCCAGAGATCTTTAGTGGATGCTAGTCTAGGAGGTTCCAGATAGGATTCCTTTGAGAGTATGGCTAGGCCATATGATATTTAAAGTCCCTTCCAACCGTGAAATTCTAATATATTTTCCTTCTGGTGATGAAATCAATTACAGGAGAAAGACCTGAATCATTCATAGGACCTTAGGATCTCAGTATCCATAAGGTCATAGCTGGAGAGCTGGAAAAGTCGATCTAGTCCAACACATCTTTAAACATATGAGGAAAATGAGGTCAAGGAAATTTAATGGTTTGTTGAATGTGAGGCAAGTAGTAAGCATAAAAGATGGGATTTGAACCCAAGGCCTCTGATTCTGGAGTCTGTGCTCTTTCCACTATATAAAAGTGCCTCTATAACCACTTAACACTCACTGTCTCTGAAAACGAAATTCATCTTGAACAGAGAGAATAACCAAACAGAATCACAGCATTTAAAGCTGGAAGGAACCTCAGAGAATATTTATTCCATCTAGTGTCTGGACAGGAGTCCCTATTGTAATATTCCCAATGAGTGGTAGCTCAGCTTTTTTTTGAGGACCTTGAATGAGGGAGAATCCACTACCTCCCAAAGTCATCCATATTTTTGTATATTTCTTAGTAAAATCTTTCTTCCATTCCATCAAACTTAAATGCATCCCTTCATTTTCCAGATGGTTCTGCCATCTGGAGATGACCAATTCTATTTTCCCTTCCATGTGACAGCACTTCAAAAACAACTCTAATGTCCCACTATAAGGCCTCTCAGACAAAATATCTCTGGATCCTTCAGTAATCCCCCACTCCATTTTTTTCAGACCTTTTACCATCCTAATCATTATCTTTAAGGCATGTATGAAGTTATTTATATGCTGCTTAGAATGTGGTGCCTCACCACAGATGAAGCCTGACCAAGGCAGAGTCTAGACACTCCATCACCTTCCTCCTTTTAGACATTTTGCCTTTTTCCCAGCAGCCTAAGGTAACATTTGTTTTTCTCTCCTTGTTAAGTAACTATTGTCAGTAGCTTGTGTAGATTAGGTGCTTTATATATGCATATAGAATTGAATTAAATTGAAATGAGTCATATTAGGCTTCAAATTAATTAACCCTGCTTTGGTCTTTTACATAGGCACTATGAATTCTTCTCTCATCCTGCATTTATAAGTTTATTGTTTTTAACCCGTTAATAATTCTACCTTTGTCCCTATTACATTTCATCACTATGCTATTACAAATCATATTGCAACTTCCTCCAAATTGTAGCTAAGTTTTCAGATTCTGCTCTCTACAACTGATTATCTACAAAGCTCCAAAAATAATCATCATAAAGCACACTTAAGACAATGTCACTTCCCAACTCAAGAACCTTCAGGGTCTTCCAATGATCTCTAGGGAAAAAAAAAATAGTAATTCCTCTGTTTGACATTTAAAACTTTTTAGACTCTGGCTGTAGTCCATTCTTGCCAGGCTTATTTCTCATCTTTCCCATTTATACATTATACTTTCCAGCCCAAAATGCTTTATAGCTTTTAGTTCCCTGAAATCAGTATTTTGCCTCTTAATTCCATGCCTTGAACAGGCTGCCCCCCTCTTCATAGCTGGAAAAGACTGTGATCTCACCATCATATTTTAGAATACTGTGACTTTCTGATTTTTTTTCTAAGCTTTAATTCATGTGCCTTCTCCTAGTGAAAGCTTTTATGTACCCCTAGTTGTGAGTACTCTATTCCTTTTCAAATTTTCATGTATCTGTTCACATGCTATAATTTCTGATAGAATATAAGATCCTTAAAGTAGACAAGCTTTTTTTATTTTGTCATTGTATCATCACTATGTAATACAATGCCTTGCTTATGCTAGGTGGATAATCAAAGCTGTTGACTTAGAATGACTTTTTGATTAAATTTTATTTTTGAATTAACAAAATTATTTTTCTCTCTCCCATACCCCTCCACCCCACTGGAGAAAAAAGTAAAGAAAAACAAAATCCTTATAACAAATATGCAAAGTTAAGCAATTTCTCTCATTGGTTTTATTATGTGTTTATATACACGTATATATGTGTTGATATGTATATATGTGTGTGTAGCTACATATCTATATATCTATATCTATATCTATATACATGCACATATATTAAATGTAAGTAATTTTATACACACTGTGATAAAATAATGGGATTTAGCAGATACTCAAAGACCCACCTGGAGATTAATCTAAACTGATTGTATCAAGTGAGAGTGATTGACTGCTGATTGGTCTACTTCAAAGTTAACTAGATTGTAATCACACCTGGCTAACCCTTAAGAAGGTATGGTTCTCAGAAGCTAGACTTTGAACTTAACTTGAGAACACCTTCAAGTTCAGTGAACCAATGGATTTGGAGGACACCAACCAATAAGCTTGAAGCACTGTGTAAGGACCACCTCTGTTCAAGACCTATAAAAAGCTTCCACAATAAATTTGCTAGTGAGTTTGTGGTTGAAGCAGGCTGGTGATGGAGGACTTGAGGAGGAAACAGACAAGGCTGGAACTCTAGACTAGGTAGGCTTTCTTTTTCTTAAGTTTCTGAACTCCATGTGAATACCTGTATGCTTTTAATAAATGTTTAATGCCCAAAGACTGGTACTGAAGCTTTTTAATTTAAGGTGATCACACAATTTAGATTTTAAACATCACAACATATAAACATTTCAGTCTAATTAATGTCTACTCTCTAGGTTTGGTGACTTACCCACTTCCAAATTATTATTTTGCCACCATCATCTACCGTCTTATCCACAAATATGACATGAGACTTTGTCAAATACTTATAAAAATCTTAGGGATATATACATAATAGTATTCATACTAGAAAAAAGAAATATTTTTGGAACCCTGATGGTCCTTGAGACCCTTTTAGGGGTTTATGAGGTCAAAACTATTTTCATAATAAGAAATGAATTAAATATTTTAATTTCTAATGTAGTGAATATCCATAGGTATAACCCACATAAACAGAAGTACTTTAGATTCCCCAGTCATTTTTAAGAGTGTAAAAGTATTCTAATACCAAAAAAATTAAGAAGCTCTGGTCTACAAATATTCTCCAGAATTTGACAGTTTTTATTCTTAAAACAGTCTAGTTAAAATTCCAAAAAGGAAAATAAGTTTAGGGTTTTTTATGATTTATTCTTGGTAAAACTATACTGATTTCAGTAATCACTTTCTTTCATAAATCTTTACAAACTCACTCTTTGTTTTTGTTTTTTGTTTTGTTTTGTTTTGTTTTTTAGTGAGGCAATTGGGGTTAAGTGACTTGCCCAGGGGTCACACAGCTGTTAAGTGTCTGAGGCCGGATTTGAATTCAGGTACTCCTGACTCCAGGGCCGGTGCTCTATCCCCTGCACCACCTAGCTGCCCCCTAACAAACCCACTCTTAATAATATGTTCCAGATTTTTACCAAGAATATAATAGAGGGTCGTTAGTCTAATTTGCAAACTCCACTACTCTGATTTTTGAAAACTAGTATAACATTTGTCCTTCTCCTCTCCTGTAGTAACCCTCCTTTTCTTCAATGCTTTTTAAAGATTACAGGCTTATTAAGCACATATATCAATTCAATTACCACTAGTACTAAGACATAGTGCATTTATATCTAGTGACTTGAAATCATTGAATGCTAGATGGCAACTAAGTAATATGTATTTTGTTATTTATTTTGGGGTTTCCAATCCTGGCTACTGATTTGTTTTGAATGAATGAATTAATAAATAGATAAAACCTTATTTATTTAGCATATACTATAGGCAATGTTCTCTGCTAAATTCTGGGAATACAGTGGGGAAAACAAGACTTCCCCTAATTCTCAAATAGCCCAAGCACAAGATCTAATGGGGAAGGCAACACATATAGGCAGTTTTTACTTCCAGTCAAATGGAAAGGTAGCATGGTCCTCAGTGCAATGTCATTTGCAAATATGAATTCATCTTCTTTAATGTGATTTGCATTAAGAAAATGTTGGGGGGACTTGGGACCTGGATCAGGGGGGTAGCTCACCCAAAGAATTGGAGGCTCATCATGAATCTTGTAAAATAAAAGGAGATTTATTAGGAGATAGGAATATGTGGCCTGAGGACAAATCACTATGGAAAACTGTCCCACCTGAGTGAGTGAAGACCTGGTCTTTTATATGTTAACAAAACAAAAGGGAGTAAATTACAAAGCAAGAGGTAATGCAAAAACTGGGAAGGCAAGATAACTAGGAGAGGATCTTTGAATAATGGGGTATCAGTAGGATATGCAGCATCCATCCATATCCTGTATGTCATCTTGCATTCCTTGGTATTGCTTATGAGTATACCATTCCATCAGCTGGGCAACATCCATTCCTGAGGTGGGAGACAGAGCTGTTTTTCCCTTAGGAAAGTTTTAGGGTTCCTCGGGTATTGGGATCTTTAGGTTTCTTGGGGTCCCACTACATTCCCACAACAAAAACAAATCAGTTTCTGATAGGGAACTTTTTGACAGTGCAAAGGCCTTTGGTAGTAAAAACTTTCTGATTCTTTTGTAAATGGGGGGTGGAAAATATTTGTTCTTACGTGAGAAAAAAAGGAAATGTACTACTCCAGAGAAACCATCTATTTCTCCAAATAATACTTAAATCACTATGTAATGATTGATGATTAAACTGTCTAATGTTACTATTAATCACCTTTAATCATCTTTTCAATTTTTAATATATTTTCCTAATCATTTGTGAAATTTTGTCTAAAAATGTTTGTTACAACATTTGTTTTTGTTGTTTGGGATATGTGAATGCATACCACTGATTCATCTATGTGAGGACCTTCTGGAATAGAAGTTGTACCTACTAATGCTGGTTATACAGATTCTCATTTTCCTGGTATTGCGAAGTTGTGACATCATCACAATCACACAGTCAATGTCATAGGTAAGACCTGAGCCCAAGTTTTCCAGACTCCAAGGTTGGTCCTCAATCTACTCATTGTACATTCAACAATTAATGATTTTTAGAATGTTTGTATATTAAAGAATTAATAAAATGTTTTACATACATTACTTCATTTAATGTTCACAATTGACCCATGAGATAAGTAGTACAAGTGCTATTAACTCCATTTAGCAGATGAGAAAAATGATGCTCAGGGAACTTAAGTGACTTGTCAAAGATCACAGAAGTTAAAGATGGTAGCTCTAACTCCAAGTACAGAGCTCTTGCCCTGATACTAGATGAAAGAAGAAACATAAAACAATCTCTAACTCTATAAAGGAAAATGAGAGCATGAAAAAGGATGAAAGAGCACTGTAATCCACTTAGCTAAAGTGAAATAAGATCTTCTAAGTTCCTTGGATATAGAGTTGATATGAGGTTGAGCCATATCACAGAATTAAAGGACCATTAAAGTTGAAATTGGCCAACTAGCTATCAGGACAGACACACCTAAGAAGTAAGGGGGGGGATTAAATTCTATAAAAGGAAAGTCAATTAGGTATGGCTACTTCCTGAGATAGGAGACAAAGATAACTCCAAAGGTCAGGACTATCATTCCAAAAGAAAAACCCCACTGACCATCAGGAATCTTTCCCCACTCCATCCCCAAAGGAAACTTTCCATTGTTAGGTGGTCACCCCATCCACTGCTCCATCCCCCCATCCATCCTCTATAAAAGCTTTGGCCTTCTTTCTGGTCGAGGAGGAAGATGTCTCAGAGAACCCTAAGCCATCACCTTCCCTCGAGGAGAAGTCTTTGACTTTCTTCTTGGTCTTTTTCTCTTGCACCCAAATAAAAGAATATTCATTTTACTCTAATTGGATTGTGTGTGAGAGCTGTAATTCTTTAAAGAGAAATACCTAAGAACCACCCCCACCACCTATTTCCCCTGTGACAGAGTGAACCTTGAAGAACAGATCACCTAGAAAACAAGGAAAACTGCTAGCAAGTAGGGAACATGCAATAATGTAGTTCACCATACTTGATACTTATAGTAAAATCAAGGACACTTTAAGTCAAATTTGTACTGTGCTTTCATTCATTGCTTGTTCTAGACTATCTTCTAGTGAGTTCTAGAAGCCAAAGAGATTCAGTTGCTTCTGCTGATTCAGTAGACCCTGGAGGTAGATGCTGTTATACCCTTTCCTCCCCATTTCATAGGTGGGTTACAGGGGCCCTGGTCAGGGCTGTTTCAGTGTTCCTGGTCAGGAAAGTTCCAGGGTAGAGAAGAGTGCTTGTGTTCACTCATAGAACAGAGCACAGGTCAGGAGAGTGGTGTCCACGCCTCTCCTCATATCATGCCACCTTGGAATAACTGAAGGCTTGTAACCCTCCAGAACTAGCTCTGAAAAACAGCGCCTGTCAGGAATAAAAATGTCTCTTGGAGAAGAGTGAATGATTAAGAGGCTAGAGAAGTCTGTTCTTCCTCCTTTGCAGTGACTCACAAGTACCTTGTCATATGTAGTCCCTTTCTCCACTATGGTTGCCATATCCTTACATATGGGTTTTTTGTACATAGGAATAAATCACAGGAGCAGCTAGGTGGCACAGTGGATAAAGCATTGGCCCTAGAGTCAGGAGGACCTGAGTTCAAATGCAGCCTCAGACACATGACACTTACTACTAGCTGTGTGACCCTGGGAAAGTCACTTAATCCCAATTGCCTCACAAAAAAAAAAAAGATAAGAAAAAAAGAAAAAAAAAGAAAATCACAGCAAATTTGAACTCAAAACTTCTAGCTTGACATTTTGTACTTCTTTTTGCATTTTAAGAAGGCATAGAAAGTTTTGACATATCTTTGTTAACTTAAATAGAAGAGATTCTTTGTTTATTTTGCTCACATAACCATGGCTAAAATATCATAATAATTTACAAGGGAAGATTGCCTCCATACAGGTGGCCCGTTAGAGCTAATACATTATTATTGGATAATGTTTTAATTTATCCTGTATATATTTTGCTAGAACATAATCATTTGCATGTTGTCACTCCCACTAGATTATGAGCACCTTGAGAGCAGGGACTGGGTTTTGTTTGTTTTCTTTTCTTCTTTTTTTGTCTTTCTTTGTATCCCCAGTGCATGGTCTAGTACCAGGAGCATGTTGTCGTTTGTCCTTCATTTTTGAAGAGGACCATGACATGGGGGTAATGTCATGACTTACACTGAATTGAATTTAAATGAGGCAGGTCATCAACCTCTCTCTCTCTCTCCTCCAAAGCCATCTGGATCCAGTGACAAGATATATATCAGGATGACTGGAGATGGCCTCAGATGTTTAAAGCAACTGGGGTTAAGTGACTTGCCCAGGATCACACAGCTAGTAAGTGTCTGAGGTGATATTTGAACTCAGGTCCTCCTGACATCAGGGCCAATGCTTTATCCAATGAGCCACCTACCTCCCTGACCTGGAACGTAGTAAATACTTATCAAATGTTTATTGACTTGACTTAACTTACAGAATTGTCTGAGGCACTAAAGATGTTAAGTAACTTGATTGGAGTCACACATTAAGTATATGTCAAACACATAACTTTAACATAAGAAGTTATTCTGGATTTGAGGTCAACTCTCTAAACATTATAACATTTTTGTCTCTCTTATTATTCCAAAATGTCAAATTATAGAATACTGAACTCAAGGTAGAAATATTTGGGTTATAGTCCCAGCTCTGTCATGAATTACCTCTGTGACTTGAGGAAAGTCATTTAACTTATAACAGTACATTATATCAAACATCATTTGTTGAGTTTGACAATTCAGAAAAGTTCTCCACCATTGAACTGATTTCATGAAGGAATGCTTCATCAAGCTAACATAAATGGAATGATTTTAGTTCACTAGCCTGTTTCAGTGTCACATAGGGAATATGCAGGTTATAGAGCTCATTTTACCATCCCCTCTCCTTCATCTCTTTCATTTAGTCACTACTGATGATTCAACCAGGCCTAATTCTGGATTTTTCTATGTAAAATGTTGTGTTGTGGAAAGAACACCAGTCTTGGGGTCAGTACTACTCACTCTGAGTCCAGGCTCTGATGCTTATGAGCTACTTAGCTCTGGACTTTCCACTTCCTTCTCCCCTCTACTTCACAGAATCCCCAACTCTCTACAAAGTTCAGTTCATGTCACCTCCTATAAGAATCCTACCATTATCTCCCTCCATTTGCTATCCCCTCCTCCAAGAAAATATATTTATTTTGAATATACTTTTCATATCTTTGTATTTTCTGTGTGTTTTGCTTCTTCCATCAAAATGTAAACATCTTAAGTACAGAAACTTTGCTTGTTTTTGTCTTTGTTTCCAGACACAAATGCTTGTTAAATGAATGAGTTATTGAATTATACCTTTCTGTGCCTTAGTTTCCTCATCTATTAATTAGGGATGATACTTAATTTATCGGCTTCATTTGAGGGAACTTATGTGAAAAGTTCTTATATAAACCTAATATATCATAGAAATATGTTACCATCTTCCTGAAAATTATTCTTATTAAACTGAAATGTAGCAATTATAAAGGAGAGCAGCCTATACTGAGTCCAAATTTAATTCAGAGAGTGAGTCAAAAGGAGAGATCTATAAAGACTCCCACATGTAATCACTCTATAGGAAATCAATCCATGCAAAAAAAACCATATTTTTTTTTAATTTAATTCTCACTTATGTCTCTGGGTTATACAATATTATAATCAGCTCTCAGTTAGGAGCATTACCTTTATCCTTGACTGACATGTTATGTTGATCAGATTATAAATTGAAAGGAGAAGTGAAAAAGGTTCAGCACCATTACTGTCCCAGCCTTGCCTTGGGATTTTGGTTCTTCTGAGGTTCCTGTCTCAACCCAGTTAAGCTATAAAGTCACTGGACAGTGTGGAATATTTCCCATAACTGGGCATTGAATCTGGTTTCATTTATCAAGTGAGAAAATAAAATCAAGGTAGGCTAAAGCATTCTAAGTCCATTGTCTTAATGCAGAGTTAGAACAGTTTGTCATCCCAAGTTCCAGTACAAGGAAATAGCTCATAAATAAAGGGAGCTTTATTGAGGGGCCATACTTACACTATGAAGGACAGTTAGGGAAGATGATGGAAATAGGTCAGTTCTCTATTGCTAAAGCCAAAGGGAAAATGGAACTCTGATCAGTAAGTCTGGTAGCTTTTTAAAGTTTTGTTTTGTTTTGTTTTTTTGTTTTTTCATCTGTGTCTAGCAGGGCCAGGCATTAAGAAAAGGGAGCGGAGGAGCTAGATGGCACAGTGATTAAAGCACTGGCCCTGGATTCAGGAGGACCTGAGTTCAAATCCAGCCTCAGACACTTGACACTAGTTGTGTGACCCTGGGCAAGTCAATTAACCCTCATTGCCCCACCAAAAAAAAAAAAAAAAGAAGAAAGAAAGAAAGAAAAGGGAGCAAGGATTCCAGACCTTGGAATTGGTACTGATTCATGATAATGGGTAGGGGGTGGGGAAATAGGGAGAGAGAAAGAAAAAGACTACAGGGAAATGAGTGGCTAGTTCATGTTCAAACTTCAAGTTGGAGAGAGGGACTTTGGGCCCTTACCATTCGTTTTACTGAAATAGGGTGACTACGGGTTTTTGAACTTCATGGAGCCTTTCTTCATTTAGCAGATTGGAGTCATCTCACTCATACAGTCTGTTAGCATTGATTGTATGATATGAATTCTCCTGTCAAGAGAGCAGTATATCTCATCTCTCTCTGACTCATTTCTCATTCAAGGGGTTTCATTCCCAGGTATAAGGAAATCCAAAACTTCCTCGATCCTTCTATAGTACTTTAATTATCTCATTATAGCATAAAATTGACATTAAGAAGACTAAATGTAAAAGATGGTAAAAATTCACATTTAAATAGTTTAAAAAAAACCAACAAACTCCTTACAATAAACCCTATAAGGTTAACAGCACAAATTTAAATAATTTAAATAATGCCTTAAGTAATCCATTTTTCAGGGGAACAAACTGAAGATCAGAATGATTAAAGTCAAACAGTCTTTATGTTTAGGAGTTTGGACTTCTAACTTGGGCCAATTCTCAAATATTTCCAATAATAGCTCAAAGTTTATGGACAATTAATTAAAATCTAAAATTTCTCAAAACACTATAAAGGTGGGACAGACTTCTGGGGCATAACCTAGATGGAGGATGACAGGCAGTGAACTCTCAAAATCATGACATGATCACTCCAAAAAACATACAAATAACGTCAAAAGGCAATTCCTGGAGCTGGAAAGTCCACAGAAGAATGTCCTGAGATCATTTTCCAAACAAGGACAGCTTGGAAGGTTGGAAGGAAGGAGCTGCTGTGCTGAGACAGGAATGGAGCCAAACTCCAAAGCTGTGCTGACATAGATCCAGTCCCAGGAAGGCCTCGCTAGAGAAAGAGACCCCCCAGAGCCTCTGAATCAGCAGCAGTGCCAGTGTTGTCTGGAACTAAGCTCACAGTCTGGTGAGAGGGCTGAGCCCTTGGCAGGGGGGAGATTACAGGGGTCTCTGCTGGTGCTGAGGCAGAACTTGGGTTTTTCACCCCTGCTGGGAACCAGGAGGTAGACTTGAGTAGTAGTGGCCCAGGTGGCAGAGGGGCACAGGCTCGTCAGAGCTGACAACCGCAGCACACAAAGCTGGTTGATTAGCAAGTTGGTCTGGGGTCATTGGGAAGACATTGTGCATAGTGACAGCAGTATTGTTCAATAAGCAACTGTGAATGACTTAACTACTCTCAGCAATACAATGATCCAAGACAATCTCAAGGGGCTAATGACAGCATACTATCCACTCCTACAGAAAGAACTGATAAAAAGAACACTTGTAGATTGTACATGTATAGCTAATATCAGATTGGTTGCTGTCTTGTGGAGGGGGGAGGAAAGGAAGGGAGGGAGGAAAAATTTGGAACTCTAAATCTTATGAAAATGAATGTTGAAAACTACCCTTACATGTAACTGGAAAAAATAAAATAAATGTTTGTTGTATTAAAAAAGAAAAGGAAAAAAAAAAGAAAAAAAACTCTATAGAGGTAGAGAAATTATCCTAAAAGTAGGTGCCCTTTAGTTTTTCAATTCAATTGATAAAATCTAATGATCACTTTAATTCAATATAACAAACATTTGTTGCAAGTGTACTATGTGCCAGGCACTGCTCTAAGTTGGTGTTATTAGACCTTCATTTTTGAAGAGGACCAGTGACACCATATGATGATATCTAGATTTGATTGATTTAAGTGAGGCATATGTCTGTCTGTCTGTCTGTCTATCGATCTATCTATCTATCTATACATATACCTAACTAAAATATATATGGATATACATCTATTTACATATGTATATATGTATGTATATATATATGGATATACATCTGTCTACATAATGATTTAAAGTTTGCAAAGACTTGTACATGTTATCTCATTTTATCCTCACAAGAACACTGTGAAGGAAGTATTATGATGCTTATTGTACAGATGAGGAAAATGAGTTGGTAAGGGATTAAATGATTTGTTTAGGATAATCAAAATAATAAATGTCTGAGGTAGAATTTGAACTAAAGTCTTTATGACTCTAAGTCTAAACCTCTAACAGCCATGTTGCCCTAGCTCCTTAGCTAAGTGAATATAGAGATACCATCCTTTTACTTTCTCAAAACAAACCTGTCATCTTTGGAGATTTTTCTATCTCTAAGTGGAAGATTTTAAGTTTCAAATCACTGAGACATTCCTTTCCCTGTATGTTATAGCTAATGGGTTATGTTTACACGCAGATAATGTTTCTTCTAAACATCATGTCCAGTATTCAATGTATCAAGATGTAAAATAAAAGTTTAAGGGAAAACTGATGGAGCAAATGGTTATACTTTTCATTTTATCTGAGTAAGAGCTTTTGTAAGGCCTAGATTTCTATGGAGCAGAAAAATGAATATTGCCCAAATGGCACCTAATACATTTAAATCTTCTGTCCAAATGGAAAACTTTGATAACAGCAACTTTTCTGAGCTACAAAATGGAAAGAGTGCCCCAATTAGATGACAGAATTTTCTTCACAAAGGTAGAACTTACTAATTAAAATCGACATAACATTCATTTTACTTCCTGTTCAGAGCTCTAATTTTAAATACCTTTGAGTGCATCAGCAGCACAAACCAAAAGAGATTCATTCCCTTGACTAACTTAATAGTTTTTAGGGAGGTAATAGAACAGGATATTCCATGATACAGTGTTAAAATCCTAACTTGTAATTTTATTAATTCTAATTAGATGAGTGAGAAAGAAGACAACTTCCATTTGAACATAGCTAAAGGAAAGAGGAATTCTTGGTCCTCTGACCCCAGAAAGACTCAGCGTGCTGCATTCAAGTGACTTAAGTGAAAGAAGGCTTAACAAAGTTGTTAATTAATCTAGGGCTGGAACCCATCAGGAAGAATACCAGAAAATTGGAACAAAAAGAGGTGCAGCTTACCTCACAGTAGGAAAGAAGCGGCCTTTTAATTGGATTATATCACATCACCACAAAATTTATGGAGCCTGGCCACTATGCTAAATAGGTGAGAATAATTTTAAATTAACTAATTAGGTTTATTGGGGAGGGGGTATAACCCACCATTTTCTCAGTCCTACGAAAAGCAATGTAGTATGTTGTATTTATGTGAGGATATACATATACGTGTGTGTGTATGTGTGTGTGTGTGTGTGTGTGTGTGTCCCAGAACAAAGACTAGCTAACTGCATTCTATGAAACCAAATATTCAATCACCCTCATCAGTCTCAGGTCTCTGAAAAAGTTTTACTTAAAGGTAAGAGAAGATATGAGAGGGAAGGGGGGATATTATCATGGCAAGATATGTAATTTATAAATCTATGATTGTTTTTAATTTAAATAGTAACTTTGTTCCCAGAAAGCAGATATTTTGTGTCATGTCAAAACTTAGATCAGTGTTCAATGATGTCACAATACATACTTTTAAATTGTTAGATAACATTAATAGATTATTAGATTAGTTTGATAATATTAATAGATGATAATAATTCACATTTTTATTGCATTTCATAGCTTATAAAGGGATTTTCACAATAGTTGTGTGATATAAATTGTATAAGTATTATATCCCCTGTTTTGCTGATGAGAAAAGTGAGGACAAGGATAATCATTTGACTTGTGCAAGGTCACAAAACAATAAAGTCCTGTAACCCAGACCACTGATTTCAAATCTAGGGTTCATTTCACTACTATGATATATAATATAAAACTATAACACTCATATTCATGAATGAACTCTGCCTGAATCATTGATTTGTAAGTACTGAAAATATTTTCAATAGGAAGGCCAAGGATCTTTGTTTCTTCTATAGCCTCTCAAAGCAATTGATGGTATAGTTCGTCATGTAATTGAAAGGCATTATATCTATACTTACTCATTTTATTAAATTATTTTGTAAATCATAAATTATCAATCTTTGATTGCTATTAGCAAGTATGTGTTAAATGATTATTGAATACTAAAGTTGAATTCAGTATTGAAGGATATAACTTCTTACATTGTTTCTTACAATGCATGCTTCTTTTGAGTGCTAAACAATAGCAATAAGATCTTGCTATATCTCTTGTCTTTCTTTTTCAGAGACTGACCATCAAAATTTTGGATTACCCATGAACCCAGCTTTTTTCTTCCTTCTTCCTTTTTCAGTCAAACTTCAGAAACTAAAAAGAGGAAAAACTAAATTATTACATTCAAGACAATTTGATTATTGATATAATGACAATAAACATTATTCTTCTTATATACTAATATATATGCCAGTGATTCCCTTTGGGGGGGGGCTGGAAGATATAACATGATTTAAGAAACACTGAGGTGGCAGCTAGATGGCACAGTGGATAGAATACTGGCCCTGGAGTCAGGAATACCTGAGTTCGAATCTGGCCTCAGACACTTAAAACTTATTAGCTGTGTGACCCTGGACAAGTCATTTAATCCCAATTGCCTCACTTAAAAAAAAAAAATCCCACTGAGGTTTAGAACTTGATAGTTTAAATCTATACAATAGATTTAGAAGTTAAGAAATAAGGATCCATACATAAGATCAATAAAATAAAAAGACAAGAACAAGATTAGGGTGCTGAAAAGATATGAAGACAGTATGATATCTGGAATTCAGGAAAAACAAGCCAAAAGTGTTTGGTTCTTTTTAACATTTGAAGTAAAAAAATTACATATTGATTAGATTTTTTAAAATATCAATCTTAATATGCACATATTTATATGTCTATATATGGATCTTTATCTATAAATCCATATATCTTTCAACAGATATCTATATCTGTGTGTTAGATCTATGTTTACCTCTCTATCTATCTACCTATCTCTCTATCCTCTACAGAGGGAAAGACAGAACAAAAAAAAACAGATTTTATATCACCCCCATTATCTGTCCTCCTTTTCCCAGTCATCTCATAATGAAAAATATTTTTAAAGACAAAAAGAAAAAGTAAAAAAATCAACATAACAGATCAATACATTGAAAAAATCTTAAAATGTACATAACATATAAAAGTAGTGAGCCTCTTACTTCTGCAAAGTGTTGGGGTTGGGTGTTTTGTCATATCTCTTCAACCATGCTTGTTATTTATAATTTAACTATATTCATTTTTTAAAATTATGGTTCTTTCCATTTATAATGCCGATACTATGGTGTATTTTGTTTTCTCCAATCTGCTCTGCTTATATCACTGTGCATCATTTATGTATTCCATGCTTTTCTGGGATTTACCCCCTTCCTTTTTACATCTTCTCTTACCCTCCAGTCAAACATTTACAGAGACCTGAGACTGATTGAATATTGAATGCTTAGTTTCAGAAGATGATGGACAGCTTCAAGTAATTAAAAAAAATTAAAATGGTTAGTCTTTGTTCTTGGTGAAACTTACACCTACACACATACACACACATATGTTTGCATGTTCTGGGTGACATAAGTATATGTACACATAAATACATATGTAAATAAGCTATTAATCTTTTCTTAAAGCACTTAATAGCCCATTACATTTATGTGCTACAGTTTTGTTTAGCTATTCCCCAATCAATGGTCATTCACTTTGTTTCTAATTCCTTCCTATCATGAAAAAACAAAACAAAGCAAAATAAATAAACAAAAACAAGTTCTTTTAAATATTGTGGTGTTCAAGGAAACTTTATTCTCCTCAATATTCTTCTTGGGGTATAAGCCTAGTAAATGAATCTCTGGATCAAACTGTTTATTTTGTCACTTTATTTGCCTAATTCCATATTACTTTCCAATAATTTTGAACTAATGTACAGCTCCACCAACAATGTACTAGCATGCCAATTTTTCCCCACAACTCCTATAACATTAACCATTCCTATCTTGTCATCTTTGCCAATTTTTCATTTTTGAGGTGTGTGTGTATGGGTGGGTGTTTTAATTGTTTATCCATCTTGGATACAAACCATTGATCGCATGATCAACTTATAGAGGACTAGACATTTTTCTCCAATTTTCGTGACCTTTTAAATGCTTTCATTCTTATTAAACTATGTCAAACCAATGCTGATTTACCAAAATAGATGAACAAACCTCAAATAAGAATAAATACTAAGTTTAATGCAAGCTAACTGATATTCACCAGAAAAAAGTTCTTATTACCTAAAAATAGGAAGTGACAACATTTCTATTGACATGGGAAGATATATTTACTGAAAACAATATAATTATAAAAACAATATAAAACAATATAATAAAATCTTTATCAAGTACTCTCAGACTATAAATCATATAGACCAATGCAATAAAGGGACCACAAGTGAATAAGGAATATTACATTTTTATTAAAATTTGTTTGACTAGTTTTTTACCACCTTCTTCATGGGAAAAATATGACCATTATCCCTAGTAGTTAAAAATCTAAAACAAAACTTAAATTGGTAAAAATAATAATTAATGAAAAACTGAGTATTGAGGTGCAGTGTTTTCCCCCCCAATAAATGAAAATTATGAATAGTTTAGCTCATGTCTCCCCTTTTGGTATACCTCTTCTATTTATCACTAATTCCTCTTTTTCACCCTTATCAATAAATCTCTTCAAATTTAATACCTGATGCTTATGATTAGCCTATCTCTCTTACTCATAGCCAGAAAAAGGCATTTGTGTCCTATTGATTGAATTTTTCCCCATTTCCTGCATATTGTGATCCCCTTTAAGCTTTGAACTTTCATTGTAACTTATCAGAAATAATTACCTTTCTGAGTAGACTATACCATTTTCTAACCCTAAAAAAGAGGTGTGCTAATAAAAAGTAATATGTAGGGGGCGGCTAGGTGGTGCAGTGGATTAAGCACTGGCCCTGGATTCAGGAGTACCTGAGTTCAAATCCGGCCTTAGACGCTTGACACTTACTAGCTGTGTGACCCTGGGCAAGTCACTTAACCCCCAATGTCCCTCCAAAACAAAACAAAACAAAAAACAAATACAAAAAGTAATACGTAATAGATCCTTATTCTGCCTCATACACATTGGATTCTTGGTAGTTGCCTACATTTCCCAACCTTGGCCTAAACTCTGCATTTTCCCCCATCAAAATGTGTTTGTCCTGTGATTCTGTGTTGCTCATGAACATAATACAGTATACAGAAGGATGTAGTTTGCTCAAAATGAGCATATGTTCTAAGTAGCTGAATATTGTATGTTAAAATGTGTGTCTTACATGGAATTTCATGAACCTTGTGATGGAAGTATCATTGAAAAGATTTGTTGATGATACATGTAGAGAAAAAGAGAAGCAATATCATGTATGTCGGTATATAATGGCATATAACCAATCTCCCAGTTATGGAAAAATCAACGAATTTTCATGATATACATGGTTGGAATGAGAGATTTGAATTATTTATGCATCTGTTGAAAATTGCATTGTCTTCTTTGCATCTCTCCCTCCCTTAAAAATCTAGCATGTGGTAGATGATTATTAAATAACGTGTTGAAAGAATGAGTAAAAGTATAAAACAGAGCTTTTGACTGAATTTCTCATTTCACTTTTCATAGGGTAAAGGAAGCAATAAAAGGAACTACTAATCCAGATAATTCTGACCAATGAATGATGTTGATAAATTAAAGGTATTGTACCTTGCAGGACTAAAATATTGTGATGTTATCTAACTAAAACAATGTGAATTCATAGGGAACTCTCTAATTAAGAAAGCTCATTAAGAACATTAATTTTAAAGTGAGACATTTAAATATGGGTAATTGGAAAAGATTTGAATGTTAATCTTAATTTTGTTTTAGGGTTAAGTTAGAGCTCAAAATGAGATAAGTTATGCAAAACGTTTAAAAGGACTTTTCAAAAATCTATGTTAGTGGGAAAGAAGAAATGGTTAAATCCACTGTTAGATAAAGATGCTATTATGTATGTTGGATAACAGATACCAATGAAAAAGTTTAAGTATTCAACTACTATTTTCCTTCTTTTGATTTCATCAATGAAAAAGAGCTTAACAATTGAAAGGTTAGATCACCTATAGTTAAGATAGAACTGAAGGCCCAGGTATGTATGGATACAAAAAAATAACATCAAGTTATTTTAAATAAATTCACCTCAGACCTAGATGAATTACACTTGAAGGAACTGAAATAATTTTAAAAATGATCATGGAGCTTTCATCTTTTAAAAAATCATGAATGAATTATTAACCATAAGATTTGTGAGTCCTTACAAAAATGATAGCAGTGGTCATTTGAAGCTAGTATTGGTTCACTGAAAATAATATATGCCAAATAAATCTGATTTCCTTTATTTCGTAAAAGGAGTCAATAAACCTTTTTCTTGATATTAATAAGAGATTTTACAAAATCTCTAAGTGATATCCTTTTGTGCAAGGTAAATAACCATAAACTAGATTAAAATGTATTTAGATGAATATGTAGCTGATCAAGTAACTGTAGTAACAGAGCATGGATTATATTTTTTTAATGTGGGGCAATGAGGGTTGAGTGACTTGACCAAGGTCACACAACTAGTAGTAAGTGTCAGCTGTCTGAGGTTGGATTTGGATTCAGGTTCTCCTGACTCCAGGGCCAGTGCTTTATCCACTGTGCCACCTAGCTGCCCCCAGAGAATGGATATTGAGGGTACCTAGTGGTGCAATGGAGAGAAAGCTTGATCCAGATGCCTTAACTTTTAAAAAAGAAGAATTGAATTTAAATACTGACTCAGACTTGTTTAGCTATGTGCTTCTACCTGTGTCATTTGACTTTTGTCTGCTTCATTTTCTTCATCATTAAAATTCATCTAAATACAATAAATGTTACATAAAAATACCAAATATGATTTATGGGACTATAAGACAATTCTCCTAGAAGCCTAATAAGTTTCACCTTTGAATGAAAATGTTCAAAACAGTGATTTTAAACATTTATATTGACTAAAGAAGCATTATATTTCAGAAACCCATGAATCCATTTCGAAAAGAGCCCCTACAGTTTAAAGATTAGTGACTCCTGCTTGATGGTATATGTGGTACAAACACACTCACTCCCTTCTATCAAAAGTTCATGGACTCATATATTCAGAGCCAAAAGAGACTTCAGATGTCATCAGGTTGAACACCTTTAATTTATAAATGAGGAAAATAAGGCCCAGAGAGACATGCCTGTGGTTACAGTAAATGTGTGAAGTAAGATTTTAATGTTGATTTCCCTTAATCCATGTCAAGCCCTTTATCTACTATATCCTACTGCCTCTTTATGCCCTGTGTATTGGTCCTTTCTTCTCCAATCACACCCCGCCCCCCACCATGGAACTATTTTTGGTTCTATGCTTTATAACTTAACTTTCAATTCATTGGTTAATTCCTTGATTAATTCATTCATCACCGCCTCCAAATTTTCATTATGCAACTAAGTATCTACTATACATAAAGCATTTTAGTAGGTGTTATGAGATATACAAAAATTCAATTCATTAAAAAAAAGAACAAATTTAAGTAACTACTATAAAGAAGGCACTGAAGCTATAAGAGTAAAAATAAAATCTCTGCCTTGAAAGAGCTTACAATCTAATAGGATAGTAAAATACAAGGTGAAGGACAAAGGAGAGATAGGCTCAAATGTTTATCAT
Source organism: Dromiciops gliroides (assembly GCF_019393635.1). Lineage (NCBI taxonomy): Eukaryota > Metazoa > Chordata > Mammalia > Microbiotheria > Microbiotheriidae > Dromiciops > Dromiciops gliroides. Next base: position 292,400,871 of record NC_057863.1, on the reverse strand, counting down.
TTGAGGATTGAAACATAGGCTGCACTTGGGGGCGGGATGAAATCATTGAGAAAGTGGCCTCTGCCAGGCATTGAAGGAAGAACAAGATTTCAAGAATTATGTATTTCAAGCAAAGGCTCTGAGAATTCAGAGGCAAGAGGGTATAGGACAAGATTACAAAATACCGTATTTGAACAAAAGGAATTGTGTGAAATAAGTATTTTTGGTGGATCATGGAAGTGGCAGCTGGGTGGCACCGTGGACAGAATGTCAGCCCTGAAGTCAGGAAGACTCACCTTCATAAGTTTACATATGACACTTACTACCCTGTGCAAGTCACTTAACCCTATTTGCCTCAGTTACTCATCCATAAAACAAGCTAGAGAACCACTCCACTATCTTTGCCAAGAAAACCCCAAAGGGGACCATGTTGGATGTGGCTGAAAAGACTAAACAACCATAACAACAAAAGATCATGGAAGGCCTTAAATGACAAGCTACCAAGTTGATACTTTATTCTGAAGAGTTCATTGTATAGACAATATGAATTCATTTGAATTTCTTGAATAGTGACGTGGTCATAACTCTATATTCAGAAGATCAACTTGGTGCCTGTATACAGGATAAATTGAAGAGGAAGTAAATTAGTGGTCTGGAAGCCAATAAGGAGGCTATTACAACAGTATGAGATGAAGACAAAAAGGAGAATAGTGACTGCATGGGTGAAAAGGAGATAAATCATAAGAAATAAGGACAAATAAGAATCAGTTATAGACATTAGAGATAGAACTAAATTTCACACAAGAAAAAATTTTTCTTCCTTCAGCCATGCCTGTGCATAGAGGTATATGCGCACGCGCACACACACACACACACACACACACACACACACACACTTTGGATATAAGTTATTGCCCTTTTCATATATAGGCATTGGAAGAGGAAGAAAAAGGATATTTGCGTAAGAAAAGCAGTATGAGATTGTTGTGAAGACATGAGATAAAACGATCCCTCAAATAAAAGTACCAATAGGAACCCTCATTAGTAGCAACTCAAAAGCAAGATCACTGAGTGATATAAAGATAGATGTTTGTAGCTCATTTATATTCAGGGTTTCAAAAAATATAGCTGAGAAATTCCAAATCAAAGCAGTATTTAGACTATGAGGGAAATGCATATTGTTTGTCAATCAGTAAGCATTTAAGTGCCTATGTGCCAAGCACTGGGAATAGAAAGAGAAAAAAGAACAAGGACAATCCCCTATCACAAGGAATTCACAGTCTACTGGAGGAGAGAACATGCCAACAACTATGTCCAAACAAGATACATACATATATACATTCATGCATACTGTAACGATTGGAATGACACCACCTGCTGGAGACTTACTGTAGAAGAGTTCTGCCCATGAAGTGAAGGTCTTTGAGGGCAAGACCAGGAGTCTTTTCTTTGGCATCAGGAAGTGACGCCAGCTAGTGGGAGGAGGAAGGAAGAGACTGGCGCTCGGTCTCACGCTCTTTCCTTTGGACTCTGGTGGAGAGCCGAGCTAGAAATGTGCTCTCCCTTTAATAGATAGGAATCTATGCCTTTTTCTCTCTCTTTACCAAATTCTTATTCTCCTTAATAAATGCCTAAAAGCCTAACTCTTGCTAAAGCTTATAATTTATTGGCGACCACTCATTAAATAGTTTAGACAGTTTAGCTAGAATTTTAGCCCTTAACAATACATACGCACATATATATGTAATATGGATTTATAACATAGGATGTATTATTGTGTAGGCATATATTACAATATGATATAGAAAATAATCAAGAAAAAGAAGGTACTAGAATTAGAAGGATTGGGAAAGACTTCCTATAAAAAAGTAGGAATTCTTCCAGGATATGAAAGAACTCAGGCAAAGCATGAGGCAGAGGTGAGAATGAACAGCATTCCAGGTGTGGATTACTACCCAGAAAAAGCCAGTGAAAATTGGCTAGATATATTGTCTTGTTCAAGGAATAAAGAGACCACTATCATTAGATCAAAGAATGTGGGGAGTGGGAATTAAAAAGCTTTGAAAGATGTATATGGGTGGGGGGAGAAATAATGAAGGACTTTGATTGACAGAAGATTTTCTATTGATCCTAAAGATGATGGGGAGCCACTGGATTTGTTGAGTAAGGGATTACATAGTCATACCTATACTTTATCAAAATCACTTTGGCAGCAGAGGGTGGTATAGAATAGAGTGGGGAAAGATTTATGGCAGGAAAATGAGGTGATGAGGGTACTGACAAAGTGAGAAGAGAGAAGGGAGGTGAGAGACAGTGAATAGTCAACTATGATACTTGGGTTGTGAGCCTGGAGGACTAGGAAGATGGTGGTACCCTCAACAGTAATAGGGAATTATGGAATGGGATAGGGTTTCAGGGAAAACATGAGTTCATTTTTGGAAATGATGAGTTTCAGATGTCTCTTGGACATCCAGTTCAAGATGTCTGATCTGCAGTTAGGGAGGTGAGACTCAAGGTCAGCAGGGAGCTTGACCTGGATAAGTAGATTTGAGAATCATCAGCATAGATATGATACTTGAATGCACTGAGGGCTGATGAGATCCCTAGGTGAAATGGAATGTTAGACCTGATTGAATTGTGGATTTGGATTTTTTTCAACCTACATTACAGAGGGGATGCTACTCATGGGGAGTAATGAGAAGCTACAGATAATGAGAAGATGAAAATCCAGAGATCAGAGTAATGGGAAGCCATAGCAGCCACCTGATTAAAAAAAAAAAAAAGAGTCTGATAAGAGATACTTCTCCCCCTGCCACTTGAAGTAATCAGAGCAGAAGAAAAACAAAATATAAGAGCAGCTGCAATGGGCTGAAGCAGCAAAGAAAGCTGAATGGCTCTGTAGCTTCTAGCAGCTCAATGAAGGAAGCAGAATCAACCCTTCTGCTGTGTGAAAAGCAGCTGTGCTTATTACTCTCTACTGCCATCTAGAGCCTGAGAGTTGACAGAGAATAGAAAGGCTATGCAAATATTCTGGGTCCTGATTGGAGGAAAGTAAAATCTGCCTGTTCTGTAAAGTGCCCGATGAATTAATTGCCCTTTAGCACCATCTATATATCCTTTGAGAAGAGAAGCTCCTCAGGGACTTTGTGATGTCTCTTAAAACCAGTGGTCATGATAAGGAGAAACTCCTCAATTAACTCCTTGTACTTCCCATGGCCTCCGTGATCAGATACAAAATTCTCCTTTCAATTTTCAAAGTCCTTCATAACCTAGGCCTTTCCTACCTTTCCAGTCTTCTAGCATCTTATTTCCAGACATATACTCTTTGATCCCATGCCATTGGCTTCCTGAATGTTCCACAAATAAGCCGTTCATTTCTCAATGACTGGTATTTTTTCGGGGTGGGGTGGCTCCCCCCCCCATGCCTGGAATGATCTCCCTCCTCCCCTGCAACTGCTGATCCTCCCTGGTGAGAGGAGCATATGTTTTGTTTTGTTTTGTTTTGTTTTGTTTCAGTGAGGTAATTGGGGTTAAGTGACTTGCCCGGGGTCACACAGCTAGTAAGTGTCAAGTGTCTGAGTCCAGATTTGAACTCAGGTCCTCCTGAATCCAAGGCTGGTGCTTTATCCACTGTGCCACCTAGCTGCCCCTCAGATACAGTCTTAAAGTATGGATGTGTCTACTAAATAGGTCTCTTGCCTTGTAACCCTATTTACTGGTTCATTCCCTCTTTACAATTAGCAATCAGTACAAAGTGTTACTATTCTAGTAAACTGTATATTTGGATCAAATAACAAGGTGTTAAAAGACTCCTTATAATAGCCCCTTACAATCAGGCTTTTTACATGCCCCTTTAGAAGAAAAAGCTGTTATGAACCTTCATCTTGCTTCTTAAGTCCTCCAACTCCAGATCCATCTTTCTTCTAGTGTCCTCAGATGAATTTGCCCTCCTTGCCAAGGTGAATCCTGCCAATCATGCTCCTGATCCTCTCACCTGTTGCGGTCATGAACCTGTTCCATGTCTGACTCTCTCTGTGTTTCTGACTCTGTTTCTGTTTCTCATTCTTCTACCCTTTGCTCTCTTCTTCCCTCTCTTATTGCTTTAAGGTACTGTGATTGAATGGAAAGATTTCTAAACTTGAATTCAAGAAGACCTATGTTTGAGTATTATGAAGTCAAAATGTACAGGTTATTCATTCAATCCAACCTGACTTGATTCTATATAATGATTAGGAGTTTTTAACCTTCTCTCTCTTTTTATCTATTAAGAAGAACACATCTGTTCTCATTTCTTGCTAAATTCAGGTAGAAGATTTCAGTCTCTCTGAAAAGCTTAACTAAGCATGAGCTAACAGAGGTACTGATGAACCACTTTTCTATTTTCTCACTATAATAATAATAGCCAACATTTATATAATCACAATAGTATATAAGCTCTTCGTGACCCCATTTGGAGTTTTCTTGGCAAAGAAACTGAAGTGGCTTGCCATTTCCTTCTTCAGGTCATTTTACAGATGAAGAAACTAAGGCAAACAGGGTTAAGTGACTTGCCCAGGGTCAAACAGTTAGTAAGTATCTAGGGCCAGATCTGAACTCAGGATGATGAGTTTTCCTGACTCTAGACTCAGGATTCTACCTACTATGCTACCTAGCTACTCTATATTAGAAGGTGGTTACTATTATTATTCCCTACAAATTAAGAAACTGAGACTGAAAGAGGTTAAATGTCTTGCTGAGGGTCACACGTCTTGTAAATGTCTAAGGCAGAATTTAAACTCTGGTATCCCTGAATTTAAGTCCAACTTTCTATTCACTGAACCACCTAGCTGCTTTAGTGTTACAAAAATATTATATCAAAAAAATATTGAACCTAAGTGTGTAAGAAAAGTTTTTGAATAGAAAAATGCTGGGAGAAGAGGGTGGGAACCAAGGAGAGAAAAATCCTCCCCTGATGAGTAGTATCAAAGAAGGCTTAATGGGGAAAATGAACTTTGACTTAGCTCTAGAAGGATGACCAGAAGATAGAGACAACAGACAAGGAATATGAGTCAGTCAATAAGTGTTTATGAAGCAATCACTATATTTTAGGCACCGTGATAAATACTGGGATTATAAAGAAAGAGAAAAGCTAATTCCTACCCTCGGATATTGCTCACAACTGAATGAAAGAAACAATTTATAAACAACTAGAACTCAAACTTTTAAAAAATGTTTAAAAATTGTTTTAACATGTAATTGGGGGAAATAAAATATGACATGACATGGCATGACATAGTATGATATGGTATGTCATGGCATGGCATGATATATGATATGATATGACATGGCATGACATGACATGACATAGTATGACATGACATGACATAGTATGACATGACATGACATAGTATGACATGGCATGACATAGTATGATATGATATGATATGACATGGCATGACATTACATGACATGACATGACATAGTATGATATGGTATGTCATGTCATGACATGGCATGACATGATATGATATGGCATGATATATGATATGGCATGGCATGACATGATATGGTATGGCATGACATGACATAGTATGATATGATATATGATATGATATGATATGATATGGCATGGCATGGCATGATATGATATGATGTGATGTGATATGATATGATATGACATGGCATGGCATGGCATGGCATGACATGATATGATATGGCATGATATGGCATGGCATGACATAGTATGACATAGTATGATATGGCATGTCATGTCATGCCATGTCATGCCATGTCATGCCATGTCATATCATATCACATCATATCATATCATGCCATGCCATGCCATGCCATGTCATATATCATGCCATATCATGCCATGCCATGATATGGTATGATATGACATGACATGGCATGGCATGATATGACATGATATGACATGGCATGGCATGACATGATGTGGCATGACATGATATGATGTGGCATGATATATGATATGTCATGTCATGTCATGTCATGCCATGCCATATCATACTATGTCATGCCATGCCATATCATGTCATATCATATATCATGCCATATCATGTCATGTCATGTCATGCCATGTCATGTCATATCATACCATATCATGGCATGGCATGACATGACATGATATGGCATGATGTATGATATGATATGGCATGGCATGACATGATATGATATGGCATGACATGACATGGCATGGCATGATATGATATGGCATGACATGATATGATATGCCATGATATATGATATGCCATGCCATGTCATGTAATGTCATGTCATGCCATAGCATGATATGGTATGTCATTGCATGGCATGATATGACATGAGATGGCATGACATGGCATGACATAGTATGATATGACATGACATGAGATGGCATGACATGTTATGATATGGCATGAAATGGCATGACATAGTATGATATGGTATGTAGCATGTCATGTCATGTCATGCCATATCATATCATGTCATGTCATATCATATCATATCATGCCATGACATGCCATGTCATATATCATGCCATGGCATATCATATATCATGCCATGTCATGCCATCTCATGTCATGTCATATCATACTATGTCATGTCATGCCATACCATATCATGTCATGCCATGCCATATCATATATCATGCCATATCATATCATGTCATGCCATGTCATGACATGACATACCATATCATACTATGTCATGTCATGTCATGTCATGTCATGCCATGTCATATCATATCATATCATATCATACTATGTCATGCCATGCCATATCATACTATGTCATGCCATGTCATACTATGTCCTAGTTCAAATCTGGCCTCAGACACTTAACACTTACTAGCTGTGTGACCCTGGGCAAGTCACTTAACCCCAATTGCCTCACTAAAAAAAAAAAAATACATAAAAAAAAAAAAAGAGTTTAAGTGACTTGTCCAGGTTTACACAATTAATAAATGTCAGAAGCAGTTACTTGGATTATATTCTTCCCAACTCTAAGTGTAGCTCTATACATTATACCAAACTTTCTCTGTTGTTGTTATTGCTATTTGGTTCTATCACTGATTTCTTTATTGTGGGAAACTATTCATGTGCAAAAATCCTCTACCATTGGGCATAAGAGGTTTTGATTTGTCTAAGGTAATACAGTTAATATTCCTCAGAAAAAGGACTTAAACTGAGAATTCCTTGGCTCCAAAATGGACTCTCCATCCAGACAATATACTGCATTTCATATTACTTAAATAGTAAAGTTTACATCCGAACCATATCAAAAATCCAATAGATAAATAGAAGAGAGTATTTTTTAGCATTTAAGAACCAATTACAACTTTCAGTTACAAATTGTTTGTTTATTGCCTGATGTTTTTTAACTACTTTAAATTATCTTTCTCAAGAAAATAATTCCCTTGAAAAACTTTAGGACTGTAACAGTTGGAATGATGCCAAATGCTGAAGACTTACTGTAGGAAAGCTCTGCCATGAGAAGGCCTCTGAGGGCAAGGCCATGCAGCTTTTCTTTGGCATCAGGAAGTGATGTTTGCTTGTGGGAGGAAGAGAGGGCGAGGCTGGCTCTCTCACACTCTTTCCTCAGGACTTGGGTAGAGAAGGGAGCCTGAAATGCGCTCTCCCTTTAATAGATAGATGAATCTAAGCCTTTCTCTTTGTCTTCACCAAATTCTTATTCTCCTTAATAAATGCATAAAAGTCTAACTCTTGCTAAAGCTTATAATTTATTGGTGACCACTCATTAGATATTTTAGACAGACTTGCTAGAATTTTAGCCCCTTACAGCACATATATTCTATGGAACAGTGATTGTCAATGGTTTTTTTTGTTTGTTTTTTGGGCTTTTGAGGGGTTTTGTGTATGAGGAACCTATTTTTTCTTCCTTTTATTTCTTCTTTTCTTTGTGGGGCAATTGGGGTTATGTGACTTTCTCAGGGTCACACAGCTAGTAAGTGTTAAATGCCTGAGGTCAGATTTGAACCCAGGGCCTCCTGAATCCAGGGCTGGTGCTCTATCCACTGCACCACCTAGCTGCCCCTGAGGAACCTATTTTTAACATAAAAATTTTTTCACCCCACCACATCATAATAATTTTACGATTAATACCTGTTAAAAAAGTAGGATAGCAAGAAAATCTTATGAATTCAGCAACACTTTTAAATAAATTTGTATTTTATTAATCAGCTAAATATAGTGGGAAAGATACTGGCATTGGCATGAGGAGTTCAGTTTGAAGCCTATCTCTGACACTGAGTTTATTAGCTGTGACTACAGGTGTTTTGATTAAGTACTTTTACTGAGATTCTTTTTTTTTTTATCTGTAAAATGGGAATAATTATTACTGTAGTGCCTATGCCACAAAGTTTTGTGAGGGTAGAAAAAGATAATTGTAGGGAGGCAGTAAAGTGTTTCCTCTGGCCAAAACATAGCACCAAAGAAAAGGGGCTTTGTGGCTGACACATGTGGGTAATACAATGACCTTGTCATCTTAGCTTATTTTTTGTTCTGACTAAAATACATTTGCATGTTCAACCAGAGAAGATCTTGAGAATATAAACTGAGCTAGAATGTAAACTTAAGAGTAGAGATTCTTTCATCCTTTGTATTTGGTTTTTTGTTTTTTGTTTTTTTTTTTTGCGGGGCAATGGGGGTTAAGTGACTTGCCCAGGGTCACACAGCTAGTAAGTGTTAAGTGTCTGAGGCCGGATTTGAACTCAGGTATACTCCTGAATCCAGGGCCGGTGCTTTAACCACTGCACCATCTAGCTGCCCCTCATCCTTTGTATTTGGACCTTCAGTGGTCTCAACTTCCTCTTCTAAAAAAACTCTTTTAAATATATTGTCCTTATTCATTAGACTGAATCATGTGCATGTTTTTTGGAGCTAAACAAAGATCAAAATGACAGTGTTTGGTAAACATAAATTTATGGCGCCCTTGTTGCTATTTCTTCATTTCCTTTCCCCCACCCCTCCACTTTTCATCAGGGACCTCCCTGCCAGGTTAGGAATGGCCTGCCCTAAAATATTACATCAGGTTGTTAAATGGAAGAAATGGGGAAGGAGAAGAGTGGGTGTCCAGCTTCTCTACCCTGTCTACAAAGCTCTCCTGATCTTGGCTCTTCACAGTTCCTCATCTCTCCTTCTGTTTTATCTGGCCTCAGTTTGGGTCTATGAAGATTGTGGTGAGTATGAACCATCCTAGAGAGAGAGTAGGATTAGAAGTGCAGTGGAGCCAGGAATGACTGTATTCTGATGCTTAGTAGAGTTGTGAAATGTCTATACTTTGGGACTTTATGGAAGAGCTCAGGACAGTGGGAAAGGAAGATGAACAATAGTATGTAGACACAGGTTGATAAAAGTAGGAACAAATAAGGGAACAATATATTCCTTCAGAACAACTTCTGAATCCTATTCATCTTATGTCCCTAGTGGCTAGTACATGGCACATACTTCACAAATGTCTGTTAAACAGAAAAAAAATGAAATGTTACTAGGGGCTTAGCATTGCTCAGGGAACTACTCTCAAGGAAATCCTCAGGTTCAGTCGTTAGGCCCAAGTGAGTATTCTCCAATTCAGCCCACAGTAATCACAGAGAATTCACTTTTTATGTAAAGAATAAGAGTGAGCACATGGGAAATGTTTAAAAAGACTTTATATTCTAAATAAACATTCCTTCAGAACCACAGATATTTTGGCAGTGGTTATTTTAGACATGCTTTAGAAACCTTTTATCCCTGTTTTGTGTTGATCTGAATGTATCAATATTGTTTAGTATGATTCATGTTCACATATTTTAATGCAAAAAAGAAAGGAAGTTTTAACATATTTTGCATTTTGAAATGACACTGATATAATTGCTAAGCACCATTTTGTGCCAAATTCTACAATGAGAGTTGTGTGGGTGCATGGAAGAGGAAATGAAAAATAAGATAGATGACCCAGAATTGTGTGGGCAAAATTTATTCTAAAATATTAAGAAAATGGCAAAAGAAAATGATGATAAAAGGAAAGTACATTCTTTTGTTTATAATACTGTTAAATTGCATGCATGAATGAAAAACCATTTATTAGCTGCTAACTATGTACCAAGTACATGATCAGTGCTCAGCCAAAAACAAGGCCAAAACCGAAAACAAAAACAAAAAACAAATCCAGACTGCTCTCAAGGAGTTCACACTCTAACAAAGGCATGGCTTGGGAGGGAGATAGGATTCCAGCTAAAAGGCAGAAAGCAATATCAGAAAAATTGAGGGAAAATAAACAGTTTCATAGAATGGAATATAGAGTTTTACACATAATAGGCAATAATATTTTGTATATGTTATGGAAAATTTTTATACCTTTTGTTTTTATATCATGGTCATTTTATATCACGGTCATTGCTGGATAAAACTTACGACTGTCATCTAGCCCTTCTTTGTAACAACAACAAAATGATATTTTTAATAGGGTATACAACATGTCCCTATTGAATGTTTTTGTTGATATATTAAAAGTGAAAGAAATGGGGCAGCTGGGTGGCGTAGTGGATAGAGCTCCGGCCCTGGATTCAGGAGGACCTGAGTTCGGATCCAGCCTTGGACACTTGACACTTGCTGGCTGTTTGACCCTGGGCAAGTCACTTAACCCCAATTGCCTCACTAAAAAAAAAAAAAGTGAAAGAAAGAGTTTCCCAATGGATAATTATTCAAAGGATATGAATAAACAATTCTCAAAATAAACAGCAATAATAATAAAAATAATAATAAATAATAATATCAAAGAGACAGAAGAAAGGCAGATACATTATCCCTAAAGAGCCCGAAGAAAAAGTAAAACTCAGGGGATGCCCATTAACTGGAGTACGGCTAAACAGATTATGATGTCTTTATTTAGATTATGTATATAATCATGAGAAGCATCATGGATAGAGTGTTAGACCTGGAGTCAGGAAGCCCAAGGTTTCAGTTTTGCCCCTAACACACACTGTGTATCATTGCCCCCAGAAAGTTCTCTAGGATCAGATGTTAATTCAGAGTAGTAGAATTGATGTGTGGATTTTGTACCTTTGAAATTCTATACTAATAAATGAGAGAGAGACAGAGAGACAGAAGGAGACAGAGAGAGAAAGAATAATGTAGGTCAGAGGCCTCAAAAATCATGTACTCTAACCTCCTCTTTTTTAGAGATGAGGTAATAAATTGAGACCCAGTTAATATATGGGTAGGAGTAGAGATAGAGATATATATATGATCATGATAAGGAAAAATATTGAAAATATGAACAGAAAAGTCCATTTGTGTCACCTAATGTCTCTGAATGCCTGTTAGCATGCTTCAGTATACTTTTGAAACTACTAGGTATAAGAAAGAAGCAAAGGGCTTTCTAATATAGGTGATTCTACGATGTGATTATGTGTAATTACTAACCAAAAAAGTCTCATAGATATGGGAATGAAAATGATAATGAAAATAAAATAAAGCTGGAAATATTTTCTATGTGTTTCCCCCCACCCCACCCCCAATTTGAAATCACATTAAACATTTTTTTTTTCTTGTAGGAAAAGTGAACAGTCTTAAATTCAGCACTCTTGTTCTATTCCTGCAAGGAACCTGACTCATTGTTTTATCCTGGGCAAGTCATTTTGCTTCTCTGTACTTCAAATTGCTCATCTATAAAAAGCTATGGTTTTAGAATTCTTCCTTAAAGACCAGCATGCCTCTTCATTATCCAATGTGTGCTAGATATCAACTGGAGAACCAAATTTGGGAATGAATTTTGGATGAAAGAGTCTAAATTCAAAATAGGGAAGGAAGGGAAAGGAAAAAGAGGGAAGGAAAGGGAAAATGGGAAGGAAAGGGAAAAGAAGGGAAGGGAAAGGAAGGGAAGGGAAAGGAAGGGAAGGGAAGGGGAGGGGAGGGGAGGGAAGGGAAGGGAAAGGAAGGGAAGGAAAAAGAAGGGAAGGGAATGGAAATCTGGAAAATTATGAATCAGCTCTGAAAGTGGCAAGCTGTGAATTTATTTTAACTCTATATAAATGATTGATAGAAATTTTTAAAGTCTGACAATGCTGCTATTTCAGGTTTAGCACCAGCTAACTTTGAAGCTCAACTTCTAGTATACAGACAAACATCCTATCATCAACATGTTATCCCAGCAAGAAATCTATTACTTCTTCAGTTCCAGTGAATTTCATGGTTTAATTAAACAAGCCTTGTTTAAAGCAAGCCTGGTAGATGATATCTACTTTTGCTTTCTCTTTATGAAAATAAAAGATTCAGAGATGATACCAACATCAACTTACATCATATTTCCTACATTGGATATATATTAGCAATATGTACAGTAGTGAGAGAGAAAAAATGTCAGAATTGTTGAACAAGGAAAGAATGAAAAATAATCTAATTGGTTTTTTTTCTAGTTTTTTAAGTTGCATGCCCAATTCATTGATCTCCTCTTTCTCTTTTTTATTTATGTAAGCAGTTAGAGCTATAAATTTTCCCCTAAGCACTGCTTTGGCTGCATCCCATAGATTTTGGTATTTTGTCTCATTATTGTCATTGTCTTGGATAAAGTTATTGATTGTTTCTATGATTTGTTGCTTGAACCACTCATTCTTTAAAATGAAATTATTTAGTTTCCAATTAAGTTTCAGTCTGCCTTTCCATGGCTCTTTATTACATGTAATTTTTATTGCATCATGATCTGAAAAGGATGCATTTACTATTTCTGCCTTTCAACATTTGAATATGAGGTTTTTGTACCTAATACATGGTCATTTTTTAAAATATATACCATATACTGCAGAGAAAAATGTATATTCCTTTCTATCCCCATTCAGTTTTCACCAAACATCTATCATATCTGACTTTTCTAACATTCTTTTCACATCTTTAACTTCTTTCTAATTTATTTTGTGGCCAAATATATCTAATTCTGAGAGGGGAAGATTCAGATCTTCCACTAGTATAGTTTTGCTGTCTTTTTGCTCTTGTAGCTCATTTAACTTCTCTAAGAATTTGGGTTCTATACCACTTGGCTCATACATGTTTAGTATTGATGTTACTTCATTAGAGAGAATGAAAACAATGAGACAACATACCAAAAGGTATGTTATTCAGCCATAGCAGTACTTAAAGAAAATTTATATCTCTAATTGCTTACATCAATAAAATAGAGTAAGAGCAGATCAATGAATTGGACATGGAAATAAAAAAAAAAGCTAGAAAAAGAACAAATTAAAAATCTACAATTAAATACCAATTTGGAAGTACTGAAAATCAAAGGAGAGATTAATAAAATTATTAGAAAATCACTGAACTAATAAATAAAACTAGAACCTGATATTATGAAAGAAACCAATATAATAGATAAACCATTGGGTAATTTGATTTCAAACTGAAAAGAATATGGGGCAGCTAGGTGATGAAGGGGCTAAAGCACCCAGCCGTGGATTCAGGAGGACCTGAGTCCTTATTTGGAAAAATAGATGGAGTCCTACCAATTTTTAAAGACACAAATATGATGTTTTTTGCCTAAACTAGGATGAGCCAAAACAGCAAAGAAAACTATGGACCAATTTTTCTAATTAATAATCATGCAAACATATTATATAAAACATTCTCAAAGAGAATATAGCAATATATAACCAGCCACTATGACCAAGTGGGATTTATACTAGGAATGGAGAGCTGGTTCAATTTAGGAAAACAACCAGCATAGTTCACCAAATCAATAACAGAAGAAACAGAAATCATATGATTATCTCAATAAATATAGAAAAATTCTGTGACAAAATACAATACACATTCTTATTATAAAACACTGACAAACATAGGAATGAATGTAGCTTACCTTCACAGGATAAGTGATATATATCTAAAACCATTAGAAAGCATTATCTGTAATAGGGATAAGCTAGAAGATTTCCCCATACAATCATGGGGGAAGAAGAATAACCACTGTTATCACTATTATTCAATATTGTATTATATTTGCTAATTATAGTAATAAGAGAAGAAAAGGAAACTGAAGGAATTAGAATAAGCAATAAGGAAATAAAATGACCACTATTTGCAGATGGTATGGTGGTATAATTGAAGAATCCTAGAGAATAAATTTAAAAACTGCTTGAAATAATTAACAACTTTAGCAGAGTTTCAGGCTAAAAAATAAACCCACATAAATCATCAGCATTACTATGTATCAAGAACAAAGTTCAGCAGCAAATGATAGAAAGAGAAATCCAGTTTAAAATAAATTTGGACAATATAATATTTGGGAGTCTACCTCCCAAGACAAACCTAGGAACTATATAAATACAATTACAAAACACTTTTCACACAAGTGAAGTCAGATCTAAGCAAGTGGAAAAAATAGTAATTGTTCATGGGTAGATTGAGCCAATATTATAACAATCATGATTATACCTAAATTACCATACTTATTCAGTAACTTGTTCATTAATCTATCAAAATTACTTCACAGAGCTAGAAAAAATAAGAAAATGCATTTGAGCAGCAAAAGGTTAAGAATATCAAGGAAATCAATAAAAAAATATGAAGGAAGGTGCCCTGGCAGTACCAGATCTCAAATTGTATTATAAAATAGTAATCATCAAAATAATCTGGTACTGGCTAAGAAATTAGGGTGGTGATCTATGCATAAGGGAAGGATTCCTTAGCAAACAAGAGATACAGAGCTTTAAAAGATATACAATAAATAATTCATATTATTCTACAAAGGTTTTGTATCCTCCCCCAAAAAATGGACCCAAGATTAGAAGGAAAGCAGAAAACTAGGGAATTTTTTTATAGTGTGTGTACAACTGTGAATTAAATATTGAGTAGAGAAATGTAAATTAAAACAACATTCAGGTACAACCTCAAACCTATCAGATTGACCAATATGAGTGAAAAGGAAAATGACAAATGTTTGAGGGGATGTGGGAAATAGAGATACTAACACATTGTTGGTGAATTTTTTAAATGATCCAACCATTCTGGAGAGCAATTTGCAACTATGCCCAAAGTGTTATAAAATTGTGTGTACCCTTTGACCCAGCAATACCACTACTAGTGCTATACCCCAAAGAGATCAAAGAAAAAGGAAAAGGATCCATATGTACAAAAATATTCATAACTACTCTATTTAAGATGACAAAGAATTAGAAATTGAGGTGCTGTCCATAAAGTGAGAAATGATTGAACAAATTATGGCATATAATTGTGATGGAATACTAAGAAATTTTTGCTTTAATGTGCTCTAAGAAATTTTAAGCAGAATGCTTTCAGAAAAAACTGGGAAGTCTTACCTGAAATGAAGCAAAGTTAAATGAGAAGAATTAGAAGAGCATTGGATGGAGCCAAGATGGTGGAGGAAAGGCAGTGACTTGCCTGAGCTGT
Organism: Dromiciops gliroides; assembly: GCF_019393635.1. Taxonomy (NCBI): domain Eukaryota; kingdom Metazoa; phylum Chordata; class Mammalia; order Microbiotheria; family Microbiotheriidae; genus Dromiciops; species Dromiciops gliroides. The sequence goes on along the minus strand of NC_057863.1, from coordinate 292,385,509 downwards.
CCCCAAGACCCCTCCAAATGCTTTCAAATAATGCCATAAGACAATTTTGGAGTACCAGAACTCAAAAAAATACAGGGTGAAATAATTTTCCAACCAAAGACAACCTAGAAGGTCAGCAAGAAAGGTCTGTTGTACTGGGGTGAGAGTAGAGCTCAGCCCAGTGCAAGTTATGCCAGCACAAGACCCAGCCACAGCCATAACAAACCAGGAGCAGGCCTTGGTAGACTCTGAATGAGCAGGGGCAACAACTACTTCTGGAACTCAGCGCACAGAAGATAAGGGGGTCAAACAATTGGCCAGAAGGAGATTACAGGGATAGCTTTGCTAGCATTGAGGCAACACTCTGTTGTTTTGCCCATAATCAAAATCAGGTCACAGTCTTGGATGGCATGGTGGTCCCAGGTCGGGGAGGGTAACAAACACACAAAAGTTTGCAGTCACAGTGAAGCAAGATTCAGTTCATAGTTTAAGGGCAGAAAATCAGGCATGTGGTTGCTTACAAACCAGAGCACAAGCCAGGAGAGTAGTAAACATACCTCTCCTTAAATCATACCACCTTTAAAGAACTAAAAACTAACAAATTCCTTGAGGTTTCTCTGAAAAGAGCTGCACAAACCCCATGAAGCTTGGGACATTGCACATTCCACCCTGAAAAGCAGTGATCCACTTTAACAAAGAGTTAAAAGTCAAGACATAGGCTGGGAAAATGAGCAAACAGAAAAAAAAATGTTGACCATAGAAAGTTTCTATAGTGACAAGGAAGATCAAAATGCACCCTCAGAACAAGATAATAAAGTCAAAACTCCCACATCCAAACCTTCCAAGAAAAACTTGAATTGGTCTCAGGCTATAGATGGGCTCAAAAAGGACTTTGAAAAGAAAGTAAGAAAGGTACAGGAGGAAATGGAAAGAAAAATGAGTGATGCAAGAATATCATGAAAAAAGTCAACACTTCGGTAAAGGAGACACAAAAAAAATACTGAAAAAATAACACCCTAAAAACCAGACTAGGCAAAATTGTAAAAGAGGTACAAAAAGCCAATGAGGAAAAGAACTTGCCCAATTGGCCAAATGGAAAAGGAGGTAAAAAAGTTCTCCGAAGAAAATAATTCCTTAAAAATTAGGATTGAGCAAATGGAAGCTAATAACTTTATGAGAAATCAAGAAACAATAAAGCAAAACCAAAAGAATGAAAAAAATAGAAAGCAATATGAAATATCTCATTGGTAAAACAATTGAGCTGGAAAATAGATCCAGGAGAGAAAATTTGAAAATTATTGGACTACCTGAAAGCCATGATTTAAATTTAAAAACAAGTGGCAGCTAGGTGGCGCAGTGGATAAATCACTGGCCCTGGATTCAGGAGGACCTGAGTTCAAATCCGGCCTCAGACACTTGACACTTATTAGCAGCAAGTCACTTAACCCTCATTGCCCCGCCAAAAAAAAAAAAAAAAAAAAAAAAAAAGCCTAATGTAACGATTGGAATAACGCCACCTGCTGGATACTTACTGTAGAAGAGTTCTGCCCATGAAGCGAAGGTCTTTGAGGGCAAGACCAGGAGTCTTTTCTTTGGCGGGAGGAAATGACGCGGACTAGTGGGAGGAGGAAGGAAGAGACTGGCGCTGACTCTGGGGCTCTTCCCTTTTGGACTCTGGTGGAGAGCGGAGCTAGAAATGTGCTCTCCCTTTAATAGATAGAAATCTAGGCCTTTCTCTCTCTCTTTACCAAATTCTTGTTTTCCTTAATAAACGCTTAAAAGTCTAACTCTTGCTAAAGCTTATAATTTATTGGTGACCACTTATTAGATATTTTAGACAGACTAGCTAGAATTTTAACCCTTAACAGATGGCTGACCATGAAGAGGAAAGCTAAACCTCAGTCTTCTTCTGATCTTCTGGTTGGGTAAGAAATTTCCCCTCCCTCTCCCTTTAACTGCTAAGTACTGGTGTACTGGCTGTGTTTTCCTTTAAATTTTTTCGAATGGACCTTTTAAACTCCCTAATTATCCTATTTTTGATTTTAGTCTGTTTAACCAGACAAATGGGAGATAAGATCATGTTAATGCTTTGTTTTTGTGGATTTTCTATTTTTCTTTTTCTTTTTGTTAAAAGAGCCAGCAACTTACTCACACAAGGAAATATCTCTCCCTCTCCCAACCATGCTTTTTCAGAGAAACCTGAAGAGATTCCCGCAGCTTTTCCCAGTTCTAACAGTAATTGTTGCTCTAATTTTGCATGCCTGGAGGCAATGACCCACCCTCTAGAAGCTTTTAATCCTCTAGTACCTGGAGGCAAAGTGGGGGAAGAGGAATCCAGGCCTGAGTTCAAAATCAAGTCTGATTCAAATTGCTCTGGTCCCTCCCCTCCTCTCCAGACCCCACCCTCTACTCCTCCCATGGCCAAGCCCATTGCTTCCCTGGCCTGGGAAGTCCAGAGATCTAATGCTCATGTGCAACTTTCTCTAACTACATTTGCAGCTTCAGGCTCAGCCCTTCCCCAGCCTGGCTGTGCTTCTGAGACATCCTTAGAAAACCCTTTAAATTCCAGATATGCTCGTTTTGTTCATAATTTTGCTAACCTGCTTTTGTCTTTCATTAGTAATCTTATAAAGCATTTGTATGGTGAAAAGACTGACAGACAATATAGAGGGGTTAAAGAAGAAAAATTTAAGCTGAATAAGAATGACAATCATCAACATAGTTCAAGACTCCTCTTCTTTTGCCATGGAAGGGTATATATTTTACAGAAATGTAGAAGTAAGCAGCAAGGTATTGATATGAGTATTGGGGATTTTAGATATCGGAATCAGAAGTGTTCTGAATTCACTCAGAGTAATAGTATCAGTTCAGAGGTTACATAGGATTTCTATGCTATTATATATACATTTTGAAATTAATGGTATGGGTTTATTTTCATAGAGATTTTCATGATTTTGAGATTGTGTCATACTTAGTTTTTAAAACAAGGAGAATATTTGTAAAAGCTTTTTATAGTCATGTGATCAAGTTTATATTTTGTAATACTCTTATTAATATTAAGTTCATATTCATTTAGATTTCCCTAGTTTGAATTTCATTGTCTTTTATTGTTCCATGTGTATTTTCTTCTATTCATTTGTCTATCTAATCTTGAAACATTACAAGATGGTTTTGATTTCATAATACAATGTTAATTCTAGGAGTATTGTGCTCCCATGTTCTGAGTTGTTTGTTTTTGTTATTTTTCTCAACTGATTATTTGATCAAACTCTTTAAAGCATTTCCCTGGCAAATTGTTTGCCATGGCAAGTGTAAATTGATTCTAGAAGTATTATTTTTGATAAGCATATTCCAAAAAAAAAAAAAGAGAGGAACATTTGTAAAAGTTGTCTTTGAGATTGTGTTGTGCTTTAACTTGTATTTAAATATGTTCTGATTTTTCACAAAAGTAATTGTATACTAAGTAAAAAAAAAAGGGGTATTATTTGAAATTGTTGCATAATTATATATTGTGTTCTGAGTCAAGATGTATTCACATTTTTTGCAATCATTTATTATCCTCAATTTTTAAATCCATATGAGACTTGGATTATGGGAATTTATCATTTAAGATATTAATTGCCTTTATTCTGAGTTATCAGATGCCAGTTGGCCAAGGTGCCATCCAATCACAAGAGGAATACATGCAAGAGCTGACACTGAACTGTCACATGAGGGGAGAAATGCATGAAGTCAAGGTATGGCCGAGGGAACGGCTTTTGACAAATGTTGAGGTTGGATTCTCTTGATTTAATATTTTATTTTATTTTTCCCCACAATATTGTACAGATGGCTGGAAGTATTCATCCCACCCATCTCACTCCTACACCTGGCTTCTATGCTCCCTCCTATATGCCTGATGCCATGGACATCTCAATCCCATGCATCTGATTAAGTCTGACTCAGTTTCCTCCAATATGTTTGGTGGCATGGACATATATTCCATCCACCTATTTTAGACCTGGCATACTGCTGTGGGAATGCTCATATCCCATCATTTCTCTGTTCTTTTATGGTAACCCCCATAATTATCTCAGATGTCATGATAAATACAGTGTTGAATTTGGCCTTGACACCTGTTACCAATTATATTAGATTTTTTAATTTCTCATAATGGCATGAAGATAATTAGGCAGATGATGCAAAAAGTTATAAAACAAAGATAAAAATTATTTTTATTAATTAATATTGCAGCAATTGTCTTCTCAATTACCCTCCATGAGGGGGGACTATAGTAATATTATAATTTTAAAGAATGTTTTAATTTTTGTTTTATTATATGTTTCATGTGTAACAACTAAGATTCTGAATTCCCTTAGACATGTTTTTGAGAACTTTCATTGTTTGATTTGATTATTGACAAAGCTATTTTAAAGCTGTGTTAAGCTCAATTTTGTAGGAAATTTTCCTGGCTGATTACCAGCATGCACACATCAACCCCTGAAAAGACTTCCATTCCACGATTACACCTAGAGGACATCTGAGAAAAGACTTTCAGAGACTTTAAATGAACAGTTTTGATTTGTTGTTTTTGTTGTTTTTTTTTCTCTTTCTGTTATAACATACACCATCTGTAACATGTATTCTCTGCAGAGGCCCTCCCTTTGCAAGACTAATGTCAAAGCGTCGGTTCATGAGGACCAAAAAAAAAAAAATCGCTCCTCTGGACAAAACTTTCCTCTCTTCCTTTTCTATATTGTTGTTCACATATTATTAGTTAGCAATAGTTATTATATTGTTTTTACTGTTCCATCAAGGAAACATTTTGTTTCTTGAGGAACAACAGGGGGGACTGTAACGATTGAAATAACGCCACCTGCTGGATACTTACTGTAGAAGAGTTCTGCCCATGAAGCGAAGGTCTTTGAGGGCAAGACCAGGAGTCTTTTCTTTGGCGGGAGGAAATGACGCGGACTAGTGGGAGGAGGAAGGAAGAGACTGGCGCTGACTCTGGGGCTCTTCCCTTTTGGACTCTGGTGGAGAGCGGAGCTAGAAATGTGCTCTCCCTTTAATAGATAGAAATCTAGGCCTTTCTCTCTCTCTTTACAAAATTCTTGTTTTCCTTAATAAACGCTTAAAAGTCTAACTCTTGCTAAAGCTTATAATTTATTGGCGACCACTTATTAGATATTTTAGACAGACTAGCTAGAATTTTAGCCCTTAACACTAGACATCATCTTCCAAGAAATTATCTGGTAAACTGCCCTGGTATTCTACAATTAGAAGGTAAAACAAATCAAAAGAACCCACTGATCACCTCCTGAAAGATATCCTGGATATCCTAAAATTAAAATTCCCAGGAATATTATAATCAAATTTCAGAGCTCCCAGGTCAAGGACAAAATTTTGCAATCAGTAGAAAGAAATAATTCAAGTATTGTGGAGGCACAGTCAATATAACACAAGATTAAGCAGCATCTACCTTAAAGAATCAGAGGGCTTGAAATATGATATTCCAGAGGGCAAAGGAACTGGGATTTCAACAAAGAATGAGCTACCCAGCAAAACACTGCATAATCCTTCAGGGGGAAAAAATGGGAATTCAATGAAAGAGAGGACTTTCTTGATGAAAAGATCTGAACAGAATAGAAAATTTGACTTTCAAATACCAAAATCTAGAAAAGCATAAAAAAGTTAATAGAAGAAAGAAATCATGAGGAATATTAAAAAGTTAAACTGTTTACGTTTCTATGCAGGAAGATGATACCTGTAACTCAAAAAAAAAAAAAACCCACACTCTCTCTTCACCTTCACCTCCTAGAAAACTTAATAGATACATAATCAATCAGCTACTTGAACTCTTTTCTGATTCTTAAGTTTTTAGGACATATTTCCTCTTTGAATTATTATTTTTATGCATTTCTGATGCCCCTACAACACAGAATACCCAATAGAATGTAAATTCCTTAAAGGTAGAGATAGATATAGAGACACACACATGAATACACATACATATGCATATATCTATACATGCACATATATGTGTATATACATACAAATGTACATGTATTTAATTTTTATTTTGTATTCCAGCAACTAGTACAGTGCTTTAGACAGAGTAGGTGTTTAATAAATGATTATTGAAATGAATTGATTTTAAAAATAATAATAGCTAAAATTAAAATTTTCAAAAAGCTTTGCATTTGTTATCTCATTTGAATTGAACCAAACTGAAAAGATGTTGACCCTTAAGCTGCAATTATTTTCCTGGTGGCTTGCATTTGTTCTTTTTAAGCACTAAAAGGTGATATGACCAAGTATCCCTTCAAATTATCTTTCTTATATCCTTTTGGTCCAGGACAAATTTAAATCTTATTTTTTTGCTCCCTCTGAAAAGGGTAATCTGTGAATTATCCTTTTGTTTCAAAACACATGTACATTAATAGCTTGAAACATCTTAGGCACCAACAAATTCCAGGAAATAGAGAAGATAACAGGAAAGAGAATCAAATGCATCCTGCTACAGAAAGCCTTTTGGATCTTAAAGACCAAGAAACATGAAGGCTTGAGACTAACATGAGAGCCCAAAATGGTATTTGGAAAGAAAATGAAAATTTTCTGTAAAATAAGAGAAACAATCTTTACCAGGTTTATTTAAATTAGAATTGTATATGCATATGGTCTGAAGAATAGGATTTAGGGAGAATCTGCCAAATATTATGGAGGAAAGATTCCGGAAATTCCCTTCTATTAGAATAGGATTTTCATTACGCTTAAGGTATGAAGTAGCATAATTTCTCTTAATTATAATTGTTTCTGAAGGACAATGTTTAGTGTTTTTAGAAATCGTACACATTAAACATTTGTATTTCATTAACCATAGTATTTTCTTTCTTTTTTAAATAAAAATGTTTATTAAAAATATTTGATAGCACCTCATGAAGTAAAGAATTGCCAAGGTTTGTTTGCTGTATATTTTTCTTCTGGAAGAACAAGTAGATATATGTTTGTAGCGTTAATATATTTCATTGTGCAGTGATTCCCAACCATCGTGATTAGTCATAAAAGGATATTAAAAAAAAAAAGACATCTGGTTGGTTTCACTCCTTCAAATCTCTTACCAATTCACATAATCTCCCACCTAGTTGTCAAATTCATCTACTACAAGATACTTCTGATCATGTCACTGCCACTCAGGATCTTTTTTTTTTTTTTTTTTAGTAAGGCAATGAGGGTTAAGTGACTTGCCTAGGGTCACACAGCTATTAAGTGTTAAGTGTCTGAGGCTGGATTTGAACTCAGGTACTCCTGACTCCAGGGCCAGTGCTCTATCCATTGTGCCACCTAGATGCCTCCACCGTGCTTGGTTCTTAAAGCCCTTTTATCATCAGCCCCCCTCCTATTTTCCTAGGCTTCTTTCACCTTATTTTCCCTCCACATCTGTGATAATCAGGTTTTTTTGTTTCTTGACCAGCAACATCTCCTGACTCTCTGTTCTCTCTGGCTGTCCCTCATGTTTGCTCTGGCTTCCCTGAAGTACCACCTAAAATTATTCCTTTTACAGTAAGTCTCCTCCTGTAACCACAGTATATTCATGAAAACTGTTAACACATTTTGAAGTTTGGACAATACCTTAACCTATCTACTTTGTTAAGCATTTTAATCTTTGTAAATAGTTTTGACTAGAAGTTTAGATTACTGCTTACATTATTCTCCCTTTTAAAGAAGATAATCCTTTACAAGAAAAGTAAAGCTGAATAATAAGCATAAAAAAAAGAAGAATACTGTACACATCAATAGCAATGTTGTGTGAGCATCACTTAGCTATTCTCAGGAGTACAGATGTTCCAAAACAATTACAAAGGACTTATGATGAAGAATGCTATCTACCTTCAGAGGAAGAACTGACAGAGTTTGAATGCAGCTCAGAGCATACTTTTTTTTTTAACTTTCTTGATTTTTCCTTTTTTCCTATATTTTATTTCACAATGCGATCAACATGTTTGCATGCCTATACATGTGTAACCCTGATCAAATTGCTTACCTTATCCATGGTCGGGGAGGGGAAGGAAGGTAGGAGAAAATTTGGAATTCAAAATTTTTTTAAAAATCAAAGATCTAAAAATTGTTTTTACATGAAATTGGGGAAATGAAAATATTATATTACAATTTTTGTTTTTATTTTTGTTTTTCCAGGGCAATGAGGGTTAAGTGACTTGCCCAGGGTCACACAGCTAGTAAGTGTCAAGTGTCTAAGGCTAGATTTGAACTCAGGTCCTCCTGAATCCAAGGCTGGTGCTTTATCCACTGTACCACCTAGCTGCCCTTGAAAATATTAGAATTTTAAAAATATATTCTATATAGTTGAAACTAAAGAATTTTAAAATTACCAGGGGACTCAAGACCCACTTAGATAATTTATCTGAATAACAAAATTTTACAATGCCTTATCTACTTAGATAAAGAACTGTCCATATTAACTAGATGATTATATATAATGTTCTTTTTAGCTTTGGTGATCTAGGTTTGATTTGACTCATTATCTCCTTATATATGAATGACTAACATATTAATTAAAGGAATGCTTTTTTTGGTTTTTTGTTTTATCCTAAAAAGAAAGCCTTCACTCCCATAATATAAAGTGCTACAAAATTACATAGATGTTGTATCAGGATTTTTTAAAATTCAATTTTAGGGGGCGGCTAGGTGGCGCAGTGGATAAAGCACCGGCCCTGGATTCAGGAGTACCTGAGTTCAAATCCGGCCTCAGACACTTGACACTTACTAGCTGTGTGACCCTGGGCAAGTCACTTAACCCCCATTGCCCCGCAAAAAAAAAAAAATTCAATTTTATCCACTTGGGAAACAGATTAGAATATGAAATATGACATATTATCAGGCAGAATTTGGGATGTCCAGCTTCTATCCACATATCATAGTGAATTAAAAACCATAGTTTGGACACATAAAGGTGAATAGCATTTTAGGAAAGCAATCAAATATAGAAAGCCATGGACTACAAGTCAGGTTAGCAACAGCAAGAGTACTTTATTTTTCTAAAAATAGCTAATTATTCTGTGGAAATGCACAGCGTAATTTAAGATTGCTTTAAATAATAAAATGTACACCATTCCTACAAACTCAATTTAAGCTCAGTGAGGTGATCCTTCATACATTATACAGTCGCAATTACCATGTAAATAGATTTTAAATAAAGTAATGTATTATTTAAGACCCCAGTGTTATATAAAGTAACCAAAGGGAAATACTTGATATCTGTTTTATTTCAAAATCAGCCTCCTCATTCCAACAAGAAAGAAAAGGCAGAAAGGTAAGGATCTCTTAAACAAGGATTCAAATAGAATAATTTGAATATCTACAGTAACCAAAGATAGTCTTGATAACTATATAGTCTCCCCAATATAGTAACGATCCTGGCTATTATAATCAATATTGTAATCATTCCAGGACTGTGTGTCTTTCCCAATATCTTAATGTGTCCTAATGACACTTGGGAATCATAAATCCTACAAAAGAGACAGCATCATTCCTCATCAGTCTGATATACTTTTGAATATTTCAATGAACCTTTGATTTCATTGGCATAGTTACTCCCTCTATCTGTGTGGATCACAACCCATCAATAAATTTCATCCTGTGCAATTGTGGTCTTTGTCTTTCTATAAATGCTTGACAGAGAATCTGCCTGGTGAGCTAGAGACCTCTCACTGTTTCCTTTAATATGTTTTGTATATAGTGGTAAAGTGCCTGAAGGTTTGTTGCCAGTCACATAACCATAATAAAGGCAGGAATTTGGAACAAAAGATTGAGGTGGCAGTCTGCCTCTAGCAGTAGCTGTATCAGTTTTCATTTTTCTCTCCATTTCTTCTCACCCACTCGTTAATTCATTCATTCACTCACTTATTCATTCATTCATTCTTTCATTCATTCATTTAGCAAGCAAGCAAACAAGTAAGCCAGCATTCACTAAGTGCTTACTTCTGCCAGTGGGCTAGTGTAAAGGTTTGAAGGTCAAACATGAAATGATCCCTGTGTCCTTAAGCTTACATACTTGAGATAAAACAGCATGCCTATAGATAAATAAATATAAGAAAAATACAGCACATTTTTGGGGTTAGCACTAACAACTCTGGGAAATAGGAGAATTTCTTGTGCAGTGACACTTGAGCCTTGAAGGGAGCTAGCTGTTCCAAGACGGAGGGAAGAGAGTAAGGGGGAAAGTATGTGAAGAAATTTTCTATCAAAAGAGACAGAACCTGGGTATAGTAGATAGAAAAATGAATTTGGAATCAAAAGATGTATGTGTGTTTGTATGCATATAAGTATGTATGTATGTATGCAGTGTGCCTAGAGAGCTAGAGACTAGAGAACTGTCCCCTGACATATAGCATGGAGGTGTCATTGTGTAGCTTGAAGGAATCCAGAGTAGATATCTCTAGGCTCTTCTCCTCCATCTTTTTCCAAGGAGTGGAAACAGGAGGTCGGGACCAGAAGCTAGACCATTCTGTCCTCAGAGAGAAGGGGCAAAAGGTTGGAATTCTGTCTATAATAGTTTTAAATAGTCTTAAATAGTTTTAGTCTAGGAGATGTGGTTTTCAGATTCAAAATAAAATTTTTGTCACCATTCATTGGGGGAAAGGAGGAATCAAGCTTTATATTCAAGGCTTGACTCCATTCCCACAAAATACTAATTTCACAATGAACAAACATAAAAAGTAGCAAAGAAATTCATTTAACCAAGTCAATAGCAAAACATAAATCAGAGAAAGAATACATAGAAAATAAATACAAGAATATATACCCGACATTAAAGAATGAAAGAATTCTACCATTGAGAATGAAATAGCTAAACTCAATTAAGAAAGACTCCCAGATCTTAACCAAAGGGAAATTCCCCCAGCAAGCTGGATATTAGAGATATGATAGAGCCTGCTAGCTCCTCTCATGTTGGATTTTTTCCATCAATAACATGAAGTGGAATTGGCATAACCCATCTTTACTCTTGAAGGTGGAAGCAAGCAGCACCCAAAGTGACTCAAGGGCCGAAGGAAAATGAAGGGATTGAAGAGTGTAACTCATTCCTGATTTTATCAACTCTGCCCTAAACCTCACATGGTCCAGGTACAGGACATTGATCTCCACTAATAAGGGCAGAGTTCCATACCAAAGGGCTTTGGGGATCAGATACATATAGAATTCAAAGGAAACCAATTATATTGAAATATTGTTATCATTTTTTAAAAGTTTATGAACCAAAAAACTGTTTATGAATCCCAGGTCATGAAGCCTGACTGAGTCAATCTACAATTAAGCTTCAGAGATGAAAAGGGAGCTCAAATGAGCAGCCTGCCTAGCCTAGACTTGCTCAGGGGGGAGCAACATGAAGATAAGACAAGAAGAAAAAAGCAAGCAAGGTCATTCAGTTCCTGAGATGTGAGTTGCCTTGGCTAATATATGCCTCTCTATTAGTGTGCCCACTCTTCTCATGCACACTATGTGTAGTTGTGGGAGATTTTGGGAACTGAAAGATCTTTCTCATTTAAAAAAAAACAAACAGCTAAACTGTATTTGTGACTATATACTATAAAAAAGGAGGCAGAGCCATAATTATTTTGTTTGTTTTTGTTTCTGCAGGGCAATGAGAGTCAAGTGACTTGCCCAGGGTCACACAGCTAGTGTCAAGTGTCTGAGGATGGATTTGAACTCAGGTCCTCCGGGATCCAAGGCCAATCCTTTATCCACTTCACCACCTAGCTGCTCCCCCAGAGCCACAATTCTTAGGGAAAAGACAATACCTCCTCCTCTGAGGAATGTAGTAAAAAAGAAAACTGACAGCCTTTCAAGGGGAGAAAAAACAACAACAACAAAACATAATAGAACAAGACAAGCAAAGCCTATAGAGGACTCCCTAGTAATTGTTTTGTTTTTTTTTTCACTTTTGTCATTATAATATTTTAATCATAAAATTTTCTTTTTTCAAAACTGCCTGTGTTCAGTATTTCATCTCGGTAATATGTTGCACTATATATTGAAGGATATACAAAGTTTGGAAATAGTTCCCTACCTTTGCACAGCTCTCAGTCTAAGGGGAATTTGGCATAGACAAAAATAACTATGATATACAACATAAGTGTTATGGGCTCAGAGCACCCCAGAAGTTCTCTGGGGTACATCAAAGAACCTTCTCCTTGAGAAACTAAACCAAAGGACAGACACACCTAAAGAGATAAGTGGAATTTGATCAGGACTGAGCTAGCTCCAGTACCACCACCCTCCATTCCAGTCTCCCTCACCCCTGGAGAGATAAGATTAGGTGTGGCTGTGGCCCGAGGAGAGAGAGGCTTGAGACATCCACAGCCACCCTTCACCCAACTTCCCCAGCCACCACCAGTAGGGGATGGTCCTCCTTCAATAGGGGAACTTTCCACAGTCAGATGATCACCTCATCAGACCACCATCAGACATCTTTAAAAGTATCTGCCTGTCTCCTGTTTGAGGAGATTGGTATCTCAGAGCCATGTTCTGTGCCATGCCTTCTCTCCATGAGAAGTCCAAGGATTTCTGTCTTGGTTTCCCTTTCCCACCCCCTAAATAAACTATTATCTTATTCTATTGAATTTATGTGCAAGAGGGTGCAATTCTTTTTTTTGCAGGGCAATTGGGGTTAAGTGACTTTCCCAGGGTCACACAGCTAGTAAGTGTTAAGTGTCTGAGGTCGGATTTGAACTCAGGTCCTCCTGAATCCACGGCCGGTGCTCTATCCACTGCGCCACCTAGCTGCCCCAGTGCAATTCTTTAAAGAGGAATTCCTAAGGACTCCAAACCCCTACCCCTATCCCAACCCCCCTAACCTATTTCCCCACAACAATAAACAAAAGTCAATTCAAAAAATAAAGATCTATGTGGTCTAAATCAAAACTCAAAACATTGAGTGTATTAAGAAAAGTATCTGAAGTCAGAATTCATTTCTATTGTCTCATTGATGTGGTTTATTTTCTACTACAAACATTGATAGGTTACTCCCACTTTGTGAGAGGCCTTTTGTAATAAAGCAGAACAGTTAAGTAAAACTAGTAATACAGAAACTTCAACTAAAATTGCATGCAACATTTCATTCCTGTAGCACCTTCCATTTATTTTTAACTAATAAAAAAAAAAACTTTTTTCTTCCTTTTACCACAATCTCATTAAAAAAAGAAAATTTATTGCAACACATATCTATGTATAATCAAGAAAAAATCTCAATAGCAGTATTCTATCTATATCTCTAATAACTATATCAATTAATCCATCTATATCATCCATCTATATCCATATGTGTATATGTATAAACATATGCATAATAATAACATCTCATCTATATTCATGTCTATATCAATCCTTGTATCTAAAATTCACACCATAAATCCATTACTTCTCTGCTGCAGTCATGGTATGTTTCATCATTAGTCCTCTGAAATCATGAATGATCATTGTATTAGTTATAGTTCTTAGAGATTTCAAAGGTTCTTGTACTTACAATATTTTTTCATAGAAACTGTTCTCCTGATTCTGCTTATTTCCTTCATCAGTTTATGTGTTCATATTTATAATATTGATATTGTAAAATATTAAAATATAGTTTTCATACCCAATATCTCCTACAAGACGAACTAGATCAGAGAAGGCTATTTCTGCCTCTCTTACCAGAAATAAGAATCAGATCACAGAAACCAGATCAGAGAATGGATAGGAAAACATAATATCAATTTAATATTTTGTCCCAAGAAGAACTATAACATACAACATGATCATGTGGAGACTTCCCTAAGGAAGAAGCTGGAGGACTTTCTCTTTCTGAGGGTATATAAGGTTTTCTTTTCCCTTGGGTTACAGAATAACTTCATTGGCATGATATGGATCAACCCATTACAAATGTAAAACAGTCAAACAAAACAAATCAGTTTAAGGACTCAAGTTAAAGCAGATGCTAATGAATAGATAGGTGGAAACAAGAACAGACATTTTCAGAGACTAGGAGGTCTCTGCTTCCTGGGGAAGGAAGATAGTGAATGGGAATTTCAAAGGGGCATTTGAGTTCCTTTATTCTCTTGGGGAAAGTAAATTGCAACTGTCCTTTCACTTTGAAGTCTTTGAGCAAAGGGCATTTTGCTCCTATTAGTCCAGGGTCCCATAAAAAAAAATACTTTGGGATCATAAGGTACCTCCATCAAGTCCAGATGATCCATATATTCATATCAACATATTATATTATATATTTTTTTCTTTTGGTCCTGCTTATTTTGCTTTGAACTTAAATCTTTCAATGTCTTTTAAAATCATTTATTTTCTCACTGCTTATGTCACAATAGCATACCACTATATTCAAGTAGCACAATTTATTTAGCCATTCCTTAATTTTTAGATATACTTTGAGATTCTAAGGTATTTTTTTTGTAACCACAAAAAAAGAAAAGCCACTATAAATATTTTTGTACTTAAAAGACATTTTCTTCTTTCTTTGATACCCTTTGAGTTATAGAGTTATAGCTGGGTCAAAGGAAATTAGTTATTAATAACACAAATAATTATTAGTTATTAATAACTTTTTGTGTATAATTTGAAATTACTTTCCAGAATGGTTGTAGCCATCCATAGGTCCACCATCAATATGCCTATTTTTTCTCATCCCCCCCAGCATTTGTCATTTTCATTTTTTTCATATCTTTCATTTTCATAGGTGTAAATTTGAATCAGAATTCTTTTCCTTGCCATATATCTAATTAGCAGTGCTTTGGAGCTTTTTTCCTCATATGTCTACAGATAGACTGGGTTTCTTCCTTTGGGAATTGTCTGTTCATACCTTTAGATATTTTTTTTCTCTTGGAAAATTATTCCATGACACCTAAACCATATAGAGCACAATCCTAGCAGGAGCAAAATGACGACAAAATTAGAACAGAACACAACAGTGGCCCAATTTAATTTTCAATTAACACTGGAAATATCAATTGCCCCTGCAAACATGTTCCTTGCCTACACATATTGTATACATCACTGCCTTCCAGGTATGTTTCCTAGGCAAAACCATTCTTCTCACTGCTAATATGTATAATTTTGGAGAATATATCCCAAATATGTGATGAAAGTGTTAGAGTGATACTTTCATTTCTGTTCAATTTTGTTAAATGCTTTTTCTTTAAATTAATTGTGTCCTCTGGCTGACTAGAAAGTTAAAAAATCAGTAGTGCCTTCTGACTCATGATTTTTGAGTGGATACAAACCTACAAAATCCCATGAACTTGTTGTAGCTTTTCTGGGAACCCTATAAAGGTAGTACTTATGGAACAATCTTTATAACGCTTGAACTATGTAACTGTTTTCCTTCACTCTCAATATATGATTGGTTTACCTCTTTTTTCACTTACTTATGTCCTTCACTATATAGTTTATACCTTGTTTTACATGCAAATTGTGTGTAACATTCTAGTGCTTATTTATACTCATCATGCATCTTTCTATCACCCATTGAGTCCCCTGAAAATATGATTCTTCCAAAATCATGGTGTTATATGATTCATACTCAGTCATGTAGTATCACCAGGAGAATATCGATATTAACAAGACAGCCCTCTGTTTCAGAAGCTGTTTAGGAGAGCAGCTTGGGATCTTAGTAAATAAAGCATATTTCCCAAGTGCAATCCTTACAACAGTCATAAATGCTTTAAAATAATAATAAAAAAACATGCAACAGAAGCCTTTATTAACTAGAATGCTTGGGGACCTATGATGTTTTGATTAAGTGAATTTCTGTTTAACTTAGAATTAACATTAAATCCCCTTTTATTGTAGTGCTTTTTGAAAAACTTTTGAAGATTTCTGTCAATGTCCATGCCTTGTTATACATTTTATATATGTATATATACATATATAAATTAATCTTATTTGAGAAGGGGCAGTCTCATATGTATTATGAATATCAAATGTCACTGAGCAGTACATGAAATAGAGAAGATGCTCTGTCCTCTGTAAGTTACTGCCTCTCTTTGCTTTCTCAGTTGTAAAATGGAGATAATAGTAAGATCAATTTAGATAATTTTTGTGATGTACCTGGAAAATATTAATGTGCTATATACATTTAATTTGTATCATTATTTTAATGAATCATTCCAGGAAACAATATGAAAATGTTCTGGCTTAAAAAATAAAATCTATGGGGTGGTAGGTTGGTATATAACAGATATTTACAGCTCCTAAAAGTGGAATATGAAGTGGAAATAGTTTGGGGTTCAAATTAATTGAAATTTTATTATAAATATTCTTTTTAACTCATTGAGGAGGTCTCCTCGAATGAGCAACAAAATCATATTATCTGGAAACCTTGGAGCCATTGACTCCTAGCTTTCATATATATTTTTTAATTCTTCATTTAGTTATATGTGGGTTCTATTCTTTCCTATATTTGAAGTGAAAGGAATCAAAGAATTTAGGTTGAAATCTTAGTTTTACTACTTAATGTAATGAAATGGAATAAACATTTATTATGTGTCTATTATGTGCCACACACTGAGCTAAGTGCTTTATAAGTCTTATTGCATTTCATCTTTACAACAACACTCTGAGAAAGATGATATTATTATCTCTACTTTATAGTTGAGGAAACACAGAGATTAAGTGAGTTGCTCAGAGCTGCAGCCAGTGTCTGTGGCTGAATTTGAACTCAGGTCTCCCTGATTACAGGGTCCACATTATTTCCCCTATGCCACCTCCTAACTGATTAAACTTTTCTTTGTGTTATTTGGAGCAAGTCCCTTGACTTGGGCTTTAATATCCTTTTCTAAAAAATTAAAGAAGTTGGAATATATGATCTCTAAGTTCTCTTTTGTGCAGCTATGCGGCACGGTGGATAGATAGCATACTTGGTCCAGAGTCAGGAATACCTGAGTTCATTTTTGGCCTCAGACACTTACTAACTTTGTGACTCTGAAAAAGTTACTTAATGCTGTTTGCCTCAGTTTCCTCTTTGTCAAATGGGCAGGAGAAGGAAATGGCAAACCACTCCAGCATCTTTGCAAAGATAATCCTAAATGGGGTCTCTTTTAAAATCTGTGATCCTATAATCAAATCTTAGGATCACATCATCTCATGGCTTATTAACTACAATAGACTCCTACCTCTAGTGTCTTCTCCTTCCAAATCAGCCTACACTGCTCTCAAAAATTAGATCAGTAATAATAATAGCTAGTATTTATATAGCATTTAAGATTCACAAAGTACTTTAAAAACATTATCTCTTCAGATCCTCACAAAAACCTTGGGAGTTAGGAAACTGAGACAGATGGAACTGTATCTGCTGCTTGATTTGAACTTAGCTTTTCTTGACTCCAGGTCTAGTGTTCTCTCCATGGGCCACCCATTGGCCTAGCAAATGAAGGCTTTTTGATTACATTGGTTTGGAAACTCCCTCTAATAATAGAAATCACAATGTCATTTAAATGACTTTCCTATAACCATACAATAAGAAAGTACCTGGGTAAGTTTTGAACAGAGACCTTCTAGTCTCCAAGAGAAAAGAGTATACCTATATCCAATGTTAATTAGTTTAAAACACCATTTTCATCATGCCACTCTTCTGCTTAAAAACACGTAATGGTTTGGTATGATCTGCTGGGTTAAATCTAAACTCTTTACTTTGGTATTTGAGATCACACTAACCATACACTTTACTTATCTAGCCTTGACTCTCATTATTCTGATATATAAATCCTCCATCTCTCTCAGGTTGGTCTCCTGATTGTTCTCCAAATTTATTCAGTTCATGCCTCAAAAAAAAAAAAAAAGATGCTTCTTTCTTTACTCATCCTATTTCTTCTTTACTTCTCCACTTGAAATCTTTCAAGACTTAGCTCACATAGCCACCATTTCCAAAAACAAAGAAAGAAAAGCAAACAAATAAAAAACCTTTCCCAAGTACTGGATTTATATAGGTCCTTACTATCTCTGAATTCCTTTAGCACTTTAATATCCCACAGTTCAGAACTTGTTTAAAAACTGTCTTGAAAAATTCGTATGCAAATAAGTTTAGTATCTCCAACTACATTAAAATGTAGTATGTCTTTATTTCTCTAGCCTTCATGGCACTAAAGACTAATAGCAAGAGATAATGGAAGCTTAATACTTATTACCTAGGCTTGCAGACAAAATCAGAAAATCTTAGACAATAAAATAAGCCATACAATAAAGATTCAGGAAACTGCAATACTATGCTGATAAAATTTGGAAATCTATTTTGGATGTTAACAATCTTCATTTTATTCTCTTTAAACTTATGTTTTTGGGTATGTTGGCCTTTGGAAAACAGGAAGCACCATAAATAATCCTGTTATTCAACTAAAACATTTGTATTTGGTGTGCCTGTGTACAAATATATATATATATATATATATATATATATATATATATATATATATATATACATATATATATATATATATAGGCAGTAAATAATCTGTGCTTTTAAGATGTTACAACTAGTTGAATGTCAAATTCGGTTTTTAGAGCATGGTTACTGACAATCAAAAATGTGTAATGTTTAATATATTGATCAAATTATGGTCTCACATTTCTAGATTGGTTTGCCATAAAACTTTATATCAATGCTGTTTTTACATTGTTTCAAGTGATACAATAAATGCTATACAATGGAGTTCAAAATGATATCAGTATGAAGAAAGGATTTCTTGTTCCCCCAGGAAAGAGAGAGCAAATATCCACTTTCTTATTTCTTTTTATTGTACTATTTCATATAAATGCTTGTTTTACTTAATAAATTAAAATTAAAATATAAAAAATTATAACTATCCACTGTACAATAATAGCTATCTACATTTAATAGCCAAATATTAATACTATGGTTCAAGTTCTATGATAAGATTTTTTAAAAAGTGAAAAAAACAACAATTCTTGCCCTCAAAGTACTCACCTTCTAATGGGAGAGTCAACATGACAAATATATATATATATATATATAAAATGAAAGAGAGAGAGAGAATAAGCTTTAAAAGATGAATAGAGGGCTTTATATTTGATCTTGGAGGTAATAGGCATACACCGAAGTTTATTGAGTAGGGAATGAGGGGTGACTTAGTCAGACTTATGGTTTATTGTATCAGCAAATTTAAGATGACCTGAAGGGGGCAGCTAGGTGGCACAATGGATAAAGCACCAGCCTGAATTCAGGAGGACCTGAGTTCAGATGTGGCCTCAGACACTTGACACTTACTAGCTGTATGACCCTGGGCAAGTCACTTAACCCTGAGTGCCCAGAAAAAAAAAAAAGATGGCCTGGGGAGATGGATTGAGGCAAGAAAACAACCAGAAAGCTATTTGCATTAGTTCAGACATGAAGGGATTAGGTCATGCATGAGGGGGTCAGCTGTGGGTGTGGACAGTGGGGGTTGTAAATGTCATCTATACTTCAAAACCTATTTGTATGGTACTCCCCTTATTGATGTAGATTGATTACTCAATGTCTGCATGAAAGGTAAAGTTGGAAAGAGCTTGGGGGAAAAAAGAAAGAAAGAAAGAAAGAAAGAAAGAAAGAAAGAAAGAAAGAAAGAAAGAAAGAAAGAAAGAAAGAAAGAAAGAAAGAAAGAAAGAAAGAAAGAAAGAAAGAAAGAAAGAGAAAAAAGATCCTGGTGTTCTGGTTTCACTTTTGAGAGAGAACATATAATTTCAGGATCTCTTGAGATATCTGAAGAGAGAGAAAGACATTGGGAAGAAGCCAACAGTTACATATTCCCCTGCTTAATATACTTCAGAGAATTTCCCTTGGGTTATTTCTGGGACTCTTGGCTTAGTTGAGATGTCTGATTCCTAATAGGAGAGGTCATTCACTATTTTGTATTTTATATTCTCTGGTATATTGTCTGTGTACCCTCTCTGATTTTTGGTTACCATCAACATGGATAAATGGGTCTATTTGTTATTTGTTATGTGTGTTCATTGTTGAATTGGCATTTGTGGAGAGGAAGTCATCTGAGAGGACTCTGCTAAGGGATACTGACAAAGAGCTTAGTTTGAAACTAAAAATTATTTTTTCTCTATACTAGCAATATTCATGGTGTTGGCAGATATAATTCTAACCTGTTACTCTTTCTTAGAGGAGAGCAGAGAGACCATCCTCTGAACCCAATTTCTCATTCCCTCCCTGGCAGTATCTATTAGAGAAGGGTCTGTGGAGCACTATCTAAATGGGCAAAACACAACACACACCTAGCTTACATATATGAGACTTCCAAAGGTATTCAGGACTTCCAGACTCATTGGATTTGTGGGGTGATTGTGAATGAGAATATTGAGTGACATGTTGAAAATGACACCTAAGTTGCAAACCTGCATGACTAGGAGAATAGTAGGGTCCTCAAGATTAATGGAGAGGTGTTTTTGTTCAACATTTAATATGATTTGACATTATTCTCGCAGATGAAGTGCTTAATCAGATGATTCGGTTTGACTTTATCTTCAATTTGGAAACCACATGCAGTTTTACATATGAGAGATGATAATAGACAAAGTGAGGCAGAATCATAATGAGCTCAAATTGTCTTTCTGATTCTTACCATGACAAAAGTATCTACAAAGACTGCTGTATGGAAATCATGCAACATTTTCGTCAAATATCTCAGGAAAACACATTTCTCCATGATGATTATAGAAAATGCAGGCTTTTCAAAATTACCTTATTTTGGTATAATTAGTCTGCTAGCTGGATTCATGCCATCAGACTCAGTGCTTTTCAAAATTCCAGTCTAAGCATAGCCATCTCCTTTTTCAACATTATTGGAGATATGTTATTTTTGTCATCCATTTAATTTTTAAATAGAACTTTGCATCTGAATTCAGTAAAAATTTCCAATGACTTTCGGTACTTTAAATTTTCCCTCTTCACATTTTAGCAACTCCTTCACTTAATGTCTTATTTTATCAAACCTGCACTTGGGAAGGAAGTTATTTATTATGCCCACTTTGAACTAATTGGGTAATACACTGTTGTACAGTTTGCAGCTTTTTCAACAAAATGCAGTACAACACCCCCTGCCTCTAATTGATATGATCTGTTTCCAGTTTTGTTATGATATAGTATATGCACATGATGGAAGTATTCCTTTTCAGTCCATTTTCTGGTGGTCATCACAATCTACACTCTGTGCTAAAGTACTTTCAGCAAGTGGCTATTAGCAGTTCCAATTTACTATGACTTGACTTGACTTCTCATGGTGTCCCTCACTCTCTGATACTCCGTGTTAAGCTGCCAAACCTGCTGGTTTTGATTGGAACTAGGCTGTAACCCCATGTTACCACTGTTTCTGCCTCTTGAGAATAGTCAAATCACACTGGTCAGAGTGCTATCTTAATCAGTGATGTCACCAGAGCATAAATCACCAGCCTTTCAAGGTTCTTGCCAGGCATTTAAAATTTCTGTAATAACTTCAAAACATGATAAATTGGCTTAGTATGTTACTTTGTTTGGCAATCCAATACTTTGTCATCCCGTTCTCCCTAACCCCCAGCTCAAGGAATGGATAATGGCCTGGATTATGGGGAGATGTATGATTATTTTTAATAACCATTATTGTTTTAATATTAATTTTCTCATAAAATTCAATATAAATGTAAGATTAATATGATCATGATGTTTGGTCCTGATTTTATTCCAAGGTCCCTGACTTCCCTTTCAGACACCAGCATTCTGCCCCCTACCAGATTTTATATACCTTCAACCATTTTTCCCCCTAAAAATATTTTTCCTCTCCTCTGAGGTTATAACAATCAGCTTTAACATAGCAAAAGCAATTTTGAATGGAGGGGGAATAAATTCTTTATCAGTTAATGGCCTTAAAATCTTGAACAAATTTCTATTGGAAATCAGGAACTCTTTCTTCATAGGTAGTAAGAGAGAGTGAATTGAAGTCCTTAAAAATAGATAATTATCTGCTTTGAATAATTTGGGTTTGGTTTTTCCCCAGAGTCAGAGTTTTGGCCCAGATGACCTCCATATTCCAGGCTCTGTGATTTTATAAAGCTCTGAAACATTTAAGTGGGCAAAGCAGCAGTATGCCTGCTGAGAACAATGAGGCATAGAGGGAAATTATGAAGTTTTCTGAAGGATAATAACTTTATCCTTACATTTTAAACAATGAAATTGTCATTGTTATTGCAATTTATTTGATAATAAGCTCAGTGAAGCAAATAAATAAAATGACAACAATAATTTGTCCATTTAATAAAAGGAGATGCTTGTCAGAAGAAAGAATAAACAATTTCTCAATCATGCTTTGAACACTTCTACAATTGTAAATGTATCACCATCCAGTTTTCCATCATATTGTATTTCATTTATATAATTGCATTAAAATACATTTGCCCATTGAAAATTATTCATTTTATTTGTATGTTAAAAATAAACATTGAAACAATCAGACATATTCAGGTAAGAGGAAGAAAGGATATTAGGTAATAACACCTTCCATTTGTATAGTGCTTTGCAATTTTCAAAGCATATTCACATATTTATTTGATCCTTATCCCAACCCTGTAAAGAAGGTAGAACAGGTAATATGACAGCTGTCAAAGTGATACTCCTAAAGCATAGATCTGGCCATGGAATTCCCCCACTAAGATGTTCCATCTGCCCTCTAAGATAAAATACAAATGTTCCTGTTTAACTTATAAAACCCCTCACAATATGGATTGTTTCCTTTTCCAGTCTTATTTCCTATTGTTTTCCTTCATGTATATTATGATCCAGCCAAAATGACCTGCTTGTTCCTCCTCATACACAATATTCCAAATGCGTATCACTGTGTCTTTGTACGGCCTTTCCCTCAAGCCCCAAATGCACTCTCTCCTCAACTTCATCTGCAAACTTCAAGGCTCAGTTCAAAGATCACCTCCTACATGAAGTCTGTCCTGAAACTTAGTGTCTAGTTCCCTCTTCCTGACTAATCCTTGTATATTATTTTATATAAACTTTATATTTAATATTTTATATAGATGTTTGTCATAGTAGAATTCAAGATTGTTGAGAGCAGGGGCTATTTTTTATCTGTGTATTTGTGGGCCTTAGCCCAGTCCTTGACAATTAGTAGGCACTGACTAAAGGCTTTTTGAATGAATTATCCATTATCTCCATTTTATAGATGAGGCAACCAAGGTTTAGGGTGGTTAAATGGCTTTCCAGTGGTTAGACAGTAATAAAATGCCTAAGTTGGATACAGGCCTTGTGATTTTTAAATCAGGGTTCTTTCCAGTATACCAGGCTGACTCTATGTCATGGTAAAAACTGGCTCTGCCTACTTCTCAGGGTTTACCACAATTGAAATGAAATAACATTTGAAAAGGAACTTTTGAAGTGAAAAAGGCTATCCGACTCACTTCCTATTCTGCTATCATCTTCTCTATCAAGGGGAATCGTCTTCCAAAATGAAAGAGTAAGACGGTCAAAAATCAAGCAATGAACAAAATATATAAGGGGTGTCTAAATGAATGAGGCTTCAGGATACCAACAGAACTAGCAGATGTGGCCACTACTACAAAGATTACAATCTTTGAGGAATCAGGAAATATGAGCAAGGTACGAGAAAACTACTGGTCAGAAAATGTCTCTGTTCTCAAAAAGAATAAAAATGTGGATATTGTGACCTTGAGAGAATAGGGATATTCCCTATAATCAAATAGTTTCTGAACACTTAGAAAGGAAAAGAATGATCACTGGGCAATAGCATGGATATTTACTAAAAAAAAAGTAAAAGTTATAACAAACTAAAAGTTATAACAAACAAAATTTCTTTCCCTTTTTATAGAACGTGAATGTTCCATAGAAATAGTGTGTCTGGATTTCAGTGATGCACTTACAAAATCTCTTGGGATATTCTTTTGGACAAAATATAATGTTTTTGATAGATCCAATGATTTTGGAAATCAAATTGAAATTATAACCACCCCAATAAAAAATCACTAAACTGTATAACATACCTTTAATCTAATGATATTACTGGGACTATATGCCATATAGGTAAGGGACAGTGGGAAAAGATGAATATGTCATCTATATCTATATCATCTATCTCTTTCTACCTCTGTATTCATATCCACATGTATATCTATAAAAACACTATCATCTATATCTATATGGATCTATATGTATACATATATAGAGATCCTTCTCTCTCTCTCTCTCTCTCTCTCTGACTCTTCTGAGAGGAACCATCCAATCACACACACATATCACACATACATACACACATATACATACACATGTATATACATGCATATGTGTACATATATGTGTAAATGCATGCATGTATACACATGATCTATCTCAGACAAAAACACACAAAGAACAAAGAACAAAACAAATGCACCTGAGTTGAGGAATGACTGAACTAATTGTGGCTGAACACTACTATACCATAAGAAATTTTGATAATAATTTCAAGAGAAACCACCTTGGGAAACTTATTTGAACTGATGCAGAGTGAAGTGAACAGAATCAGAAGAAAAATTCACAATGATATAAATAATATAAAAGAAAATCACTTTTAAGGGCTTCAAAACTTTAATCAATAAAATTATCAGTCATGATTTCAGAAGAATGATGATGAAGCTTATCTCTTACCACTTGACAAGAGGTGATGGACAAAGGTGATATTTCAGACATAGCCATTGTGTTGATTTATTTTCCTTTGTTATACTTTTTTTGTTGTTGTTACAAAGAGGGCTTCTTCTAATGGAGTTACAGAGTAGTTGGTCAGTAATGATAAAAATTCAAACACTCTTTGACTCTCCAACCTTCCTCTACTATGTTGCAGAAACTCCTGGAAGTTCACACTATTCTGTGTCCTCTTCTTCTGATTGACTGATTCCTCTCAAAACTTCCTTTATAAGGAGAGTGTCCAGGCCAGCCACTT
The DNA here is from genome assembly GCF_019393635.1 of Dromiciops gliroides. NCBI lineage: Eukaryota > Metazoa > Chordata > Mammalia > Microbiotheria > Microbiotheriidae > Dromiciops > Dromiciops gliroides. The sequence goes on along the minus strand of NC_057863.1, from coordinate 292,360,580 downwards.
CTTCATTCCTTTCCAGGTTATATTCCTAACTAAACTTTCTCTCCAATTCTTCATCTCGATATCTTCTCTGCCTCCACCCCTTTTCAACTGCCTCCCCCCTTTTTATGTTGTGTTTCCCCTTTAGAATGTAAGCTTCTTCAGGGCAGAGGTTGTCTTTATTTTCACTTGTATTCCCAGCAGTTAGCACAGTTCCTGGCACATGATAAGCACTTAATAAATATGTGTAACTTAACTTGTCTTGAAAAGAATATCACAAAGCAAAGAGCAGAAAGAAGTTCAAGAATGGAAACAGACAAGCACAGTATTGTTATTACCATATTCAATGTAATATATACTTTTAAAAATGATTCTTAGAAAAAGTTCACAGCTTCATAGATAATCTCATTTTGTGTCCTTTTCATATCGAAATTGAAACAAGGTAGCTAGATTAAGATTCAGGAAGACACAGCCTCAATGTGATAACTGCATGACCCTGGGCAAGCTACTTAACTTCCCCGGCCTCAGCAAAATTAGAGGAAATTGGACTTTGTGACCTTCAAAGTCCTCTTCAGTTCTAAACCTATGACCCATTGAAACATTCGTGCTTGTTAAATAAAATAAAGTTTTTAAATGACATTAAAAATAATTTGGAGGGGCAGCTAGGTGGTACAATGGGTAAAGCACTGACCCTGGATAAAGGAGGACCTGAGTTCAAATCCAGACTCAGACACTTGACACTTACTAGCTGTGTGACCCTGGGCAATTCACTTAACCCTCATTGCCCCCCTCCCAAAAAAAACAAAAAACAAAAATAAATTTGTAATGGATGATGGCATCTATTCACCAAGTTTTTACCATGGACTCAATTAATTTTGGCTTCACTTCCCTGAAACCAACAGTGAATATACCACAGCACAATCAAGGGTTAGAGATTTCATGATGAAACATTCTAAAAATCAGAACTACAAATTTCAAACTAAACTTTAGGTTGTAGTAGCTCCACTAATCCTCTATTGCTTTCAGGATCTGCCAAAAGAGAATACCAAACCAATCGCTTCCTTTCATGATTACTCCCTTACTCTCATTCCATCCAGCAACAATACCAGTCAAAACAATAAAAGGTTACAGATTAAATATCTCTTTGAGCTAGTTACTTTTGCCTATACCATGCTCATAAATTGCAACCCAACTCTGTGCAATGATTTAAAAAAAAAGTCCTGTCTTGTAACAGGTAAAGAGAAACAGATTTTGACTTAGTTGAATAAAGAATTTGCTAACTATTTGAGTAGGCCCTAAATAGAATCAACTTCCTTATTGAATAGTTAGTAGCTAAACAATGAACATATTCAAAGCAAAGGCAAATGATCATGGTAGAGCCATGTTAAGAACAGGTGGTTGGAACAAAGAATTCACTAGTGGTTTCTCCTTGGGATTTCTATGTCCCACTCATTTTTCTCCATCTGTTGACATAGTTTTCCCTTTTAAATTAAACTGAAACAATGTAGAATGGCACATACATTTTTGGACATGGCTCACGAGGGAATGTGTTTTGCTTGACTAGGTATATGTTATAAGAGCTCTTTCTGTTATAAGAGGTTCTTCTTTCTTTCTTTCTTTCTTTCCAAAGAGGGTTGGCTGGGAGAAAAAGAAAACAATTTTTTTAATTTATAAAAGAAAAAATTATTATATAGATGGATATAATAATATTAACCAAAATTTAAATAACACTTACTATGAGCTAGGCACTATGCTAAGTGCTTTACAATTATTAGTTAATTTTATCCTCACAACAATCCTGGGAGATAGGTACTAATATTATCCCCATTGTAAGGATGAGGAAACTGAGGCAAACAGAGGTTAAATTACTTGCCCAGAGTCACATAGCTAAATAGTTACATATGTGTTTGTGTATATACACATATACATATGATTACATTCATATATATGTAAGTATGAATGTATATATATACACATACAAAAAAAGAAAAAAGGAAAAAATAAATACTATATGCCAAACTCTGTACAAAGTATTGAGGATACAAATAGGAAAATTGCCCAAAACTCATGCTTTATCAGGGTGACACCACCTAGGGAAAAAAATGCTTCAGCTATAGTTCATATAGAAAAGCCTAGAAATCCTAAAGGGTCAGTGGAGGAGGAGATAAAAAGGTTCCCCAACTAATATAACTTAAGTTATATTCAGATGCCAGTGTAAGGGTTGTGGGCAGTTAGGTGCTACAGTGGATAGAGCACTGGCCTTGAAGTTAAGAGGACCTGAGTTCAAATCTGAACTCAGACACTTACTAGCTGTATGACCCTGGGGAAGTCACTTAACCCCAATTGCCTTAAATATCCAGGGCCATCCTGATAGGTATCTTGCCACTGGACCCAGATGGATCCATCCAGTGAAAAGAGTGAGGCTTTTTGCATTACATTGCACAACCCTTCCCCACTTAAATCCAATTTATTTCAATCATGCCATCTGTCATGGTCCTCTTTGAGAACAAAGGACAAACAAGTACAAGCAACTATAATGGTTCTGCAGGGCATTGAGGCAAAGTAGATTTAAGGCCTAATCATCCTCCATCCCTGTGGAGGAAATAGAGTTGGTGACTCCCACCTGATTAAAGCCCTGTAAGCAAACAGTTGAGACAGGTTCTAGGTTACCGACACAGAGAGAGAGGGCGAGAGGGAAAGGCAAGGGATGTGGTCTCCACTACTAGAGAAACCACGTAATTTGTACCTAGAGCTTCCCTTGAAACTTCTTAGGACTTTAGGGACATCATAACTCCATGGTTAGGTCTTTTGAGGATGACAAATCCCTAAATGCTTCTGGTCATGCAGAAAGGCAACATTGAAAGAACTTGTTGCTTTGGTTTCATCCAGAAAATTCTGAGTGGTCCCTTGGACCTCCTCTACTCCATGAGAGTGCCAGGGAAGCAGGATGCTATGAGAGTTAAAAGGAGAGTACTTTTGTGCTTGGCACACTCTTCTTTCCACCCTCCCGATGGCATAATGTAACTTTGATACTTTCAGTGAAGGGTAGGGGATGGACTGGCCCTTCCCCACCTTGGTGTCATTATCACTTCTCATATGGCAGCAAAATAAAGTGACCCTTCTAGTTAAACTTGAACCTGGACCCTTGACTACCTTTTTCATTTGCATTTCCTTCCTGATTTTGGGACCAGGCATTAACCTAATAGAGATGACAAGACTTAGATGAGATCTTGAAAGAGGTACAGAATTTCTAGCTCCCTTGAATTAATTTGCTTAGAAGTAAGGGAGATTTCTTTATTTGAGAAGATGACAATCAATAAGAAAAGGAGACTTAGCCCCTAGCCAGCACTGCCAGAAAACGTGGGCTTTGAAGAAGACAGTACGATCCAAGGTGAAATGTAAAATGACTAATCAATCTTGCAAAATGTTTTATGTTATTATTGGGATGTTATAGGGAAGGGAGGAAGGAGATAGGTCTGGATTAGAGATGGAGGAGGAACCAGATGTACCTGATGTTTCAAGTCCAGTGGATACTGTGGCATAATTAGCATAAAGGGGGGAATTAGGTAGAATCACTGATTTACTGAAAATTAATACAGGTTTCATTTTGTTTATGATGAGCCTGTGACCATGGAAAGTTATATTCAGAAGAGTCCATTAATTTAGGAAAGTAAATATTTACTCTCCTCAATACATTAAAAGACAAGAAGTGGAGGTGAGGAAGGAAACTGATAGGTCTAAGCTAAACATGTGGTCTGAAGGCATTCTGGAAAACTAGATAGTGAAAGGTCTTTCCTATTTAAAGAGGAGAGATTCAAGGGCAGGAAGCCAATGGCTCATAGTTGAGCCAACAAAGAAAATCCAGAAGAGGTCTGGCTGTGGACAAAACAGGAGGGGCCAGTCACTAATCTGAGATCTCACATCTAAAGGGAAAGTTGAGAAGCACATATTTATTATAAAGGATGAAACTCTTTGCTAAAACAAATTCACCTCATCTTGATCTGGCATATGAACTCATACAAGAAACAGAAAGCAAACCATTCCATTGAGTTCAATCAATTCAGCAAATGAGGAAGAGCAAAGAAAAATTAAAATATTGTTCTTTGTATTTGTAGGATAAGGATTGTGATGAATTTGTAAATATTGTTATTTTAATATCCTGTATATTATCTGCTCTGTTTAGTAAAAAAAAATCTTTAAAAAATAAAATAAAAGATATATTTTGTGTTCGGGGAGAAAGGGAATATTGGTTGGTTAGGAGTCCAGACCAAAAGGAAAAATTATTAGAAGTAATGAGAGCGGGGGCAGCTAGGTGGTGCAGTGGATAGAGCACCGGCCCTGGACTCAGGAATACCTGAGTTCAAGTCCGGCCCCAGACACTTAACACTTACTAGCTGTGTGACCCTGGGCAAGTCACTTAACCCCAATTGCCTCACTAAAAAAAAAAAAAAAAGTAATGAGAGCAAAATACCAGTAGAAGGAGCCAGAGCCTGGGGGGGGGGGGCAGGGGTGGAGGGATGGAATATGAAACAGTTAACATTCTATTAACCTGAAAAATCATTTAGATATTTATATTCCCCAATCATTCCAAATTACTATGGTTTTAATTGTATCCACTGTTTTGTTTTGTTTTTTAAATCAAATATTAACATTTTAAATCCATGTATGCATTTCTTGATGGGGCAGCTACATGGCACAATGGATAGAGCACCTGGTCTGGAGACAAGTAGACCTGAGTTCAAATGCAGCCTCAGATACATACTACCTGTGTGACCCTGGACAAGTCATTTGACCCTATTTGCCTCAGTTTCCTCATTAATAAAATGAGCTGGAGAAGGAAATAGCTGACTACTTCAGTAGCTTTGCCAAGAAATCCCCAAATGGGGCCATAAAGAGTGGACCACGACTGAAAAATGACTCCACAAATACATTTCATTCTTTTAATAAGTTTTCCAAGCTTGTACTTGTCAACTTTTTCCCCTTTAATCGATATTTTTGCCATCCTTTTTCACAATAGAATTTTGAGCTATCATTTCTTCTCTAATGCCTTATATTATCCTTTATTGGAGTCATTAGTGTCGAGCTGATGTTTTCATAGTATTTTAAGGGTTACAAAGTGCTTCATGTGTATGATCATATCTAATACAAGCTAGTTTTATCATCCCTATTTAAAAGAAATATCCCTGATAACATACAGTTGTGATGAAATAATGGGATTTAGCAGATACTCAGAGACCCACCTGGAGATTAATCTAGACTGATTGAATCAAGTGAGAGTGATTGACTGCTGATTAGCCTACTTCAAGTTAATTAGATTGTAATCACACCTGGATATCCCTTAATTGGATGATGCCAACCAATCAGCTTGAAGCAGTGTGTAAGGACCGCCTCTGTTCCAGACCAATAAAAAGCTTCCACAATCAGCTTGCTAGAGAGTTCCTGATTGAAGCAGGCTTGTGGCAGAGGACTTGAGGAAGAACCAGACCAGGCTGGAACTTTAGGCTAAATAGGCTTTTTTCTTAACTTTCTGAACTCCATGGGAATATCTGTATGATTTAATAAATGTTTAATGCTCAAGGACTGGTGCTAGAGCTTCTAATTTAAGGCAACCACAATTTAGATTTTAAACATCACAGTTTGGCAACCACAAAGGGATTGCTGAACCCCTCAACCTTCTGATCTTCACATTGGGTAAGAAATTTTATGTTTGTAAGTATGTTAATGCTTCATTTTTGTGGACTTTCTATTTTGATTTATCTTTACCTGCTTTTGCCTTTAACTAATAACTTTATAAAGCATTGGTAATATGAAACTGGAACTCTATGCTAGATAAGCCTTTTCTTAACTTTCTGAACTCCATGTGAATACCTGTATGCTTTAATAAATGTTTAATGCCCAAAGACTGTTGGTGAAGCTTCTAATTTAAAGAGACCACAATTTAGATTTTAAACATCACACAGTGTAGTATGTATAGTGTTGTAGCCAGAATCCAAACCTATGTTTCTCCTAATTACAAGTTTAGCAGTCTTACCACTACACCATCCTGCCTTCCATATAGCCCAGTTAGACTTTCAGCATGTCATAGCCCCTACTGGTCTAAAATTTCTGAGAAGGTAAAGACAATATCTCTTCAGAACTCTTTCACCATCACTGCCTGCCATATTTCTCTACCATTTACTTTTTTTTCTTTTTTTTATAATTTACTTTTTACTATACCTGTGATTTCATTGATGTCATAAATTTGGAGTGAAGGAACTGTCTAGATCAATGCAGATTTACACCTTTTTACAACTAAAAAGTCTTAGAAGTTTTGAGAGTTAAGTAACTTTATCAGAGGGAAGCTAGGTGGTACAGTGGATAGAGAACACTGATTCTGGAGTCAGGAGGACCTGAGTTCAAATCTAGCCTCAGACACTTACAAGCTGTGTGACCCTGGGCAAGTCACTTACCCCCAATTGCTTGAAACATCCGTGGCCATCTCTGGTCGTGCTGATGTATATCTTGCCACTGGACCCAAATGGCTCTAGAGGAAAAAGTGAGGTTGGTGACTTTGCACAGTGCTCCCTCACTTAAGTCCAATCTACTACAAGTCATGGCATCAGCTCCTACTGTCATGGTCCTCTTTGAGAATGAAGAACAAACAACAATGACAACTTTCCCAGAATTAGTCATTAGGTGACAGGTGTATAATAAGGCACTATGTTCCAGGTACTTTGTATTTGAGGTACAAAGAAAAACAAGGATTTGTCTTGACTTCAAAGAATATAGATACTGATTGGGAGACAACATGCTCTGACAAGTAAAGACCTAGGGGGCAGCTAGGTGGCTCAGTGGATAAAGCACTGGCCCTGGATTCAGGAGGACCTGAGTTCAAATCCAGCCTCAGACACTTGACACTTACTAGCTGTGTGACCCTGGGCAAGTCACAACCCTCATTGCCCTGCAAAACACACACACACACACACACACACACACACACACACACACCATACAACCAAGACCTATTTATACACAAGATGGATAGTGAGTAGGTAGAGAGTATGGAAATTTATTTTGATTTGGGGACCCTAACTTTAGGCTGAGATTAGAAAGCCTTAGGCCCTCAGGGTCTCTCCCCCTCCTCCTCAGCTTCAGCTGAGTGAAAAAGCCCCGTGGGCTGTACAAGACACCAGGTCAGACAGCTGGGGGAAAAAGCCCCAGCTCCCTCCGACTTGAGTGGAGGAATCCAAGAGATACTGGGCTTGTCCAGGCTGGGCTCTGGTGAGGCATGTGATGCTAGAGCATTACCCCCCCCCCCAGCCCCAGCTGCAGCCCTGACTGGCAGATTAGCTTGGTCTGTGGGGGCGAAGGAAGCCCCGAGATTTGAGTGGAGAGAAAAGGTCTATATATAGACCTGGGAGAAAAAGGAAGGAGCGAGGAGGGACTAGATAGAGAGACAAAAGGACTAGATAGGCTGACTAGAGGAGGAGGGACTAGATAGACAAGAAAGAGGGTGTGACTAGAGGGGAATGCGAACAAGCACTGAGGAGAGTTCAGTTCGGAAAAGGAGAGAAGGGGCTGACAAGGTTACAGGCCTTATTACAAACCAGGGAATGTGTCACGTGCCCTGAGGCCGGAGGCGGCTAAGGCCCTTATTGTATTCAAGAAGTTCCAAAGCAGCAGGTGGGAAAGAGACGCAGTGTAAAGAGACGGCAGGAAAGCAGTCAGGTTCTACTTTATTTCCCTGTATTCCTAATTTGAAATAGTATCTCATAAATAAACTCTGCTTGGCTTATTTTACCTTTTTTACATTGGGTTGTTCTGGGACCACATAATGTCTGTTTTACCCATTGAACCCATGGTTAATATTACTGGGGACATTTTGACCAATTTTGAGCCTTGTTTTGGTAAAGTAATAATGGCTCTAGCAATTGTAATTTTTTTTCTCTCCATTACTAATATCATAGCATGGTATTTTCTTATACAACTCTGGAGAGAGAAAAAGAATTGTACCCATAATGAGCCATGTATTAAGAGGGATGCCAGAGGGCAGCTAGGTGGTGCAGTGGATAGAGCACCAGCCTTGAAGTCAGGAGTACCTGAGTTCAAATCCAGCCTCAGACCCTTGACACGTGCTAGCTGTGTGACCCTGGGCAAGTCACTTAACCCCAATTGCCTCACTTAAAAAAAAAAAAAAAAAAGAGGGATGCCAGAGCTCCCTTTACTAAAAATGACCTGAAGTTAGAAAAAGTTGTTGACCAGTCTTTAAAAGCAGGTCAGCAGAAGCCTCCTATGCAGGATGCTGCAAAGCATACTCACAGAAACATCCTAGCACCTGCACTTTCAAGTCAAATATTTAAAAATCAGTATAAGACCCCTAAAGTGTGTCAATATTGTGAGAAGCAAGGACACTTGTTGAGAGAGTGTAGAACAAGAAGGTATGAATTGAGAAAGGTAATGACTGAAACCCTTAAAAACTTTTTTAGGGGTAATAGAAATAATCAGAGAAATTTTTTCCAAAGAGGAAACAATCAAGGCAATTACAGGTCTTATTATCAACAAAATCAGAATAACTTTAGAAGACCCTATCAGGAAGGTATAGAAGGACAGAATCAGGGTAATTATAGGCCTTGTAAACAAAATCAAAATAGATACAGATCTTATCAGGGAGATACAGAAAAGCAGAGTCAAAACAGGTATAGGCCTTTTCAGAAAGTTATAAAGGAGCAAAATGAAAATAGTCACAGACCCTCTCAAAAGGGTAAAGATCAGGGAAATACAGATAAATGATGGTGCACAGGGGAGGAACGGACAAAAGTAAATACTGAAAATTTTATTTTTCTAGACTTTAAATACATTAATCCTTTTATTCCATTCCATTCTCCTCCCCAGAGTAACAAACCTCATGTGATCCTCAAAGTTGGGGACACATAATTGCTTATTAGAAGCCCAAAGAGTGGCAAAATTAACTAAGAAGCAGCTAAGGGACATTCTAGGAGCAGCTGGGTATTGCAGTCAATGGATACCCTGTTTTGGTAAAATTGCTAAGCCACTTATGGCTCTAACAAAAAATTCTTTCCAAGTATCTTTACAGCTGAATTCCCAGTATCTTTCAGCTGTGGCAGAATTGAAGCAGGCACCCTGGCCTGCTGGTGTTGCTGTTCCTGTTCCTGCTTGGACCCAGTTTGGTCCTCATCATTTCATTCCACCTGCACCATTTGTAGGCAAAGAACTTCTTCACAAAGAGCATATGGCTCTAACTTCTTCACAAAGAAAGGGTTATTGAACCTCTAACTTCTAAAAAGGGTTATTGAACCCTATTATTTGGTTCGCAAAACAATGGACATTGAGTCTTGCTAATGTTTAAGTTCTTTTGATAAATTGATTTTCACTTCAAATATGCTGATGTTTAAGCTTTTTTTTTTTTGATAAATTGTTTGTCAATAGAGGCTTCTTAATCTTTAGTCTATCAGTTTGGGAGCAGTGTGGTGGAACTTTATAAACGGCCTACATTAAATTAACAAAGTCAGATAGCCAGATAGTCTACAGTCCCAGAATAAGTACCCCAATCAAATTAGCCCTAGTTAACAAAATATTTTCACAATAGTAAAGTGAAAGAGGATGGTATTAGCTTCAGGAGGAGACCAGGAAGAGCTTCCTGTGAAAAGTGGGCTCTGAGCAGAATCTTGAAGGAAGCCAGGGGAATATGAGTCAGAGATAAAGAGGCTGAGAATCCTGGTAAGACATAAGACTTGAACCTAGATTTTTCTGTCTCCCAGGCTGATTCTCTAACCATTATTCCACACTGGAATTCACTATGTATTTTGAAAACAAAGTCATGTATAAATAACATTGTTGTTTACCCTTCATTCTCAAAGAGGACCATAACAGATGTCATGACTTGCAATGAACTGTATTTAAGTGAGAAAGGGCTATGCAAGGTCACCAGCCTCACTCTGTCCTCCAGAGCCATCTGGGCCCAATGGGAAGATAGTTATCAGGACGAGTGGAGATGGCCACGGATGTTTTTGTTTTTGGTTTTTTGGGGGGAGGGCAATGAGGGTTAAGTGACTTGCCCAAGGTTACACAGCTAGTGTCAAGTGTCTGAGGCTGGATTTGAACTCGGGTACTCCTGAATTCAGGGCCGGTGCTTTATCCACTGTGCCACCTAGCTGCCCTGGCCATGGATGTTTTAAGATGATTGGTGTTAACTTACTTTCCCAGAGTCACACAGCTAGTAAGTGTCTGAGGTGAGATATAAAGAATATGCTGCTGTTGAATGAGTTAAAGTATTACTGCTATCAATACTATTTTCAGGACCAGTAATGGCTGACGTGACCATAGATTTCTTTACTGTAAGCTTCTTCATACTTTGTCAATAGAAATTGTTTTAATTAGACTCTGTCTATACAACAGGGGATCTTAATTTGGAGTCCATGTATTTTTTTTTAATATTCTTGACAAATCTGTTTCAATACACTGGGTTGTTTCTTCGCTGTACATTTTGGTGGATTTAAAAACTTCAGAAAAAGCATCTGTACTTTACAAAATTGCCCCCAAAAACCCCAAACCCCAAAAAATCTGTGAGACACAAACCAAAAAGCTTAAGAAACCTTGCTTTAGAAGAAGAAATGTTATAAAAAGGAAAAGTGGATTGAATATCATAAAAAGATACCTTGTAATAATATGCTAAAATTGTTTTATAAAGCAATGCCTGTAGGAGAAATATGCCTAAGGGAGAGTAATCACTGGGTTTGTTTACTATGGTTAGATTCAGCCTGGCCATGACCAGAAGCTTTGATGAGTCCTATTGTGATAATAAACAATGAGGCATTACTTAAAAATATTCCATCTGTGTTTCTGCCCTCCCCATCCTATTCAGCCAAACATATCTTAATACTGTTGTCGCTATTTTCTTTCTTTTTCTTTAATTTTAATAAACATTTTTATTTAAATTTTTGAGTTCCAAATTCTATCCCTCCTTTACTTCCTTCCTTTCCTCGTCTCTGAGGCAGCAAGTAGATTTAGGTTATACATGTGCAATTATGTAAAACATTACCATATTAGTCATTGAAAAGACTCAAATAAAATAAAAAAAAAGAAAGCAAAAAATAGCATGCTTCAGTCTGTGTTCAATCCTTATCAGTTCTTTCTTTGTAGGTGGATAGTATGCTTCATTATAAGTCCTTTAGGATTGTTTTGGATCATTTTATTGCTGAGAATAGTTGTCATTCACAATTCTTCATCAAACAATATTGCTGTTACTATGTTCAAAGTTCTCCTGGATCTGCTCACTTCACTATACATCAGTTCATATAAGTCTTTCCAGGCCTTTTGAAATCATCCTGCTTGTCATTTCTTACAGAATAATAATAATCCATTAAAATCGTATACTACAGCTTGTTTAGCCATTCACCAACTGATAGGCATCCCTTTGATTTCAAATTCTTAGCCACCACACAAAGAGCTGCTATAAATATTTTTTGTATACATAGATCTTTTTTCTCTTTAAGGGATGTCTTTGAAATATAAACCTAGCAGTGGTATGGCTGGATCAAAGAGTATGCACAGTTTTTTGTTTGTTTGTTTGTTTTTTTTAAGTGAGGCAATTGGGGTTAAGTGACTTGCCCAGGGTCACACAACTAGTGTTAAATGTCTGAGGCCGTATTTGAACTCAGGTACTCCTGACTTCAGGGCCAGTGCGCTATTCACTGTGCCAACTAGCTGCCCCTAGTATGCACAGTTTTATAACCCTTTGGGCATAGTTCCAAACTGCTCTCCAGAGTAGTTGGACCAGATCACAACTCCACCAACAGTGGATAAATGTCACAGTTTTCCCACAACCCCTCCAACATCCAACATTTTCCGTTTTTTATTATATTTTCCAGATCAGTGTGAGATTATCATATACTAGACTACTAGAGTCATTTGCTAGAGTATAATTTATACCTTTTCTATTCCACTTATCCACCTCTCTATTTCTTAGCCAGTACCAGATTGTTTTGATAATTACCACTTTATAATACAATTTGAGATCTGATGTGCACTTTATTTTCTTTGAGTACTTCAGTCCATATCAATCTCTCTCTTCTTAAACTCCTCTAATATAGTAATTATTGTTGTTTGGCCTTTGATTTTGGAGAGGACCACTGACATCACAGGTGATGTCTTGACTCTTGTGTTAATTGGATTTAGGTGAGGCGCATTTGAACAAAGCTGTCAGCTTCAGTCTCTCTTCCTGAGTCATGGAAATCCAGTGGCAAGACAAAGGTCAGGACAACTGGTAATGGCCTAGGATGCAGTGATGACCTTGGCATCTTCTATGTCTTAGCTAGCTTTAGGTGCTCTATTATGCCTGTTTCAGCCACTTCCATAGCTGTTGGAACAAGATGTTCTCATCTGCCAATTTCATGGGAGAAGTATTCACACACTTGGGCCAGATCCCCCACTAACTCATCGCTTACATTCAACCTGGTTTAGACTCTGCCAAGATGGTTTTTTATCAGGTGTAGCTGCTGTACATGCTACAGCTTCTTTGAGCCACAGATGAGAGTTGAATGCCAGGATGAGCACCCCTGAAAAGGGCTTGGGCAAACCCTCAAACCAGAGGTTCCAGTCCTCCTTAAACACCCATACACCTTTTCTCCTTAACTTTCTTCAAGAAAGGCATCATGTTTTTTTGCCCTGAACAGTATTTTCTTTTTTTGTTGTTATATTTGCCAGATAGATGTGAGGTTATCATATAGTAGATTACTATAGTCATTGCACTGAATATCATTTTTCCTGACCATCTGCCTCAGTCATCCCTTGTCCTAGACCTCAGAGTCCTTTTAAGTTTTGCTTAGCAACTACAACATTTTTTCTTGTCCAAAACTTAATGCTAAACTACATGTGGTGTTATATTGCTTACTAATTATTTCATGTGTAGACATGTTTTATTCTTACCCTCACTGTAAGGAAGGAAGAAAAGAAGTAAGAAAGGATTTATTGAGAGATTACTTTGTACCAGACACCAAGCTAAGCTAAGCCCTTACTTTATAATGGAGAAAGACAACATATAAAAGGGAGCTGAAGAGCAAGAGGGGTAGAAATGAAGGGGGCAGGTCATGGCATGATTTTGGAGCCTGAAAGTAAGAAACAGGGCCAAGAAGCAAATGGAGGCAGGTTGGCCTTGTCTCTTTACAAAACTTTAGGTTCAGGAGGAACACACACATAAAAGTGAGAATGGGTGCTGCTAGGTAGGGTCTTGCTTGAGGATGTTCCAGGGGGAGCAGACTATAAAAATCATTGAATATTCCAGGGCTGGTTAGCATTCTGAGTAGTGGGGAAGGTCCATATCTCTGAGGGAATTATAAATGGGATTCCACACTCCCTAAGGGCAAGAAAAATGTCTACACTTCTTGTCCTTTCACATTCTACTGGCCATATGGTGGGTGCAGAGTTAATAAGCATTGTGTTTGCCTGAGAATCTATGCACTTGACTGCCTTACAGGAAAACAAAACTGAACTGACTGAAATGCATCAACTGATAGGAGCATTGGCTTTCTGACTTAGTAAGCTGGAAGCAAGGTATTATGGAAAGATAGGGTTAAGAACTATTTTTAAGAACCAAAGTTCTGTCAGTGGCTTCTGATAGCAGGACTGCTAACTTGTTTTGTCAAATCTAATGTAGGTGGGGAGGAAGTAGCCAATTTGTTCTCCTTGATCTCACAGCATAATAACAATACCTTGGATTTTAATAGCATCTTTCCTTTGAAGTGTTCAATGTATTCTCACTGATAATTATCTCATTTCACATTATAACAGCCCTATGAGCAAAGGGGGCTGGAAATAGGAAGAAGTATTATTATTCTATTTTTTATGAAAAAAAGAAACTGAGGTATATAATGATTTCATAATTCTTTCAATCTTTGCATTCAAGTACAACAGCTGACCTTGATCTAGTATAAAAAAACCACACAACATAATATCTGTATTCCAATAGCAAGCTGATTTCTATGTTCTTCTGTAGGGGGGGTCAGGGATGGGGCAGTTAGGTGGCACGCTGGATAGAGCACTGGCCCTAAAGTTAGGAAGATCTGAGTTCAAAACTGACCTCAGACACTTACTAGCTACGTGACCCTGGGCAAGTCAGTTAACCCTAATTGCCTTAAACATCCAAGGCAATCTCCAGTCATCCTGTTATATATCTTGCTATTGGATCCAGATGGCTTTGGAGGAGAGAGTGAGGTTGGTGACCTCCACAGCCCTCCCTCACTTAAATCCAATTCATTGCATGTCATGACATTATCCCAATGTCATGGTCCTCTTTGAGAATGAAGATCAGAGCTACTACAAGTGTATATATCATGCTAAGATTAAAAAAAAAAACAGGAATTAAGTAGTCAATCAGTCACCAAAAGCATTTTATTAAGTACCTGCTATGCTCTAGGCACTAAGTGTATCCCCCAGGCACTGGGGGATACAAACAATAAATTAAAATATAAGATAAGCAAAAAAAATCCCTGTAAAATATATTTTAAAACCTCAGCAATTCCAGCCATTTTTCCTGAGTATTTTTGTAAAATCCATATTGGAATGAAATATGTCCTTCATATTTCTCTTGGTCATTTTTGTCACAGAAGTAATGATGATGATGTTTATATAGTGCTTATTATGTGCCATGCCCTGTGTACTATGCACATAATTATTATCTCCTTTGATCATTATAACAACCCTAGGAGTTTGACACTATTATTATCCCCAATTTACAGATGGGAAGATTGAGGTAAACAGAGGTTAAATGACTTACTGAGCATCACACATCTGGTAAGTATCTAGGACCATATGTGAATTCAGTTCTTCCTGACTCCAGGCCTGGTGCTTTATTCACTGGGCCCTCTAGCTCCTCCTAAAGTTATAGAAGGTTCCATTTAAATGAAAGGTCATTTAGTTCAACTACAACTTAGCATTTTTCTCATCTTAAGACCTCCCTAAGGGTTCCTCTGAAATCACTGCATCCTATTCAGAAGACTGGCTTGTTTCACAAGTTTCCCTCAGACATACTGAATATTAAAATGGGGAACCTGGGATATGGAAAAGAATTACCGCACTTTGGGCAGAGTGGACAGTAAGACACTGGTTTAGAGATGCAGCCCCCCTCCCTGCCCTATGTAATATATCTTGGTTATACCCCATCTAGCTCTATATTCACAAAATATACTCCCTGATTAGAATAAACTGTGACTTTTCATAGAAAAATGAAACTTTGGATCTCAGTGCAAATTATTACATGGTCTAATAGGATACCTGAAATTCCATTATTTGCCTGGAAACTTTTTAACCTCCTAAAATCCCAAGGAACTAGTAGTGAGGTTTTATGCTATTGAAGCTTAAAATCTTAGTGAAGTTTAAAGCTTCAATAGCTTTAAACAGCACTAAGAGTTTTGGGACACTGTTGTATGTGTATAGGTGTTTGTGTCTAAGTATGTATAAATATGTATAGCTATATACATACATACATTTACATATAAAACATGGCGGCTATGTGGTACAGTAAATATAGTGCTGGGCCTAAAATCAAGAAGATTCATCTTCCTAAGCTAGCCTTAAAAATTTAGCACCTGCGTGACCTTGGACAAGTGACTTAAATCAGTCTGTTTCAGTGTTCTCATCTGTAAAATGATCTAGATCAACAAAGGGCAAATCACACCAGTTTATTTGACAATAAAATCAAAAATGAAGTCATGAAGTCAGACACAGCTGAAAAAAATGACTGAACAATATATATATATATTTTTGAAAAATAGTTATATAAAATTATATAAAATATATTGTAGAAGTGGTGGAATTTAGAATCATTTATATTCAACTAGAGCAGTTTTATTAATTTTATCATCATTTATATTTTTATCTCTGTTACTTTCTCATCATTCTCTTCTTCTCAATCCTCTAGCTACAAGCATGACTATAGACTATATTAGCGTCTAGTGCAAGATAGATATAAGTGAAAAGTACTATTATTCCTGAAAATATAGTATTGTTTACCACAACCCTTCTATGTGCCATGTGAAGCTGTAGTCTAAACAACTCCTTGGTAACACATATGCAGATCCAGACATCTATTTTCTTCACCCCTAATCATAAGGACCTACAAAAATTGACTGAGGCCCATGACATCTCTTAAGTTCTACTACAGAGGTAGTGTGTCTTGGTAAATGGCCCCAAATCATACATCCATGGACCAGAAGGTCACCAACAGACTTAGAATTCTGTTGAGCCCTTCTAATCCATATTCTCAAACTTGTGCTGGGCCTTTATATGTTCATTTACATTTGCCAAGGCTGGTGCTTTGTGCACAACAGGAGAAAATTACATGCCTAGTCATTCCATCCACCTATTTATTTATTTATTTATTCACTCATCCATTCATTTGTTCATTTATTTGATTATTTTTAATCATCTATTCATCTATTTATTTATTCATTCATTTATCTATATTTATCAACTCATTTATTTATTTATTTATGCATGCATTTTCTTATTTATTTAACTGTGTATTTATTTATCTATTCATTTATTCATTCATTCATCTATCTATCTATTTATTTATTTATCTGTCTATTTATTTACTTGTTTCTTTGGTTGTTTGACGAGGCAATTGGGGTTAAGTGACTTGCCCAGGGTCACATAGCCAAGTGTCTGAGGCCAGATTTGATCCCAGGTCCTCCTGACTCCTGGCCCCATGCTCTATCCACTGCACCACCTTGCTGCCCCCATTTCTAGTTATTTACTCATAACCTCTCCCCCTTTGAATTTTTAGGGTTATGTCGAACTACCACCCTCTAAATATCTTAGTCAAGGAACTAAGCCAGAGTATATGATAACTGTTGAGTGTTCAGGCCTACCCCTGGGTGTCACCAATCAGACACAGGGAAATACACACAAAGAACATAGAAAGAGGGTGCCCCTAAGGTTCTGCCAGGAGCAGCTAGGTGAGATAGTGGATAAAGCACTGGCCCTGAAGTTGAGAGGACTTGAGTTCAAATTTGACCTCAGACAGTTACTAGATGTGTGAACCTGAGCAAGTCATTTAAACTTAAATTGCCTTAAACATCTAGTGCCATTTCCAGCTGTCCTGATATATATCTTGCCACTGGACCCAGATGACTCAAGAGGAGACAGTGAGACTGGTGACTTTGCACAGCCTTCCCTCACTTAAATCCAATTCAATGCAAGTCATGACATCACCCCAAAGAGGACTTCAAGAATGAAGGACAAATAACAACAACAAGTCCTTGCTATATTGTAATGAACTGATGCCAAAATGAAAACAAACATAATCAAAATCATTGCATTGCTTCCCCTGGGAAAAACAACAAAGAAAGAGAGAGAAAGAAAGGGAGGGAAGGAGGAAGGAAGGAGGGAGGGAGGGAGAAACAGGAGGGGAAGAAGGAAGGAAGTGTATTTTATTGTCGTTTTCCTTCCGTTTAGATTTTCTACCTGATTCAATCTAAGATCCAGAAAGGACCAAAGTTTTCTCACATTCACAAGATACATCATTATAACTTGTGAAGACAGAAGGGGAGAAAAAACAGGCACATCATATGGTGCTTTGAGTCTGTACCTTCCTTGGTAAACAAGTTGTGAGTCTTAGGTTGAATTGTAAGGGAACAGAAGAAATCCAAGAGTAGAGAGTATTTAAGATTTTTGTATAAAGTATGTCAAGATTGACACAGAAGAAGTAAGATGAATGGTGGTAGAAAGGTTTGCTTTGCTAAAGGTAAAGGTGCAGGGAGAGATTAGGACAAAATGCCATCAAGTGGGATTGTACTTTTGAGGTAATTTTGATCAGTGGATTGTCATGATCAAATCAGAGGTAAGGCAACATCATTTGAGTAGGGTTGAAGATGTATTTGAATCTGTCTAGAATTCTTGTCTTTCCATTCACATCTTATCAAAATACCAGCCATTCTTCAAGGCCCAACTCATATGTCAGTACCTCATTGCAGTATTACCCAATCACTTCAAGGAAAACATATCTCTTCCATCTCTTAAATCCTAAAACCTTTATTTTCTCTACCACTCAGATATTATTGCTTTGTATTATTCCTATTGGTATACATGACTTCTCTATTCTGCCTCTGGAGAGAAAGAATGTCATCTCATATGTTGTTTCATCCCTTATCATCTCTTGCACAGAATGAGTGTTCAACAAATATTTTTACCAATGAATGAATAGGCAATAAAGAGAGTCCTTTAGTCCAAGCAAAAGGAGTTCAAATCTATGGATATATTTTTTTGTTACATTGAACACATAGCCTATGCAACATTTTGAAGCTAGTAAAATATTTAATAATTTCCTTATAGCTTGCTTTTTCATAATTGTATGAATTTTCATATCTTTCTAATACTGTTAACTCTTTTGCAAATATTTTTAGTATCATTATGAAAATGTCACAAAGTGAAAATTGTTATTTCCTCCTACACCTATAATTTCTAAACATGTTTAAAATTATAATTCTCCCTGATTTTAGATGACAGTCTGTTACAATTAAAATATTATTTCTATTATAAAATGCAGATCATAGCTAGAACTGAATATTGTATAAACATTATCCAGTAACATTGTAATAATGTGATCAATTTTTATATATAGAATCAGCCATAATCTTTTTCAAGTTAATGAGGCCAATATTAACTGCCCATTATTAACCCAAAATAGAAAAGCTTATTAAACTGGCAGATGATGGAAGTGGTGTAGATATGGTATGTCTGCGTTTCGGTAAGTCACTGTTAAAAAAAAGCCACAAGTCTCTCATGATATCCTTATTGACAAATTGAGGAAAATATAACTAAAAATGATAACACAGGGGAAGCCAGTTTGGCACAGTGGATAGAGCAGCAGGCCTAGAGTCAAGAGGACCTGAGTACAAATCTGTACTCGGATACTCACTGGCTGTGTGATCCTGAGCAAGTCACTTAACCCCCATTTTCTGGAAAATAAAAATAAATGATAATATGAATAGGTGGATTTTTGGCTGGTTAAACAAGACTTGATTAAAGAAACTATGTCAACCTGGAGGGAAGTCTCATAAAATGTCATAGGAGTCTGTCCTTATCCTTGGATTGGTCAAAAGTATAAACCTAAAAATGATACATATCAAATTTGCAGATGATTTGAAGATAGAACACATATTTAATATGTTGAATGACAAAATAGAGAGTCTAAAAGTTTTCAAAGGTTGCAAAATAGGCTGAAAACAGGAAGCTAAAATTTCAAAAGTGAAAATATTAATTCCTAAGTTGAGGTTCAAATAGTCAATTGCACAAATGCAGGAAAGGAGATAACTAGCTTGACATCAATTCATGTCCAAAAAGATTCAGGGGGTTTAGTTAACTATAATCTTAATACAAGCTGATGTTGCAATACCCCTGCTAAGAAAGTTGCATAGGTTAATTATGGTATCAAGATCAAAGGATTACAGTATCTTGCTATTGTCTTGACAGGACCAAAAAATACCTGAATCAATGTGCTCAGTTCTGACTTTTATGAATTAGAAGGGACTTCCAGAAGGAAGGGACCAAGGTGATAAGTAGGCAAATAAATCCATGATTAATAATTAAAAGTAGGAAGTATGTTTAGCAAGGAGAAGAGGCTCAAAAGCAAAGGAGGAAAGGGTTTGAGGGGAAGACATTATAGCCATTCTCAGATATATAAAGGGAAAATAAGGAGATGAACTAGATTTGTTATGTTTGCTTCTAAGAAGAGAATAAAGATTAATGAGTAAAAGCACGAGGGAAGGAATGAATGATTCAATACAAGGAAGAATTTTCTAACAGTTATTTGCCCAATAATTGAATAGGCTACCTAACAAAATAGCAAACATAACCGAGTATGTTCAAGAAGGGGCCATATAGGGGGTAGCTAGGTGGTACAGTGACTAGAGCACCGGTCCTGGATTCCAGAGGACTTGAGTTCAAATTTGACCTCAGACACTTGCCACTTACTAGCTGTGTGACCCTGGGCAAGTCACTTAACCCTCATTGCCCCACAAAAACAAAAAAGAAGGAACCATAAAGTCTTCTTTTAATTATATTATGGATAAAATTTCTGGTCCAGAAGGAAGTATGAATTAAACAATTTCTTTTCTTTTTTTTTTTGCAGGGCAATTGGGATTAAGTGACTTGCCCAGGGTCACACAACTAGTAAGTGATAAGTGTCTGAGGTCGGATTTGAACTCAGGTCCTCCTGAATCCAGGGCCAGTGCTCTATCCACTGCATCACCTAGCTTCCCCGAATTAAACAATTTCAATGTACCTTCCAATTATGTTTCTGTGTTTCCAGAGGTAGTTCCTTAAAATTCCTTATTGAACTTAACCTCAGAAGTTCTGGGTTCCACTTTAGGCTCTACCATTATGTGGCAATAGTAGTGTTCTTGGACATTATTCTTCCCCTCCAAGCCTTAGTCTTCCTATCTCCAATATGGGATTAATAATATGTAGCCATCTAACTTACAACAAAGCATTTTGTAAAACTCAAAGGTGCTAAGAAGGTATAAGCTATAGATGGTGAGCTGGAAGCAGGTAATGATGAAACTGAATCCCAGAGAGATTAATAAAGTAATTGACTTAATCTACTAAGCTGAGTAATGATTTGTATGAGTCCTTATTTATGGAAACAGGGGTTTATCACCAAGTATTTTGGAAATGAAACAATAGGTAAAAATCAAATACCCCTGGGAGGAAGTGAAAAGTATAACAATGTACAAATTAGGGAAGGGAATAAGCATTTACACAGTGACTGATATGTGCCAGGCACTGTGCCATGTATTTTAAAAATATTATCTCATTTTATCCTCACAATAACTCTAGGAGGTAGGTTCTGTTATTAACTCAATTTTATAGTTGAGGAAACTGAGGCAAACCAAGGTTAAATGATTCACTCAGGGTCACAAAGGTAGTGTTTGGGATGGGATTTGTATTCAGATCTTCCTGACTCTGAAAAGATTAGATTTATTAAATCCTAGAATTATAGGACTGAAAATTGGACTTTCAATCAATCTCCTAAGAAAATTTCTAACTGTTCTTTAAAGTCTTCAGAGAACATTACGTCCCTTAGTAAGATATTCTCTGTTTTGTATCTCAGATTCAATATTTTTTTTCTAATTCCAAACCTAAATTCCTTCTATTACAGTCTTAGACTGTTTCATCCTTCCTAAATAATTGAAGGAAACCTTCTCCAATTTCAATGTTGTTCTCAAATTCTGGCATTGTCACTTACTGCTTAGATGATTTCTGTTCATATAAATAAGATTGTATTTATTTTATCTCAGAAGCAATGGGAAGAAAATGTCTTTTTAAACAAAACATGTAATTATTTACTTACCTACATTTCTCAGGGAAAGTGTGAAATAGTAATTGTGTTGGAACAATTCACCTTACTTTAACCTGGTATTTTTCATCAGTCGCAGAGGTATTGCTGTCTGTTCTCAGCACACAGCAGGATACAAGGGAGAAATTGTCAGGGGAGCAAGCTGAGCAATTGCTCAGTTCCTTGAGAATCAGATCTTTTTCTCCTTTTTATTCCATGAAAAAAAGCATTTATTTTCTCTTCAGCCTGAATTTTCCTTCCAGATTGGAGGAAAACAAAAACAAAAATCTTTTTTTTCAACAAATAAGCATAATCAAAGAAAATAAAGTTCCATATAGGCCATGACCAATAATGTATGTCTTAATTCAGCATCTTGAGTCCATCACTTCTCTGTTAAGAAATGAGTAGCATTGTTCATCATCAAGCTCCTGGAATACTGGTTGGTCACAGAATCAGATCTTTTGTACAAAACCTCATTACCTTTCTTGAACTTTCATAAGTCCCTAATTGTTCATATTTTTTTTTGTGTGTGTGGGGCAATAAGGGTTAAGTGACTTGCCCAGGATCACACAGCTAGCAACTGTCAAGTGTCTGAGGCCAGATTTGAACTCAGGTCCTCCTGAATCCAGGGCTGGCGCTTTATCCACTGTGCCATCTAGCTGCCCCCTCAGTGTTCATATTTAAAAGTAAGTTTATTTTTTTTTTTCTGAAACAGTATAACCCGTATCATTTGATGTTGCATTATGTACCTACGGTGACCTGAGCCATGACCTGTGGAAAGGGAAACCATCTTATACCTAGGCCTTGCCTTGTGATTCATTTATATATTTTGCCACCACTACCCTACATATGGGCAGCTGGGTGGCATAGTGGATAAAGTGCTGGCCTTGGAGTCAGGAGGTCCTGAATTCCAATCCAGCACAGACATTTACTAGCTGTGTGAACTTGGGCAAATCACTTAATCCTACTTGCCTCAGTTTCCTCATCTATAAAATGAGGTGGAGAAGGAAATGGAAAGCCATTTCAGTATCTTCATCAGAAAACTCCAAATGGGGTCATGTAGAGTCAGACATGAAGGAAACAACTCTACATATGTTGTCTCTTTCTAATAGAATATAAACTCCTCGAGACCAGGAACTAGCATCACTTTTCCTTTTATTTTAAATTTTTTTTTTGTGGGGCAATGAGAGTTAAGTGACTTGCCCAGGGTCACACAGCTAGTAAGAGTCAAGTGTCTGAGGATGGATTTGAACTCAGGTCCTCCTGAATCCAGGGCTGGTGCTTTTATCCACTGTACCACCTAGCTGGCCCCTAGCCTCACTTTTCATTTGTCTTCCCTATACATAGTACAGTGTTTAGCATATAAAAAGGACTTAAGCATTTTTATTGATTAATTAATTCCTTTAACATCTCATAACCTTACTTATCTATATGTAAAATTCATAGAATATTTATCCTAACTGCCTTGCATAGTTGCTGGGAGGAAGGTGCTTTGTAAACAATGATTATTATGTTTTCTTTTTATTATGACCTATAGACATATATCCTTTTGAAGATGAAAAAAGTGTGACTGAGAATAGATGCTTTTTCTGGATTAGGCATCAGAAGTCCTTAGTTCTCTGAGTAATATTTTTTCTCATATTTAAAATGGAGATTATCATATCAGCCTTGACTCCATCAAGAGCTTTATTTGTTGTTAGGAATGAATTAAAGTCAAAGGGGCTTTGAAAACTGCAAAGGGATATATAAATATTAGTTGGTATTCTAATTATTTCAGGATTAGCTTGGAAGGTTTTACATAACCTTTTGCCATTTCAGTAAGTTTCCACTTGTCCAAATTCAATCAGACCTTTCTCCCCCCACCATGAAAATGGGGTAGGAAGGATGCGTGAATTTTCATATGAGTTTCCTGTAGAAGTGAGAAAAGAAAAAAAAAAGATGTCTATAAGAATGCATTCCCAATTCCTCTCCCCTCCCTCCACTAAGTCACTCCCTCATGGTTGCTATGAGTAATACAGTGGAGTGGAAATAGGGAGCAGCAAGCATAACTAAATTACATATTTCTCAATCCTCAATGATGTCTAGATTACATTACTCTCGAATGATGAGGAGCTCTTCTTGGCCCATTTTAAGTTAATAAAAAGGATCTTTTCAAGCTTCTTAAACATTATACACTTATTTATACCAAGATCATCTTTCATTTGTTTACTGAAGCAATGAGTTGCGTGAGGTACATTTTTGTCTTTATTATCCACAACGACACCCCGACCTTATCACCATGCTTAAGATAATAGAGTCCTATTCCATCTTTTAACTCTGTCATTTGTGACTCCTAAGTCAATGACCCTCTATTTATCCCCGCTGACCATTGCCTTATTAATAGCTACTCAATTCACTAACTTGTAAAGGTCAATTTGTTTGAACATAGTTAGCCACAGTACTAGTGACTAAAGATGTCACCAGCAAATTTAATAAGAAAACTCTTGACTACACCAACTCTTTTAAATGGCACGAGGTCAAGCACAGCTCCTGATGGAAATGCCACCATTAGATCTAGCCCACTTCTCTTCAGACTGTGGTTATTCACTGATTACTGCTCTCCAAGAGAAATCCTTTAGCTATTTATATACTTAACCAGAATATTATTTTCCTAATTTCTCAATGAACTTTCATCTAGAAGATAATCCAATTCTTCATTAAAATAGATTATGTCTCTCCATCACGTCTATTTGATCTACTAATCATCATCTTTCATCAAAGAAAATTATATTTATCTGACGGGTCCATCTTTTTTCATTAATCACACTGATTTTCATTTAAGACTCTATGATCATCAAATGTATTTAAATGTTCACAATTTCATGCATTTTATCTACTCCAATAAAACCTCATTCTAAAGTATTATTAATGTATAGCACTGACATTTCAGTTAAGTGTAAAAATAATTTTAATAGAGAAATTCAAATTTCTCTTCACACAGATAGCAACTTAAGTCCACATTCCTCACTTACTCCCACATTATTCACAGTCACAGACTTGGTATTGTCATTCAAAGCCAACTTTGAAAATATAGAGGTATTTCTTAACATGTTAGTTATTTGTTGTCAACAAAATAACCTTGTAGGTTATGATATTCCACTTTGAATTGTCAAGCAATGTGAGTTGTAATGATAATTTAGGAACATAAAGATCAAAAATCACAGAAATATAAGCTATTAGAAATGGAAGGAGGGGGCAGCTGGGTGGCACAGTGGACAAAGCACCAGCCCTGGATTCAGGAGGACCTGAGTTCAAATCTGGCTTCAGACACTTGACATTTACTAGCCATGTGACCCTGGGCAACTCACTTAACCCTCATTGCCCTAAAAAAAAAATATATATATATATATATATATATATATATATATATATATATATATATATATATGAGTGTGTGTGTGTGTGTGTTTGTGTGTGTATATATGTATATATATATATAAATATAAAATGGCATATCTCAAATCTAAATGTGCCTTTAAATTCAATTATATATACATACATAAATATGTAATTTATAAACACACATACACACATATATATATATATATAATACCTAGAATTTATATTGCCTACTATCTACCATTACTAGGCACTGTGCTGTGTTCAGTGCTTTGCAAATATTATCTCAGTTGATCCTCACAACAACCTTGGAGATAAAGGCTATTATTATGGCCATTTTACAGATTAGAAAACTGAGTTTCACAGGTTAAATGTCTTGTTCAAGAACATATAGTTAGTAAGTATCAGGCTGGATCTGGTGTGTGTGTGTGTGTGTGTGTTTTTATCTACAAATATATACATATATATGTGTATTTATATATGCATATATATGCATACTTATACATATATCCTTTTTTCAGCTTTTACTAAGCTTAAAGACTAAATATAATTTCCATCTTCAGGTCTGGGATCATTCTAACTTTTATTATAGCAAAATACCTATTTCTTTCAGTAATTCATTCACTGAATATTTTATAATTATCTACATGTTATTATAAGGCATAATTAACATGTTTAAGGGATACAAGATTAAATACCATTAGAGTCTCGATTTTTGAGGAGTTTATCATGCACTTACTGGATATGGTTTAAAATATGATATAAGGTACTTTTTCAATATTTAATTAGATAACAATAATAACACAAGCTTATACTTATATAATGCTTTAATGTTTGCATTGCGCTTTACATATTTTTTAAAATTTGATTTCCACAACCGTCATGTAACGTAGGAGCTATCAGTATCCCCATTTTTTAGTTGAGCAAAATGAGACTCAGAAAAATTGAATCACTCATATAAGGCCACGTAACTCTTGTCCGAAGCAGTGTTCAAACTTTTACCTTCCTGATTCTAAGTGTAAAGTACTATATACTCTGCCACCAGTTATAGGAATCTCATCAATATGGGTATTTCCTCAAGTGATGTATATTGTAACTTATCTGTATGTTTGCATCCTTCATAGTTCTTTCCATGATCTCCCCTAAATCTTTTAATATCTCCCTTTAGGTCTTTAACATTCAGGGGTACCAGTGCAAGCATCAAATTATCCATTTGTTAATTCTCATTATTGTTTTATGACCACTACACCTCCTCTTTCAATCTCACATATCCTTTTATGCCATGACTTGCTTACAAATGATGAATGGCTATATACTGCAGCCTGCTGCCACCCAGCATGCATCTTTCAATTAAACTTTGGTTTTTGTTTTTTTGTTTTTTTTTAAGGGCAATGGGAGTTAAGTGACTTGCCCAGGATCACACAGCTAGTAAGTGTAAAGTGTCTGAGGCTAGATTTGAACTCAGGTCCTCCTGAATCCAGGGCCAGCACTTTATCCACCATGCCACCTAGCTGCCCCCAATTAACCTTTGGATCACTAAAATTTTGATTCTTCAGAGATTGCATTTAGCCATGATTTTCATCCAACAAATATTATTAAAGGCATTTTTTTTTGCTTTAGAAATATGGATATTAGGGAGCAACTTGGAATATTTGAAATACTGAACAATTTCACCAAATTTATTTAGCATAATCTTTTTTTTCCTTTCTTTTATTCAATTCTGGGCCTTATCCATTGTCCTTTTTCAAGTTACCTTTCCAAGTAACCCATGGGTAATGATGGACTAACTCTTTGAGTGACCTATCCAACTATATACCATTATCTGTAAAATGGGCATTCTGCAAATGTTAATTTTTCTTGGGCGTAATAGGTCAATAATTTTTAAGTATCCTTGGAACTCATTTAGGAAACCAAATAGAATTCTGGTTCTTGAATAAATCCGGGTGATGTCATCTGCAAACAGGAACACTTAAATAACCTCATCATCTATAGAAACAAACACACATACATAATGTAAAAAACTAACAAAGATGTTAGCAAATTATTGTATTCTCTATAGTTTTCTATGAAAACTATGATGATGAAGATTTCATCTGCTATAGAAAAATCATTTATTATTGGAGGGACTACAGAAAAATAGTCAACCTGATCCATTATCATGCTATACTTGTCTCTTGCCTGATTTCCATTCTCATCAATCAATCAAACATTTATTAAATACCTACTGTGTGCCAGGCACTATGCTAATTATTGGAAATACAAAAAGAGGCAAGGCACAGTCCCTGCTCCCAAGGAGTTTATAATCTAATGGGAATGACAACATGCAATCAAGTTATACATTTGTATACATACATATATGAAACCTCAAATCATACACACATGTGTATATATTTATATATATGAATACACATGCATATATATACATATATATGTGTGTATATGTATGTGTGTGTTCACATATATATGAACTCAAATTATATATAGGCTAAATTAGGAAATAAGTAAAAGAAGAAAGGCATTGAAGTTGAGGGGTTGAGGAAGGCTTCCTATAGAATGTGATGTTTTAGTATGGACTTAAAGGAAGTTATGGAAATCAGTAGTCAGAGAAGAGGAGGGCAAGTATTTTAGGAATCAGGGATAATAAGGCAGAGAAATTGTTCATTTGAGAGATGGAATGTTTTGTTCATGGAACAGCAGAAAGCCAGTACCATTGGGGAATAAGATGTAAAAAAGGCAGAAAAGTATACAAGGGAAATGTTATGAAGGGGTTTGAATGACAAATAAAGTGGGTTGTTGTTTTTGTTTTGTTTGTTTTTGTTTTTGTTTTGTATTAGTTCCTGGAGGTAATAGGGAGCCACTGGAGTTTATTGGTTTATTGAGGAAGGGGGTACCTTGATCAAAATTGCACTTTAGTAAAATAACTTTAGTAGCTGAATGGAGAATGGATTCAAGTGGAGAAATACTTGAAACAGACAGAGCCACCAGCAATCAGGCTATTGTACTAATCAGAACATGAGGTGATGAGGACCAGAATTAGTGTTGTGGCAGTGACATAAGAGAGAAGGGAGAGCATTCAAGAATGGTGCAAAAGGTAAATCAACAGGCCTTCACAACAGTTGGGATATGGAGGAGTTAGAGCTAGTGAAGAATCCAGGATGGTTTGTAGGTTATGAACCTGAAAGATTAGGAGTCTAGTGTTGTCCTCACAATAAGGGGGAAGGTAGGAGGGGGAAGGACTCTAGGGAAAGATAATGGGTTCTGTTTTGGATATATTGAGTTTAAGGTGTGCACTGTTCAAGATGTCTGAAGGACGGTTGGAGACGTGAGACTGGAGGTCATTGGAGAAACTGGTACAGGAAATGTAACTTTGAGAATTATCAGCACAGAGATGGTAATTACAGCTATGGGAGATAATGAGATCATGAAGTAAAGCAGTTTGGAGGAGAATGAGAGGAGGGTCCAGGACAGAATCCTGAAGGACATCTATGGTTAGAGGGCATGTTCTAGAGAAAGAGCAAGGAAAGAAAACAGAAAAGGAGTGACTAGATAGGTAGGAAGAAGATCAGGAAAGAGAAGTGTCCTGAAAACCTAGAAAGAAGAGACAATGAAGGAGGTGAGAATAATCAGCATTGTCAAAGTCTTGCACAGAAATTGAGGGGAATGAATATAAAGAAAAGGTCACTACGTTTGGCAACTAAGAAATCAATAGTAACTTTGGAGAAGGCAGTTTCAGTGGAATGAAGGTCTGAAGGAAGATTGTAAGGTGTTAAGAGAGTGAGAAGAGAGGCACCTGTTTTAGACAGCCTTTTTGAATTTAGCTTTAGTTTAGTTTAGATTTCATTTTCTTTATTCAAGTTTCAGCCAAAACCATACTTTCAGTAAGAAGCCTTTCCAATCTCTCCCTTAATATTAGTGCATTCCTTCTCAGACTATTTCCAGTTGTTAGATTATCTATTATAATCATCTATACTGTCTTTACCTTAGTTGTACATAGTAGCTTACACCTTGTTCCCCTTTTAAGATTAGGAGTTCCTTGCAGTCAACGACTATTTTTTTGCTTTTATGTCATATTGAGGAAGAAAGGAAATAGAAAACATTTATTAATTGCCTACTATGTGCCAAGCACTTTGCAATTATTTTCTCATTTAACCCTCACAATAAGCCAATGAGTTAGGTTATTATCCCCATTTTATAATTGAAGAAGCTGAGACAGACAGAGGTTAAGTGACTTGCTCAGGGTCATACAGTTAATAAGTGTTTTATTTTCAGATTTGAACTCAGGTCCTGTCAACTTCAGGCCAGCGCTCTACCAACTGTTCCACCTATCTGTCCATATGAACAAATGAATAAATAAATGAGCAAGTGAATGAAAATTCATTAAATGGTTACTATGTGTCCAAAAACTATGTTACACACTGCAGATATAAATACAAAAATAAAAATAGTCCCTACCATAAAAGAGCTTATATTCAAATAGGGGGATATATTAAATATAGAGTGGTGGCCAAGGAAGAATATAGTATTTTGGTTTGGGAAATGACAGGGACAGTACATGGTACTGCTACAGGAAAGTAGACATAAACTTTCCAATAGCAATGACAGATTAATGATATTATTATTATTATTATTATTATTATTATTATTATTATTATTATTATTATTATTATTATTATTATTAGCGGTGCAATGTGGGTTAAGTGACTTGCCCAGGGTCACACAGCTAGTAAATGTCAAGTGTCTGAGGCTGGATTTGAACTCAGGTACTACTGAATCCAGGGCTGGTGCTTTATCCACTGCACCACCTAGCCACCCCCTAATGATATTATTATTGATAATAATAACTAATATTGGTAGAGTGCTTACTGTTTGCCAGGCATTTTCCTAAGTGCTTTAATAATATATTTCATTCTATGTTCCATGCTCTGTGCTTATACTTTACAATTATTATCTCATTTTGTCCTTAAAAAACCGTGGGAGGTAGGTGCTATTATGAGGGAAATGAAGTTAAGTGACTTACCTAGGATCATACAACTAGTAAGTGTCTGGATTCAGATTTTAACTAAGTTCTTCCTGCCTCAAGACC
Source organism: Dromiciops gliroides (assembly GCF_019393635.1). Lineage (NCBI taxonomy): Eukaryota > Metazoa > Chordata > Mammalia > Microbiotheria > Microbiotheriidae > Dromiciops > Dromiciops gliroides. Next base: position 292,330,812 of record NC_057863.1, on the reverse strand, counting down.
CAGTCCTCTATCTACTAAACCATCTAGCTGTTCTAATTTCATTATCATTTCAGAATTGAAAACCATGAAGACTGGGGGCTTGGGGAAGAGCTGATAGGAAGATAATCATGGATAGATAATTTTGCCTGAAATATGGGGACAGCAAAGGTAGGAGTTATGGAGCTAAAAGGTTTCAGTCAATGATCTCTTGTCTCTCCAGGCAAGGTATCCAGCAAGAAGAGAACCAGGGACTAGAAGTAGAAGAGTAGATGATCACTGCTACTATAGAAGAAAAGTGAATAGGAATAAAGGAATGGGGTTTAAGAATCTTGAAGACTTACAGGAGGTAAGTAAAAAGTTCTTAAAATATTTTATGTATTAAAATTAATTTACATATAAATAGCTACTAAATAGGTTTAATTAGTTGTATTGATATTAAATATCATTTTTAATAAATTTTAAATATAACTAATTTTCTATTTCTATAATGGTGTTTTTTTTCATAATCAATGACAATGGAAGTACCACATTTGGACTCTAGCACTTCAGGTCTTGATTCAATATATATGGAAGTCAAAATTGCACTTAAGAAAATGAAGTCAAGAAAAAAAGTTGTTTCAAATGAGCATACACAGTAATTTAAGGTTTTATTTGAAACATCCATAAGAAATATCCAAACCAAAACCATGGGCTGCACAGTGAAAAGCATGCTCAGCTTGGCTTCAGGAAACATGGGCTCATATGTTGTCTCCAGTGCTCACTAGATCTATACGTGGAAAAATGAATCTGACTTTCTTCATTTGTAAATACAGAAAATGGTGCCTTGCTGATGACTACACAGGGTTATTATGAAGAAAGCCTTTTGGAAAACCTTACTGAGCCATATAAATGTGAATTATTATCATTATGATTATTTCAGCAAAAAAATATACATAAAGCTAGAGAGAACCTCAGAAGCCATTTAATAAAACTATGCTGATTTTACAGATGGAGAAACAAGTGAAGCAAAAACAAAAGATGAAGCAAAGGAAGATGAAGTAGAAGCAGGATTTGAACCCATATACTTTAATTCTAGATCCAGAACTCTTTGTACTATGCCACATTGTAAACTGGGGAAAATTGGAAAAGCTTCATGGAAGAGGTAGCATTTGATCTGGGTTTGGGGAAATAGAAAAAGAATGGGAATAGAGGAAGTAGGGTAGGCCGAGGTGAGCTTAAACCAACTTTTACTGGTTTGTGATTGTTAAATTTTTACTGTATTTATGCCTCAGAAATAAGCAATCACTTCAAGTCAAGAACTTGATTTATTATTTTGTTGAATGTTTCTATGCAATAAAATGTTAGTGATACAGATTAAACTTAAAAGTATGTGTCTATATATTTTTTTTTCCTTCTGGAGAGCCTGGTTGTTAAATATTTACTACTACACCCCTGTATTGATCTATAAACATTGCTTGAGCTAAGCAGAAGTACAGGAGAAAGATCAGGGAATGAAGTCATCACCAGACTGCATGTCTAGTGACTGTAGGTTAATAAATGATGATGATGATCATGAAGATGATAATGATGAAAACTGCTTTTTATATAGTACTTTGAGATTTGCAAAGTACTCAATCTATTATCTCACTTGAGCCCCTCAAAATCATTTTTTCAAGGTGTGTGGTATTGTGTGACTATATGTATTCAGAACAAAAAAGAGGTAAGTCTGAAAAGATAAGTAGGATTCAGTTGCTGCTTCCTTTCCCCTCCAATTCCCTTGTATGTATTTAACTGTGTACATGTTGAACCCTTTCCACATCCCCACGATAGGATGTAAGTACCTTTTAGACAGTGACATTTTTAATATCCTCAGGCATTAACATAGTTTCCCTTGCACATTTTATTAAACTAATGATTAAACTGGTGACCTGTGATTTTTCCAGTATAACTGGGGGATCCTGATAGAAAGCTCCCTCTACCAATGTAAATGAGAAATTGCTATGCAAATTAAAGCTTTAGACAGTTGTCTCCAGCTTTGAGAGGTTGTGATTTATGTCCAGTCACACAGCAACTAGAGTATCAAAGGAAAAAGGTAAATTCATGTCTTTCTGACTTCCTTGCAATTTACACATAATGCATGTTTTAATATGTTGTTGTATCAAAGTACTATGTATTGCTCCCTTTCCATGTGTATGTGTCTTATCTCTCCAAATCTATTGTGAACTCTTATACATTTATAGCTTAGCACAATGCTTCTACAAGACTAGGCACACTATTTATTTAGATTTCATTAGCTGAGAATAAAGGGACCTAGATTATTGATTCTGCCACTAATTAGGTGCAAACTTGGATGCCACATAATATTTATGAGCCTGAATTTCTTCATCTGTAACTGAAAGGCTTAAACTAGATGAACCTCCAAGGTACTTTCCAGCTCTAAGGAGTAGCATCGTAGGGTGATAATAATAGCCTCCTTAAAGCCAAATTCATCATCCATGCTATGGGAGTAGGGAATGAACAATGGCTAAGTAAGGAAATACCAGACAGAATGATGTATGATAAGGATTTTATATGTTCTGAGACCGCTATGATAGCAAAGAAGGCCTAGCAAGAACCATGAAATGATGGCACATTGAGCTCTGGATGAGTATCTTGGCAAGTATAATTCAATTACTTTTAAAGTCATAAAAATAGATGTAGTATAACCCAAATAAGAGACACCATGATAATTAAAGGACTGCAGAGATCAGTACCTGCTTTATGTTCCAGTATCACAAGAAGGAAAGGCAAATCAGAAAAAAATCAGAAATATCAATATCCCGCCCACCAGAAAGGACATAATGTAGATGATAATGATCACCAATGGGGGCACACCTTGGGTCATATGAAATGAGCTGAAGATATGAATGTTTTCATTATGAGTTGGTATTCTATCATGACCAAAATAGAAACAGATATTACTAGTTATAGATAATGGCTTTATACTGCATTTATTCAACATGAGCCTAACCTCAAAGTCTCACAACAACATCTCATAGAGCAGCCTATCATTGATTCAGTGATTATTAAATATATTGTTCAAAAGTACAATTATATATATATATATATATATATATATATATATATATATATATATATACACACATACACACTGCCTTTACTGAATATCACTGAGTAGTTCATTTCTACACTCATAGCTTAGTCATTATATAAAGTAAACCCAAATACTCTAAGAATAATTGATGTCCACATAGATCACCACTTGTTCTACTGAAGATATTCTACCAGACATCTGGTTAAGGTAGAGAAATAAAAGGTTATAGAGAGGAGGCAGCTAGGTGGCACAGTGGATAAAGCACCAGTCCTGGGTTCAGGAGGACCTGAGTTCAAATCCAGCCTTAGACACTTGACACTTACTAGCTGTGTGACCCTGGGCAAGTCATTTAACCCTCATTGCCCTGCAAAAAAAGAGATAAAAGAAAAGAAAAGAAAGGTTATAGACAAATTTACTTCTCCAACATAAACCCTAGTAAATATCTGAAAAAGTTTCAAGAAAGTTCAATGATAAAAGATTTCCAAAAGAGAAAAAGAAGTACTTTTCTCCAATCTAGAATTGAACAAAAAGACTGGAGGGATTAGAAAAGGAGCTTCACCAGGGAAAGCAGAATCAAGCTCAGATGAACATGGAAGCCATCAGAGCTAGGAAAAAAGCAGTAGTAGGTAAAGTTAATATGAAATTCTATCCCTGAGCATGGAGTGGTCCCTAATACTAGCCACTCCATACAGATATGCAGGGATAGAAGCACCCAGACCATGGAAGTGAGAAGATTTAAAAAATGCCTCACCCTTTCATTTAAGATTTTTGGAAGGGATAGACCCGAGCCAAAACACAACTGGTAAAGTAAGGATGAAAATATGAGCAACCAAAGAAAACACTAAACACAATGGGGGGAAATGAAAAATTAAGATAAACTTGAGAGATAAATTCAAAAGAAGAGAGTAATTCCACAATGACCACAAGCAAATCCATAGAGGAAAAAAAAGTCTTAATCATAGGTACTATACAAGTGGATAGATGAAATAAAGCAAGAAACAAAAGTAAAATCAGGAGTGAAATGAGTTTAGGAGGGAAAAGTAAAAGGAACATCTTAGAGGAGATAGGAAAATCTTATGCAAGTAGTTGAAAATATAATGGAACAAACAGAATGCAATGAATTCATAAGACAACAAGAAATATTAGAATAATGTCAAAATATTGTCAAATGTAGAAATACTCTTCTATCAAATATAAACATCTAGTAAACAGATTAAAGAGATAATTTAGTAATCATCAGATTTCCTGAAAAATGCAACCAAAAAACAAACAAAAAACCCATACACCAAATTTCAAGAAATCATAATACAACTCCAAATATTCAAGCCACCCCTGAAATCCTGAAGATGTAACTGGCCTTGTTCTGAGAGAAGAAAATCTGAGATAAGGGAGAATGAGACAGCAGAGTGAAAATAGAAAAAAAGGCACTGGTGACATTGTCAGACTTCAAAATGAAAATTTCCAAGAATTTAAAATTCAAAACCAATATCTTAAAAATCAAAGAAAAAAATGAGCAGCCATAATAGAAAAAAGGCACCAAGGAGCCATGGTCAATATCACATGAGACTTAGCAGCAATCATTATAGATGAGTAAAATTGTTAGAAAACAATATTCCAAAAGGCCAAATACAAAGTCTTACATCCAAGAATAACTTACTCTACAAAACTGAGCATTATCCTGAAGTGGGGGTTTACTTTTGATAAAACAAGCAAAACAAAACAAGCCAGGATTTTTAAACGGTATTCATAAGTACAAATTTTGAAATGCAAACACAGTAATCAAGAGAACCTTTGGAAGGAGGGGGCCAAATGTTCTAAAATTGGTTGGTAGTTGTCCTTCATTCTCAGAGAAACAAAATGACATCACTATGTTAGAGTCAAGTTATAGTGTCTCCTACTGTGGCTGATTAGAACAATATGAGCTTGGAATGCTCTACCACAGGTTAAGCACAAATAGTCCATGTGAATATTTTTATTGTGTTTTCTAAATTGCTCATCTCATGCTTTTTTGACCTACTTCAATTCTACTTTGCTCATAGAGCACAGCACCTTTTCTGAATAAGGGAATGCCATGCTGGGTGGTCCTGTGTCAGTGTCTTTCATGTCATGCAATAAATTCCAACATTCTCAAGAGAGACCTTAAGCATGTACTTATATTGCTTTTTTCCTGACCATCATGTGAGCTCTTGCCCTGTGTGAGTTCTCCACAAAATAATTCTTTTAGGCAAGCATGCATTTGACATTCCAGCAGATGACTGTGCACTTAATGCAGCCTCTGGAGTTGATATGCGAAAAAGTATGGCTTGATTCTCTGCTCCTTGTGCTAATTTTGGCCTAATAAAAAACACAGAAAACACAGGTGTTCCATCAGCCAGCACCACACTATCCATATGTGGAACCATCAGTTATAGCAAATGGAGAAGTTTTGAATACTCTGGATAAGTTCACTTAACTTGACAGTATGCTTTCCAGGGATGTACACAATAATAGTGAGCTTGATGCACAAATTAACAGAGCTAGCTCAGCATTTGGGAGGCTCTGAAGGAAAGTGTGGGAGAGAAGAGGTATTAGACTGACTACTAAATTGAAGGTCCACAGAGCTGTTGTGCTAACCTCATTGTTCTATGCCTGTGAAACCTGGACAGTAAAGTAGTGCTATGCCAGGAAACTGAATCACTTCCATTTAAGTTGTCTTAGGAAGATTCTGAAGATCACCTAGCAGTATAAGATACCAGACACTAAAGCCCTTTCTTAAATGAAACTGCCAAGCATTCAAACTGTATTGCAGAGATTGTAACTCTGATGGGCTGGCCACATTGTTCTAAAATTATAATGGGGGAAAAAGGCTAAGCGTCCCTTCAGAATTTTAATGTCCTCTAGAGTCAGAGAGAGAGAGAGAGAGAGAGAGAGAGAGAGAGAGAGAGAGAGATTAAAATGAGAAAAAATAAGTGTTGCTTTATTTTGTTTCCTTAGTTTTAAGAGAAAAAACAACAGAGATTTAAAAATTCTTGGAAAAATGAGTAAAAAGGGGAAGGAATTTGCTATTTCCCACAAACAGCTTAGATCAAACATAAATTTGAGAGAAACAATGCTATGTAGAAACTGTTTTAAATCTGAGCCTCTGGGATCCAGGTGGGATAAAGGAGAGTGTTCTCTCCAAGTATTGATAGAAAAAGGTTTGTAATTCTGCTCTTGCTGTAAAAGATGTGCCCCTTTGTAAAAGCTAATTTATGTTAATTGTTTAAATAGAAATGGGACACTAAATATGGTCAGTTAATAATAGAGATAACATAATACTGGAGTCTCAAAGCAATTGCATTAGCAAAAGATACTCAGCATACCCCTAAAATCCTGAAGGGGAAAATAGCTGACCTCATTCTTGCAGAAGAAAGGCTAAAGTAGTATTGCAAGGAAACAAAAGAGAGAAATAGTAGGAAATACTTTTTACAACTATGGATGGAGGAAAAGTTCTTAAGAGAAAAGGTATAGATATGACCATATGATAGGACTTTAAACTGAAAATTTTGATAACAGGAAATTAAAAAGATTTGCACAAAGGAAAATAATGAAGTTAGAATTAGGAAGAAAAACATAATTGGATAATTTTTCCAATACTTTTCTTTCATAAAGTTATATGGGGAAATTATATAGGTATGTATATATGTGTGTGTGTGAGTTTATATATACATGATTAAAATATAATCTTCATTACCAATAGATAGTCAAAAATATTGACTAGAGTTTCACTACATTGGCAAAAATAACTAAAAAAGGAACTATTGGAAGACAGGAACACTAACGTCCACTTGTTGAAGTTGTCCAAACATTCTCTAAAGCAATTTAGAACAATAACAAAAAAGGAATATTATTGTGCAATCAGAAATTACAAAAGGGATAAATTCAATGAAATGTTAAGAAGATGTATATGAACTGATTCAGAGAGAAAGGAGAACCAGGACAACTATTTATATAATAAACCTAATATTGTGAGAAAAAAAAAACGAATTTAAAAGACTTAAGAATTCTGGTCATTGTAATGAACAATCATAAATCCTAAACACCAATATATAATCTCTCATCTTTTCATGTAAATTCATAGCCAATAAGTATAGAATGAAAGATACATCTTTAGACACAACCAACACATTTTCTTTTATTTTTTGCTATATGATACTTATTCCTTATGATTATTTTCTATTATTTTGACAAGAAGAGAAGTAGGGAGAGGGGAGAAAAGGAGGAAGACAATGAAAACGACAGTGAGAACAAGGAGGAAGAGGAAGACAAGACCTAAGAGAATGACAAAAAGGAGAAGGAAGAAGAGAAGGAAGGAAAGAATGAAGAAAGAAAGGGAAGGAGGAAAAAAGGAAGCAAGAAAGGAAGGAAAAGAAGGAGGAAGAGAGAGAGGGATGGTATCAATTAGATATTAATTTTATTTTTGCCTTTCTTTGTATCAGCAGAAGAGCCTAGTACATAGTAAGTGCTTAATAAATGCTTATTGACTAATACAAAATACACAAAAGAAAGAAGGAAGTTAATAAAGAGACATAGAAAAGCACTGTAATGTTGGTACTACCATATTAAATTTAATATATATTTTATTTTATGTTTTTTGGTGGGGCAATGAGGGTTAAATGACTTGCCCAGGGTCACATAGCTAGTAAGTGTCAAGTGTCTGAGGCTAGATTTGAACTCAGGTCCTCCTGAATACAGGTCCAGTGCTTTATCCACTGTGCCACTTAGCTATATATTTAATATATATTTTAAAGGCTGTATCAAATAAATTCAGATCTACACTTACAATCTGCTTTTATTCAGGCAATTGCAAAGGAAAATATATTTTCATTGATGATTGTCTAGTTTCTAGTTTAAAATTTGTTTCAAATGATAAAAAAATGAAATAGATGATAATTAGCTACAAATGAGCCTACAGAATATGAACTTATGTCATTTAAAAAATTTAATTGTAAAAAAAGTCACTTTATCTACTCACATAATACTCTAAACACCATTAAATATAAAATAATAATAGGAGGATAGTGACTTGTCCCAGGACTGTTTCTATTTAAATCCTCAAAGAAAATAAGAATATTAAGATTATTATTGTTAATAAAAATAATCAATTGAAATCTATGTCGCACTTTATATTTTTCCAGTACTTTACATGCATTAATTGGATACACACAACCCCTACTAAGTATTATTATTAGGCCAAGTTCATCATTCTAACATGCTGTCTCCCAGGCCAGAAGCCCTAGATTCCACCTCCAAAAATTATTTGCTTGGTAATTTTAGTCAAGTGGATTAACTTCCCTGAAACTCACTCTCTTCATCTGCAAAATCAGGCATTCATCTTTGTACTAGTTATCTCACATGAACCTTAAATGTATTTGCAAATTTGATTTTGATAAATTGATATTTTGTTCTGTACTTGACTTGAAATACATAGTCTGTCCAGTGGAAAGAATATTGGTACCAGAGTCAGGGGACTTCGGTTTAAAGCATGTCTCTGACACAGTCTTATTACCTGCATGGAGGTGAATGCCCATGGATTTGGATTTCTTCACCTTTAAAAAGTGGGAGGGAGGTTTGAACTAGAAGGCTCTGTGATCCCTCCCAGCTCTGAATATATGATCCTATGTCTATGCTGAGACATTAAAAATGGTTTGTCAAAGCTCTTTGCCTTGAAAAGGGTCTATGATCCATTCTGTGTAATAGTACTTAATCTGTCTTCATATGAGTAATTCAAAGTGTTCATGGTATAGTGCAAAGCCGTAGTCCTGGGTTCATGTTCTGGCTTTATTCCTTACTCACTCCATGACCTTTAGTAAGTCACTTAGACTCTCTTGTCCTCTCCTTGCTCATCTGTCAAATGAGAATAATAACATTTTCCATACTTCTCTAAATGATCTCCATGGTCACTTTCAATTTTAAATCCCCTTAGGCAAAATATGAAAGGTTTAACAAAGAATGACAAAGCAACTGCCTATGAACTGCTAAGACATGGCCAAATCCAGAAATTGTTCCACCTTCATAAAAAAAAATATATTTGAATTACTATCAAATCAACAGACTCACTCTCCAGACTTTGGAGATCCCTAAAATCCATTTCAGGGGGCAGCTAGGTGGCACAGTGGATAGAGCACAGGCCCTGGAGTCAGGAGGACCTGAGTTCAAATCCAGCCTCAGACACTTAACACTTACTAGCTGTGTGACCCTGGGCAAACCACTTAACCCCAATTGCCTCACTAAAAAAAACCCCAAAAAATAAAAAGAAAAACAAAAATCCATTTCACGGTAGTGGGGAGTCTCATTGTTTCTTCCAGGTCCTCTTGTGTTCCAACAACATAACCATAACAGAAATAACAATAGCTCACTATTATAAAACACCTTAATATTTACAAGACACTTTACATTCATTACCTCGTTTGACTCTCACAAAAACCTGTAATAGAAGTGTTACTTTCATACTGATCTTATAGTAGAAACTGAGATGTAGAGAGGTTAAAGAACTTCCCCAGGGTCACATAGCTCATGAGTATCTTTGGCAAGTTTGAATTCATGTCTTCCTAACTTTAAGTCCAACATTCTAATTCATTACACCAGATTGCCCCTCAGGAGTATCTTTATACTTTCATGATTGATTTCTCCTCCACCACACAATGTGATTATTTATTGGTCCTACCAGAAACTGACTACATTAGTTCACCTCTATTACATTATTGGGTTTGGACAGCAGTATTGTAATGTACGATTAAATGTGGAGTTCTTTAATATAAGGCCTGACAGATGGTTATTTCCTGGATGCATATCATTTCTCCCATGCTTCCATTTTTGTGAAGATTGATCCTCACTTCCAGTTAGCAACAAATTAATACAGTGCCTCTGCCCTCAAAGATATCTCCCACTCTTTTAGACTCTGTGAGTTCTTAGCGTGATTCTTTAATTCAATCAGTTTACATTAAATACTACTGCCAAGTTCACCAGTAATGCTACTTCAAGGAAGCAGTTCTGTCAGTCACTGCAATCTTTGGAGAATAGTAAATAAGCCAAAAAAAAAACAAAAAACCTCACAGAAAAATGCCTAGTCAGAGCAAGTGTAGCTATAATCTTCTTTTTGTGAAGGAATTAATTTCTAGCCTCATCAGCCTGTTTGAGGACACATAGCTCTAAATAATGATCACTTGAAGTTCAGATGTGAGAACCAAATAAGATAATCCCTCAAAAAGCTCTCCACATAAGGAAGGGATCTCTCAAATACTAAGGAATTAATGGGAATGTTAAGAAAGATCATTGCCATAAGAAGGGATCTATTTCAGAAAGCCAATATTGGAGTTTCAATTCTGCTACTCCTTATAAACACAATCTCAGAAAAAAAAGGGGTTGGGGGTGGTAAGATTGAAACAAGTATGCTCATATTAAAGAAAAAAAGTGTTGCCTGAGAGACAGGTTCCTAATTGAAAGAAATATATAAGTACAGTGTTTCTGTGCATATGAATTCAGTTTGGGCATATAGCTATTTATATTAAAGTAGGTTTTGTTGTTTTAATTATGCCTTTATTCAGCAATAGTTTTGCAAGTAATAGGGGAAAATGATATCTCTTTTTCCGTTACATAATTACGGCATCTGATAGAGTAGCATTTTTCAAAGGAAAATTGGCACAGGGCCTAAAAAAAAAATAGGCTGCAGTTTAAAGATAGTCTGAGGTCAAATAAGATTTTTTAGTTCTGAGTTCTTGTTTTCATAGTTTCCCCAGTAGAGTATAAAATCTTTGACAACAGGGACTGTTTCGTTTTTGTCTTTGTATCTCTAGTATACAGCACAATTCCTGGCACATACTAGGTCCTTTAAAAATATTTGTTGAAAGACTGGTTGATTATTCATTCATTCATTGGCGTATGTACTCCCTCCACTGGTGCAGCCTGAAAAGTCCCATATCTTAATTAACCATCTTTATGAGTTTCATGGCTGAAAAAATTTCCCATCAGATAGTCAGGTTTATAGTAATTATTTTTAATTTTTTTATTTATAAATAAATTTGGTTCTCAACAAACACAAACATTTTAGTATATAGTTAAAAATTAAAAGTTGTATATTAGGATGTAAATTTCTATAACATATGTATCCCAACTCCCAATCAAGCTGGGGATTGGGGAGTACCAGCCCTGTGCTAAACATGATAGTATGTAGATACAGTGCTGTGTGGCTGGAAAAGGAAAGGAGTTTGTTTGCAAGCTTTGGAGAGAAGGGACCTTTTTTTTTTTTTTTAATTTCCACTATAGTAGATAACATATAGTGCCTAACTCCCTCAGGGATCAACTAGAGACCTATGAAGAGAGAGATCAATTTTGAAAAGCAAATTCCTAGGGGGAATAGAGATTCTCAATATATCCTTATATCCAGGTTGCTGTCCTAAAAGCTTCTGGTAATTTTCCATTGGATGAAATCAAGGCCTCCCATTTGGTTGAACTTAGATATCTCACTACCAGTAAAAAAGCTCATTGACTAAGAGCATTCTCTGCTATGTTCAACATAATTCACCATTTGCTTAGATAAATAGTTTTGTTCACTCTTAATTATTTGTGATAGATTTCTGTATAATTAGCATTTGGTGGCAAGTGGATGTAAACTTAGAGTGCCTTAGCAGGTAGGGAAGTTAGTAGACCCATTGACTTTTGAACCTAAAAATCATGTCAGTAGAACTATATTTAGGGTGGCAAATAGATATATTTTGAAATGGTAGCCCTCTTAAAAGAGAACAGAGCAGATTGGATGGTATTTTGAAGCCAATGAGGGGAGCTACCTACATTTATGGAATCACAGATCTACCTCTCCTCAAGGCAGTAATCACAGTCTTCCTTGACAAGAGGTGGGCAAGATTCAGAGAACATTCAATGGCTTTCTTTATGTGCCTATGTGTATGCATACACATGTACACACATATACATGTGTATGCACATACACACATACACACATAAATAGCCAATGTTACACACAATTTACATGGGTAACATATTTTACACATATAATTTGTTTCTAAATACTATATATATATATATATATATATATATATATTTTTTTTTTTTTTTTTGGTGGGGCATTGAGGGTTAAGTGACTTGCCAGGATCACACAGCTAGTAAGTGTCACGTGTCTGAGACTGGATTTGAACTCAGGTCCTCCGAATCCAGGGCTGGGTCTGGTGCTTTATCCACTGTGCCACCTAGCTCCCCCCCCATATTATTTTATGGGAATCTTGTCCCTATCATCTCCTAGCACTATCTACCCCAGTGAGTTGGAGCTTTTCCCTTGATCTTTTGATATTATGTAGATACAAGTATAGTAAATGATCTGGGGCTCACCTATACCACATGAATAAGACTCTCCTTCTTACATACATATCTTTGATGATTCTTATTTATTTCACTCCTTGTGTAAATCATTCATAATATGATTACCCTAATTTTTATCCTTTATATACCTTTCACCATGCTCTTTGTGTGACCCACAATTTTGATTCCTCAAGACATCACAAAAATAGCATCATTGGTGTAAGGAATTAATCTTGATTTGGGGTTTCTATGACCCTATCTTTGGCTAAAATTAAAAACCCTGGCACGTGCCTGTGCATGCTGACCTTGCGCCAGATACCTGCATGCCTACATGGGCCTGGCCAAATTATACTGTAGGGAAGCCCTGCCATGATGAGAAACCTGGTGAGGGCAAGTCAGGTGGATTTTGGTGTCTGGAAGTTAGCCGGCTTGCATTTGTAGAGCTGCCTATTAGTTCTTTCAATCAGGGCTGCCAGCCAATTAGTGCGGGGCTGCATATGTGGACCCTGTTTCCTGTGGGAGAGGGGATTTCTGGGAGAGAGAAGTGGAGAGAGATGGCACTTTGGCGCACATGAAAGAGGAAGTGAGACACTGGTGGGGTGGACCAGCGGTCTGGACCGGGGAGTGCTACACAGCTGGTTCTCTTTGAAACTGCTGCTGATTCTGGGTGGTGGTGAGTTTGTGGGTTGTATTTTTTTCCTTCACCTATTCCCTTTTTCATTTTCCCTAGCTTTATCAACCTCACCTATATTTTAAATTTGTTCCTAATAATAAACCCTGTTTTGTGTATTGAAAAGAGACTGTTAATCTCCTTTCTTACCCCAATATTATGGCGAGCCACCCAATTAACTCTCCCCATGCTAAATTTTGGCCCTTACATTCCATTTGTATTAAAATTTGAGATTTTCAATCCAGAAATCAATCAATTAATACACATTTACTAAATTCTTCTTATATGCTAGGCACTGTGCTAATTGCATTATTTCTACTTTGCTGTATAGGACAAAAGAGCCTGTAATTTTAGAGTAAAAATGTGGTACTTCTGCTGACATTGATGGAAAAAATTAATTTGTTACATTAATATGCCAGATTTTTCCCATTTTTTGTGTGTGTTATCTGTATTCCTTCCTGTTTCATCCTTAAATAATCTGAGAATATAATCTAGTGTAAGAATGTCTCCTGCCACCATTCATGGAAACTCAAGTTCCTTCCCAATGTCTCATTGTTTTATGAGTTGTGTAAGGGGCTAAAATTCTAGCTGTCTAAAATATCTAATGAGTGGTCACCAATAAATTATAAGATTTAGCAAGAGTTTAGATTTTTAAGCATTTATTAAGGAGAAGAAGAATTTGGTGAAGAGAGAGAGAAAGAGGCCTAGATTCAGCTATCTGTCTCAGGAAGCCCACATTTCTGCTCTATTCTCCATGAGAGTCCTGATGAAAAAGAGAGAACCACCCTTTCTTCATCCCACAAGCCTCCTATGAAAACTAGAAATGTCTTGTCCCGCCCCCCCCCACACACACACACACAGCTACAAGCTAATTGGCTGATAGCTTTGATAGACAGTACCCACGAGCAAATGTCACTTCCTGACACAAAGGAAAGGCCGCATGGCGGCTTGCCCTCAGATGCCTTCTCCTCATGGCAGAGCTTTCCTCATTAACTTTCCAGCAGGTGGTGTCACTCCAATCATTACAGTTGTCACTGCTCATAATCTTACTATAAAAAGAAGTAAAAAACAATCCTTGCCTTTAAGGAGCCTATAGTCTCGTGAGCAAGACAATGTACAAATATAAATGGGGTATATATAAGATGAATAGGCAATAATAAATTGATAGAAGTCACTAAAAGGAAATTTTAGGTGGGACTTAAGTGAAATCAGAAGGTTGAATGGAAGAGGAAGAATATTTAAGGCATGGGATACAGTAAGAAAAAAAAATGCCCAAAGCTGAGAGATGAAGTGTCTTGTTCAAGAAACGGCCAAGAGATCAGTTTCACTGGATTAAAGAGTGCTTGGTGGAGAGTAAAGTATAAAACTGGAAAGGTAGGAGGGAGCTAGGTTATAAAGGGCTTTGAATACCCTCCCCCAAGAAAATTTTGCATTTGTTCTTTGAGGCAATAGGAAGCCCTTGTAGTTTACTGAGTATGGGGGTGATGTAATTGTACCTGTTCTTAAGGAAAATCACTTTAGTGGCTGAATGGAGGATGGATTGGAGTGGTGAGAGATTTAAGGCAAACAAACCCACCAGTAGGTTATTGCAATAGCCTAGGCATGAGGTGACTAGAATGGTGCTAGAATGGTGGCAGCATCAGAGGAGCAAGGGGGTCATATTTGAGAGATGTTGCAAAGGTAAAATGGACAGGCCTATGTGACAGATTGGATGTGGGGGATGAAAGAGGCATTGAGCCATCAGGGATGACTGTTAGGTTATGAGCCTAAAAGACTACTAAGATAGTGTTGACCTCTACAGTAATAGAAAGGGTAAGGGTCGGGGGTGGAGTTCAGGAAGAAAAGTAATAAGTTTTCTTTTGGACATATTTAGTCTAATATGTCTACTGGCCATCTATTTTGAGATGTCTGAAACGCAGTTGGGAATGGGAGATTGGAGGTCAGCAGAGATGTTGAGGGAAGATAGTTAGACTGGAGACTCTGAAATGTTGTTCTTTGAAAGAAGTCTGAAATCATTTAAAGCATTACAGAGCTTTCCAGATGAAATATTGAATGGTTGTTGCCTCCTCCTATCCAGCTCTGAATCAGTTCATAGAATCAAAGAATCTTAGAATTGAAGTGTGAAAAGACCTTAGAGATAATTTAATCCAAACTTCTCACTTTACAGATTAGGTAATTGAGGCCCAGAAAAGCTATATGATTTCTTAATGGTCATAAAGCTAGTAAGCAGCAAGCTATGACTTCAAACCCAAATCCTCCCAGTCCATATTCTGTGGTTTTTACATTACACATTTCTTCATCATTGATCTTCAGTGTCTAAATCTTTGTTTCTTTTTGTATCTATGCTTTGTCATGTGAAATATGAGTGACTGTGATTTTAGAGTAAAATCCTGTATTTCTACTACCATTGAAGGGGAAATGAATTTATTATACTAATCATTGTAGTTTTTCCCACTTTTTTGTGTTTTCTATCATCCTTCCTGTTTCATCCTTAAAACATCTGAGAATATAGTCTATTGTAATTATATCTTATGCCCAGATTCATGGAAATGCATGTCCCTTTACTCCTTCTCAAGGTTTTATGACACTGCTCATAATCTCACACCAATATTTCTATTGACTATTAATTCACAAAATTTCAAAGCTAGGATTGGACTGCAGTAACCATTTAGTCCAGTGCAAAACTAAAACCAAATTCCCCTCAACAACATATTCACAAAAAAATGACTTAAAAATGCTGAAAAAGCTCTAACAAGGAGGAAAACATCATTTTCCAAAGCAGCCCATTCCAAATTTGTCAAATGAAAATGGCCAACCATAATTCCAGAGGACAAATGATTAAACATGCTACCCACTTCCTAACAGAAGTGACAGACTCAAGACACAGAATGAGGCCTATGTCTTTGTACATGGTAAGTATGGGAATTTGTTTTATTAGGCTAGACACAGTTGTTAAAAGGTGGTTTTTGCCACTTTTTTCTTCAATAAAGGCGAAAAGTAAGTAGAAAAAATACATGCTTGTTATTTTTAAATTAAAATTTAAAACACTTATAAAGTTTTTATTTTGTGCTAGGTGCCAGAGATAGAAATAGAAAAGCAATACCATCCCAAATCTCAAGGGTTCTCACATTCAAATTGAGAGCAGCAACACATTTAGGAGGGCTGATATATAAGACAGATAGAAAGGCCCAGTGGTCCTTTGGGAGAAGATAAAATCCATTGTTCCACCTTCTAACAAGAAGGATGATTGTTAGTGAATATCCGTTCACCAAATTGGTTTGTGTTGCTATGCTTACCACACTGCTGGGTTGCTACATGGGCCCTGGCCTACAGACTGTTGAGAAGGATATCATTGACCCAAGGGTCAAAGTGGAGTGCACTCCCTATGCAGGGGCAGGAATGAGGAGTTGGAGTCCTCTCAAGAGGAAAAAGGAATGGGGAAAAATGACAAGAAGATTGAGCCTGGTGAAATTTGGGTAAATGACTACTTGGAACAGGAAGGGAAGATAGATTAACCTATCCTAATAGCATCCAATACATGGTACTATCTGAGCAAGTGTAGGGCTGAGCTATTGGTAAGGGGAAAGTATCATTATTAGTAACAACATCAACAACAAAAAAAAATTCCTCACAGTAAGTTTAAACTTGTCTCTCTTGAAACATTCACCCAATCCTCCTACTTCCGCCATATAAGCCCTAATGAAACAAATGTAATTCCTCTTCCATGTGGCTACCCTTCGAATATCACATGACATATAAATCTTCTCTCTATATTAAACATTGTTATTTTCTTTATGTGAGAGAATCATATGGTGTTAACATAAGATGTTTTAATATCCTAGTTGTCTTCCTGTAGATATTCTTCAACTTTTCAATGTCCTTCCTAACTAGAAAAAAAAATCCCCCTAGTGCAGGCTGACCAGGGCAGAGCACAGTGGGACTATTTTTTTGGCAAGAAGATCATGTATTTGATGACTAAAGGGCTTCTAGGCTCCTTCAATTTCTTCATTGTAGTGATTATGTCAAATCACATACATTTCTTTTAGAAGTATGACAACCTGTGTCAATACCTGTTCTTTTATTCCCCTGTCATTTTATTCTATTACAATATTTTATTAACTAGGTGAAAGTAGGATTATTATTGTACCCCATATATTCTTTTCTAATTAGGAACTGATTTTAATATTTAAATGTGTTAAATATCATAGAAAATAGTTTAATTGGAAATGTCTTACATGTCGTTCATGAGTTCCTGCCAGGTAAAATATGTAATTTAATTTTGCTAATGTTACTTGGTCCAACAGTACAACCATCACATTTGTAACCTAACATTACATTTCCAGATGTTTGTAAAGGAAATAGGTGCTATTATTATCTCCATTTTACCAATAAGGAAATTGAGGCTAAGAGGTTAAGTGACTGGCCAGTAGTCACACAGCTAGTAAATGTCTAAATCAACATTTGAAATTGACTTTTTGATGAAAGATTAGAGGAGTTGTTCACATTAAAGAGTATCAGAAGACGGGTGCTTTTTGCTGAAACACAATGCCAGGAGAAAGCAAAGAGTTTTGGGGTATACTTCCCTATGGTGAACTTATGATTCTTCATGGATAAAAGTCACTCGAAATAGGAAGACATAGAAGGGTTACAATACATATCATTGGAAGGGAATTCCAAAATTATTGTGATTATTTAAGTATTCAAGTATTCCATTCTCACCATAAATAGCATTCCCTAATTCTATTCTTTGGGGCAGCTAGATGGTACAATGCATATAGTTCCTGGTCTGAAGTCAGGAAGATTCAAATCTTCCTGAATTCAAATCCGGCCTCAGACACTTATTAGTTGTGTGACCCTAGACAAGTCACTCATCCCTGCTTGCCTCAGTTTCCTCATCTGTAAAATTAACTGGAGAAGGAAATGATAAATCACTCCAATATCTTTGCCAAGAAAAGCCCAAATGGTGTCACAAAGAGTCAGACACAACTGAAACAACCAAACTAGTTCTATTTTTGAGAAAAGTATTCATGACAAATAAGCATTTGTCTTCAGTGTAGTTTAACTGCCTTTGGCCTATATTTTGTTGATACTAAGCCAATATATTTTTTACTATGCTCCCAAATGACAATCTTTATATTGAAGTCAATATTAGTTTATATGTAGAATTGATTTTGGTGGTTTAATTGAGTGTAGAATCTGTCTCTCTTTTCATCTTCTGCCATAAGAATTGGTGGATATAATATAGTTATCTTTATGATAATTGTTTTGTTGTTTTGTTCCTTGTGTTCATCATGTACATTGCCATGAAATATGAAAAGATTCCATGAGTTGTTTCTTGCTAGTTTGGGGTATACAATAAATCCAGCTCTACGAACTCCTTTACTTTAAATTTTGTGGAGAACCTGTGAGCTGTCTTTTCATTTGGCCAATGCTTCTGTTTAACTTCTGGTTTTGTCTATAGCAAAGCTGTCAATATTAATAAAATTGAGTTCTTATTTATGCATTCCATCTTCTTGGTCACTAGACTAGGATTTGTACTATAACCAGTAGCTAAGTTACTTTTTCAAGATGGGCTAAAAATGATGAATTTAAAAATGCTTGATAGCATCCTCTCTACCCTTTTTCACTAAACTGAAAACATCACTTCAGAACTAAAATGGATACATATAATGTTGGATCATATTGCATTTTCCTCTGTTTCATGTGTTGTTGTGGTCAGAGATTATGTCACTTAGAGAACTGCCTATTGGGTGTGAAACCCTTTTTATTTAACTAGGCTCTACTGTGCTCAAGTACCTGAGGATGAACTACCAAAGCTTCTGTGTTTGCAAAGTGCTGTTCACAGTGCCTAGTACAGAGTTGGTATTTAACAAATGTTTATTCTCTTCCCCTTATCTCCCTCAATTGACATAACCTTAAAGAAACGAGGCTCACATCCATACTTCAAAATAGGACTTTTGAGGAGATTATAAAAATTAAAAGTAACAGTATCACTGGTACTGAATTTAAGGTTAAAATATTCTCACTACTTTCAGATTCATTAAATCAATAAGATGAGTAGGTCTACAGAAGGAGCTAGCTACTAGGTATATGGAAAAGATCCCAGGAGTTGGAGTAAAAAAACCCCAGGCTGGAGTCTCAGATCTGTCATACACTAACTGTGTGACCTTAGGCAAGTCTGTTGTCCTCTGGGCCTTAATTTACTCATTTGTAAAATAAAGGGGTGGTATTATTCTAACATTCTATGACCCTATTTTAAAAAACTATTCTACTCATCTGCTTATTTGTGGGATTTGGGAAGATCCCCATGACCTGAAGTGCAAGTGATATATCATTATTAACTTGAATATAGTTCATTCTGGGTAACATTTTTGTCAGACCTCCTTCAAAATCAAGTTCCTAATAAAGAATCCATATATGTTGGTAATACATGGTACAAAAGGTCATCATTGCTAACATTTTTGCTGAAAATCCACTAAGAACATCAAAACAATTCTTTTTTTCCCTCTTCTCTTTCAAACATTTTAAACTCTTATAAGAGCTGATATGGTAGAACCTAGGGGAAAAAAGTGTAGAGTTACCTAAAAATAGCTTTAGCTTCTGTGAACAAAAAACAGAAAAAAAGAAGGCAGGAGAACTAGACCCAAGTCCAGTCATATTGGAAAATGGGCACATTTCCTTTGAAAGACATGAAAAAGGGCAGTAAGAACTGTTACTCAAAATAGTATTAATTGAGAGTAAACTGGGCAGCTAGTTGGCGCAGTGGATAAAGCACCGGCCCTGGATCCAGGAGTACCTGAGTTCAAATCTGGCCTCAGACACTTACCACTTACTAGCTGTGTGACCCTGGGCAAGTCACTTAACCCCAATTGCCTCACCAAAAAAAAAGAAAAGAAAAGAAAAGAGAGTAAATGAGAATAAAATGTTTGTGCTAGAAAACTATGGAAACGTACAAAATTAAACATCATATTCTATAATGATTTTATTTAATGGGACCTTCCCCACACCACCGTACATATATTAAATATAGATGCACCAGAGCATTTTGTGTACCAGATTATCCGGAGACAATGTAGAAATCATTGTTTATTAGCTAACCTTATATACTTAGATGTAAAAAGGACTCAAGATGTGTTTAATTCAAACTCTATGTAGAGTATGAATATTCTCCTAAATATGAGAGTGTGTGTGGTAGTGAAAATATCACTGAATTTGGAGGCAAGTGACCCAGGTTTGACCCCTGACAGCAGCTTATTTTCAGTGTGACCTTGAGCACATCACCGAACTTCTCTAGATCTCTCTGGGTATCAGTTATTTCCTCTATAAAATAAGGGGGCTGGACTGGATGATATCTAAGGTGCTCATTGCTCTAAGCCCTATGATCCCTGACAAGCAACCATCCAAATTCTGCTTAAAGATTTAGCCATACCAATGTTAAATTCACTACCTACCAGGGCAACCTGATCTATTTTGGGATAACTCTGATTCTTAGGAAGTTTTAAGAAAAAAAAAATACACCTTGGGGCAGCTAGGTGGTGCAGTGGAAAAAGTACTAGCCTTGGATTCAGGAGAACCTGAGTTCAAATCCAGCCTCAGACACGTGACACTTACTAACTGTGTGACCCTGGGCAAGTCACTTAACCCTCATTGCCCCACAAAACAAAAAACAAAAGACAAAACAAAACACACTTTAAAAGTAAAGATATATTGAGTTTTTGTCTATAAATATCAATCAGTTGTCCTGGTTTTGCTCTCTGGATTCAAGAAGAAAAAAAATTAATTCCCTTTCTACATATTTATCATTCAAATATTTGAATAAGACGATTATCTTTTGGTCTCCCAATTGAATCCAACAAGCATTTATTAAGTGCTATTCTGTGTGCCAAGCACTGGGGATTAAAAACAAAAATGAAAAGATCCCCTGCCTTCAAATAGTTTACATTCTACTGAATAGCAACAAGAAACGTCTACATATAATAGCTAGCACTTATATAGCACTTTAATTTTGCAAAGTGCTTTAACAGTATTATCTCATTTGATTCCCACAATAACCCCAAAAGATAGGTGTTATTATTATCTGTATTTTACAGATGGGGAAACTGGGGCAGACAGAGGTTAAGTGACTTGCCCAGGCTCACAAAGCCAATAAGTATCTGAAGCCAAATTTGAACTCAAGTTTCCTGACTTCATGTCTGTTTCTCCATCCACTACACCACCCAGTTACCTCATAAGGAATGAATGTGTTCAATTCTTTCACTATTAGGGTCACCTGCCCCATAGGATTTTAACTTGTCAGACTCCTTCCTAAAATGTGACATGCAGAACAGAAAGTGTAATGGTTCATTTGCAAGTAAGGAAAAGAGACACAACTCATGCTCACCATTTTGCTCTATTGGTATTAAAACAAGAGTTTCTGGGAGGATGTGTACCAGTCTGTGACATTGACATCTGAGTCCCTTTTGTCCCAATTCAGGATATGTCCCAACATCAGAATCTAGTCAGCTTTACCCAGACTGGCAACTGACCTGATTGGCTCCTGTATATTGAGATTTACTCTGATTTATTCTTAGGAAAAAACCACAGGAGCTAGTGACTTTTATAAATATATGAATAGAGGGTAAGCAGATGTTTGACATCTTTGAATAAAAGAGTCATGACTAAGCTATATATGCAGGCATACTGGGATGGGTAAATTTCTTTTATGGTAAAATTCCTTTAATGTTCCATGAATTTATCAGTCTTGTAGCTATTTCTGTCAACCCATTCCCCTTCTGCCCTTGGGGAAAAAGGCCTAACCAGACTGCCTCAGAACCCAGGTCCCCAGATGTAATGGAGCCAGGGTCAAGTGCAGCATGTCTATCACCTCCCAAGACTTATATTAATAATGTCCAATACTATATTAACTTTTTCAAATGACACATCATACTGTTAGATGTTAGACTTAGCAGCACAAAAATGCCTGATGTGTAATTTTTACTGTTCTCAGGGTCACTTGGCAACAACAAATACCATGGTGCTGATGTAGAATTGTAGCAATCAAGCACATCTTACTTTTCTAGTCAGAAAATAAGAGCAGGAAGAACCAGGACAAATAGAGTTGACTGGCAGTGAAGCATTTATTGTTCTCTCTACTTTTTTTGCCAGTGACTCTTGCTTAGTGAATTTGCTTTAGAGGGACATGAAAACAAAAACTGAAAGGCTGATTATCAGTTTTCCTCTTCCTCAATTTTACCTCCGGTGACTTTTGTCCAGAAGCAATTTCTCATATTGAAGAACCCCCTAATTGCAGATCCATGATCATTCAAAAAAAGATCTCTCTGACTATTCACACAAGAAAAACTAAGAGGATAAAGAATGACTGCTCTTCAGAGAAAGATATGTGTTATGATGGACCACCTGCAGAGCTCATCGTCTGTGTATGTGTATTTGTGCATGTAGGCATGCATGCATGCATATATCTATGCATCTATGTATATATAGGTGTGTATACAATTTATGTATACCTGTTATTGTGCACATACACACCCATGTTGCTCATGGTGCAACAATTACATGTGTGCATGTGCAAACAGCACATGTCAGTGTATATAGCATGTATGTGCACACCGATATAACATGTGTGCCCATGTATACATGACAATCCTCCAGTGTGTGATGTGGCAGTTTAAAAAGTTAATATTATTTTGTATACTATAATAATGGAAGTTCTACAGACAACACTGGTAAGCTTCCAATGTCAGATGAAAGAGAGGGAGGCCATCAACAACTTAAAGGAATACTTGAAAGAGTTGCACAGGGTCATCAGATATGGATGGGCTATTATCTACATTTTTGGAGGTCCAAACTTGTAATTTCATTGGTATAAAGGACTCTTAGTAAGGAAACGCCAACTACCAATTTAAGTCAGCAACTATTTTACGTGTAGTTTTAGAACTTTTTGTGATACTGAGAAGTTGACTAACTTGTCCAGGATTACACAGCTATTGTAAATGCAAGTTGTGATGTGGACTCAGGTTTTGCTTACTTCTAAGTTTGTTTTCTATCCATTATTCCATGTTGCCTCTCATAATCTTCATTATTGGATTACCCACATTAATGATGTCACAGAACTATTGCATTTTCATGTATATAGCATTTGAATTTTCAGAATGTCTTTCCATATATTGCTCTACCTATATATGCAACATCCAATTTAAGTATTTTTAAAATCTTAAAATAGCAATGCAAATATGCGTATATATGTTGTGTGTATGTATGTATGTACGTATGTATGAAAGAAGGAACATGATATGTTGTCTAGAGCCCATGGCCAATGATTCGTTTTCCCCTCCCAGCAATGAGTATATGTTGCTAGTATACAACTTCTAATTACCTCTCTATATTTTCCTCCACCTTTACTCATCATCCTTCTTCAATTCCAAAACCCTTTTGTCTATTCCAGTACAAGGATGTCTACCTCCCTTTGCCTCCATGTTTTAAAATAGGATGGTACAGTGGCCTGTGGAAGGGGTTGCAGATTTATTTTTCCCATTTGTGACTTTAAAAACTAGCTTATTGGGGCAGCCAGGTGGAGTAGTGGATAGAACACCAGCCCTGGATCCAGGAGGACCTGAGTTCAAACCCAGCCTCAGATACTTGACACTTACTAGCTGTGTGACCCTGGGCAAGTCACTTAACCCCAATTGCCTCACCAAAAATAGATAGATAGATAGGTAGATAGATAGATAGAAAAATGAATGAATGAATAAATAAAGAAATTGATAAATAAATAGATACATAGATAGCTAAATAAATAAATGAATAAATAAATAAATAAAATACTATCTTATTGGTGAGGTAGTTTTTCTTTTCTTTCTCTTTTCTTCTTTTGGCTTTTTTATTTTGTTGTTGTTTTTGGATTTCTGGTAACAATGGAGAGAAGACTGATTAATTTTGCATAAGGGCATCATTGATAATCATAGAAAAAAGGTATAATCTAATCATTGAGGGCAGTTACTATGCTTGTAATAAAAAAGGTTTGTCCAAATAGTCTTTAAATGCCAGAACTGAGTCACTGAACTGGAGTTTTTCTAGGGACCTAATAAGATAGGATGAAAAAAACACTCTGCTAAGGGAAAATAGTGAGAAAAGAAAAGAGGAGGTATGCTTAGTGAGAGCAGACAAGGGCAGTGAGGGAGCAAAAGAACAGAGGAAGATAGAGAAGCAATATAGATAGGAGCAAAATGATAGTGAGGTTGAGATGAGGCAAAAAAAAAAAAGTTTCTATTTTATTTGAGAGGCAATGAGAAGAGGTTAAGTGATTTGCCAAAGGTCACACACTGAGTCAGTGGCAGTACTTCTTTCAACCTTCTTATTTTGGGTTTCTTCTCTAATTCCTTGTATCTACACAGAAATAGACATTCTATGTGATTTTCTCTATTGCGAATCTTTTATACTTTAAGTCAGGAAGCCGTGTTTAGAGTGTTGTGTAGGTGGTTGTTTTTAATGCTGGATTTTTTTTTCTTTTTGGGAAAACTGCTGGTATAGAAGGCTTCCTTGACTCAGAAGCGAGACAAATAAAAGACAAATGTGTTATTCTACTGAGGCTGTTGAAATGAAAGTTTGCTTTGAAGTAGGATACTAGAATACATATGAGATAGTGCTGTTCTTGTCATAAGAACTGGCACCTGAGCTTTCTGTACTCTAGCAGAAAGAATGACAAGCTAACAGAGACAAAGTCAGAATAAGGAAGAGAGAGATTAAAGACAAGGGAAAAAAAATCACGGACTCAACCTGTGACTGGCAAAGGACAAATACTAACAGTACAAAATAAATTCCCATTCTGGGAAGCATTGACACAAATATCAAATTAGTACTGCTGAATTTTAGGACTTAGGATGCTATCTATGGTCAAAAATTATGTATCTATATGTAGCTAAAACTTCATTTAGGTCACAAATTAAGCAATGTAATCACGTACATTTTAATGCATTGGGACATTAGGATCAAGCAAAATATTTTTTATCATTTCATTACTGTGGTATGAATGGCCTAATAGTCAGATGATTTAAAATATGTATTTCTAGAATTCTCTGAGGATAGAAAAAAGGTGGAGGGAGCTCTGGAAAAAAAAGATATATATGAAGACTGCAACAATGTAAATGAAAGAACAACAAAAAATTGAAAATTGCCATTATTATCAAAAAGGATGAGCCCAGAAAAGAACTGAGAAATGGTACTTTCTTCCTTTCATGGAAAAGGTGGAGAACTATGGGTATGGAATATTACATGTACTATCAGACATAGTTGATATGTTGGTTAATTTTGCTGAGTGGATCTTTTTCCTCTTTTAAAAAAATGATGTAAAGGCTGGATTCCTTGTTAGAGGAGAGAAAAGGGATAGTTTCAGAAATGGATGCAATGCAAAAAAAGATATTAACAAAAAACAAAATGATTTTTTAAAATTTAGATGTTCTCTCAGACTTGATTAGGTTTTAGGTCTGTAATTGACATGGGGCCCAAGACTTAATTCAAGAAAGTCTCAAAGGTAAGTTAATGGGAAATACAATTTTGAGTAAAGAAGAAAAAAAAGTAAAACAAAGTAAAATAAGGAAAGTATCCAACAAAAAAATTTATGACTATTCCTATTCAATCAATATTACTACATCTTTCTTCTTGGTATCTATTAGAAATCAAATTTCTTTTGAGTGAAATCCTCTAATTATTAAATTATCTTTTAGGAGAAAATCTACTGACAGATACTTCAGATATTGTGGGCCACAGGTCACTGGTTGCCAAGCCAACTCAAGACAGTTGTCCTTCAAACCAGGGAGAGTAGAGAAAGAGCAAAGATGCTCACATACAACAAATCCAAAGTTAAGACAAATTATTATAGAGCCTAAAAAGATAGCAATCTGTGATTAGTAAAGAACAAACTCTGAAGATAATAAAGTAAATCCTGAGTCTAGAAATAATTTACAACCCTGGAGAATTTCAACTTAAACCCCTAACCCATAGGATCATACAGAATTCCCTATATTCTATACTAGATGATGACAAGATATAGATTTCCTGTTTCTTTACTGTTTGCAGGAATCTCATGGACTCTATTCTAGGACACAGGTAACACCAAGCAATACACAATATAAAGGAAGTCAAGACAAGAACAGAAATCAGCTACCAAAACCCATCTTTCCCCCTTCTTCCACTATAAGTTTCACCATTGCCAAGGCATTTCACTCTGGACCTTAATTTCCTACCTCCAAAAATGAAGAATTTGAACTGTGATTTCTATTGTGCCTGATAGATTTGGTGACTGTGTCCCCTAATCAACTTGATCAAAAGGCCAGATTATTCTCAAATGTCATAAGAGCATCATAGAATCTCAGATTTACAGCTGGAAAGATCCTGAGTCCATAGAGTCTAACATGATTTTTTCAAATGAGGACATTGAAACCTAGAAATGTTCAGTGACTTGCTCAGTCATATAGCTAGTAAGTATTCAAGAAAGAATTTGAATCCATTCTGTCAATTCCAAATCCAGTGCCCTAGCCACTGCATCATAATTCCTAGATTATGAAGCATATAGAAAGAATTTCTTAGAGTTGAACTTGCATGGTTATATTTTCCTGAGTGGGCGTTAGAGATTGAGGAAGCCTCTGATGATTGGTTGATGGAGGTTCAGTGGGACTGTCTTGTTGAAAGAGCTGTCCTTTCCACTATCTGTAAGAGCTTATCCCTTTTAAACTCTTCTCTCCCTCTCCCACCCCTTTTCACTCTTGGCCTCTGATTTATAAAGCATAAAGGAGTTGAAGGAGATTCTTCACTCCTCCTTCTCCTCCCCTCATATAGGAACCAAAAAATGCATGCTGTGCATTTTCTGTGGTGAATTTAAAAAATGATAGAAAACGGAGAGAACTAGTATCATTAGTCACGTGATGCCGGCATGGCGGTGTTTGCGGATTTGAATCTGAGGAAGGTCTCTGACACGAAAGCCCTTAAGGGTCTTCTGGAGAACGCTGCTCACCTTGGGTTTTCGACTGTTGCCATTAATCATGTTGTGGACTTTAAGGAAAAGAAGCAGTTCTCCTGCATACAAGCCCTTTGTATGAGTGCTACCTGCTGGAAATACAACAAAAACAGTTCCTTCCCTCAAGAAACTCATCATTTTTAAGTGACCCAGACTTCACAAAGGAGGAAATTGACAAACCAATAGTTCCTTCTGAACTTTTTTCATCTTTGTCTATTGTACAGGGGAAATCGAAACCTATTAAAATTTTAAGTAGACTGACACTTATAGTATCAGATCCATCTCACTGCAATGTTCTGATTGCATTGCAGACTTTTCAGTAGTACAGTGAAAGAGCGAGCAACATCTTCTCGTGTCAAGCTATATGACATTGTTGCAGTTTTTCCTAAGACAGAAAAACTTTTCCATGTTGCTTGCACTAGTTTAGATGTGGATTTGGTATGCATAACAGTAACAGAGAAATTGCCATTTTACTTCAGAAGACCTCCTATTAATGTGGCAATTGAACGAGGCATCGGCTTTGAGATTACTTATTCTCCTGCCATCAAAGACTCTACAATGAGGAGATATACCATTTCCAATGCACTCAGTCTGATGCAGATCTGCAAAGGGAAAAATGTAATTATATCTAGTGGTGCAGAAAGGCCTTTGGAAATAAGAGGACCATATGATGTAGCAAACTTAGGCTTTTGTTTGGACTCTCTGAAAGTGATGCCAAGGCAGCAGTATCCACAAATTGCAGGGCAACGCTTCTTCATGGAGAAACCAGAAAGACTGCTTTTGGTATTATTTATACAACAAAGAAGCCAAGAACATCTGAGGATGATGATAGTGTTCCAGCCTGCAAAAAAGCCAAGTGTGAGGACTGACTGAAAGAGGTGCCTTGTCTTTCACCAACCCATCCCTCTCCTTTCATTGACTGCCACCAATGGTCATGAAAATGCTTTACCACTCTCCCTGCTTGAATTTTGTGTTGGAATTAATCATTTTATAAACCTTTTTTATGTCCCACTCAATAAAAATGAAAACGGACCAATGAAAAAAAAATGATAGAAAAACTGTCCCAAACTTAATAATTATATTGTATATTGAAAAACTTTTCATTATGGTATCTTGTTATTCACATTTGGAACAACATATACTCAAGCCATGCCTAGTCATTCTTTTACAGATTTTCCTGGCATACTCCTCTAAGATGGAGACATAATGAGACAAAGTAAAACTAATTACCTGGGGGTTCAAACCCCAAGGATTGAATTAAAATTCTCGTGAACCCAGTCCCTGGATGTAGCTGGACCATAATTGGTACATTATCTATTTCAGATCTAAAATTCTACTATTCTATAATTCAAAGTTATTCCAAAGATCTATGACCAAACATCTCTACCACCTAGACACCTTAGGGATGAATTCTACTTTTAGTTCAGGGTGTCACATATTGGTTCTAATTTTGCTTCAGGCACTAATTTACTCCTTGTCTTGGGCACATCGATTATCCTCTCTGTATCTAAGTGTTTTTTATGTCCCCACAAAATGAAGCAAAGCAAACAAGCAAAAAATACTCTCACTAGTTCACCAAAATCTAGTGAACATGGACAACATCAAAAACACAGGAGCGCTTTGAACTTCTTGGAAGAAAGTTATATTGAAAATGAAATGATAGTTGTATTTTTTTTGTCTGTGTGCAAAAGTTGACTGTGAAGCTTGGGAGGTCAAAGGAATATTCTTAAGAACTGAACTTGGAAGAAAAGAAACCCTCAAATTTTGTGGTCTTCCTATTTTTGTATCCTAAGAGATGAGCAATGTGTGATAGCAATGCTTGATAAAGTAACTGTTTCTTTTTTTACAAAAAGATGCTCAGTGTCCTTAACCTTTTAAAAAAAGAGGCCAGAAACAAAGTATGGACAAGATTATTAAATACTGTTTACTGATTGACTGTAGTTCATAAATCTGAGAGAGATCACTGAGATTGTTATTTCACAAATAATACAACAAATCATCCATCTAGAAGTGGCTTCAGAGACAGTCTCAACACAGCTAGATGACTCAGTAGATAGCTTGCTGGATGTGGAGTCAGTAAGACTAGGGTTCAAATTCTGTATTGTATGCATCCTAACTGTGAGATCCTGGGCATGTCACTTAACATCTTTCAACCTCAGTTTTCTCATCTGTAGCATAATGATAATAATAGCACCCACCCCTCAGTGTTATTGTGAGAATAAATTGAAATACTTCTAAAGCACTTAACAAAACATATCCTGGCTCTCACACTCCCAATCTATGTGACATTGGGCAAGGTGGTCACCGTCTCTGCTCCTCAGCCTCCTCCATCTTTAAAATAGGGGAAAGGTGTGAATTAGATGGCCTCTAAGATCCCTTCCACCTCTACATCTATGTTACTATGAATCTACACTCAGAAGAGCTTAATCTAACTACACACAGTGGCAAAACAACGCAGATGAAAATTTCATATTGCCTTTAAGCTATCTAGTATTTATATAATTTAAAAAAATTATTTGTGTGTTTAATTGTTGGAGAGAGAGGCAATTGGGGTTAAGTGATTTGCCCAAGGTCGCACAGATGTGAATTGATTGAGGACTGATTGATGATGAGGATGATTAATTGTTGAAGATTAGGTTTGATTGGTGATGTTTTATGATGATAAAATGTATGGTACTTACTTTGCTGGGCAATGAGGGTTAAGGGATTTGTCCAAGGTCACACAGCTAGTGGGTGTTAAGTGTCTAAGGCCAGATTTGAACTCAGGTCCTCCTAACTTCAGGGCCAATGCTCTATCTACTGCGCCACCTAGCTGCCCCTATATAAGGTTTAACACTTTGCAAAGAATTTTACACATATCTCATCTGACCTGCCTGAACAATCCCTATTTTACAGATGAGAAAACTAAGACTATGAAAGATTGAGGCACTATCCATCTATCAGAGCTTTTCATATTTCCTTATCAATACATGCACAAACATATATGTAGGTATATATATATTTATGCATACATAGATGGAGATAGATGATAGATATACATATACATACACATATAAATGTCTATATGAATATAGGTAGGCATATATACACAAATTTGTATACATCTTACTCTATATGCATATGTAACTACATATGTGTAAGGTGTGTGGAGTGTTCAAGGGAACTTGCACCTCTGTTGTGAGGTCATGCTGGGCCATTTTCTGGGATGCTCATCCACCTTTTGTGTCCACCTGGCACTCAGCCCTCACCTGTGGATCTAAGAAGCTGTAACATTTGAAGCAACTATAGACAGTGTCTTGACAGGCAGTCTAAACCAGGTTGAGGAAAATTGACAAGCCTGAAACCTGTCAGTGAATTAGGGGGATATCTACCCCATGCATGTGAAGTGTTCCCTGGGCAGAATGGGAAGATAAAAACAATTTGTTCTAGTGTCCATGAAGGTTGCTGATGAGGATGCTATGCAGTTCTTAGAACTTGTTCAGATATCAAAGATAACCAAGGTCATCCACTGCATCACCGATTTTTGTCTTGCCACTAGATTTTGATAACTGGAAGAGAGAGTGAGGTTGACAATTTTGTGCAACTCTGCCTCTCTTAAAAACAATTCACACAGGGGCCAGCTATATGGTACAGTGGATAAAGCACTGACCCTAGATTCAGGAGGACCTGAGTTCAAATCCGGCCTCAGACACTTGACACTTACTAGCTGTGTGACCCTGGGCAAGTCACTTAACCCTCATTGGCCCACCAAAAAACAAAACAAAACAAAACAATTCACACACTTATCAAGGCATCTCCCCATGATGCCATTGATACTCTTCAAGAAGGAAGGAAAAACAACAGCAACATGTGTCGATATATGTGTATATGTATATACATATATGTGTGCACATATATACACATCTGAATGTATACACAGTACATGTATATGTGTTGTTCAGTCATTTCAGTCATGTCTAATTTTTCATGACACCAATTGAGGTTTTCTTGGCAAAGATGCTGGAGTGGTTTATAATTTCTTTCTCTAACTCATTTTACAGATGAGGAAACTGAGGGAAACAGGGTAACGTGGCTTGGCCAGTGTCATACAGCTAATAAGTGTCTGAGGCAAATTTGAACTCAGGACAATGACTTCCTGACTACAGCCCCAGGACTCTCTCCACTGCATCTGTTTATACATGCAAATATGGGGGTGGAGGTGGGAGAGTGGTACAGGATTCTTATGCTTCCCAAAGGCTTATAGAATCAAATTATGTCAAAGCTGTAAAGATAGCCAACCCATTCATGGGACTGATTGAAAAAACTGAGGTGCAGAAAGGTCAAAGTAATGCAGGTAGCGTCAGGACCAAAAGTAAAACTAAGATCACCAGACATATCTTCCTTGTTTTCTACTCTACTAGGCTGTCCCTAAGAATATTGAATTCTGCACCAGATTAAAGAAGGGTTCCTGGTTGTTTGGTGATAACCTTAATTGTAAAGGGGACATGACTATCACCATGTTGGGATTCCAACAAAGAGGGCACTCTTGGATAGTTTATGTAAGTGAATTTAATCAACTGAGAGACGTGTTTTGTTTTTCTTCTGGGAAGCAATAGTATTGAAGGAAGTATTTTTAAAGGTGTGTGTGTGTGTGTGTGTGTGTATGTGTGTATGTGTAGCTAAAAGGAATGACTTAACATAGTTATTATGACTGATTTATTTAGCGCCCTGAAAAAGAGTTTAGACCAATTTAATGATTGTCTATAAGTCAGAACTGATGGGGTGATCTCAATAGTAAAAAGATTATTTGGAGTCCCTGGGGTGGGAGGAGATTCTAAACCTCATGTGTCTGGGAGTAGGCTAGGAATCATGTTACCATCAGGGATGGTAGGGGATTAATAAAGCTTTATTGACTGACAATTTTACAGATTGGCAGTGCTGGGTTCAGCATGACCTGTACTTCTAGTGTTATACCTCTGATATATGAAAAGAAATAGGAGAATAATAATGTTACCAGTTCCTTTTGCAAAACCTATTTTTCTGGTATTTTTAAAATAGAGAGACAACTAATATATATAATCAAAATTATATAGCATGGAATTATATACATAAGACAATCAGTTTTCCATATGTGTATAATACATTTCAGTGATTTAATTCTTTGCTAGCTTCTTCCTTCCATAAAAACAATACTTTTAATCTAATTGTTGTTTCCATTGATGTGGGCTTGAGAAATGATAAATAATTGTAGTATGCAAAATAGGATTAGAATAGTAAGTCTACTAACCAAGAGAAATTTATTTCAGCCTAATATAGTCTAAAATCAATATATGAATTGTATTTAATTATCTTGGCTTTTTATTATTTATACTGCCATTGCTCCTTAATTAGCAGTATAATTTTTAAATGGACTTTACTATATTTTGTTTAATACTATAATAAACCAGCCTTGTAGATCTAATCTTTCTGATGAATCATATGCTTATTTTTGACACTTCCCTTCCAGAAATAGAACTTGTCAAAAGAGAAATACTCAATGTTTCCATAAAAATATCAAAGTATGAACATTTTTAGCATCTGAATACCTTTAGTTTATATATTCATAATTTTCATTGTTTCTTAAGGACACTATAATTAAATGATAACAAATATTTATTATCTATACTATAGTTCAGGCAGCTAGGTGGCACAATGAATAGAGCACTGGTCTGGGAATCAGGAAGACTCACCTTCCTGAGTACAAACCAGGCCTTAGACACTTACTAGCTGTGTAACCCTGGGCAAGTCACTTAACCCTGTTTACATCAGTTCCTTCTCTATAAAATGGGCTGGAGAGGAAATGGCAAACCACTCCAATATCTTTGTCAAGAAAACACCAAACGGGGTCAAGAAATCAGACATGACTGAGATAACTCAATAACAAAAATACTGTATTTATAATGTGAGAGTCCATTATTCAGGGGGAAAGAAAAAAAACTACAACAGATGTTTTTCTCCTGACTGCAAAGATGATGTAGTTCTGGTCTGTAAATGACTTAGATAAAATTTTATAAATTGACATAACCCTATAGGAAATATTTGGAAGGTCTATTTATCATGAGACTGGGTTAGTAGAATCCTAGTCTTTGTCAACTTCAATGAGTTGATTTGTAGAAATAAATATAAAAATGGTGGAAAAAAAGGTTACATTTGTGATTGTTAGTCGGACTCTTTCATGGTGTTATGAAGTAAGTACTACAGTGAATATGTAATACAAACTTTTTTCCCCCTTAAAAACTATTTGCTCCTAGAACTTAGGATATTCCTGTGGAAGAATATTTGGGAAGTAGTAAACAGAATGACATTATTGGCATTAATTAGTTTGAAGAGGATCATTACAGAGCCAACATGATAATCCTTGTTCTGCCTGTTTGTAGTTAAATTTTCATTTCTATTGCTACATTTGTTACAGTAACATTATTTTTGTTTTGTTTTTGCTTTTTGTTTGTTTTTTGTTTGTATATCAAAATTAAATCTTCCTCTGAACATTTATCCTTTAGTCCTGGCTTTATCCACAGGGTCCAAGTGGAATAAGACTCTTTGACATAATAGGCCTTCAAAACTCGAAGACAGCCACTATCTCCATTCAAAATCATCTCTTTTTCAGGCTACTCATTCTCAGAAAGCTTCACTACATCTTCCTGTGATACATTCTTTAGTCCTCTTACTATCCTTATTGCACTTTTATGAACATCTTCTATATTATCTATACCTTTCTTAAAATTTGGGACAAAGAAATGAACATAGAACCTGTAGTCTGGCCTGATCAGGGCAGCTTATAGATAAGCTGTTTCTCCCTTGTTGTGCAAACTATACCTATCTCAAAGCAATATAGTTTAGCATTATTTTTGAGTCTACCATGCCCTACCTTAAATTCCCCAACTTTTTCAGGATATATGATAGAGATCTGGCTACAACATCTTGCATCATTTCACTTGATTTTTTTAATCCAATGGGTAATTTTTGGCATTTAACCTTATTCAGTGTTATCTCATTCAAAGAAGCCTTTGTTCTTACATGTCAGTTTGTTTTTTCTTTCAATCAGAATTTGTCAACTCACATGATTGGTATTCTGTGAAGCTTCATGCCAGGTACAACTCTGATAAGCATGTCTTCCTTGAAATCATGAAGCTAGATGGACAGTGGCTATAGCATTAGCCTGGGAGTCAGGAAGACGAAGTTCAAAGCTAACTTCAGATACTTCCTAGTCTGTGACCCTGGGCAAGTCATTTAATCTCTCTTAGCCTCACTTTCCTCATCTCATGAGGATAATAATAATATCTTCCTCCCAGGGTTGTTGTGAAGATCAAGTGATATAATATTTCTAAAGCACTATATAAATGTTAATTATTTTATTGATGTTAATTGTGGGTAAAAAATGTTTACCAGCGTAAAATCAAAACCAGCAAAAGACACTGCACTAGAAACCCTCTCCTAAGTAATCATCAATCCATTGATGAGAAAAATAATGGCAATCATTGGATTTAGAATGTCAGAAGATGTGATTTTAAATTCTATCTCTGGCACTAACCACCTGTGTGACCTTGGGTAAGTAATTTCAAGTTCTCTGTTTCTATTTCTATGCTTATTAAATTAGTTATTTGAGTTAGATGGTCTCAAAGCTAATTTCTATCTCTAAACCTATGATCCTATAGTATTACTAAATTTCCTCTGTGCCTGATACAACCACAAAGGCAACAAAATTCCTTAGGAAATTCCTTGACCCCGTGTCATGAAATAAATTAAAAAAATGCCCTAAAGTCATCACTTGTTTAGCAGTATCCCTAACTTTTTCAAAACAGTTCCCAATCCTATAAAAGAGAAGATGCTTGGGAAAGACTATGAGGCCTAGGCTTCTTACAAAAGGATCATTCCACACATAAGGCAAAGGTAAATTACAAGACAAAATATTTGAAATTGAAACAATTAACCAATAAACATTTATTAACCTCGTAAGAAGCAGTTGGCTTTACTTGTAAGAACAAAAATGAAACAATTCCACTCAGAGGTGCTTATATTCTTTTTTGCTTATTTCAAATTTTATTTTCCCAAATTACATGTAAATACAAATTTTTGCATCAAAAATTTTTAAACCTTTGTGTTCCAAATTCTCTTCCTTACTCCCTTCTCCTACAAGAACTCAAGCAATTCAATACAAGCTATGCATAAGAAGTCATGCAAAACATTTCCCCATTAGCCAGGTTGTGAAAGAAAACAGACGAAAAAACCTTCAGATAAAGGAACTAACAAAAAAATTATGTTTCAGGTAGCTAGGTGGCACAGTGCATAAAGCACAGGCCCTGGATTCAGGAGGACCTGGGTTCAAATCAGGCCTCAGACACTTAACACTTACTAGCTCTGTGACCTTGGACAAATCCCTTAACCCTCATTGCCCAGCAAAGTAAGTACCATACATTTTATCATCATCGTCCATCATCATAAAACATCATCAATCAAACCTAATCTTCAACAATTAATCCTCATCATCATCAATCAGTCCTCAATAAATTCTCATCTTCATCCAATCATCATCAATCTATCAATCTTCTTCATCATCATCATAATCATCATCTTACATTATTCTTGCTTCTGCTTCAAAATTTTTTCACAGTTACTATTGTTAACTGTTTCCCTCCATACTATTCCCTTCCTTATGATATTTACTCTATTTTCTATCTTCTTTCACCCTATCCATCCTCAAAAGGGTTTTGCTTCCCCCTCCCCAAATCTGCCCTTCCTTCTTTCACCCCTCCCTCCTTATCACTTTCCCCTCCTATCCTTCTGCAGCATTCCATAGATTACTTCAGCCAATTGAGTGTGTATGTTGTTCCCTCCTCGAGCCAACTCTGATGAAATTAAGGTCTTTGAGCCAATTCTGATGTGGGTAAGGCTCATCCACTTCCCTGCTTCTCCACCATCTCTTCTCCCACTCCTTAAGCCCCTTCTTGCTTCTTTCATGTGGGATTTCACCCCATTCTACCTCTCCCCTTGCCTCTACTCCAGCACAATCCTCACACCCCTCAATTTAACCCTAAAGATGTCATTATGGGGCAGCTAGGTGACACAGTGGACAAAGTATCCAATGTAGAAACAGGAGGACCCTAGCCCAAATTTGGCCTCAGACAGAAGACACTCACCCACTGTGGGAGCCTGGGCATGCCACCCAACCCTGAATGAACACGCACAAAAAATGATAAACAAAAAATAAATGCTTTACAGATATTATCCCTTTATAATCAATTCCCACTGTGCCCTCTGTCTAAATTTATTCCTACCATGTGTCCCAATACTGAGAAAGTCTTTATCAGTTAGATGTATCATCTTCCCCTGTAGGAATGTAAACAGTTTAAGCTTTTAACAACCCTCATGA
Organism: Dromiciops gliroides; assembly: GCF_019393635.1. NCBI lineage: Eukaryota > Metazoa > Chordata > Mammalia > Microbiotheria > Microbiotheriidae > Dromiciops > Dromiciops gliroides. The sequence goes on along the minus strand of NC_057863.1, from coordinate 292,294,364 downwards.
TTTCTTTTTCCTGTTTACCTTTTTATATTTCTATAGAGTCTTGCATTTGAAATTTTCTATTCAGTTCAGGTCTTTTCATCACAAATACCTGAAAGTACTTTTTCATTGAAGTCCGATTTCCCTCCCCCTGTAAGATTATACTCAGTTTTGCTGGGTAGGTGATTCTTGGTTGTAATCCCAGTTCTTTTGCCCTCTGGAACATCATATTCCATGCCCTACAATCCTTTAATGTAGAAGCTGCTAGATCTTGTGCTATCCTGACTGTGGCTCCACAATACTTGAGTTGTTTCTTTCTGGCTGCTTGTAATATTTTCTCCTATTTTCTCCAGAGCTCCCAGCTCTGGAATTTAGCTATAATATTCCTGGAAGTTTTCATTTTGGAATCTCTTTCAGGAGGTGATTGTTAGATTCTTTCCATTTCTATTTTACCTACTCTTTCTAGAATATCAGGGCAATTTTCCCTGACAATCCCTTGGAGGATGATATCTAAGCTCTTCTTTTGATCATGTTCTTCAAGTAGTCCAATATTTTTCAAATTTTCTCTCCTGAATCATTTTTCCTGGTCAGCTGTTTCCCCCAAGAAGATATTTCACATTTCCCTCTATTTTTTTATTTATTTGGATTTGCTTTATTATGTCTTGGTTTCTCATAAAGTCACTAGCTTCCATTTGTTCAATTATAATTCTTAGGCAATTATTTTCTTCAGAGAGCTTTTCCATTTGGCTTTTCAATCTGTTGCCTTTTTTTCATGATTTTCCTGTATCTCTCTCATTTTTATTTCCATTTTTTCTTCTACCTCTCTTACTTTATCTTCAAAGTTCTTTTTGATTGTCTATATGGCCTTGTCTTGATTTTTCATAAAGCAATTTGCTTCTATTTGCTCAATCCTAATTTTTAAGCAATGATTTTCTTCAAAGAGTTTTTGCACTTCCTTTTCCACTTGGCCAATTTGGCTTTTCAAGCTGTTGACTTTTTTCTCATGACCCGCCTTTACCACTCTCATTTCTATTTCCATTTTTTCCTCTACCTCTCTTACTTTTCCTTCAACCTCTCTTACTTTATCTTCAAAGTCCTTTTTAAGTGCCTCTATGGCCTGAGAACAAATGATATTTTTCTTGTAATCTTTGGATATAGGAGCCCTGACATTGTTATCCTCTTCTGAGGGTACCCCTCGATCTTCCTTGTCACTAAAGAAACTTTCTATGGTCTGCATCTTTTTCTGCTCATCTTGTCAGTCTTTTACTTGACTTATATCTCTTTCTTAAAGTAGGGCACTGCTTCCAGTCTTCACTGTCCTAAGTTTCAAGGGGTTCTAGGTGGTACAGTTTAAGGAAATGCATGTTCTGCACTCACCTGTCCTGTGCTCTGGTCTGAAAATAACCCCAGTTCTATTTGATCTTCAACCAGAAAACAACACTTTTCTTTCTTTGGGTTGATTGCTCCAATGAGCCTGCACCCCTCTCCCACCTGTGCCACCTCCACTCAAGGCTGCTTCCTGGTTTCTAGAAGGGGTAAAACAACCAAGCCCTGCCTCAGATCCAGCAGAGAACCCTGTAATTTCCCCCCAGACAACCACTCAGCCCTCTCACCAGACTGTGAACTTAGTTCTAGAAGACTCTAGCACTACAGCCAATTCAGAGGCTGTGGAGGTCTATTTCTCTGGTGCAGCCTGCCTGGGTCTGGATATGTGTTGGCTCGACCCTGGGGTTGGATTCTACTCCCACCACAGCACAGCAGACTCCTCCTGCTGACCTTCTAATCCATCTTTGGCTGGAAAATAACCTCATCCTGTCCTTTTTTGGTTTCTACTTCTTCAGGTATTGTCTTATGGCACTTATATTCTATAATAAAGGAAAATAATCCATGTATGAATATTTACAAAATAAATATAAGGTTACTTTGGAGGAGACACAAGCCATTGAAAGATCAAATCCTTCATGTGAGAGGAACTTTATTATTTGAGCTTTGAAAGTTAGAAGAATTTGTTAGAAATGGAAGTAAGAGATAGTACAAACTTATAGGCACTGAAGTTGGAGTGTGAGGAGCAACAAGCAGGCCAGGTTTGCTGGACCATAGAGATTTTGGAAGGAAGTCATGTATAAGACTGGAAAAGTAGGTTGAAATCAGGTTGTAAAGGGCTTTAAATGTCAAACAAAGGAGTCTGTATTTTATCTTAGAGTTACCATTAGAGTTTATTGAGCTGGGGGATGCCATGGTTGGACCTCCAGTCTAGGAATATTACATTGGCAACTGTATTCAAAAGAAATTAGAAAGGAAAGTGACTTGAATCAGGAAAATCACTTGGGAAGTTATTGCAGACTCTAGGCAAGAGGGAATATGGTCATGAACTAGGGTAGTTGTTTTGGGGGTGGAAAGAAGGGAAGAGTTGTGATTCAGGGGAAGGATAAGTCAAATATTCTCAGAGAAGCATTTAAAGTGGCTGGTAGGGGCAGCTAGATGGCACAGTGGATAAGCACTGGCCCTGGATTAAGGAGTACCTGAGTTTAACTCCAGCCTCAGACACTTACTAGCTGTGTGACTCTGGGCAAGTCACTTAACCCCAATTGCCTCACCAAAAAAAAAAAAAATTAAAAAATTTTAAGTGGCTGGTAGAGTTGGTTTTATTATGCACAGTGAAGCATTTCGTCATCTCACCTTAAAGTATTTATGCTAAGCACAAGCAAAAAGATTAACATGAATATTCTATACATATATACATATATACTTATATACATGTATATGCACATGCATATCTACAAACCTATGTATATGTACAGTGTATAGGTTCATATTTGTATATTTATGCATATACATACACACATCTAGTTTTATACATTCTTACTTGTAGCTGCACATATACATATGTTTACATTTGTGCATGCACACATGTATACATATACCATATTTGTATGCATGTACATATGTGTGTAAATATGCATAGATGAGAGAGGATTTCAAAGCTGAGTAGTTGATTCATGAAGAACATAGTAGTCTGGGGGTCCAGTCATCTAGAGACTGCAACAACAGAATGAAAAGGTACTAAATGTGGTGAAAACAATAACATAGCAAAAAATGAAGCTGACTATATCTTAAGAATTGTGAAATGGCCTGTAATTTGGGAAATGGCTGAACAAATTGTGGTACATTTTCATGATAGAATATGATCCTGCTACAAGAAATGATGAAATCAACTATGTTAGAAAAGCATGGAGAGACCACCATGAAATTATGAAAAGTAAAATAAGCAGAACCAAGAGAACATCAGTATTGTTTTATAAACAATTTTGAGTAACCAAGTCATTCTGACTATTATAAGGACCTAAATTTAATGCAAAGATCCTATGAAAGAAGCTGCTTAAATGCAGAAAAAAGAACTTATACACATACATACTCATGTACACACACGTGTACAAACATGCATATTGTGCATGTGTATATACTTGTCTATATACACATACATATGCACATACATATTTATGTCTAATGATAGCCATCTCAACATTTAGGGGGAGGAGAAGGGAGGTAAAAAAGAAAGTTGCATGATATCTTGATGGTAAGTATGAAAGAAATAGCGAGTTGTGCAAAATGGATTTATAATCTCAGGGCAATCTGGTTTTTATCCCACTTTGTTATGGAAATGCTTGTTTTATTTCTTAAGTTCAGAATAAATATATTTTTCAAAGAACCAAAAAATACACTTAAAAAAGAAACATGAAATTGTTGACTATTGTTGTAGGAGTAATTTCTGAATCAGCCCTATGTGTGTAATTACACCATCAACTAATTAGAGCAAAGGTCAAAATTAACAAATAATAAAAAGAAGAGAGATAAAAAGATACCTCATGAAATTACAACAGATTTTTACCTGACAATTCAAATTGCAATTGACAAAAATGAATAACGGAAAAAATGTTGACTCTGATTATGATAATTTCTTATAATAGCTTAATTAATGAAAAGGAACCACTGCAATAAGGACATAAAAGTCTAGAAAACACCTTCATTGCAAATACCTAGTCACCTTCCCAAGTTCAGAGACATGAAAACCAAGGGTTTCACTAGTTAAGAACATAAATTTGTTGTAGAGAATGAGGCAGACAATTATTAGTAGTGAACCGAGGCAGATGTATCTGGGTCCAGATATAGGAAGAGAGTAAGCTGGGTTGAATTTGAAAAAATGAAGTGTTTACAGTGCCCTCAATCTGTTCCCTGATGCAAAAATTCATTTTAAAAATAGCTTCTTCCAATGTTTCTACTTCATTGCAAATACCAAAATTTGTGAAGAATCAAATTTGCAGGTGATCCAAGGATCAGTGGACAACAACCCCACAGACAGAATTAGTTGGCAGCAACATTGCTAGTGTTAACATGGTCCAAAATGGTGTGAAAGAAATCATCCAAGAAATGTAGGATTGGAAAAAGAAGTGGATTGGTCATATAGCAAGATGTGAATTACTGGAAATACAGCCCACATGCCAAAATTGTACATAAAAAATTTAAAATCCTAGAGGAAGAACTCAAGAGAATAGGATGTATCCTTTAAAGGAAGTTCATGAAAAGAAATGAATAAAACTTACTTATAATGAGAAAATATATGTGGGTTATGATAAAGAACAACTCAGGTATAAAGAATATTCATGTCTTTGGGCACATTCATGGGACTTCAACTCTTTCTACTGATCAAAGGAGCTGTGTTCTGACATATATGGAAGATTAGAGAAAAGTCACTGATTATTGATATTTCAAAGGGAAAGTCAACATGCTGGAACATTAAATCAATTGGACATAACATCAGAAAGAATTGGCTTTCCATATTCCCTCTTATACCTGATAGCTCTGTTAACCTGGTGAGTTGTTTACCCCCTCTTAGCTTTAGTTTCCTCAATTATAAAATGGGCATAATTGTTACTAATTGTTAAAAGTCATTATAACAATGAGTGTTACTAATTGTTAAATATAATATATTTATAAATGGATTATATTATATTAAATATATATTATATAAAATAAAATTGTTACTAATTGTTAAAAGTCATTATAAAGATCAAATGAGGTAATATAAATATTTTTCTTTGCAAATCTTAAGCTATATAAAATCCTGACATCATTCATATCGCAAGTCTTATTTTGAAGGTATTTTTTCTAACTAGTGTGATAAAATAATGGGATTTGGCAGATGCCTGGGGGCCCCACATGAAGACTGATTTGGAATTGGTTGAATGGGTGAGACTGAGAGACTGACTGAGAACCTACTTAAGGATGATTAAATTGAGCCCACACCTTGCTGGCCCTGAGTGGGGTGTTGTTCTCAGAGACTGTGGACTATGACATCAACAGGAGACCACCCTCAACCAATAAGCTTGAAAGACCTCCGCTTTCGGGGAGGGAGACAGGAAGTAGGAAGGTGAGGCTCACTTGCTTGATCTTCCTTTTTTCATTTGGTGACAGAACTTCACATGTTCTTTTTGGAAGTATGGGCGGCTAAGTAAAGGCAAGGTTTTCTCTCTGTTTATCCCACATACATGTAAGCTAGGGTTTTTCATTCTATAAGAGATCTGTTCTCACCCTCTCTCTCTTCACTAACTTTTAATACACTTTAATAAATACTTAAAAGCCTAAACTCTTGCTGAATTTATCAGTAAACTTAGATAATTTCCCCCCAAAAGTGGGGGGGGGGGCAGGTAAGGACCCACATTAGATTTTAAATATCACACTAGAAAGGAGGTACTACAAAGATCCTGGGTATTATAAAATAGTTTTAATTAGGACACATTAGGCTGACCGCTTCAGGGGATTCATTATTTGCTCTAATTGGAGTGTAGCTATAGTAATAATTTGCATGCATCTCTATGGATGTGTTTTTTTTTTCCTTCTCATCTACCCACACTCTCCCCCCAAAAAATTTATGTGGAAGTAAAAAAGACTGGAGTCTTTTACCTTATTGCAATCTATTGTGTGCCAGCATACTAATTATTATTTTTTTTTTGCATGTCACCATATATTTCTATCTATCATTCGCCAATCTGGGAAAATGTTCTCCACTTCTACTTTGCTATCCCACATAAAGTCTGCTCCTTGAGCATCCTAATAGAAACTCATTTAAGCTGGGAATTATTCTCTGATTGATCTCAACTGAAAATTCTCACTCCCTCAAGATCCAAGTTTTTCCCATTTCATTTATACTTTACTAATAGTGTGGTATAATAAGTGGGTAAAGAATTGTCCTGAGAATCACAAAACATGGTTTCTAACTCTACTTATAACACATACCAACATTCTGAACCTACGCAGGACTATAATTTAGAAACAGATTTCTATTCTGCTCATTGTAGGGAGTTTCCAAACTAGGAAGTGATCACCAGGTCTATATCTCCAGCCCCTTCCAATTCCTACTCCACTCCTGACAAAAATAAACATAAACACTTTTTTTTCATTCATTTGTATTTTGCTTTGCATTTGCTCTAACTCACAAACTCCTTCAAGGCATAAAATTTCATTAAAAAAAAATCTCCTCAAGGAGAGATCACTAAGATAGGATTAACTGCAGAAGGGGAGAGGGAAGAAAAACATTCTTTAATTACTTACCATTTTCCAGACACTGTGCTAGATGCTTTACAAATATTATCTCATTTTATAGGTACAACAACCTTGCTAAGCAGTTGCTATGGTTATTACCATTTTGACATTTGAGGAAACTGAGGAAAATAAACATCCAAAGTTGACCTTTAATTCTCCTTTTATCAACCCTCCTTTCTGAGTTCTCTGCAGCCTTTGCCACTGTTAATCACTTCTTGGATCCTTTCTCTAGACTTTGGGGATACCACTCTCTCCTGGTTTTCATCTAACCTATCTAATCATGCCTTCTTTGTCTTATTTGCTGTATTCTATTCCAGGTTACCCCCCTTGCCCCCAATTATAGGTGTCTTTTGGTGTTCTCTCCTGTACCCTCATCTTTTCTCTTTCTATACTATTTCATTTAGTGATCTCATCAGATCCCATGGATTTAATGACCTTCTATTAATAATTTCCCATTTATCCTCTATTTAGATTGCTTTGTATACTTTCTTTTGCATGTTGGTTCATCCATTAAATTGTAAGCTTCTTGAGAGAAGAGATTGACTTTTGCTTTCTTTTAAAGTTTATGAATATTTTATTTTTTCTATTTACACATAAACCAATTTAAATTCATTTTTTAAAATTTTGATTTTTAAATTCTCTCCCTCCTTCCCTATGCTTTTCCTTCTTGTTAAAAAAGTAAGCAACTTCATATTGGTTATATATGTGCAGACATGCAATGCATATTTTCATGTCATATTATTTCACATTTTATATGTCATAAAAGAAGACAAACAAAAAAGAAAAAGAATTTTAAAAAGTATGCTTCATTCTGCATTCAGACTCCATTGGTTCTTACTCTGGAGGTAGATAGCATTTTTTGTCATGAATCCTTCAGAACTGTCTTACATCATTGTTTCTCTGAAAATAGCCAAATCATTCACAATTGATAATAATGAAATATATACAGTACTGTGTATACTATTTTCTTGGTTTTGCTCACTTCACTTTACATCAGTTCATGTAAATCATTCCAGGTTTTGTTGAGAGCATCCTGCTCAACATTACTTATAGCAAAATAGTATTCCATAACAATCATATAACCACAACTTGTTCAGTCATGCCCCAACTGATGGGTATCCCCTCAATTTCCAATCCTCTCACCACAAAAAGAGCTTTTGTATGTGTAGACCCTTTTTCCTTTTTAAAAAAATGTCTTTAGAATACATACCTAGTAATGATATTACTGTGTCAAAGGGTTTGCATCATTTTATAGCCCTTTGTGTATAGTTTCCAAATTGTTCTACAGAATCACTGGATCAGTTCATAACTCTATCAACAATGCCTTAGTGTCTCAATTTTCCCACATATCTCACAGTAGTAATTTTCCTTTTCTTTCATATTAGCCACTCTGATAAGTGTGAGATTGTACCTCAGAGTTCTTTTAATTTGTGTTTCTCTAATCAATAGTGATTTAAAACATTTTTATATGACCATAGATAGCTTTGATTTCTTCATCTGAAAACTGTGTGTTCATATCCTTTGACCATTTATCAATTAGGGAATGACTTCTATTCTTATAGTACAGTTTTCTATACTATAGTATAGTTTTCATTTTTGAGAAATGAGGCCTTTATCAGAGAAATTTGCTGTAACTTTGTTCACACTTATAATTACTATATATTTATTTCCAACCTCCTCCTTTCCCCCATTTATTTATCCTTCTCTCTCTCTCTCTCTCTCTCTCTCTCTCTCTCTCTCTCTCTCTCTCTCTCTCTCTCTCTCTCTCTCTCTCCTTTCACCCTATACCTTCTCAAAAATATTCCATTTCTGACTATCACCTTCCTCAATCTGCCCTTCCTTCTATCAGAGTCCCCCCTTCTTTTCTCCCCTTCCCATTCTAATTCCCTTTAGGGTAAGCTAGATTTGTATACACAACTGAATGTGTATGTTATTTCTTCTTTGAGCCAATTCTTATGAGAGTAAGTTTCAAGCATTCTCTGCTACCACCCTTCTCCTCTTCTGTAAAATCTATTTCATGCCCCTTTTATGTGAAATAATTTATCTCATTCTATTTCTCTCTTTCCCCTTCTCTCAGAGCATTCTTTCTCAACCCTGTTTTTTTATTTTTTTTTAGATATCATCTAATAGTTGATGAGCACTTGTAACCTCTGTGTATGTATACTCTAATTGTCCTAATAATAAGTAAATTTATAAGGAGTTATAAGTATCATCTTCCCATGTGGGAATGTAAATATTTTAATCTTATTGAATCCCTTATGATCTCTCTTTCTGATTTCTCTGTTTATGCTTCTTTTAAATCATGTATTTGAAAGTCAGTTTTTCTATTCATCTCTAATCTCTTCACTTTTCATTTAAAAATCCTCTATGTCATTAAATATCTCTTTTCCCCCCAAAAGATTATACTCAGTTTTTTTTTGTTTGTTTTTTTAGTGAGGCATTTGGGGTTAAGTGACTTGCCCAGGGTCACACAGCTAGTAAGTGTTAAGTGTCTGAGGCTAGATTTGAACTCAGGTACTCCTGAATCCAGGGCCGATGCTCTATCCACTGCGCCACCTAGCTGCCCTATACTCAGTTTTGATGGGAAGGTAATTTTTTTTTTTTTTAGTGAGGCCACTGGGGTTAAGTGACTTGCCCAGGGTCACACAGCTAATAAGTGTTAAGTGTCTGAGGCCAGATTTGAACTCAGGTACTCCTGACTCCAGGGCCGATGCTCTATCCACTGTGCCACCTAGCTGCCCCTCAGGTAATTCTTGAATATAATCTTAGCTCCTTTGCCTTCCAGTATATAATATTCCAAGCCTTCTGATCCTTTAAGGTAGAAGCTAGTAAATCTTGTGTTATCCTGACTGTGGTTCCGTGATATTTAAATTGTTTCTTTCTGACTGCTGGCAGTATTTTCTTCTTGGCCTGGGAGCTCTGGATTTGGCTATAATAGTTCTGGGATTTTTCATTTTAAAATCTCTCTCAGGAGGTGATTGCTGATTTAAAAAAAATTTCTATTTTGCTCCCTGGTTTTAGGATATCAGGACAATTTTATTTGATAACTTATTGAAATATGATGTCTAGGACCATTATTTTGATCATGGCTTTGAGATGGTTAAATAATTCCTAAACGATCCCTCAGTTCTTTTTCCAATGAGATATTTCACACCTTCCCGCTATGTTTTCATTAGTTAAAGTTTTTCTTAGTGTTTCTTGACATCTCATAGAGTCATTAACTTCCATTTGCCCACTTCTAATTTTTAAGGAATTATTTTCTTCAGTCAGTTCAAGTACTTCTTTTTCCTTTTAGCCAATTTTTACAAGTTCTTTTCTTCAATGAATTTTTTATATATTGTACAATTTGACCAATTCTGTTTTTTTTAAAGAGTTCTCTTAAGTGGATTTTTGTGTTTCTTTTACCATTTGGCCTATTCTGCTTTTAAATGTGTTTTTCTTTCAGTAGTTTTTGGTGCCACCTTTACCAAGTTGGTGATTCTTTTTTCATGATTTTCTTGCATCACTCCCATTTATTTCTCCAATTTTCCCTGTATCACTATTATTTGATTTTTAAGTCCTTATTGATCTCTTCCAAGAATTATTTTTGGGCCTGAGCCCAATTCATATTTTTCTTTGAGGTTTTGGGATGTAGCTGTTTTGAATTTGTTATCATCCTCTGAGTTTGTGTTTTGATCTTCTGTCTCAAAATACTAAATTCCATAGTAGGTCAGGTTCTTTTTTTCATGTTTTCTTATTTTTCAGCCTATTTCTTGACTTTTCACTTTATGTTACAATTGGACTCGGCTCATAAAGTGAAAAAGGCACTGTCCCATGATTCAGTATTTTATGCTGCTGTTTGTAAAGATAGTGCTGCATGTCTGTAAGTTTTCAATTCCTCTGAGGTGGTATGGTATAAGAAGGTGTGATCACTATTCTCCTTGACTTAGCACTTGTCTGTGAGCAGCCACAAGCACTCAATTCTGCCCTGGAACTGTGACCAGGGTACCTACTTCCCTGTGGCCCATGTTCTAGCATGCTAGTGCTCCTTCTTGCCCTTGGACTACACCAGAGATAATAGGTCTGGGTAATGCAACAGAGTCCTGCACCCAGTGCTGAAAAGGATTCCCTTTAATCTCCTTCTGAGAAGTTGTGTGATTCCTTTATTGTCTGTTGGCTGAGAGTTCTGGATGCTGAGGCTACAGATGATTTAGTCACCCACAAGGCCTGCTGCTGGCTTGTTGGGGTGTAGCCTATGTAGTCTAATAACTGTGCTCCACTCTCACCCCAGTGAGATAGACCTTTTCTTGCAAAATGCTTAGTTGTCTAAGGCTGGAAAAATTTTTCACCCAGTTCTTTTATTGGTCCTGCCACTACAGAATTTATTTTGAAGCATTATTTTTAAATTGTTTATAGGGTAATTTGGGAGAGTTCAGGGGAGTCCATGACTTTATTCCTTGGCTTCAACTATTCTTTCTTTTAGTATTTTTAGTGTTTAACAGCTAGTAGACACTTAATTCATGTTTACTGATTGATTGACTTGTTCAGGGCAGAGGTAGGTACTATTATCATCCCCTTTTTACACATAAGAAACTAAGGCAGGCAGTGTTTAAATGCTTTGTCCAGTGTCACACAGCTAGGAAGTTTCCAAGGCAGGATTTGATCTTGTCTTCCTGACTTCAGAACTAGGGATGTGAATATCATATGTAAAGCCTTATTATTTGATCTAATCCAGTGTATTAATATCAGGCTCATGGTTTAGAATAGAAAGGGAACTCTGACAGCACCTACTCCAACCCCTTCATTTTACATATAAGGAAACTGAGATTCAGAAAGGTAGTGACTTGACATGGTTGAAAGAATGCTTACATCAGCATTGAGATTTGAACTCAGGTCTTATGATTCCAGAGGAAGCACTCTTTTGCATTGTATCATAGCAATAACAAAATATTGCAGTAGGTGAATAGGGAAATAACACCTCAAATGTGTTTTGTGTTCCTGTGGGAAAGATTCATTATAGATGGAAGTACTAGGATTAAGTAAGTACTTACTAGGAGTATCTAGGTAATTGTACTTTGAGCCTCCTAGATAACATTGTTTTTTCTTCAGTTAGAATATAAACATTAGCATTTCCATCTATAAGAATTAGTGTTTACCCATAGAAACACTAAATAAAAACAAAGAACATGAAATTAAAGGACTATATTATATCTAAATTTACTCTACAAACTACTGTAGTGCCTAGGGGAATTAGACTATGATCTATTATATTTAACCTTCAATGCAACAGCTTCCAAACTTGGTATGACACAATAGTGACTCATTAAAAGATTTAGTTGTCAGATTCGTATACCTACACACAGCTCAGTATCTAATGTTTTTCAGTGTTAGAGATGCAGTACTTAATGTTCATAATATCTAGAGAAGTTCCATGGGTATCCATACCTTGACCTCAGAATATCTTTGCTATATAAAATTATCTTTGAGATCCATGACATTGGACTGACTTAAAATGTGATTTTTATAGTAATTTTAACATGTTCATAGGTATAATGGTATATTTAGTTATATGTAATTAGTATGGTAGAATATGGTATAATAAAGACCTATCTTCATACACAGAAAGACCTGGGTTCAAGTATTGTCTTTGACACAGACTATGTTATAAACTAGTTATTATTCTGAATTTGTAGAGCCAGCTTCTTCACTGGGAGTTTCCTATCTATGCCAATGAAATTAGAGACCAGAAAAAATTACTGATCCAGAGAGGAGAGAGAGAGAGAGAGAGAGAGAGAGAGAGAGAGAGAGAGAGAGAGAGAGAGAGAGAGAGAGAGAGAAAGAGAGAGGAAGGGAGAGGAAGGGAGGGAGAGGGAGAGGGAAAGGGAGGGAGGAATGGAGGAAGGAAGAAAGGAAAGAAGAAAGAAAGGAAAGGGGGGAAGTAACCAAAAAACCTAAGACCCTTTACCAAACTTACTTACTTTGTTTGTTTGTTTTTGTGGGGTAATGAGGGTTAAGTAACTTGTCCAAGGTCACATAGCTAGTAAGTTTCAAGTATCTGAGACTGGATTTGAACTCAGGTCTTCCTGAATCCAGGGCCAGTGCTTTATCCACTGCTATACCTAGCTGCCCTCTTTTTGTTTGTTTGTATTTTTCAAACTTACAATAGGAGTACAGACAGACTTAACGTCTGCTGAATTTGACTCCTTAAAGATTAATTTGCTTATTATAGGGTTTTCTCTCTCTCTTATTTAACATGATCACTTTCTCTATATTTGACAGGTGCCTGTGTAAGAACTTTTAGAATGCTGTGTCTTTAATTCAGAATATTTTCCACTAGATGGTAACATTTTCTTGGGAAGTCAAGACCTATGACTATATTCACTTCCTAGTGACAAATAGAATGTCAAAAGATTTGAATTTTTCTATACTATCAAAACCCTTGGGAAAAGTTCAGCAAAAAAAAAAAGTATTTTCAAAAGACATGATATGGCATCTATTAAGAATGTAATGAAATTATAGTTCTTTTGGATAGATGTATGTGCAAAAGTCTATGCTAAATACAGAGACATTGCTCTCAAGAAGCTCACATTATTATTGGAAAAACAACATTTATGGAAAGTGTCAGCTATAATTCAGGTAGAAAGGTCCCATGTTCCTTAGGGTTCAGATGGTAATTCTTATTTTTTCATTTTATTTCCATTGATAAAGTGATATCAGTTTCTGATGCTGAACCATTTAACACTGCCAAGGACTTTTGAGGCAAGAACTTCCTCTTCCAGATCTTCAATAGCTTTGGCAGTAGCACCTATGGAAGCAGTTCCTAGGCTGCATCCCTGTGGGGGCTGTTTCCAAAGATGATGGCTTGGGACACTATACTGGAAGCAATGTTTTTCCCATTGCTCTTGGGTCCAGGTTCCTGGGCTGTCACTATCAGTATTTGAGGTGAGATGTTGGTCAACATGGTTGTGGTTTGATTTACCTGTCAGAAGCTGCCTCTTCTCTCCCTCAGGGCTCTTCTTACTTTTAACTATACTCCATTCTTTCCCTTTATGAGAACCTCTTCTCTACCTTGACATAGGATTGTATACCTTCCCTGCATATCTGAACCTTCCTAGGGGCTCTTCCCAGTTTGAAAAGTTATGGCAAGCTACCAGGACACATTTATTACCATTACTTTTGAAGTGTCAGAAGCAAGTAGAAAGTCAGTTAACACCAAATTAGCTGCTGTTCTTTACCACACATTGACTCATAGTGAGGCTGTTCATGCCCAAAGAAGTTCAGGTATTTAATTATAGTTAAAATTGAACTAAATTCTAAGGTAAAAATAAGTAGGTTGTCCCACTTCTTTCCTATCCCAGCAATATTCCTGAAAGTGTATTCTACCCAATAAAAAGAGAATTGAACAGCTTTTATAAATGTGGGTCGTTGTAATTTCCATGGTATTTAGAAAGTATTTGGGGCTTTTTTTTCTTCACATATTCCTGTATTTTTCTTTCTGTTAGCTCCTCCTTTCAACCAAGGAGCTCATCAGTGCTATACATGGAAAAGACTATTTTTGAATCATTAGAAGATCTCATTTAGAAGGTGTCACAGTATTCTGGGACTTAATACAATAAAGACAATTCCATTCACATATTATTGTTCAGCCTTCATTTTTCAAGAGGTTTAGTCACATCACAGGGTGATATCTTGACTTTTGTGTGAATTGGATTTAAGTGAGGCAGAGTTGCTCAAAATCATCAGCCTTGCTCTTTCTTCCAGAGTCAACAAAGTCAAATGGCAAGACAAAAGTCAGGACAATTGGCAATGACCCAGAATGCAATAGATAACCTTGTCATCTTTAATATCTCACCAAGCTCTAAGTTCTTCAGTGTCTTCTTCAGCTGCCTTCATAGTGATTGAAACAAATTGTTCTCATCCACCCATTCCCAAGCTTGAAGTAGACATCCCTTTAACTCACTAATAGGTTTGAGGCCTGTCAGTACCCTCAGACTGCTTTAGCCTATCTACAAAGACAGTTACACTGATGTGTGGCTGCTGCCTATGTTATTGCTTCTTGGAGCCACAGGTGAGAGTTAGGGGAAAAGTGGATGAGTAGTATTGAAAGGGCTCAGTAAGTGCTCACATCAGAGGTGCTAGTTCTTCCTGAACATCCCATGCACATATAGGATCACACTTTCCATAGAAAATCTCTATTGTACTTATACTCTGTGTTAGATGTCCTACACGAGAGGGGTCACCATATTTGATGAGCATTATGTCTTTCTGTTTTCTTCCCCACTGATTATTAATGATCAGAGAATTGCCAAGATTATATCTGTCTTTATTCCTCTTATGGAATCTTGTTTATTTTGAAATATGCATACGAGATACTTTGTTAGAAGAGGTGGCAGGTAGCTAGGGACAGTGTATAGAACACTGGAGTCAGGATCTGGAATCAGGAAGACCTGAGATTAAATCCCACCTCAGACACTCACCAGACTAGCTTTGTGGCTTTAGGAAAAGTACTTAACATCTGTCTCAGTTTCTTAAACTGTAAAATGGAGCTAATAATAGTATTGAGCTCTCAAGGTTGTTGAGAGGATCAAATGAGTCCATATTTGTGTTATTATTCTAGGAGATATCACGATGGTATTCTGCTCTACTGATTCAAATATCATTGCTTTTTTTGGGTTTTTTTTTTTTTTTTTTTTTTTTTTTTTTTTTTTTTTTTTTTTTTAGTGAGGCAATTGGGGTTAAGTGACTTGCCCAGGGTCACACAGCTAGTAAGTGTTAAGTGTCTGAGGCCAGATTTGAACCCAGGTATTCCTGACTCCAAGGCCAGTGCTCTATCCACTGCGCCACCTAGCTGCCCCTATCATTGCTTTTTATAGTCAATAAATAATAAACACATTTAGATCTTATGTTCTCTACATCTTCTCAGTTTGTCTTAACTCTCCACACTGGAAAAAACAAGTGGAGTAAAATGTCCATAAACCAACCTATGATATGTATAGGTTTAGTGAACAGCTTTTAGAGCTTGTTTATCACTTCACAAGATTATTAAGGAGAGTCAGAGAGGAACTTGGGGAAATAGCGGGGCTCTTTTCATGACTCCAAGCTTCTTCCTTAAACAAAGGACCATCTTTTAGAGACCAATATACTTCTGGTGATATGATATTGTAGAGCTATGAGTCATAAAGCATTACAGTCTTCCAAGCACTGAAACTGAAGATAACTCAAAGCACTCGAGGCATATAAATAGACTTTAAATCTCTATGCTTATCACAAAGTGGTCTTTTAATAGATGTTTATTGAATTGAATTGAATCTTTTCTCTGCCCTCATCTATTCAAAGTTTGTTGTTGTTGTTGAAAGCCTGAATCAAATTTTCAGATGACACACAGAATCAAGATGCAAAAAGATCCTCAGAGACTGGAATGAAAGACTGAACTTAGCATCATGAAATTAAATAGATCTAAATAGTTATGTGGTTAAAAATATAAAGTTTTTGAAATTTTATTCTATATCTGTTAAGAAAATTTTATTTTTCCCTTTCTCAATCCCCACCCCTCCATTGAAAAAGTGGGGTGGGGAGGAAGAAAGGAAGGCAAGGCGATTCAAGGCAAGGCAAAGCCTCATATCAAATATCCATTGTCAAGTGAATTGTGGGTAAAGGTGGCACTTGGTGCTTTGTCAAATGCCCCTATCATGTAGCACCATAAATGTGCTACATATGGAATTTTGAAACAACAAGGATATATATAAAAAAACCAATAGCAATAACACTATGTGGTGGACCCACATGTCTTACCTAGGAATTAAAGACATCCCTCTCTTTTTATCTCTTTTTATGAATTTGGTTCATTGACTCCAAGCTGTTCCTATACTAGCAGATCTAGCCAGAGATAGGCCACCAAAAGTTTCAAAGCAAATGCATAAATAATAATAATTTCACATAATAAACATCGCAATAAACATACAAAGTCAGATTATAATCTTCTACAAATGCACTCAATAGCTGTTA
Organism: Dromiciops gliroides; assembly: GCF_019393635.1. Lineage (NCBI taxonomy): Eukaryota > Metazoa > Chordata > Mammalia > Microbiotheria > Microbiotheriidae > Dromiciops > Dromiciops gliroides. The sequence goes on along the minus strand of NC_057863.1, from coordinate 292,277,804 downwards.
TGAAAAAGTAAGCACACATTTAAAGAACCTATCAGAGAAGCACTTGAGAAAGACAAACTTGTGCTTAGAGTAACTCAACTTTGGTTTGCATATTTCAATATTATCTGTACATTGGTGCATTTAGGAGCATCTGCACAACACATACACACAAACACATGCAACCACACAACTACATTAGCACACTGCTCCTTTGGTAATACCTCTTCAATCGAGGAAATTTCTCTCCTGTATTTAAAAATAGCATTTATAAGCTCTTTCAATTAGTGAATAACATAAAAGGACATTTAGAAAGAACTGGCTCTAAATGTGAAGAGCAGTTCTCTTAAAGTTAAAAAAACCGCAAAGTTTATCAAATGGATTGTCTCTGGGTTGTAGCCCACTCAAGCCAGTTATTCTCTCACCCAGATGTCAGTAAGAAGGGAGGTCATAGCAACACAGCCTAGGTTGACTTTATAAGACAACTCGCCAGTATATCAAAACAATTGCAAGCAATCCTTAAGAAAAGTTTCACTTTTTTCTGCCTCTAGGTGTTGATAAAGAGCAAATTTCCACTTGAGCTTTGGCCAGTTCCCTGACCAATCAGGAATCATTCCAGCTGAAGTCATCTATCATCTAACTGCTTCATCTCAATGCCTAACAACATTACAGCCCTTGTATTGTAACTTTAATTCATCAGCTCTAGTTTCTCTTCCTCTTCTTCTTCTACTGTTGTTGTGCCTTCACTAATTTAAATGAAAGCCTCCTGATTCTCAGTGACTCACCTTTTTTTTTTTTTTTCAGTGAGGCAATTGGAGTTAAGTGACTTGCCCAGGGTCATACAGCTAGTATGTCTAAGGCCGGATTTGAACTCAGGTCCTCCTGACTCCAGGGCCGGTGCTCTATCCACTGTGCCACCCAACTACCCGACTCACCTTTTTTATAAAAAAATCACGATACCCCAAGTTTTCACCATTAAATTAAAAGTCCTTTTAAAATCATACATCAGAATCCAAATATTTAAATGATTTTTCATTTTTTTAGTTTTACATTTTTTTTTTTAGTAAGGCAATTGGGTTTAAGTGATTTGCCCAGGGTCACACAGCTAGTAAGTGTTAAGTGTCTGAGGCCAGATTCGAACTCAGGTACTCCTGAATCCAGGGCCGGTGCTCTATCCACTGTGCCATCTAGCTGCCCCTGTTTGTTTTTTGTTTTGTTTTCGGTTTGTTTGTTTGTTTTTAGTTTTACATTCTTTTATCTCCAAACATGTATATATACGACAACTAAGATACCATCATACCTGTAGCTCTGAAGGTATCAACATAGTTCTTCATTTCTTTGGAGTCCCTGAGACTTTCTTTGAACTCACATTTTTCTAGTTTGTAATGAATAAAAAAGATCCTTTTCCATCTCTTTATAACATTAAACTGTTCGCACACAAGTGAAACAGCCTTCTACCTTGTGGACAAAAGAGATCCACAGTCCCAGATCTATAGTTTAAATTATATGCTCTTCAACAGAATTCAAATCTCATCTGAAAACTATAGTTCTTTAAATACACACACACACACACACACACACACATATATATATACACACATATACATATATCATATATGTGTATGTGCATATATACATATATATACATACACACATATATCAGCAACAAATATTAAAAATATTTTTCTACTCTTGTTAGGCCTCAAAATATTCATGTATAACAGTGACGATATACCACATAATTTGACAAATCAATATAAATCTCTTCTTTTACAGAAAAATAATTTATCTGTCCCTTTTTATCATTAACTGTTCTTTATTAAAATGGTCTTGTAGAGACAAGATACAATGTAATTGGTATATCTCATTCTGCAGCTTAAGTCCATCACCTTTCTGTGAAAAAGAGAACAACATACTTCATCACTGGTCCTCTGGAATCATGACTGCTCACTTCATTGATCAGATATGAATAATATTCAAAGGAAGAAAGGAAAACTATCATCAAATATGTATGTACATACACACATGTGTATATATACATGTGTGCATGTATATAGAGTTTAATATAGAGAGAACACACACACACACACACACACACACACATATATATATATATATAATAGTGAATAGTGTGCTGAAAGATTGAAAGCCACTTTAGGCATTTGCTAGTTCTATGATTCTAGGAATGTCACAACCTCTCTGGAGGTTAGTTTTCACATATGTAAAGTGAGGGTTTGGACTTAGTGACCTTAAGTTCTTTTAACTTTAAATCTATGATGCTATGACATTCCATTCAGGGAATTATGTTGGTTCAGGAATATAAAGATGTAATCAAGGTAATGTGTGATCAAAAAATAAAATGGACATACCAATGCAAAAGTGAAGGATAACCCATGGACAGCCCATCTTCTCCATTGGTATCCTAACGATATTAACAAGAACTCAAGAAAAGCCACCCAATATCTTGGGTAAACACAGCATGCTCAACTCACAGAAGGACATATACAAGATATGAATAGAATGGATAAGTATAGATGAGTTGTCATTTACAATACTTGAAAGAATACTTACGCTGAGAACAGTACAGATCCATTGGACTGTGGGGCTATCATAAACTCTAACTCATTGCCCTTGTTTCTGTCCAAGTTGTTGGGGAGGTTTTCTCATAGGCTTTTAACTTAAAAAAACCAAAAAACACTGTTTTATAAAATTATTTTTAAATGCAAACTATTTTAACATAAAAATATTTTAAACAGAGAAGTTTAAGTTCTTCATATCCCAATACATTGAATAAGTTATTTAAAAAAAAATAAACATTCAGCCTATTCACAGAATTACCTAGGCCTTTACCCAGGATGAAAGGAGTTAGGGATTCCTGCAGAGCTTCTGACATTCATCTCCCCAGCTTGTTTCTGTGGAAGTTCTGGAAAGGCAGCCTAAGGTGACCTAGCTATGAACAGTACAGTGATCTCCAGTGTCCTACTTGCTCAAAGAAAACTCAATATGCAATTCAAAGATAAGATAAAGGTAAAGAATGTTAGGATCATAAATTGAAAGCTAGAAGAATCCTTAGAGGCCATATCCTCCAAACTCCTAATTTTACAGATGGGACATTAAGGCATAAAGGCTGATACTTCCTTATTATCATATGACTAGTGTTTATTGTGAAATTTGAACTTATTACTGCCTGACTCCAAATACACAGTACTGTATCTACCATCCCATAAGGCATCCCAAATAGTTTCAATTTCAGTGACAATTCTGTTTCTATCATCTGTCTAATAAAACTGTTTATGGATCAAAAAAGGATAAAACAAAATTAATTAGAAGGAAAATCTCCTCCAAAACAGTGTTTCCCATGCATTTGTAAAAATCATACAAGATTTTTTGAACCATCAGGTATAATCTTGATCAATAACCCTGTGATTTATAATATCAAATGAGTAAATATTTACCAAAGCTTTTAACCATTGTTATTGAGCATGCTCGTTAGACAGTTCAAGTCAAAGCAAGATTTGATTCCCTGTTGTTGAAGTCCTCCAGAAGTTCCTAATATCAAATGACATTATAATGTTTTTTGTTAAATCCTAGAACATTCAATCTCATAAACAAGTTCCATAATCCATCAAAAAAGTTTGGCTTATGTGCACAAGAAAAAAAACAACACACCAATGAATGAACAATGCCTCCTATCCAGATTATGATACGAAGTTGGTGGAATGATATACTGTCCTTCATTCTGTTCCTCATTAAAAAAAATGACATCTTCCATCCCCATAGCTTTGAGCTGACTGTCCTCTCTTCCTGGAATGAACTCCTCCTTATTACTAACACTGACTTCATCAACTCTCTCTACATTTAGAATGCAGCTTAGGTAACATCTTCTACTGGAAGCTTTTCTTGATTCTCCTAAATGTTAGTGCTCTCCCTCCCAAACCACCTTATATATAACTTGTGTGTGTGTATGTATACATACATATATATATGCATATATATATGTCAATTAATTTTATATGTATGCTATATATTTTATCTGTATGTTTCAATTTCCCCTCCCCTTAGAATGTAAATTCACTTTAATTAGGCATTATTTCTTTACCCATTTGCTTAGCACTTCATTGCTTAGCACCATGCCTGAAACATAGAGGTGTGCCATAATAAATATATAATGATTGATTGACTGACATGAAAAAAAGTGGTAGGCCAGTTAAGCAAATGTGAGGAAAACCCAATGGAGAGCCTATCTATTCATTATTCATGCAATAACAACATATATAGAGGAAGTTTCCATCATGTTATGGGAACCCACTGCTAGGACTTATGAGAAGACACAGACAAGACTCACAATGAGCAAGTATGTTCAGATTATAATTTCATGGATGGAGAGAAAAGTCAAACTAGAAATGTCATAGATATGGTATGGTATGGTATGGTATGGTATGGTATGGTATGGTATGGTATGGTATGGTATGAATAGTATGGTATGAATAGTATAGTATGGTATGGTATATAGTATATAGTTCAAAAAGAAATAATTTAAAATGTGTGTACTCAGTTTTAATAATATTTAAAGTTTAATTTATGAAAAACCATTTTAAACACAATACAATATTTAATGCAATATACAAAAAGTGATCATTTATAAATACTTAGAAAGGAAAAATCATGTGGGAGGGGAAATAGGTTTATTAAGTAATGTCATATTAAACTTCAAAGTTGGTATGGCAGAAAGGAAGTGGGGCAATAAGCATTTATTTAGCACCTTACCTACTATGTACCAAGCATTGTACTAAGTGTTTACAAATATTATCTAATTTGATCACCACAGCCACCTTTTTACAATCAATAAAACTGAGGAAGAGATTAAGTTACTTACTTGGGATCAAATAGCTAGCAAATGTCTGAGGTTCTTTTTGAGCTCAGATCTTTCTGACCCCAGGTCCAGTATTCTCCACTGCACCATTCAGTCACTTCTCAGAAAGCACAGGGGCATAGTTTCATAATCAGGAAGCACTAGAAAGAGTATTAAATTGGGGCTCAAAGACCTATGGCTCAATTCCAGCTCTGTCATGTACCTTTGTTCCCTTGAGCAAATCATGTCCCTTCATGGGTTCACTATTTCCCCATCTTTAAAATGAAGAGGTTGCACCATATACATCATAAATTTCCTTCCATTTTCAAAATCTTATGACCTGGTTTCAAATCACCGACACTACTTTTGTAACTTTCGACAAGTTGCCTAACCTATTGGATCATCTATTTCTTCACAAATAAAGTAGAAGTAAAATTTAAAAAAAAATAAGAGCCCAGCTACTTCATAGAACTGTGCTTAGTAAAGTACAGTGCAAATTATTATTTGTATTTTTGACAGTAATCTTGGGGTTTTTTTGGTCGTTTGTTTAGTTGGTTTTTGCAGGGCAATGAGGGTTAAGTGACTTGCCCAGGGTCACACAGCTAGTAAGTGTGAAGTGTCTGAGGCCATATTTGAACTCAGGTCCTCCTGAATCCAGGACCGGTGCTCTATCTACTGCGCCACCTAGCTGCCCTTTGACAGTAATCTTAATAATAGGTATAATAGCATTTAGATAGTAAATTAAGGTTGGATTGGAGCGGGCAGAGACTAGAGGCAGGCAGACCCATAGGTAGGCTATACTATCTTATAAGACTAGAATCACATTCCATACTATTGTGTGTTGCATCAGACTCAGGACAGTTTTCTGATGGGAGATTCACTTAGTCGTAACTTGAAAAGGATATTCAACAAGGCCAGGTATTGAGAGTATGTTGACTGATTTTAGCTAAACAAATGTTTTCTGGCCCAAGTTGCTCATTGTTTTGCAGTAGCCAAGCATTAAAGATATCCTGGACTTCTTTGTGGCTGATTTATTTTATATATGTTAACTCATATGATCCTCACAACTACCTGGTATAGTAGGTACTCTTATTAGCCCCATTTTACAGATGAGGAAATTGTAGTAAAGTGACATAACCTTGGTGACAGCAACTTAGTAAAGGTCTGAGGCAGAATTCAAAATAAGGTCTTCCTGACTTCTAACCACTTCTATTCTGCATTCTATCCACTTTACCACAAATGCTGTGGATTCCATGTAAATAACTTTTAGCAAGACATTTTACAAAGTGTCTCACAATACCTATGTGCAATGGGTAGTTATATAAGTAGATGGATTAATACATGGTTTAAAAGTTTATCCATAGTTCTATTTGACATCTTCATGGAATGATATTTCTAATGACTAAATATTTCCAGTTGAAAATAATCTTCTACCCCTTTAGATCTTACAAAACTCTGTTAAAAAAGATTCCCTTGGGGCACGTAGGTGACACAGTTGATAAAGCACCAGCCCTTGACTCAGGAGGACCTGAGTTCAAATCCAACCTCAGACACTTGACACTAACTAGCTGTGTGACCCTGGACAAGTCACTTAACCCTCATTGCCCCACAAAAAAAGAAAAAAAAAAGATTCCCTTAGAAATTAGTAATTTTTATTATATATACATTTGTTTACATATCATTTCCTCTTTCTAGACTGTAGGCTTGTGAGGGGAATGTCATTTTATATCTAAACGTTGAGTTTATTTTCTTATCACATCATAAACTTTTACTAAATATATTTAAATTGTTATATTTTTTTCTCTTCCCTGACCTGTTCAAATATTTTTGAGGGCTTAAAAGGATTGTTTCATTTTTTGAAAATCATCTCTAATAGCAAAGTCCTGGCATAAAGTAGGCACTTAAACTGTGTTTGTTGATTGATGGTTTAACCATAGTTGCTATGTTTTAGAACTTGAAACAGCCTCCCAAAATTCAGTGAAAGTCCAGAAGAACAAACCACAACCTCAGATCAACTTTGAAAGATCAGTTCAGTTTGTTGTGGGAGAGACACCCTGGGACACAAAGTCTCATTAACAAAAAGACAGAGAAGCTGGAACAACTCAAGGCAAGAACTGAAGAGATTACAGTGGGTTGAAGAGAAGTACAGTGAGGCCAGGAGAGAAACTAGGGTATGGCTGCCTGGAGGAGGAAGTTCACTATCTGGCAGCTTCCTATTTCAACTAATGATTCTGACTAATAAGGTCCTATGCTCAGGTTGTCTTTTTTCTTCTTATACAAGTCAATTAATATCTCTGGAATTCAGTTTTCCCACTTGTAAAATAAAAGGAATAGATGAGATGGCCTCAAATTTCTCTCTTAACTCTAAATCCTATGTTGATCCTTCATTGGCAAAGGAACATAGGCTTTTTTAAAAATGCCATTTCAATTCCAGTGCCTTGGGATAAAGCTTTGGTTGCCTCTCCCTCTCCATTTGTTACTCCCCCTTCTTTTTCCAAGCTCTGCTGATGGTGAAACTTCCAAATGCTAAATTAGACTGATCCTTGGATGACCCTTTGATGGCTGGCTCATGCTTCAAACCTTTCCAAATTGATAAATCCTGTAAGAACTTTCACTTCACTTATAAAGTCTTCAATGAATGATATTTCCACACCAATATGAAGTATCAGGGTAAGAATTTAGTGAAAGATTGCAAATAGTTTAATATTTATGTGTGTGTTATTGCATGAATGAATGAATTTCCCATTCATTTCTCCAAGACAGCTATGTAGGCACTGGACAATGATGATGATTCTTTTGTCCTACTTAGCTCAGATGACAGAAATTTATTTATAGCACTGCTATGCTATAAATTGAACCTGATAATAGTTATGCCAAGTTAAATTCATGTGCTTTATGTTAAGGGGTCTTTCACCAGTCACAACCCTGAGAATTCCTTACCGCATACCCTTAGAAAACTGCCCCTTGAATCAGTGAAGTTGTTTGGGTGATTTTTAGGCTAATTTCCTTTTTCACATCAACTCCTTCACTTTAAAGGACATTCAAAACTTTACTCAGGTTCTGTTCCTGGTGTCAGTCACATCCACAGGCCAATAGGGACAATGGAAACTGAGCCAGACATTGATTCTATTTCTCATATATTTGGTAGCAATGAGATAGAAGCATTTTATATATGGCTGTACTGAATATATAGGTTTTCTATTTCACGCTTTTGTTGAGAGGAGGCAGCATGGTCTACTACAAGAATTCTTAATGATGAGGGTATTAAATTTTTAAAAAATAGATTGATAACTATATTTCAATATAATTAATTTAGTTTGTAACACTATGAATTTTCCTTTATATATTTAAAAAATTGTTCTGAGAAAGAGTTTATAGGTTTCACTACATGGCCACAGGAGTCTATGTCATAATAAAGGTCAAGAAATGTTTGTCTATTACAATATGTACTGGATTTGAAAAAAAATTCCAAAGTTCGAGTCCTGCTCTGCTACTTACTATGTGACCTTGAACAAGTCATTCAACTTTCTGGGCTGCAGTATACTTATTTGATAAATAACAGGGTAGAATTAGATCTCTAAGATTCCTTCTAGCTTGAAGTTCTTGTTGAATTAATTTTCAGTACTTTCTCTGGGTCTGATTCAAGTATTTCAATGATAAAATTCCCTTCCCTTTCCTTCAATCAGTGTTCTATTGCAAAATAAAAGTGCCTTCATATAACATATATATAGGTAAAGGAAAATTTTTTCAATCATCTGTATAAAAGTTCCTTTTCAACATATTATTTAACTAAAGTAAATTACCCTATTGCTTTTGAGATTTTTCTAATACATAGATGACATAAAGGATCCTCTAAATCAGAACAGTGATAGAATCATAATATTTCATATTTAAAAGATCTTATGATTTCTGGCCACTACACTCAGAGAATGATATGATTTGAAAGGACTTTAAGAGCTCTAGTCTTTCTACCTTTTGCAGGCAGGGTTGCATTTTGCTTAATCAGCTCCAAACTGAAACCAAAGGATTGTACAATTCTGAAAACAGGATTATGGGATCTAGAACTGCAAGGGACCTAAAAAGTCATCTGGTCCAACCCCCTCATTTCACAGGTTGGGAGACAGAAGTTTTTCCTATGACCAAAATATAGCTCTAGAGAAATAAAAGATTGATCTCTGTTATTAAAGACTGATCTCTACTCAGATTTAGGGATTATAAAGGAAAGCTCTTTTCTTAGCTGGAAGCCATTCTCCCTGGTATGTTTAGTTGTGCATGGTGGGTTTATAGCTGAAATACATGCATAATAAAGATGGGAATCCTGTTGGATGTTGAAAAATTACCTTACCTCCATAGCTTATCTCTTATAGATCAGATTCATTTGTGCTCTAAAACAAAGAGGATATAAGGGGTATCTAATTCAAAGAGTTATAACAAAAGACTCATCTCTGTCTAGACTTCGGGATTACAAAGGAAAGCCCTCCCATTAGCTGGAACCTGTTCTGCCTGGCATTTTTCTGAATTGAGTATGATGGCTTCTTATTTAATCTTGGACAGCAAAAATATAAAAAAAAATAAATAGATCAGTCTCTACATGTAAATGAAAATACTGATGTGTGGAAAAGTAAAGGGATTTTCCCAATTAGAAAGTAAGATAACCAGGATTGGAAGCCCCATTTTCTGATTCCAAATTCAATATTTTTTTCTATTACATTGTGCTTATGGTTATTGTATAAAAACAATGGTTTTATGTTTTATCTTAAGCAAATAATATGCATAATAGTTACACTTCAAAAATGTATTGAAAAATATTTTAAACCAGGGTGGGGATAAGTGGGTTATAGAAAGAAGAAAGACAAGAAAGAAACAAAGAAAGAAAGAAGAAAGAAAAAAAAGAGAAAGAAGGAAAGAAGGAAGGAAGGAAGGAACAAAGGAAGGAAAGAAAGAAAAGAAATAAAGAAATCTTGTAGTCAGAAGTTCTTGGTTGAGTTCTGCTTTAGAAGAATTGTTTCAACTCTCAGGGCCTCAATTTTCCTACCTATAAATTGAGAGGATTTAACTAGAGTGACCCTAAGGTTCATTTCATCTATAAGACTCTATGATTCTAAGATTCTTTGAAAATCTTTATAGCCAGGTAGAAAGAATCAGAGGGGAGACAACTTCCCAGTTGCAATTGCTATCAGGGATAAATGAGCTCAAATGGAACATAATCTAAAAGCTGTCACTAATGTCTTACAGCAGAGAAACATGAAGCCACAAACCTCAGGTATAGAATTAGGGCTTGCTCAGGGGAGAAAAGGGTATGGGGAAGAATATGTAAATCAATCAGCTATTAGGAAAGCATTTTATGGAGTCCTTCTGATTTTAGTGCTGTGACTTTAATATCTTTGTGAGGTTCTCTGTTGGCAGTGCAACACTTGTCACCCAATAGATATCTGGGCAGCAAAGTCTCCCAAGAGTACTTGATATAATGGTGTCTGAAGCTCTTTAAAGTAAATGCCTTAGGCTATTCATCATTTCACAGATTTCTCAGATTTATTCTGACATGAAACTTAGAAAGACATTTTGTTATATTTCTCCAGGAATTATTCCAGTTCAATATTGTACCTACATTAGTACCATTTCTGCCTTGCCTGCATCAACTTCATTCACAGAACAAAGTTTCAATGCCAGAAAATATTACTTTTTGTTTGTTTGTTTGGCTTTGGTGAGGCATTTGGGGTTAAGCGACTTGCCCAGGGTCACACAGCTAGTAAGTCTCTACTGTCTGAGGCTGGACTTGAACTCAGATTCTCTTGACTCCAGAGCCAGTGCTCCATCTACTCTACCACCTAGCTACCCCAGAAAATATTACTTCTAAGGTCATGTTTTACATTTTGAAATAACTAGGTACATACTGTCTAGGACTAATTAATTTAGAAATAAAATGTGAGTGGCAGACTATTCTCCTTGGTTGTACCTCTAATTAATTAGACTTCCATTTCTGAAAATGTTGGATTCTTTCATTTAGATTACATCAAATTATAATGATTAATAAGAAAGTCATTTTTGGGAAAATTCACATCTTTGCTTATGATTATTCAGTTACAAAACTCCCCAACTCCAATCAGTAAATTCTGTCTTTAGAAGTTGAGTTCAATCTGATGGACAACTAGTGTTCCATTTAGTGTACATTTCATTTAAAAAATATAAAACAGAGATGGATCCAAGATGGTGGGGAAAAGGCAGTGACTTGTCTGAACTCTCACCAAGACCCCTTCAGATACCTTCAAATAATGTCATAAGGTAATTCCTAGAGCAGCACGATCCACAAAAGGACAGGGTGAAATCATTTTCCAGCCAAAGACAACTTAGGTCAGAAAGAAAGGTATATTGTACTGGATGAGAGTGGAGCGCAGCCAAGCACAGGTCGCAACAGTGCAGTCTGTGCCAGTGAAGAAGCGACCCCAGCACTGACCCAGCCCCAGGAAAAACCAGGCCTCAGGAGCCTCTGAATCAGTTGCGTCAGGAGCTGCTTCTGGAACTCAGAGCATGGCCTGTGAGGGAGTTAAGCAGCTGTCCAGTGGGAGATGACAGGGGTCTCTTTGCTGGCAATCAGGTGGTGATCTGTTGTTTAGCCCATGCTCAGATTTAGGTTACAGTTTTTGGCAGTGGTCCCAGGTGGAGGAGGAACACAAGCACACAAGAGCTTGCAGCTGCAGTGGAACACAATTTCACTCCAGGTTCCAAGGCAGAGAAACAGGCTTGTTTGTAGACCAGAGCACAGGCCACAAGAGTGGTGAATATACCTCTCCTTAAATCATACCACCATGTGACCCTGGGCAAGTCACTTAAACCCAATTACCTAAAAAAATCATACCACCTTGGAAGAACTAAGGGATTACAAATTCCTAGAAGTATGTTGGAGAAGAGTTCCTCAAGCCCCCTGAAGTTTGGGACAGTGTGTCCTCACCCTCCACTGGAATCAGTGCACCTCTCTAACAAAGAGGTAAAAGTCAAGAAATAGGCTGGGAAAAATGAGCAAACAGAAAACAAATGCTAAACCTAGAAAGTTTTTTATGGTAACAAGGAAAATAAAAATACAACCTCAGAAGAAGATAACAAAGTCAAAATTCCTACATGCAAAGCCTCCAAGAAAAATGTGAATTGGTCTCAGGCCATAGAAGTGCCCAAAAAGGACTTTGAAAATAAAGTAATAAAGGTAGAGGAAAAAATGGAATGAGAAATGAGAGTGATGCAAGAAAATCATGAAAAAAAAGCAACGCCTTGAAAAGCCACATTGCCCAAATGGAAAATGAGGTACAAAAGCTCTCTGAAGAAAATAATTCCTTAAAAATTAGAATTGAGCAAATGGAAGCTAATGACTTTATGAGAAATCAAGAAACAATAAAGCAAAAGCAAAAGAATGAAAATAGAGGGCAATGTGAAATATCTCATTGGAAAAAACAACTGACCTGGAAAATAGATCCAGGAAAGATATTCTGAAAATCATTGGACTACCTGAAAGCCATGATAAAAAAACAAGATCCTAGACATCATCTTCCAAGAAATTGTCAGGGAAATTTGCCCTGATATTCTAGAACCAGAAGATAAAATAGAAATTGAAAGAATCCACATATCACCTCCTGAAAGAGATCCCAAAATGAATATTTCCAGAAATATTATAGCCAAAGTCCAGAGCTCCCAGGTCAAGGAGATTATATTGCAAGCAACCAGAAAGAAACAATTCAAGTATTGTGGAGCCACAGTCAGGATAACAGAAGATCTAGCAGCTTCTATATTAAAGGATTGGAGGGCTTTGAATATAATATTCCAGAGGGCAAAGGAATTGGGATTACAACCAAGAATCACCTACCCAGCAAAACTGATTATAATCCTTCAGGGGGAAAATGGGAATTCAATGAAAGAAAGGACTTTCAGGCATTCTTGATGAAAAGACCTGAGCAGAGTAGAAAGTTTGACTTTCAAATAAAAGACTCTAGAGAAGCATAAAAAGGTAAACAGGAGAAAGAAATCATGAATGATTTTAAAAGCTTAAACTGTTTACATTCCTATAGGGGAAAATGATAAACTAACTCATAAGAACTTTCTCATTATTAGGGTATCTGGGTAGAGTATATTTAGACAGAGGGCACAGGTGTGAGTTGAATATGAAGGGATGATATCATTAAAAACCAAAATTAAGGGATAAAAGGAATGCGCTGAGAGAAAGGGAAAGGGAGAGATAAAATGTGGTAAAGTATTTCACATAAAAGAAACAAAAAAGTTTCTACAGTGGAGGGAAAGATAGGGGAAGTGCTGCAGAGTGAGTGAACCTTACTCTCATCAGAATTGGCTCAAAGAAGGAGTAATATACACACTCAATTGGACATAGTACTATATCTTACCCTCAAGGAAAGTAGGAGGGGAAGGGGATAAGGGGGGATAGAAAGGAGGGCAAATTTGCGGAGAGGGCAGTCAGAAGCAAAACACTTTTGAGGAGGAATAGGGTGAAAGAAGATAGAAAATAGAGTAAATGTCATGGTGAGGGAATAGGATGGAGAGAGATACAGTGAGCAATAGTCGCTGTGTAAAAATTTTAAAGCAAGTTTGTCTGACAGGCCTCAGTTCTCAAACACATAGAAAACTGAGTCAAATTTGTTAAAATAAGAGCCATTCCCCAATTGATAGATGATAAAAAGATTTGAAGTTTTCAGATGAAATAATGAAAGCTACCTATAGCCATATTAAGAAAATGCTCTAACTCACTATTGATTAGAAAGATGCAGGTCAAAACAATTCTGGGATACTACCTCATACCTCTTAGATTGGATGATAGGACAGCAGAGGAAAAATGACAAATGTTGTAGGGGATATGGGGAAAATGAGACATTAATCCACTCTTGGTAAAGTTGTAAACTGATTCAAACATTCTGTAGAGTAATTTGGAACCATGGCCAAGAAGATGCCCATCAATTGGGGAATGGCTGAACAAATTGTGAGATGAAATTATGATGGAACACTGTTGTGCTATAACAAATAATGAGCAAGATGCTATCAGAAAAGCCTGGAAAGATTTACATGAGCTGATGCAAAGTGAAATATACTATATAGAAAAAAAAACCTAGCAATATTGTAAGATGATCTACTGTGAATGACTTAGTTATTTTCAGCAATATAATGATCTAAGACAACTCTGAAGGACTTATGAAAAATGCAATCTATCTCCAGAGAAAGAACTGATGGTGTCTGAATATAGCTGAAGCATATTTTAGTTCCTTTTTCTAAAGGTTTTTTGCCTGTTTTCTTTTACAACCTGACTAATGTGGACATATTTTGCACGACTACACATGTATAACTTATATTAAATTGCTTGATTTCTTAATGGGGGGGTGGGAAGGAGGGAAGAAGAGAATTTGGAACACAAAGTTTTAAAAATTGATGCTAAAATTTGTTTTTACATGTAATTTGGGAAAAAATAAAATTCTAAATAAATAGGGAAAATATGTAAAACAATAGTAGAGTCAATGTAGCCTAATGGATGGACAACTGGTTTAAAAATCAAGAAGACTGAAATTAAAATCTCATCTATGTCATACTGAAGGGTGACCCTGGGAAAGTCACAATCCCTTAGAGCCCTAAGCAGCTCTCTTGCAGAGAAAGTGCTCATATTTATTGGTAGAGGAAGCTTCTTCATTAGAATTTCCCCAAACTAATAAAATCACAAGTCCCATTATAGATGGACATACATATATAGACATTGAAATATATATACATGTATACGTTATATATGCATTTGTGCACACATATACATTTGTGTGTGCATATATTTACAACAATGAAACTTAAGTAATCCAAAATACATGTGCATATTTTATTATACTGTACTCGACATGCTTAAAAGTCTATAACTGGTACAATATGGGGATAAAATTCCATCAGTAATGAACTATGTTAATGAAAAGTTAGAAATCTCAATTACAAAGGAGGTGTTTCTCCATGATGGATTCAAATAGAAGTAGGATTTCATTAATTTTCTTCTTTTGTATATGGTACCAATTCAAGATTCTCCATGTTGGCTATTTCAAAAGTGCTAATTAAGGTGAAAGGAAGCATAAAATAACTGACCTCAGAGAGAGGATGACCTGGATTGAGTCCCACCTCTGATATATACAAGTAGTATGACCATCAGAAACTCAAAACCTCTCAGTTGCAACAGATAACTCTAAGATTATGAATTGCAGAACGGTTTGATCTATATTCATATTAGAAGTTTCCTCACAAGAAACTCTCTACTTTGATGATATCTCAGGTCTCAACAAAAGAAAAAACACAAAAGGTTGACATAATCCAGCTAGTTCAGTACCTTTGACCATAATAAGACCAAAGAGTAAAAACAAAAATCAAGATACCTAACAGCAATTAAACTTAAAAATAACTTCTCTAGAACTTCAATATGACAATGAATATGTGATCTTATTTTTAACCTTAAAAATAGTGTAAATCACAGCCATCCATGCTCACTTACTCATCTGAGAATCCTTAATCTATCTTTCCTTAAATTCACCACAGAGAGACTACCCAACATACTAGAACCCCTTGAAGTATTTTTACACTGCTTGAAGATTCTTGTAGTACATGTCCCTTGCACATGAACAGTCATTTTGAATGATTATACATTTCTCTGATGCACTCCATTATACCAGTTTCCTTAATTCATTGTTTCTATTTTGACACAGCTTGGTCACCCTCAGTATACAGCTATCAATTTCTTTTTGGGTAAACCTCAATGTATAGTTTTTGAAGACTTTAGTGTTTCTCTTCTCTTAGTCATACAGCATTATCAGAAAAAAATATGTTAAAAACATGGGCTTTTGTCTTACAAATTTCTGGGATTAAGGCAAAGCAATATTTTGGAGAATTGCACATCTCTAAACATGCACATCAATAAAAGATAGAAAGAGCAGATCAATTAATTGGGTATATAACTTAAAGAATAAATTTTAAATCTCCAATTAAACACAAAATTAGAATTCCTGAAAATCAAATGAAAGATTTACAAAATTGAAAATTAAAAAATGAAATAATAAATAAAACTAGGAGTTAGTTTTATGAAATAATACAATAGAAAATCTAAGGTCAACATGATTTTAAAAAAAGAAAGAAAACCAAATTTCTAGTATCAAAGATAAAAATAGTGAATATACCAAAAATTAATATGAAATTTAAGTAGTTATAAGGAACTATTTTGCTCAATTATATGCCAACAAAACTGACACTCTAAATGAAATGGACAAATATTTACAAAAAATACAAACTGTTCAGATTAACAGAAGAGGAAATAGAATAAAATTGCAAAAGCCATAAATGAACTCCCCGAAGAAGAGAGAAATGGAGGACTAGAGAGTTTTATGAGTGAATACTACAAAATATTTAAAGAACTATTAATTCTAGTATTGTAGAAATTATTTTTTTAAATAGGTAAAGAACAAAGACCACTAAATTCCTTTTTGACACAAATATAGTTTTATGCCTAAAGCAAGGAGAACAGAAATAGAAAATCATAGACCAATGTTCATAATTGATATTGATACAAAAATTTTAAATAAAAACTAACAAGGAAACTACTGAAATATATCACAAAAATCATATGCTATGATCTGGTGGGAAGGTAATTGTTACAATTGTTGAATTGAATTGAATCTAAGAGAGGAGAGAAGAATACAAACTTCTTGAGTCCAGGGATTGTTTGATTTTTTTTTGCCCTTGTATTTCCAGGACTTAAAACTTCAGTGTTTGGCACTTAGCAGAATTTTTTTTAAATGTTGATTCAATTGAATTGTATTATTTTTTGTATTGAGAATAAGAAAAGTATTAAAACTATTCTACCAAAGTGCTAAACTGTGAGTACATTAGAATTTAAGAAAGTCAGAGACAACTTAACTGGGACAAACTTTTTATTACTACCAGGACTTAAATGGCAAAATTAAATACTAACATTGGATTCAAATAGCTTATCATGGCATTTAGTGAAGGGCACAAGTCCCAGCTCCTTCTCATATTCACTAATCAACCAAGCAAGGAAGAAAAGACCCCCCCACACACACTCTCCCAGCACTAGATTTGAGATCCTGTGAGATCCTACCTTATTTAAGCCCAATTGCTACTGAGACACGATAATAACAAGTTAAGAGGTTACTTCTGAGGGAGGAAAAATAATGTTGAGGCAATGAGTAAGAGAGGCTTTAATTTTGGAGAGAACAGGGGAATGCTGTTAATACAAACTATTTTAGGGGAATCTGTGAACTGCAACCAGTAAAGCTAATTTGATAGGATGCAAAGTATTGAATATTGAGAACTGCAAAAGGCTTAGCCTGACACCAGAGTTAAGTGCTAAGCAGAATAGAAAAGCTCAGAAGCTATTATTAGGCAAGTGGAAAGCAGATTAACCATAAAGGGAAAAAATAAAAAGCAGCTTTACCTAAAAGGTACTAGGTATGTGTCAAAAAGAAATCAACAGATCCAGATCACCACCTTCAGGGGCAAGAAAAACAAGACCATACAGAGAATATGCAAGCCCCACTCTATTTGTTCTTTAAAAGTCCATTTCCTGGTTATTAGGATTGTGACAACTCAACAGGGGTGGGAGGGAGGGAGGAATCTTCTCAAGGACCTTATTAAAATTAGATCATCCATATTTTAAATATTTGGCTTTTTATACCATTTTTCCTTGGTAGTCCAGAAAGAACTGTTTCTATAACCTTGCCTCAGGGGGGGAAAATCTTTTTTGGTGTAAGTGAACTCAGCAATTTTATGACAAAAAAAGAGTTCAACACAAATCACATCTCTCCATCTGTGCAGATCTGCTGTGTTGATGCAGATAGGGTTGGGATTTCTCACAAATATATTTAACATTGAATATATTTCACATTGAACATTTTGTGAACATGAATTTGTTAAAATAAAATGGGTGCTATTTGCCCCAAGTAGGAATCCACTCACAAACCTCAGATATGACCTGCAGCCCTAGGAGACAGCAGTTTTGCTCTTATCATCTAGTTGAAGAAGTAAATTCCCCTCAGTTTTCAGACTTGTATTTTATTCCCTATGATACACTAATGCATTCAGAATATTTATTCCAATTTAACAGAAGTTATAGAGAGGACAACATGTCTTCATCCAAAAGTTATTTTTATATTTTACCCCCATGTTTCATTCCCTCCCCAGTTAATTCCCCACTAAGTCCTGTTCGGTTAGAGACAGAAAGTGTCAAATAGGGCAAAATTGTATTTACATTTTTAGAGTTAGGGGAAAATTACAACTGGAAATAAAGTCAATGCTCACCAAATTGGAACAGCTGAACAAATTGTTGTAGATGAAAATAATGGAATGTTATTTCATCATAAAAAATAGTAACCATGAGGAAATCAGAGAAGCATACTACTATAGGGGATAGAGAGACAATATCTGAGTGAGAAGAGCCTGGGTTCAATACAAAGTCCATCACTGCTACATACTAGTAGTGTGATCAGATACTAATGTCGCAGGAAACTTTCTAAGAGTTGGAGAACAATTGCTAATCTGTATTGATAGATATTCCTTGCTATGGCTCTCCCTAAGCCTCCAGCATCACAGAGAGAAAGAAAGAAAGGGAGGGGAGGAGAGAGGGAGGGAGGAAGGGAGGGAAAGAAAGGAAGGAGGGAGAGAGGGAGGAAAAAAGACAGTTCAGTTCATAGTGCCCTTGTTGTGGATGAAATGGACATTCACCCGCCATGATAGAAGCAAAAGAGGGAGTGCTCCAGGCTCCTCATTTTATGCATCCCACTGAAAGAGGACACTCTGATCCACATATATGATAGAGAAATGTAGAGTGTCTTCTTAAAAGCAAGTCCTTGGCATAATGCCTGCCTCCATTTTAGGTGTTCTGGACATGCCTTAAAACCTTGTTACATATATATTTTTGTAGACAAAGCAACTTACAAACATTATCTACTAAGGAAAGGAAGCCTGTTTTGTCAGGTCAATGAAATCACAAGTCTTTGAAATATCAATATGCAGCAAAATAAGTAATAAATATTCTCAAAAGTACTTAGTGTCCAGTGTTGTGAAGCCCTATTTTTATTTATTTCTAAATTACCTATATGGAAAAATTATCTATGTTATAAAACATAAAATGATACAAATGAATGAGATTCAAATGAAATTCATGTTTTAGGTTTAATTTGATTACATTTAATAATATAAACCATTTTTTATTCTCACTAAAGAATAATTTTAGTTAGTAATGTAATTGAATATACCACATTTTTAATCCTTTTTTTGCCTTCTGATGCAACAATTTAAAGGTCTGGTTCTAAGTTCAGCTTTTTTCAATATTTTGTTTTTATGGCTAGCATAGTTGAAAAAGATATCTCCAAGTGGAAGAAATGCATTGATATTTGTACTTACTAAATTTGGTATTTATTTTTCAGTTTCATGCACCAATCATGCAAATTCACCAGTGGATAGTGCCAGACTTGGAGTAAGAAAGACCTGAGTTCCAGCCTCAGACACTTCTTAGTTGTGTGATGCTGGGCAAGTCACGTAAATTCTGTTTGCCTACGTTTCCTTATCTAAAAAATTAAGATAATAACAGCATCTACTTTTTAGGATTGTTCTGAGGATCAAATGAGATAATAATGGTAAAGCACTTAGCACAATAAATGGCACATAGTAAGCATTATATAAATGTTAGATATTATTTTATTATCGTTAATAGCCACTGTAGTAGCATTGCAGTTAATTTTTATCTCTCCTGATCTCCGGGAATCGGTCATGTTCTCTAGATGTCAGATCCCAGATGATGAAAATGAGTTAATAGACAGGGAAATGGGAAGATGCCAAGACTGACTTGGTTTCATAGTTGTATATGTCCTTATTCTTTTCCTTCCTTTCCTTTTTAGTGGGAATGGCACCTTAGAAGCAAGGTTACTCTTCTGAGAAAGGCCTGTTCTTAGCACACAGTACACTGACAACAATTACCACTTTACTTTTATTTATCTATTTATTCATTTATTCATTCATTCATTTATTTGTTTGTTTGTTTGTTTATTTTTGCTAACAATGCTAGGCTCTCCATGGTGTAGCTCCTCCCTTGTTCTCCTTGATGGAGGGGAAAAGAAGGGTCTCTAGGAGTTTTATCATTGTTCATGAGAGTAGTCTCTTCTCAAGAAAATATAGTTATGCTGATATGGTGGAGACCAGAATAGGGAAGATAGTTTTGGTAGTAAAAGACTGAGGTCTGGATGTGAAATAACTAACTGCATGACCTGCCAACTCACCTTGCTGAGGAGAAATACTCATGGCCAACTATCCTTGGCTCTAACCTTTCTTTATCTCAGCTCTCACCCTTGGGTCCTAGCTCTTTGCTATGCAAAGCTCTTTAAAACTAGTCATACATATACCCCACCCCCACAATTGCCACTTTGTCATTGCCCTTTCCTTCCTGGCTTCTTGTAGGAAATACCAAAATAGTGATTACACATATGACCAACTATGGAACTAATATTGGATTCAGATATTTTAATGGGCCGGATTGAGCAAGGGTAGGGTCTAATTCTAAGCCTTGTTAGCTCCTCATCCTCCACAATTATGAAACTGACTCATACCATTACTAAAGGGCAGCGAGTGAGGAAATATTGGAGGCATATCATGATTCAAGCCATGATCCAAAAGAAAATGCCATGCCCAAACCAAGCCAAATAGTTCATTGGAATAAAACAAATGCTGAGGGTAGGTAGGATTCAACATGGTTGGAGTAAGAATCCAAATGAAGAATTCAATACTGATCACAAGTAAAATGCACTGGAAAAAGTAGCATCAGAAGTCAGGAAAGATGTCTCATTCTTGAACCTGAGAAAATATTATTTTATACCAATGGAATGCTAGACAAAGACTCTTCCTTGCTCAGCTAGTTCCAGGCTGCTATGGACACAGGCACATTACTCTTTTACTAAGGCAGTGAATCTAAAGTAGCAATTCCATCTAGAAGCATATAATAAAGATCATTAACTTAGAACTAAAGGTCACTTTAGAGGCCACTGAGTCCAATTTCATTTTGCAGATAAGGAAATTGAGGCTCAGAGAGGTTAAGTGACTTGATCAAGGTCACATAGCTAGTAACTACATGAGTCATTTTGACATTCCATCTTCCTGATTCCAAATCCAGTGTTCTATTCACTATGCCACCTAGCTCCCTCTTAGTTGTAGATGAGTTTAGATTTCATTAAGACAGTAATAGTATCTTGGACTAGAAAGCCAGTGATCTTACTGTGTATATATATATATATATATATATATATACAGTATATATACACACATATTTTTTTTTTGGTGAGGCAATTGGGGTTAAGCGACTTGCCCAGGGTCACACAGCTAAAAAGTGTTAAGTGTCTGAGGCCGGATTTGAACTCAGGTACTCCTGACTCTAGGGCCGGTGCTCTATCCACTGTGCCACCTAGCTTTCCATACTGTATATTACTCTTAGTCAGTCCATATCCAGAGTATCATTTTCTTTTTTTTTTAATTTTTTTATTCTTTATCTATTTATTTGCTCATTTATTTGTTTGTTTACTTATTCATTAATTTGTTTGCTTATTTATTTATTTATTCACTTATTCATTGATTGATTGATTTGTTCATTCATTTATTTGTTTATTTGTTCATTTGTGTATTTATTTATTTGGAATTTTCCCAAATCGATTTTTAAAACTTTGTGTTCCAAATTCTCACCCTTCCTCCCTATACCCCCCATTCAAAACTCAAGCAATTCAATATAAGTTATTCATGTGCCGTCATGCAAAACATAGCAGGAAAAAGACACTTTAGAAAAAGGAACTAACAACAACAACAACAAAATATACTTCCATCTGTATTCAGGTACCATCAGTTCTTCCTCAGAGTATCATTTTCAGTCCTTGGTGTCGCCTTTTAGGAAGAACATTAATCATCTAGAGAACATCCAAAGGCAGTCAGCCAAGATGGTGAAGGACCTCAAGACTGGGTCCTATGAGGATAAATTGAAAGAACTGGGATTATTGGGCCTGTAGAAAAAGAGAATTAGGAGAGACTGATTTGAAAGGCTGTTGAGTGCAAGATGGATCAGACATGTTCTGTTAGAACCCATAGGGTAGGCCTGAGAAGTTACAAAGAATGTGTCAGTCAGTGAGAAGCTAATTTGGGTTTCCTGTTAGGAAAGCCTTCTTAATAATGGGTTGATTTGGGAGGTAAAGATTTCCCCTAACTAGTGATCTGTAAGCTAAACTAAATACCTTTGCATTTAGTAGAGGCAACTCTCTTTAGGAAGGAATCAGAACTTATAGCTTCTGAGGTTCCTTCCAACTCTGAAATTATGTGATTCTATAACATGATTAGAAACATTATTTTGGTATTGACAGTGGCTTGAGGAGACCTGAGAATGCTTGGAAGTAGGAATCCAATGAATAGACTAAAACAGTTGTCCAGGCAAGAAGTCTTGAACTAGAATAATGGCTAGATGATTAGGAAAGAATTGAACTAATGAGATGTTTAATAGGAGTAGAGTTGGCAAAACGTTGCAACAATATGAAGAGGAAAGGGAAGGGAGAAGGAAGAGTCAAAGGAGAAAGTAAAGAGCAACAAAATTAAAATCATATGCCAAAATACTGAAGCCAGAAGCCAAATGACATGGGGTCATCATCACTGGATTATAATAGATGCTTGACATATATTACTGTTGCTTCTACTTATTTTCTAATTATCTCAAACTGAGTGGATTTTTAAAGCATTACCTAACTACTCAGAGTAATGTTCTTTAATGTGCTTTGGAGTAACAATTAGTTAATATAAATGTAATGAAATACTGGCCAACAAAAGCCCAGTCCTTATGAGAATGTATAGCATACTTAGTATGGTTCAGTCTCTCATTAGGAACTTCTCATCATGTACAGTTGTTCTATCTTTGTTTTCACTTTACCAAGTGGTAAAGAAAGTGGTCTTTTTAATTGTCTCTAATCCAGAACTGAGCATGCATAGAGAAGATTTGGGGAAAGGGAGGCAGACAATTCTAGATTCTATTTCTTGGCAGCAATCAAGGAAAGTACTGCTGGAAGTCTCTAGATGGAGAGAGGTGATGTAACTAGGTGGAGTATAAGGAAGAATTGTGCATATGTTGCAATGTTTTACCTAGAAAGATCATTGAATCTCCTTCTTGATAGGTTTTTACAAAGTTGGTAAATTTTCCTGGGATAGTCTGGTAAATGATGCCTAAAGGTATAGGGAACACAGGCGAAGCAGAGTACCTCCATATTAGGCAATCTGGGAACTTGTTTGCTAACTTTCAATTCTATTCTCAGAAAAATTGAGTACCTCAATATAATGATAATAATTGATGTTAATATAGCTATTTAAAATTTTTAAAGACAATATCCAAGCTTTCTCATTGGCTCTTGATATAGGTAACAGTATGGTTTCTTTATAGACAAGGTAATAAGTACAAAGAGATTAAATGATTTGCCAAAGGTCACATAGCTAATAGAACAAAGTTTCAAAACTTGGTGTCTCTTTAATCCATGTATTATTCTTATTCCACTACTCTATGATGCCTAGTACAACATAACTTCAGGAAATATTATACCGTGGAAAGATCTATGACTCAAGAACAGTAGGATCTAGACTCTAATCCCTCCTAGCATATATTTACTACTTGTATGTCCTGGGAAATCTACTTCAATTCGGTAGACTTCTAATTTCTGTTATAAAATGAGAGAACTAGAATAGAAGGACTCTGAAATCACTCAGAGTTCCATATAGAGGATCCAATGATTCCCTGAAAAAAAATAAGAAAACCTCTAGTGATAATTCAAACCACTTTAAAGTATTTTGAAATGTTCTTTGGTGAGTTTGGGAAGAAAGCAGACAAAATTTAAAGAATATTCTTAGGTTTAAGAAAGGGGTTAGTTTTTATTTTCTTCTTTTTGCTGACACCAAATTCTAATGGTGTTTTTTTTTTAGTTCTAAATCCTATAATCCCCACTTTAAAGGAATTTGAGGGCCCAAATATAGAATTCATACTTTTAGTTTTTGTTGTTGTTGTTCAATCCTGTCAGACTCTTCATGACCCCATTTTAGTTTTTTGGTTTTTTGGTTTTTGGGGGTTTTTTTGGTAAAGATATTGGAATGGGTTGCCATTTTCTTATCCAGCTGACTTTATAAATGTGGAAACTGAGTCAAACAGGGTTAAGTGACTCGCCAGGGTCAAAGATTAAGTGTCTGCAGCCAGATTTAAACTCAGGTCTCTCTGACTCCTGGCTATATCCATTATAACACCTAGTTGCCCCTACTTTTCAGTTAGGTGGTCATAGATAAAATTAATAATTCAGCATGGCTTCAAGGTCTTTTAATTTGCTTTGGTTTTTCCTCTCACATTTATCTTAACCTTTTCTTATTTGTCTGTGTCCCCTTAACTTATCATTCCCCAAAGCCTCTTTTGTAATGGTGAAAGTGTTTGGATAAACCAACTCAGGTTAAACTGTTTCAAGGGATAGAATCTGCTTTGTTAGTGAGAATGGACCAAGCATAGAGGTGGAACATTTGTGAGTGATGGCAAGATCAAAGGTATAAACATCTTTGTGTGTGGCTGAGATGGGGTAGGATGGAGAAGCAGGTCATGGCAATCAAGTAGGTTGAGGAATTAAACAGTATTCTTTTTTTATTTGTTTTGTTTTGGGTTTTTTGACTTTTTTTTTGGCAGTGCAATAAGTGACTTGCCCAGGGTCACCCAGCCAGTAAGTGTCAAGTGTCTGAGGCTGGATTTGAACTCAGGACCTCCTGAATCCAGGGCTGGTGCTTTGTCCACTGCACCACCTAGCTGCCCCCAACAGTATTCTTTTGAAGGAGTATCAATATGTATGCTGAAGTCTCATAGTACAGCTAGGTGGCACAGTGGATAAAGCACTGACCCTAGATTCGAAAGAACATGAGTTCAAATCTGGCCTCAGACACTTGACATATTCTAACTATGTTACCCTGGGTAAGTCACTTAACCCTCATTGCCCCACATAAAAAGAAAGAAAGAAAAAAATGAAGTCCCCTAGTAGAATGAGAGCAGGTGTTAAGAAGAGAAAGATTGTGAACCAGGTACTGAAGTCCCTAAGAAAAGAAGAGGGATGTCCTGGAAGTATGTGAACAAATAGCTACCAGGATTTTGATTGAGTATGAGATGTGGATTGTGCAGACCTAAAAGGAATAGAATTTAATGAGTGATGGAGCTAGGGAGAGAACATGGAAATGCCAAAGAAAATCATTGACTAATAATTCCAAGGAAATTAGTGAAAGTATAACCAGTACTAGAAAAGGTTGCCAAAGAGGCTATACCATCAGCAGTAAAATAGGTCTTGTGATTGGCAAAAGATGCAAGGAGTGGAAAAGGAAAAGATTTAAGATGAAGGCAAATTTGTTGCCTGTGGAAAGGGCATTCCAAAGGGCACAATGAAAGGAATAGATAGCATTTGGTGAAGACTTTGAGGTGGGAAGAGAATAAGAAATCACATGGTAGGGGATGGGGAATGGGGTTTGGATGGTGACCTACTGGGATTCAGAATCACTGAATTGTATCTCAAACTAAGACCTGAAGGAAATCAGAGACAATAGGAGTTGGAACAGAGGATGGGGTTTCAGACATGAAGAACAGCTTGGAATATTTGAATTTATATAGATCAGCCACAGTATCTACTCGACATTTATTATTCTTTATGAGTTTCCTGGAGGCACAGAGACCTTAAGTGACTTGCCTAGAATCACACATCCTTTATGTGTTAGAGGGTAGGATGGGCCTACACAACCACTAAAAATTCTTTCCAGAAACAATAGTTGATTAATTTATAATTTATCTATATAGATTAGAAAAATAGTAGCAGAAGTCTGTCCTTGAGCAAGGAAGAACAATTGAGATCTTAGAAAAGTATGGGGAAAGGGGGAAGAAAGTGAGGGGAGGCAAAAAGTCTTCCAAGGAAATAGTCTCTGACCTGTGCTTCAAAGGAAGATGTGTTTAATGAGGAAGAAGGACACTTCTGGCTTGGGAGACAAAGAAAAAGAGTGTAATATGAAGCCAGGGAATATGGGTTTGATTTTTGTCTCTGCCTCTTCTGTGACCTAATTCAACCTCCCTGAGCCTAATCTAATAAGCCAGGAGACTGAACTAGATGGGGTCAAAAGTCCCTATCGAATCTATTATCCTTATTTTAGACCAGGTTAGGTTTTAGGAAGATTTCACTCAAAAGAATAAATATACAGTGGTAGAATTTGAAGCAACAAGATACTGACATGGGCTAGATATTTGGAGGGTAAGAAGACTGATCTAATTAATACTCTTCAAACACCCCTATAGAAAAATCACTATTTAGTAACTAACCTCTGCTTTCTAGAACCATAGAAATGCTATTTCTTTGGAGGAACTCAAGGAGTAAAAAAGTTATAGAAAATAAGCATTTCTGTTCCTTCTCATATTTCCTCTCCTTTTCACACCAAATGCTGCAGCTACTGAACAAGTAGGAAGTTTGAGATGAGCTGACCAAGAAAACAAAGAAAAAAAAACAAAACAAAACACCTCAACTTTTTCTCCCTGACCTGTCCTTCTTCTGCAATGGCCCAGCATAGCCTGCAGCAGTTTGCAGGCCTTGTCTAATCCCTGTGTGCAGCCCCTAAGGCAAACCTAATGCCTCTCAGCTTTTCTATAAACTGTTAAAATAATGATCAGGAGTGAGCATGACCAGCTTCCCTCTTCCCTAACTTCAGAGTGAATGTTCTTAGTCTTAGATGCTAGGACAGTCTCCTCCTAAGTTCTCCTCTTCAGGCATAGAATTTTTAAAATGCTAAATACATGAATGCACTTATATGTCTTGGAATCCTTGAAATTTTACTTCCATTGGAAATTGACAACTATATATTGAAAACCATTTCTCTACCAATGAGGGAGTGAGGATGAGTTTGGGTTTTGGGGAAAATAGTAATAATACTTAAGTAGGCCTTCGAAGCATTCCCAAATCATCTAATATATTGTCATCCCCAGGGGACCTTCCCTGGACATTCCCAGATAATCTAATATGGAGGCACAATTAGTTGTCTACCACATGAATGAGTGTAGCCTCCTTTAATTGCCTAACTAGCTAGAAAGACTGCTTTTTCCTGCTACATCAAAAGGGTGAAGATTATAGTTCATCCAAGGCTCAGGAACTATGAACTGAAATGGTAAGAGAAGAAGGACTTTCCCCACCAAGTCTGTCTTTTATCCCTACCCCCAACTTCCAGAAATGGGCCTGGAGGCATTTTGTTCTATTTTGTTTCATTTGTCTTTCTTAGTTTCAGGTGCTCGTACCCCTACCTGACCAGAGTTGCAGTCATAGAGTCCTTAGGTCCAGGATTCCAATCAGGGAGGTACAACCAGCCAACCTGGCATGGAAACACTTATAAGCCAGGATGTCTGAGACAAGAGTTTTGGGAGCAGTTATGGAGTGGGGGAGGTTTGACTCACAAGTGGGACTGTGGGTTCTATAGGAACTGAAATAAGCTATGGGCTTAAACCTCCTACCCTCTCCAGAGGTGGTGGCAGGGAGGGGAGGAGGATTAAGTCTCCCAATGTGTGTGTCTATGTGTGTGTGTGTGTGTATATATACACACATACATACACACATACATAGATCTATATACATGTAGATATATATACATAGACATAATTATTCCTTTGACATATTTCTCCGTGAAAGTTAATCTGACTGTTGGTGGCTAAATGGAGTTTGGATGCAGCAGACCAAGGTCAACTCTTGAGGGAACATCATTGGTGCAAACTGGAGTAAATGGCAGAGAGTCTGGACACCTATTATTCTCCTTAAGCATCCTGGAGAGCCCCGAAGGAGGAGTGAAAATGTAACATACCTGGCCTTCAGGTAGTTGGGAACAGGTTTACAAATAGTGATAGCTATTATTTATATAGTTATTTAAGGTTGAGATAGAAAGAAAGAAAAATAGAGAGACAGGCAGAGACAGGGACAAAGACAGGGGCAGAGAGAGAGAAAGAGACAGAGCAAGAAACAGACAGAAGGAAGAGACAGAGAGACAGACACAGACTGGAATGGAGGGAAGGATGGAAGAATGGAGGGAGGGGAGAGAGAGAGAGAGAGAGAGAGAGAGAGAGAGAGAGAGAGAGAGAGAGAGAGAGAGAGAGAGAGAGAGAGAAATTATTTAAGCACTTACTATTTGCCAAGCACTGTACTAAGGGGTAAGAAAACAAATAAAACAAACAAACAAACAAAAAAGATAGCACCTGGAGGAGCTTCACATACTAATAAAGGAAGATAGACCATACAAAAAGCTAGAAGATACTGGGAGCATGAGAAGTTGGAAGTGTCAGATAGAAAAGAAGCAAAGTTGCTAAGATTTCCATTTTCCAATGAGGAAACAATCTTAGGGAGGGAGGTTTAAGTTGTTTGTCCAAGATGAAGCAGTTGATATATGAGTCTGAATTTTAGACTGAGGTGCAAAAGAAATGAGATATGGTGCACCAGGCTTTTATAAACTAAAAGGGAAAGAAAAATATTGTCACTGCAAAACTGGGTCTGAAAATTCTTTTCCAATGAATTACTCAAATGCATGATCAAATCAAAATTTAAGTAAAAGTTTTATTATTCGGCACACAGAGGTATGGCCGGGAGAATAAGTCTAAACTTCAACTCCTGTGGAAGAACAGATTTATGGCATGTTCTTCAATCAGTCAGCACATAGAGGTATGACTGGGAGAAGGCTAAACTTCAACTCCCCTAACAAAGGAGAAGGTGATAGTTTTATAGAAGAGAGAAGGGGGTGGGGGGGAGACTTGGGACTGAAAGGTTATAGATGTTTGAGGAATGATGATGCTAGCTATTTGGGGAGTGGGATACATGAATAATAAAAATTCCACTTTTCTAACTTGAGATTATTGTGACTACTTGGTCCTAATCACATAGCAAACACAACTGGCTCCCAACTAAGCTCATGCTATAAATTTCAGGATGCCCAGTTTTCTGGGTGTCTGTGAAATGTCTGCTTTTTTTTTAATCTGTTGTTTTTTTATCTGTTGTTTTGTTTTGTTTTGGTAAGGCAATTGGGGTTAAGTGACTTGCCCAGGGTCACACAGCTAGTAAGTGTTGTGTCTGAGGTAGGATTTGAACTCAGGTCCTCCTGAATCCAGGGCCAGTGCTTTATCCACTGTACCACCTAGCTGCCCCATTTTTATCTGTTTTACTAACCACTACATGGTTAATTAACTACTTTGCTTTTCCAAGGAAAGAGTAATCTCTAACTAACCCCAGCAAGCAAGAATGTCCTCCTCACAACGAGAATATCCCTAACTGGGTCCAGGCCTACTAGGCTGCTATTACAAAAATATAATGCAATATATCAAAAAGGAATATTTTTATTGAAGAGATTACAAATTTATCAATTTTCTTCTGTAATGGCATTTCCCTTAACTACAAAAGTGGTAGAAAATATAATTACTGGCAACTCCAGAGCAATATTGTCTTTGCTTGATTAAATTGTATTCTTTTGAATAGGTAAGGTTATATTTTACTTTTTCATATTTTAAAATATTAGTTTTTATATCTTTTGTTTTTATTTTACCTCAATTTCTAAATATCTCTCTCCCTCCCCTAAATTTCTAATATCTAAAAATATCTCTTTCTCCCTCCCCTACATACCTACCTCATTTTTGTAAGTCAGTCAGTCAATAACTTTTATTAAGTGCCTACACTGTGCCAGGTGCTGTGCTAAGAATTGAGGATATTATTTTTAAAATGGGAAAGGTGCTATGGTCTGTTGGCAGAGAGAACATTGATATAACTATGGGCAAACAAGTTATATAAGGAATGAATCAGAAATAATCAACTGAGGGGAGGCTATAAGGGGGATCTGGAAAGCCTTCCTGTATAAGGTGTGATTTTAACTAGGAACTAAAGGAAGGCAGGGAAGGCAGGAGGTAGAGATGAGGAAGTAGAACATTTGGGCTTGGGGTGAGGGTGGGGACTAAATTCATGATGTTAGAAAATGGAGTCTTTTTCTAGGAATCCGTAGGAGGCCAGTGTTATTTGATCACAGGTGTGTGAAAAGAATTGAAAGATGGGGAGAGAGGGCAGGTTATGAAGAACTTTGAATCTCAGACAGATAATTTTATCCTGAAGATGATAGTGGGAGGAAAGGAGGGGAGAGGGAGGGAAAGACAGACAGACAGACAGACAGAGATAGAGAAACAGAAAAAGACAGAGAAACAGAGAGAGACAAGAGTATCAAAAAGAAGAGTATGATGAACAATGTCAAATGCTTCAGAGAAATCAAGAAGGATGAGCCAACCACTGTAACAAATATTTTAAAAGAAAAGGAAAGAAAAATAGTCTAACAAATCCAAGTCACAGATACCATAATCACATAGATAGATAAAGGGCTGGAAGGCCTATAGTCCATATAATATTATACCCCTCTTTTTATAGATGAGGAGCCTGGGTCCCAGTAAGGTTAAAGGAGTTGTCCAAGGTCACAGAAGTATTAATCATCTGAGGCCAGATTACATGCAATTGCTGCTATTTCAGATCCAGAGCCCCATTTTACTGTACCATGAATCATTTAACAGTACATACAAAATCCCAGGCCTATAATCCCCATATCTTCAGAGAAGGCAGAGAAGTATATTTATTTTTTCTACTGTTCCCAGGGCTAAGCCAAGTGATGATAATTATAAGCATTTAGTTTTGTTGTTTTGCTCTTTGCATTTCCATTGTTGTACTCATATTGTTTACCTATTTCTATTTCACTCTGCATAATTTCATATGACTCTTTTTGATTCTCTGTATACTTCACAGTTATTGTTTTTTTTATACATAGCACACAGTGTATTCCAAGATATTCACATACTACCATATGTTTAAGTCATTCTCAAGTTGATGGAAATCTTTGTTTCTTGTTATTTGCTACCTCAAAAACTGTAGCTCCAAATATTTTGGTGTATATCTCTTTTCTAGAGGTGGAGGGGTGTACCTTTGACCTATCAGTGAAATCTCTCAGTCAAAGATAAGGGCATTTTAGTTATCTTTGTTTTGCAAAATTCTACATTGGTTTCCAAAATGATTGGACCAATTTTCAATTCCTCTAATGTTCACTATTGAACAAATGAATTAATGAATGAATTGTAAAGAATTTATTGATTACTCATTGTGTGCTGAGCACTATATTAAGATGTTAATAAAAATACAAAGTGAGACAGTTCTTGCACTGAAATAGCTCACATTATATTTAGGGGAGAGAACACATATAAAATAAGGTTCAGTTGCAGATCAGATAGAAAGCGCTGGTGACCTGAAAGGTTCTTCAGGGTAAATCCCAGAAGTATGTCCACAGTCAAATGAAAATGCCTGAAGATATTTAATGAAGGGAATATGGTAATGCTTGGCAGGCTATCCAACTTATTGGAAGTATTACATATAGCAAATTCCTACTTATTGAAATAATGTGAATGAATGCTGTACAGTTAGGGTTTTACTCTCTTCATCTGTGAAATGGCAGGGTAGACTGGATAATTCCAGAGTTGGATCTGTCACCTCTAAATCTATGATCCTAAAATCTTAGAAATCACCAAAAGTGGTATATTAAGGTCTAAAAAGATGTATAATAAGAGAAATAAATGAGTAGGTAAAGGAAGATGAAGTTATGTTTTGTATATGTATATATATGTTTATATCTATGTGTCTGTCTGTGTATGTGTATGTATATCTATATCATCAATCATGTGTTAATACCCCTTGTACTCCTTCCTAATGGTCATGGTGTCTATCAATGGAGCAACTCTCCTAATATGATACTTTCTTTTTTAGCAGTAACGCTGCACATACAGCAGAAAGATGGCATTGGGGAGGGAAGAGGAAAAGAGGGAAAAGATAGTACACAAATAAAATTGTAGCTGTGAATTCTTTTTTTTAAGGGTCCCAGTGCAAAGGTTTAGAAAAAATATGTGTCTGGGAGGTGTTTGCTTCTTGAGATATTCTCTAGCCTGAGGCAGTTCTGTAGGGGAGGGGGAGGAATCGCCTTGATTATGTTCATTAAACTTGTGTACACACACACACATGTATATATGTGTATGCATATAAGCATGTGTGTACACACGTGTGTGAACACATGATATACATATGAGTGTGTTTATAAGTACACATATACATACACACATGTATGTTTTCCCTACTAATAGTTAAGATCCTTGAGAGCAGAGATTCTTTTGTTTTTATGTTTCTAGCACTTTGCACAGTAAAGACACATAGGTGCTTAATAAGTATTTCTTGATAGATTGGTTGGCATATTTCAGAAGTATCTCAGTACTCAATGAATTAGTGCTTAACAAATCATATAATTTTGTTTTTTAAATATTCATTTATTTTTTATATCTAAAAAAAATAGCTACAAATTTTCTCCCTTCATCCAGTCCCTCTCCTACCCATATGGTATCAGTTTTACATATGAAATCATGAAAAACATATTTCCATATTAGACATGTTTAAAAAGCCAGAAAAATAAAGTGAAAAATTATACTTCTACCTACTACTATCATGAACTCAGAGTTTATCCATTCTCCCTCTAGAGGTGGATAGCATTTTTCATCATTAGTCCTTCAAAATTTTCTAAGATCATTGTATTGATCTCAGTTGTTAAGTCTTTCACAGTTGATCATTTTTACAATATTGTCACTGTTTAAAGTATGCAATGTTCTGGGTCTGCTCACTTCTCTTCTTATCAGTTCACATAAGTCCTCTCAGGTTTTTCTGAAACCATTGATTTTAATTGATTTTAGTGCAATAATTTTCCATCAAAATCATATATCACAACTTGTGCAACCATTCCCTAAATGATGAACATCCCCTCAAATTCTAATTCTTTTCCACCAAAAAAGCTGTTTTAGACACATACAGACACACATATGTATACATACATATATATATATGAATGTATGTATATATATACATGCATGCATGCATGAATATAATATAGGGGTCCTTTATCTTTGATCTTTTTGGGATACAGACTTAGTGTTGGTATTGCTGGGTCAAAGGGTTTGTCCTTTGGCCATAGTTTCAAATTGTTCTACAGAATGGTTGGATCAGTTCACAACTCCACCAAAATTGCATTAATGTACATATTTTTTCCATATCTGCTCTAGCATTTGTATTTTTCCAATTCTGTCATATTAGACAATCTGATAGGCTTGTGGTGGTACTCATTTGTTTTAGTTTGCATTTCTCCACCCAATAATGATTTTGAGCATTTTTTCATATGGTTATATAGGTAGCATTGATTTCTTCTTCTGAAAACTGGCCATTTATCAATAGGGGAAAGGCTCTTGTTTTGTTTTGTTTTTTCTTTTAATTTGGCTCAATTCCCTATATATTTGAGAAATAAGACCTTTATTAGAGAAATGAGTTGTAATACCCCCAACACACCCTTTTCTGCATTCCTTCTAATTTTCATTGAATTTGGTTTTGTTTGTGCAAAAAAACTTTTTAATTTCTTTTAATCATAATTATTCATTTTATTTCCTATAATTCTCTCAATCTCTTATTTGGTCATTAATTTCCCACATTCATAAATCTGTACAAGTAGATTTTTCTCTGCTCCCCTAATTTTTTAATATTGGCCTTTATATCTAAGTATCAATCTTGACTATTTTGGTCTACTGTATGAGATGTTTATCTATGCCAGTTGTTCAGTTATTTTTCAGTTGTGTATGACTCTTCATTACCCCATTTAGAGCTTTCTTGGCAAAGATACAGGAGTGCTTTGCCATTTCCTTCTCCATTTTTTACAGATGGGGAAACTAAATCAAACAAAATTACGTGACTTGCCCAGGGTCACATGGCTAGTAAGTTTCTGAATCCAGATTTGAACTCAGGAACGTGTCTTCCTTTCTCCAGACCTGAAGCTCTGCCTAATTTTTTGCCAAACTAGTACCAGTTTTCCCAGAAGATTTTTGTCAAACGGTGAGTTCTTTCTTCCTAAATTCAGATTTTTGGGTTCATCAAACATTAGATTATTGTGGTAATTTACTACCATATATTGTGTGCATAACCCATTCTAGTGATTCACCACTCTATTTCTTAGCTAGTGACAGATTGTTTTGATGTCTACTGCTTTGTAGTCTTTTTTGAAATCTATTATGGCTAAGCTTACTTTACTTCACTTTTTTTCATCTCTTGTACATATATCTTTCTCTCCAGTCATTAAGTCACCACTTTAGAGCAGCTAGGTGGCACAGTAGATAGAGCACTGACCTTTGGGAAGACCTGAGTTCAAATAAAATCTTACATCAGACACTAGATAGATGGATGGATGGATGGATGGATGGATGGATGGATGGATGGATGGATGGATGGATGGATGGATGGATATGCATTTGTATGCATGCATGCATGTATGTATATATGTGTGTATGTATGTGTATGTATTTATGTATATCTTGTCACTGGACCAAGATGACTTTGGAGGAGAGAGTGAGGTTGGTGACCTTGCACAGCCTTCCCTCACTTAAATCCAATTCAGTGCAAGTCATAACATCACCCCAATGTCATGGTCCTCTTCAAGAACAAAGGACAAACAACAACTTTAGTGCAGACTCTTATCACATAATACCTGACTATTTCAGTAGTTTTCTGGTTGATATCCCCACTTTAGGTCTTTCCCTACTCCAATCTATTTTCCACTCAGCTCTCAAAGTGATTTTCCTAAGGTGAAGGCATTATCAGGTCACTCTTCTCAATAAACTCTAGTGGCTCCTATCGCTTTCAAGAACAGATATAAAATCCTCTGGTATTTATAACTTTTACAACTTTTCCTCTTTCTATCTTTTAAGTCTTCTTATACATTCCTCTCTGGGGCAACACCTGTGTTTCTCCTGTTCCTCAAACATGAAATTCTATATTTCAATTCTGTGCCTTTTCAGTTCCATACCTGAGATTTTCTCCCTCATTAACTCTGCTTACTGACTTTTTTCAAGATTCAACTTGAATACCAATTCTTCAGAACTTCTCTACTGGTCCACAAAAATGTAATGTCTTTTGCCCGAGATTACTTTCCATTTAAGATATATAATGTATACATATACAGTTTTCTTAGTGTTTCATAAAAAGGTAAGCTCTTTAAAGACAGAGACTATGGCTTTACTTTTCTTTACATTCCCATTGCTTAGTAGAGTGTTTGAAGTATAGCAAGTTCTTAATAAATGCTTTTTGACTTTACATAAAATGGTTTGCAATACTGTTAATTATGCATTTTATAGTTCACTTTCACTTGTCAGTCTCTTTACAACTTTGCTGATATAACAGACTTGACCCTGTATTCTTCAGATTGGCTGACCACTCTAATCTGCAAGCTTCCCCTTCTACAGAGTAGCTCCAATCCAATTGGACCCAATGCTTACAGACCTTTCAGTCTTACAAAGTTACTTCCAAGAATTTATCTCAAGGAACTCATTTGACTAAACTCAGGGGGAAAATACAAAATCATCAAAGACAATAAAAAGAACAAGAGAAAGTTTGCCAAGACATAGCATGGGCTCATATGCACACAGAGACTAGGTGGGAGATAGGCACAATTGCTCAAACAGTGCTCACACAACAGAAAGGAATAGAAAGAAGGTATGTTCATTTTCTTGTACATTTACTGAGTTACCAACCAATTAGGGGACCCTTCATCATCTCACAGCACAAGCCCCCACAGCAATGAATGAGTCACATATGACCAAAAGCTGGCCTCAAGTTGCCATGCCATCAAATGGAGCTAGGAAAGATACCTCTGAGCCATTAATACAATTTTTTATTGGATTGGCTTTGATTGAATATGGTATCCATTTAAAAAATATATTTCTTCATTCTTAAAAACATATATGAAGACTACTATTATAATATTCTATTAATATGCAATGTATATCAATTAAGGTTGGTATATTAGTTTAGTACCTCTTATTCTAATCTAAATGAGTTTCGAGTTGCTAGTGTCTCCAAACTCAAAATCCTCAGAAATGTTTTATTGCAAAGAAAAACACAAACACATACACACAATACACAAAAGCATACATGCATACAAAAACCCTCTGTTGAATGTGTTGAAAAGGTGGCATTATAAAACAAAGGAAATGTCAAATATTCAACTACTTTATGGCATGTATAATTTTCTTCTTTAAGAAAAAGTCACAGAAAACTCAGAGATTTGGAAGCACAAACATAAATTTTATTTTGTTAAGATTACTATAACTAAAATGCCTAAGTGAATTCCCCATTAAGTTGCTATAAATCTTTCTCTACATAAACATGTACAGGGTTTTATTCCCACCCCATTTGCTACTTGCAGGGTGAATTATAACAGTTATTTTTTATTTTTATTTTCTTTTTGTTTTATTTTTTTAATTACATGTAAACATTTCAAACATTTACTTTCTTAAAAAAATAGAGCTAAATTCTTTTTAATTGGAGCTACAAATTCTCTCCTTCCCTCTTCCCCCCTCCTTGAGGAAGCAAGTAATTGGATTTAGATTATACATGTGAAGTCATGCAAAACATATTTCCATATTAGCCATGTTGAAAAAGAAACAGACAAAAATAAAACACAAGAAAAATATCTTTCTCTGGAAGTGGAAAGGTTTTTTCATCAGAAGTTCATCAGAATTATCATGGTTCATCATATTGCTCAGAATAGCTATATCTTTTAGAATTGATCATTTATACAATGTCGTTCTTATTGTGTACTGTTCTTCTGCTTCTGCCTACTTCATTTTACATGAGTTTGTATAAAGCTTGCCATATTTTTTCTGAAACTATCCTACTCATCATTTCTTTCTGTCTGCTTGTTTTTGTTGTTAATATTTTAATTTTTCAAATTACATGTAAAAGTAGTTAACATTTTAAAAATGTTTGTTACAAATTTTCTCCTTTCCTTACTCTCTCACCTACACCCTCCCTAAGATGATAAGCAATTGGAAATAGGTTATACACATACAGTCATGTAAAACATGTTTCCAAATTAGTCATGTGAAAAAAAACACAGAGCCCCAAAATGAAAAAAAAAACATAAAGTAAAAAATGGTATGCTTAGGTATGCAGTCAGACTATATCAGTGGTTTTTTCACCCCTCTGGAGATGGATAGCATTTTCATCACATCATAAAGAAATATCTTGTATCTTCTTATTGCTAAGAATGGTTGTCGTTCATAGTTTATCATCATCAAATATTGCTTTTATTGTGTCAAATTTTCTCCTATTTTTGTTCACTTTACTTTGAATCAGTTTATGTAAGTCTTTCCAAGATTTTCTGAAATCATCCTGCTTGCCATTTCTTAGAGCATAACAGTGTATCATCATTTGTATATACCACAACTTGTTCAGCCATTCTTTAATTGATGGGCTTTGCCTCAATTTCTAACTCTTTGTTTCCACAAAAGAGCTATCATTAATATTTTTGTACATATAGGTTCTTTCTCCTTTGTTATACTCTCTTTGGGATACAGACCTTGTAGTGATGTTTCTGGCTCAAAGGGTATGCACAGTTGGTTTGTCCTTTGGGCGTAATTCCAAACTGTTCTACAGAATGGTTGGATTAGTTCACAACTCTACCAGCAATGAAATTAGTGTCTCTGAGGTGGTACCTCAGAGTTGATTTAATTTGTATTTCCTAATCAATAGTGATTTTGAGCACTTTATATGCCTATAGATAGTTTTGATTTCTTCATCTGAAAACTGCATCCCATATCCTTTGACAATTTATCAATTGCTGAAAGACTTACATTCTTATGAATTTGCCTCAGTTCTCAACTTTGAGAAATGAGGACATTATCATAGAAATGCTGTAATAAAATTTCCCCAGTTTCCTGCTTCCTTTCTAATCTTGGTTTAATTGGTTTTGTTTATGCACAAAAAAATTCTGGGTGAGAGCATGCTATTCTCATTAATAATAATGATTACTATGTATTTTCCTTTGTCCTTCTCTCTCTCTCTCTCTCTCTCTCTCTCTCTCTCTCTCTCTCTCTCTCTCTCTCTCTCTCTCTCTCCCTCCCTTAAGATACTCTCCTTTGTTTCCCCTTCACTCTCACTTCCCTGTAGGAGAAAGTAGATTTCTGTACCCAATTGAGTGTATGTGTTATTCCCTCTTTGAGCCAAATCTGATTAAAGTAATGTTCATGTTGCTGCTGCCCTTCCACTTTCCCATCTACTATAAATTTCCTTCCTTTCTTGCCTCTTTTATGTGACAGAACTTTCCCTGTTCTTTTTCTCCCTTACCCCTTGTCCCACTATATCCTTTTTCACCACTTATTTTTTAAAATAATAACTATTTTTATTTATACTTTTGAGTTCCAAAATTTATCCCTCATTTCCTCCCTCCCCTTTCCCTCTGTGAGGTGGTAAACAATCAGATGTGGGTTATACATGT
Source organism: Dromiciops gliroides (assembly GCF_019393635.1). Taxonomy (NCBI): domain Eukaryota; kingdom Metazoa; phylum Chordata; class Mammalia; order Microbiotheria; family Microbiotheriidae; genus Dromiciops; species Dromiciops gliroides. The sequence goes on along the minus strand of NC_057863.1, from coordinate 292,239,502 downwards.
GCAATTTTGTAAAACATTACCATATTAGTCATTTTGTATAAGAAAACTTGAATAAAAGAAAAAATGAAAGAAAGTGAAAATAGCATGCTTCAGTCTGTGTTCAGTCAATATCAATTCTTTCTTTGGAGGTGGATAGTATGCTTTATCATTAGTCCTTTGAGATTGTCTTGGATCATTGTATTGCTGAAAATAGTTAAGTCATTCACAGTTCTTCATCAAAAAATATTACTGTCTCTAAACACAATGTTCTCTTAGTTCTGCTCACTTCACTATGATCAGTTCATACAAGTCTTTCCATGCCTTTCTGAAATCAACCTGCTTGTAATTTCTTATAGCACAATGATATTCCATCACCATCATATACCACAGCTTATTTAGCCATTCCATAATTGATAGGCATTCCTTTGATCTTCAATTCTTAGCCACCACAAAAAGAGCTGCTATAAATATTTTTGTACAAATAGGCCTTTTTTTTTCTCTTTTAGGAGACATCTTTAGGATATAAATCTAGCATACCACTTAATTTTTAAAGCATCCCATAATAATCAACTAACATCTTGCCTTTTGTCTATGTATACTCCTAACTGCCCTAATATCTATGATTTATAATTTCTTAAAATATGATGTCTAGACTTTTTTAAATCATGGCTTCCAGGTAGTCCAATAATTTTACATTATCTCTCTTCATTTTATTGTCCAGGTCAGTTGTTTTTCCAATGAAAATTTCATATTTTCTTATAATTTTAATTTTTCTTGGTGTCTCATGGTGTGATTAGCTTCTATTTGCCCAATTCCAACTTTTAAGGACTTATTTTCTTATTGAGCTTTTGTACCTCTTCTTAATTTGGCAAATTCTACTTTTATAAGAGTTCTCTTCGGTGGAAGTTTTTGCCTCTTTTATCATTTGTTGAATTTTCTTTTTTAAAGGAGTTATTTTCTTTGGTTTTGTGCGTGTTTGAGTGTGTTGTATGTGCATTTGCCTCTTTTACTAAACTCTTGCCTCTCTTCATAATTATCTTGGATCAGTTTAATTTATTTTCTCTAATTCTTCCTCTACCTCTCTTACTTTATTATTAAAATCCTTTTTGAGCTCTTCCTGTAATTCTTATTGTGTTTGTGTTCAAGTTACATTTTTTTTTTAACTTTCAGGCTTTGCTTGTAGCTGTTTGACATCATTGTCTTCTGAATTTGTGTCAACCTTCCTTGTTGAAAGAAATTTTTATGGTTGAGTTCTTTTATTGTTGTTGTTTGCACAGTTTTTCAGGCTATTTCTTGACTTTTTAATTTTTATGTTCAAGTTGGGCTCTGATCCTGGGGTTGAGTGGACACTGTTCCAAGCTTCAGTATTTTTTGTGCTAATGTTTTCAGCCTTAGTTCTGGGGGTCTGTAAGTTTTCAGTGTTTCTAAGGTGGTATGATCTAAAGAGAGATGCAGTCACTTCTTTCCTGGCCTGTGTTCTGGTGTATACCTAGGAAAAGACATTGTGCCCCTGCAGCCACAAACATGAGTGCTCCTATTGACCCTGGAACTGTGACCAGGTCACTTCCTCTACTACAGCAGCTAGAGTGCACCTTTCTGCCTTAGAACTTATAATAGGGCCCCTACTTGCTTATGATCAACCACTATCACTCTTCTTTGCCCTGGAACTGTGACCAGGGCCCCTCCTCCACTAAGGCCACAAGTGCTATCACCCCTTTTGGACCAGGGACTATGACTTGGGCCCCTGCTTCCCTATAGCTGCTCCACTTTGCCCTTGGAACATGATGTGGAATTGCTTCTGGGAAATGCAACAGGATTCTGAATTGAGCACCTGAAAAAGGTTCCCTGTAATCTCTCTCTCTTTTTTTTTTTTTTTTGGTAAGGCAATTAGGGTTAAGTGACTTGCCCAGGGTCACACAGCTAGTAAGTGTTAAGTGTCTGAGGCTGGATTTGAACTGAGGTCCTCCTGACTCCAGGGCCAGTGCTCTATCCACTGTGCCACCTATCTGCACCTGTAATCTCTTTTTGGAACAATTGTCAGACCCCCTTACTGTCTGTGGGCCTGGAGCTTTTGAAGTTGCTGCTGTAATCACTTCCAAGATTTTTTCTCTAGGTCTACCACCACCCAGGTGGGATAGATCTTTCCTGATAATCTCCTAAATTGCCTAGCACTGGAAAATTTTTTTTATCCTGAGTTTTGTTGACTCTGCCACCCCAGAATTAGATCTTTGGTGTTATTTTAAAGATGTTGTGAGGGAAATTTGGAAGAGTTCAGGTGAGTTCCTGCCTTTACTCTGCCATCTTGGCTTTACCCTGGAAAAAGTTATAATCCAACAGATATCAGGTGTCTGGAATTGAATATATGGTCTTAGTCATAAAAAAAAAATCTTTGTAGTTCTTTTCTAATTCTTTTTTTTTTCCCCAACCTTCAATCACCTCCTTTTTGCCTTTAGTCTTCCTGATATATAGGTTAATAAGATTTACTTTTCTCCTTTTCATCTATTCTTGAAAATTTTTATAGAATGAGGTAATTTGAATGGAAGATATATTTTAAAAGTATAATTTAAAGGAAAAAAGTTTACCTTGCTGAAATTCATTGAAGGACTTCTATGCTTTAGGATTTATTTGTTTTTCAAAGAAGCACAAAAGTAAATTAGGACTCTTCCTGAGTCCATTTAATGTGGTTAAAGTGGAACACACACACACACACACACACACACACACACACACACACACACTGAACCTACTAGTGGTAATTCAATATTTAGGGTACTCTAGTTGGAGCAATGGATAGAGGGCTGAACTGGAAGACAGGAAAATCGGAGGTCAAATATGGTCTTAGACACTTGCAAGCAGTTTGATCCTGACCAAGTCACTTAACTTCTGTCCTCCTTAGTTTCTGAATCTATAAAGTGGGGATCATATAAAGTAGAGTCATGAAGACTTGAGTTCAAATCCAGCCTCAGTCATTTACTAGCTGTGTGGCCCTGGGCATGTCACTTAACTTCTGTTTGCCTTAGTTTCATCATTTGTTAAATGGGAATAATAATACCCACTGCCTCTCAGAGGTGTTGTGAGGATCAAATGAGATATTTGTAAAGGGCACAGTTCTGGGAAGATAATAGGTGTTATACAAATGCTTATTCCCTTCCCTTTCCCCTTACTGAAAGGGGAATCTTTTAATCTTTTTAAGTCATTGAAAAAAATGAAACTACTATGTGTTTTGACTACATGATAATGGATTTTATCCTTTTAAACTGTATGGTATTAAAATCAGTGATGTTTCATCGAAATTTGACAGACTTACACTTGATACAATTTTATATATCAATTTAAAGGAGATTTTTAAAAATGTATTTTCTGGGTGGGTATAGACATATATGATAGTGTGTTAATTTCTATTATGCTCAATTTTCAAATACTTGATTTTTAATCTATTTGGGGGGAAATGAGTAAAAATTACTTACAGGATTCCAGGCAGGTCATCAGCACCTTTACTTACTCCATAAAGGCAAGAGTAGATGGTCATGTGATACAAAAATTTCAAGGATATAAAAGCACCAGATCACTCTGATTGATCACAGGAATTAGATTTGGCAAGACTTTAGAAATTGTCTTTGAATCTTTTTTTTTTTTTTTTTAGTGAGGCATTTGGGATTAAGTGACTTGCCCAGGGTCACACAGCTAGTAAGTGTTAAGTGTCTGAGGCTGGATTTGAACTCAGGTACTCCTGACTCCAGGGCGGGTGCTCTATCCACTGTGCCATCTAGCTGCCCCTGAATCTTCTATAGAACAAATCTAGGCTCATAGAGTTTAACCATCATAATCACGCTCCTTAACCCAGCCTTGGATAGTCAATACCTTCCTAACTCCCTCAACCTTCTCTTCCCTCTGATTGGAGGGTATGGAATTAAACTCTTCCTATTTTCTTTATAAAGGGCAGGGTTCTGGACTTCCTACTTTGCATTTACAGCTCTGCTTGGTTTCAACTCCATGAAACAAAATGCCCATGTGTGGTAGTCCCTGGTATTGTTCTCCTACTCCCTGACCTCTTTCTTCCTTATTTTTATATTTTCTTCCTCAACTAGACTGTAAGCTCCTTGCAGGAAGGGACTGTCTTTTTCTTATTTGTATCCACAGCATTTAGCACTATAATTGGCATGTAGTAGGCACTTAAATGTTTACTGAGTTGAATTATTGACATAGGTTTTTGAGCATTTTATATTTGAAGGTCACTGTACAAGGTCCAATGTCTAGAATTCCTTTAGCAGGGTAAAAACATTCCATTCCACAATTTGAGATAAGGTTTAAAATGAAAATAACCCTGGATTTGCCTGTGGCAATTTTCATAGAATTGAATTCACAAGAAGTTCTAAATGATTGCTGTCATCCTAAAAGTAAGTTTTGATTGGCACATACGGAAGCTAGAAGATGACCCTCCCTCTTGGGACACCTGAAGTATACCTGGGGTTGAAAAGGAACAAAAGAAAAAGAAGAAAGCACTACAGATGAAACGAAAGTACCACAGAAAGCAAGAATCTGTTTCCTAAAATAAACTTTGACTACTTCATTAATTTACCTAGGACAAACTCTGCAAGAAGAGTGGCCTGCTGTATTATCATTGGGGAATGATGTCTTTGCCAACACATTTTTCTCTCTGAAGACTAAAGGTTCCACCCTTGTTATATATTCTGTCCATGGCCCCTTAATACAAGTGACTTTACTCAGAACAGCGGACATCAACTATTTTGAATCGTTTCTTCAGTATCCTTTGCTTTGTATATACAATAACATACTCTTACAACTTCCTCCAAGGAGACTAATGTCCTGGAGGGCAGGGACTTGGGTCACTTTTTTATATGTCTTGTTTAAAGGGAAACTCAGTTGCACTATATTGACAGAGGTGGAGAGAATGGTTACCAAGGATAGCAGTGTTTAAAACTTCTTTAGCCATCACTATCATTGCTATTTAAAGAAGAATAGAGAAATATGGTGAGAGGAGGGTAAAATTTTCTTTTTCAAAGTATTACTCAGAAACTTTTAGTTAGAAAAAGCAGAATTCTAGAGATATTTACCTCAACCATGGGGTATGACTATACCTAAAGTCTAAAATTGTATTCTGACCAAAAATGGCAATTGAATTGTGAAACTTTAGGGAAATAGAAAAAAATATTTAGGGAAAGATAAGATAGTTAACAGAATAAAAAATCTCCATATTCTAAGAATTTTCCAAGGACATCAACCAGATCATGATTTAAAACCTACTTGTTCTTCCTTTTTTTGAGGGAAAATGTCTTAGCCCTTTCTAAGTTTCATGGTTTAGCTTCTTAGCATTCAATAAATGCTTGTTGAATTGAGTTGAATTGAACTTAATTGTCTGAGAGCTGGCTGACTGATTCAATGAATGAAAAACATTCATTAAATGCTTATTATGTGCCACGCAGGGTATTATATGCTGTGTATACAAATAGAAAAATTGAAATAGTCCTTGCTCTTAAGGAACTCAAATTCTAATTGTCAGAGAAAATATATAAATGAAATTTCAATTCTAGGGTAGATGGGAAGGCCCAGGTTATATCAGTAAGATGACAGTGCTAAAAGTCTCTGGGTAAGACCTATTATCCTCCTTTTCAGAAGGAATGGAGTTGATGACTCCAGTCTCATCAAAATCTTGTGAGCATTCAAGAAACCCAGATGAGTTTTGGCATTGAGATCAGGGAAAGGAAAAAGAGAAGAAAGCAAGTGCAGTTATAAATAAATATCCCTGTCTGATCATCTCAATAGGATCTGAAACTGAGAAAGCTAATAAGAACTTCACATTCTTTAACAAAGATGGCTATCTGAACAAGGGTATGGAGAATTTCATAACCATTGGTTGAGAATAATGAGGGAGGAGATCTGTAGCCTTCCTTGCAGACTAAATAAGCATAGCACCCTATTGAAGAAACAAATGTGAATACTATACTGTATCTTAGGTACAAGTTTGGCAGAAACATTTTTCCATTATTAAACAATATTTGAAGTCTCAGCATTAGTAGCTTAGAGAGAGAAATGTCCAAATTGACACAGAACTTCCCACACCCTAAGAAATATCTTTAACAAAAGACAGTCTGAAATAATTCATAAAAATATAGAATAAAGAAAAGGTCACAATATGATAAAACAATATTTTAATTTAATATTCTTCTTTGTGTAATAGAACAATAGTCACCTAATCTCTTAAAAATATTAGCTCCTCTTTGGATGATTCCTTGAAAGTATTCTTCTGGAGTAATCAAAGGAACCATCTTCCCAGTGATCAATACTCTAATCATTTCTAAATGGGAAAGAGGTTACTCAACTTGGATACGTGATAACTCATTCCTTCTGGGAATGGGGATATTTCTTTTTCCGTTTGCTTGCTAATCTTAATCCATTTTTCATTTTCTTAGCTTTTGTTATTGACCTTTTACACACTTTTCTAAAGGGAAAAGTCTACAAAGGTCTTTAGACTGTGGATACATTTATTTCTTAATATTTTTGGTTAAATTCAAAAAGTTTTAATATGCGTCCACGACCTCCAGTTAATAGAGAACTGAATAAGAATTAGCTCTGAAGATTGCACTTCATCTGAGGATAATTAAGGCATGGAGGGGAACTAGAAAAATGAGACTTACAAAGGACAATTATAGTTGTCCTTTTAGCAGGCTGAAAGAGTTTGAGTTCTCTCTGCAGGAGAGGGGTTTCCTAACCATGACATTAGTACCCAAGTAGATATTGGAGTGGCTGAAAGAGTTATATAGTCGAGAAACTAGGGCACAAATTCAGAGTAGAGGAGGTGCCAAGGAAGCAGAAGTTGAAAAATAATTCCTTACAGTGAACAAAAATGAACAATGAATGTTGTGGATTAAATACAACAGAAACAAGCCTAATAAAATTATTATATTATAGTATTAGAGAAATGAGTTACCCCTTCATATGTAAGCCCTGGTTATCCATATTACCTTAATGTGGATCTCCAACATCCAGTAACTGTATAATCACTGACAATATATGTCTATATCTAAAGGAAAATTAGCCTAATATGTATGAGGAGAATATTGTTCTATTATTGCTATCATACTCCTATATAAATAAAATCTCATTTTTTGTGAGACAATATGTTTTAATGAGTAGAGAGTAGACTTCAAATTGTGAATACCTGTATTCAAGTCCAACTCTGACACATACCTGCTATATTAAGCTGGGCAAAGCATTTAGCCTCCAAAGGGCCTTATGAGACACAAAGGAAATAATGGATATAAAGCATTTTGGAAACCTTGAAGACCTATATATGTGACCCTGGGAAAGTCACTTAACCCTCATTGCCCCACAAATACGCACACACATACACACACACACACACACACACACCCCTATATAAATGCTTGTTGTGGTTTTTATTACTATTACACAGTCAATAGGCCTATAGACTAATGATGACTTCATTTCCTGAGCCTTCTACTCCTTCTGAGCTCAAGAAATGTTGATAGAGGAATGCAGGGCTGTGATAAAGCAATACATTGATCCTTGACTTATGTGGATAGGATTTTGGATATGTAAATAAATGTTCACACTGAAAACTCAACAATGGGTCTCACAAGCCAGTTGGTGGCTCATGCCTGCCCTGAATGTGTTAGCAACACTCTAAGACTGTAAGTTACAAAGAAATGCTAATTTATATTTGCAGAGGGAGCTCCCTCTTGCCAGACCACCTTATTATCAATGGAATCCCAGACCTAGTCTTATCCCTAGCCCTGGTCATTAGTGAAATATATTATCTGTCTGACTGGTAAAATTAATATTAGTGGGGGCTTGTGAGCAATAACTTGGAGAGGACTCTGACATACAAAATGCCTAGACCTAGAAAATAACTAACTAGGAGCTTATAAATGAGAATGGCCCCAGGGAAAACATGTTTATCACCAATACCAAACTCAGTACCTTAAATAGAATAGCCATTTAATATTTGTTGAAATCTATAATCTTTTCAACTATATATTTTAAATTATTATAAAATATGTATGTATGTATATTCTACCACTTTCCAGTCTCTTCACTCCTACTCACATAGTGCTGAATGAAATGAGAAAATCATGAAATAATGCTTACTGGATTCACTACAAATTTATGCTACATAATCTCAACTGGGCTTTCATTATGTCAAGGTATTACTTTTTATATCTCTAAAATTAACTCACTATGCCTCTCACCACAACAGTTTTTCTAGTCTTTTTTATCCCACCTGAAAATTCTTATAAATTGGGGGCAGCTAGGTGGCGCGGTGAATAAAGCACCAGCCCTCGATTCAGGAGGACCTGAGTCATATCCGGCCTTAGACATGTGACACTAACTGTGTGACCCTAGGCAAGTCACTTAACCCCCATTGCCCCGCAAAAAAACAAAAACAACAACAACAAAAAACTTCTTATAAATCCTTCTCCCCTTACCCTCTCATCTGAGAAAGTTCTCATATTTTACTAAAAATTTAAGACCATTCACTAAAAGAGCTCTCTTATTCCCATCTTATCTCACATCATTCAGATACCTTCTACCATAACTTCCTTTTTCACTCCTGTTTCACATGATGAGATGGCCTTCCTTACCAAGGCAAACCCCTTTACATGCATAAGTGTTTCCATTCAATTATCTTCTCCAGTAGTTTGCCTCAGCAGTCAACCTCATTGTTACTTATTTTCAACCTGTCACTGTCTACTGACTGTTTCTCTACTGCCTACAAATATGTCCACGTCTCTGCCATTCTCAAAAACGAACACTTGATCTGTAGATCTCCAATGCATATCATCCCATGTCTCTCCTCCTTTCTGTCAGTAAGTCAGTAAGCATTTATTAAGCTTTTACTATGTGCCAGGCACTGTACTAAAATTTGAGGAAATAAAGAGAGGAAAAAGATAGTCCTGATATTAGATGAGAGGAGTTCACAATCTAATTGGGGAGATAGTATGAAAACAACTATATATGAACAAATTATATATAATAAAAGAAAAAAAACTAGCAGAGGGAAAACACTAGAATGAAAAGGTTTCCTGTAGAAAATGGGATTTTAGTTGAGATATGAAGGAAATAATGGAAGCCAGACGTTCCAGATGATGAATGAGAACATTCTAGACATGGTGAATAGCCAGAGAGAATGCCTGGAGTTGAGTGTTTTGTTCACGGAAGAGCAGAGGGCAGCATTACTAGATCAAAGAGCGAATGGTGGGGAGTAAGGTATAAGAACAATGGAAAGGTAGAAGATGCTAGGTCATGAAGTGCTTTAAATATAAAACAGAGGATTTTGTATTTGATCCTGAAAGTGATATGGTACCACTGTTGTTTATTGTGTATAGAAGGAATATGGTGGTTAGGTTTTGTAAATAAATTCTTTGAGCAAGCTATCTACAATTAATATTTCAACCTCTTTTTCATTTACTCCCTTCAAATGTATAGACTGGCTTACTGAACATTCATTTAACTGAATTTTCTTTCTCCAAAGTTAAACATGAGCACAATTTTCAAATCTAATGGTCATTTTTTAGTCCTCATATATCTTGAATTCTCTGCATCCTTTGACACTAAATCTTTAATAATTTCTTATCTATTAGATAAGTCTGTATCCTGTAAGACTGTATCCTGGTTTTTCTCCTATATGCTAGACCTTTTCTCAGTCACTACTGCTGGATATTAATCCAAGAAGCATTCACTAATACTGATTGTCCCAAAGGTCTTTCGCTTAGATCCTCTTCTGTTCTCCCCCATACTGTTTCACTCAATGATGTCATCAGCTCCCATGGATTTGATTGTCATCTCTAGACTGATGATTTTCAGATCTGTCTGCCCTGACCTATAGTCTAAAATCTCTGCCTATTGAACATCTTGTACTGGATCCCTTATAAACATCTTAATTTTGATGTCCAAAATAGAATCATTACCTTTAAACTCAAATTATCCTTTTTTTCCCTAACATCCCTATTATCCCTCTAAATAGAGGGGCCTACCATCTTCATAGTAAAACAAATTCTCAACTTCAGCATCATTCTCAACTTCTCACTCTCTCTGACTCTTCCAAAAAAGTTTCTACTCAGCTGTAAAATTAATTTTCCTAAAAAGAAAAAAAAGTTGTGATCATGTCACCCCACTATTCAATGAACTCTAGTTGTTCACTATCCACTCCAGGATCAAATATAAATCTTCTGTTTTATATTTGAATCCCTTCATAATTTGTCCCCTTTTTAACTGTTTAGTAATCTTACACTATACACATTCTCAACTACTCTGTGATTCAGAGACACTGATCTGACTGTCTTTTCCAGAGCAAAGTACTCCATCTCCCAATTATAACCATTTATTTTTACTTCTTGTTCCTTATACCTAAAATTTCCTACCTCATCATCTTTGCATCTTAGATTTCCTGCCTTCTTTCAAGTCTTAGCCAAAACCCTCCTTTTACACGTAGCATTTCCTGATACTCTGTAATGCCTTTTCCTTCCCTTTGTTGATTATCACCAATTTATTCTGTACATTTATTTTCAAGTTGTTTCCCCTATTAGACTGTGAATTCCTTGTGAAAGAGGGACTTTCTTTTGATTTTTTTTGTTTCTCCAAAGCATAGCACAGAGACTGAACACATAGTATGCACTTAATAAATGACTGTTGACTGACTGATTTTTCAAAACTTTTCTTTTTATTACCTTATTTCTCACTGGTTTCCAGAATTCACTTACTGCATCAAGAAAACTGGTGACCTTGTTATCCTACAAAAAGTCTTTTCTTATCTTTGTATCTCTGTTCATGTCATTTTCCATACACAGCCCCCTAACCCACCATATTGCAGGACCCAATAACTCTTGTTTCTCATGCCACATTGGTAACCTCTGCCCCTCTGATTGAAGGGTAGCACAATAATCTGGTCAGTTTAATCACAGGGAACAAGACAGATTTTTTTTAATAATAAACATTTTTATTTAAAGTTTTGAGTTCCAAAAAAGGAGCCAAGATGGCAGAGAAGCCAGAAAGGTGCCTGACCTCTCCTGAGTTTCCCTCAAAAACAATATTAAATCAAGCCTCTAAACAGATTCTGAAACTATAGAACCTACAAAAAAATAAAGAGACAATCTTCCAACTTGAGATAATTTAGAAGACTTCAGGAAAAATTGGTCTCATTAGGATGAAAGAGGAGCATAGTGCAGCTCAGTGCAGTCCAGCACTGCGCGGGTCTGGGCAAGTCAGCAGGAGGCTCTCGGCCATAGCACCGATCAGCAGCTCAAGCTTCTTGGTCCTGGCTCAGCAGGCTGGTGAGGAAGCAGACCAGTAGTGCAACCCACCAGCCCCTGATGAAAGGGCAAACTGCCAGCTAGAAAATCACCACAGGACAGGCACAACTAGGCCAAGCCATCCCAGCGCAGGGAACAAGCCTGGGGAGGTAAACAATCTGAAAGCTACAGAGGCCTCAAAGCAGAAAGTCAGTGACCAGGACCCTATTGCCCAGCACAAGAAACTTGCAACAGTAGTCCCTGTGCCCCAGGAGCAGACCTCAACTTCAAAAGTAAAAAAAAAAAAAGAAAAGGCTACGATATGAATAGGAAACAGAAAAGGACCCTTACCACTGAGAGTTTCTATGGTTATAAGAAAGACCAAAACACAAACTCAGATGAAGAAAATATGTCAAAATGCCTACATGTCAAAATGCCTTCCCTCAAGGGGGAAGATGATCATGATCAAAAAAAAAAAGAGTCTAGACACCATATTCCAGGAAATTATCAAGGAGAAGTGTCCTGATATTGTAGAGTCAGAGGATAAAAGAGTCATTAAAGTTTTGAGTTCCAAATTTTATGCCTCCTTCCCTCCCTTCCCTCTCTACTCCCTGAGGTGTTAAGCAATTGGATATAGGTTATACATCTGCAATTATGTAAAACATTATTATATTAGTCATTTTGTATATAAAAACTTGAATAAAAGAAAAAAAGAAAGTGAAAAAATAGCATGCTTCAGTCTGTGCTCAATCAATATCTTTACTTTATTTGAAAGTAGATAATATGTTCCATCATTAGTCCTTTGGGATTGTCTCACCTCATTGTATTGCTTAGAATAGCTGTCATTCACAGTTCTTCCCCAAACAATATTGCTGTCACTGTGCACAACATTTTCTTGGTTCTACTCACTTCAATACATATATGTGTGTGTGTGTGTGCGTATGTATGTATGTATATGTGTATATATATACATACACATATAAATATACATATATACATACTGTGTGTGTGTGTGTGTGTGTATATATATATATATATATATATATATATATATATATATATATATATATATATTCCATCACAATCATATACCACAGCTTGTTTAGCCATTCCCCAGTTGATGACCATTCCTTTGATTTCCAATTCTTAGCCACCACAAAAAGAACTGCTATAAATGTTTTTTATACAAATCAGTATTTTTATGTTTTGGGGGATTTCCTTGGGATATAAACCTAGCAGTGGTATTGCTGGATCAAAAGGTATGTATAGTTCTATGGCCCTTTGGGCATAGTTCCAAATCACTTTCCAAAATGGTTGGACCTTTTCACAACTCCACCAACAGTGGATTAACATCCCAGTTTTCCCACATCCCCTCCAACATTCTATAGTTTCCTTTTTTGTTATATTTGCCAATCTGATAGGTGTGAGGTGAGGTGATAGCTCAGAGTTGTTTTAATTTGCATTTCTTTGATTAATAGTGATCTAGAGAATGTTTTCATATAATTATAGATTCCTTACTCCCTGTTTATATGCTTTGACTATTTATAAAATGTAAAATGACTTCTGTTTTTATAAATTTGACTCAGTTCTCTATATATTTGAGAAATGAGGCCTTTATCGGAGATACTTGTTTCAAAAATTCTTTCCTAGTGTTCTGCTTCCCTTACAATCTTGGTTACATTAGTTTGTGCAAAAACTTTCAAATTTTATACAATCAAAATTATCTATTTTATATTTTATGTTGCTCTATATTTCTTTTTTGGTCCTAAATTCTTCCTCTGTCCTTAAATCTTACAGATAAACCATTCCATGCTCTTTTAATTTGCTTATGGTATCACCCTTTATGTGTAAATTATTCACCCATTTTGACCTGATTTTAGTACACACTATAAGATGTTAGTCCATACCTCATTTCTGCCATACTGTTTTCTAGTTTTTCTAGCATTTTTTGTAAAATAATGAATGTTTTTTCTAACATCTTGGATCTTTGGATTTATCATATACTATATTACTATAGTAATTAACTATAGTGTAATTTATACATATCCTATTCCACTGATCCTCCAATTTCTTAGCCAGTACCAGCTTGTTTTGATAATTACTGAACAAGATAGATATTGACTCATACATCTTCTCATTTCCTGCCTGGCTGTGCTTATTTTGGAATTTTTTTTCTTTCTCTACCATTCCCCCACATAGTGCACCTCCATCCTCTAACCACTACTGTTTATCCTTCTTTCATGTATTATCATCCCCCATTAGACCATAATGTCCTTGAAGACAAAGAGTGCATTCAATTTCTAAAAATTTGTATCTCCAATTATAATATATGGCACATAGTAGGCACTTAATAAATGTTTCTTGATTATTGAGGCTTTGAGGAGGCCTGAGAGGTAATTTAGTTCAAATCCTGCATTTTATAGTTGAGGAAACTGATGCTAAACAGTTAAAGTTATTCACCTATCACATAGCTAGTAAGTAGCAGTATGGTTTTTTGACTCCTTTTCCTATATCTTTCCATTATACCATGGTTACCTATAAGTGATTTACCCACTTACCAGGTCACATAGGTATTAAATAAAAGAATTGGGATTTAAGTCCATTTCCATTATATTGTTCTGCCTTTCCTATACATCATTCTTCCTCTCCTCTCTTCTCCTGTCCTCTCCTTTCTTCTTTTCTTTTCTTTTTCTAAAAGTCTATCTATTATTTGGAGAACAACTCATATCCTATAACTGTAATGAAGTCCTTCCCATTTTTTTTCTCAAAGAAGGTCCTAAAGAACTGTAAGCTATATTATACAACTTACTATTTGTATTCTATCTTATTTTGCTTCATGTGTCTTTGTCTTGACTATAAATAGTGGTTTGTGCTTCTTAGTTTCCTGCACAGAAACTAGACATCTGGTAGAGCAATGGATAATGTGCTAGGCCTTGAGTCAGGAAGATCTTAATACAACTCCAGTCTCAAACACTTAGTAGCTGTGATATGCTGAACAAGTCCCTAAACCTCTGTTTGTACCAGTTTCTTCAACGGTAAAATGGGGATAATGATAACCCATATCTTGTAGGGTTGTTATGATGATCAAATGAGATAATATTTATAAAAAGTGCTTAGCACAATACCTGGAACATAGTAGGTACTATGTAAATGCTTATTACCTTCCCTACCTTTTCCTACAGGACTTAATAAATTATAGAGTAGTAGAATCATAGATTAATAAGGACTTGGTGATCTTATAATTCAAAACCATTCTCCCTGGTTTTAACAAAAAAAGAACCTATGTCTTGAAGAAGTAAATTGACCTGAGGTGATAAAGTGATTAAGAGATAAGCCATGATTAAAGTCTCCTGTCCTTAACTCTTAGGCATTTTTTTCAACACTTGCTCCCTTCTGTCTCCTTTATTGTTAATTCTCATTACATTCATCATTTTTAAAGTTTTATGATGCATTTTGTTCTTACATTGCTGTCTTTCTGAATTACAAACTCTCCTACCTCCTGAATCTTGGTGATCTTTCCCTTGTAACATAGAAAAACAGTTCAACAAATCCAAGTGACAGAGTAATCCCATCTGACAACATACACAACATTCCACAAACAGATTCTTCCACCTCTCCACTGAAAAGAAGAACTTTAATTTCCCTTCCTCTTCTTGAGGGCCTAATCTGATCATTATAATTGTATTCATAACTTCTATTCAATTAATGCTAACATAATTACCTTTTTTAAATTGATTTAAGAAACTTGTGCATATAATCTTTCAATGGAGCCATTTTAGCAGTTAAGGTAAATATTTAAATAAAATAAAACCAATTTCAATTAGGTCACACGATAATAGGACACCTGTAGAACCATATGATTTTTAAAGTACTTTATTCAGGAAGCAAACACTGGTAAAGAATAATATAGGGCCAAAAAAGAATATAAGGAAAAGGAGTGTGTGTCAATATTGCAGATCATGTGCTTTCACTCAGAAAGGATTTCACATCATACAGGACTCAAATTTGAACTTTTTTTTTAATCAAGAAGAGTATCTCGATAAGAGGCTGAGGCATCTGCTTATCCTTTCTCCCAGGACAGAATCTGTCACAGAAGCCATGCTACTATCATCAAACATGAATACAGTTTGTTCCAGCGTTGTGTTGTAAAAAGAGAGCAAGTGTGTGTCAACAGGACAGATTTTCCCCAGTGAAAAGGAGAGAGGGAGGAAAGGATAGAGGGAAATCTTTCATCCTGTCAAGGCCTCTTCATCAAAATTCTAATCACATGGCTTTCATTTCAGACCCCTCCATGCTCCTCTGATTTTATACTTCTTTCCCTCTTTCCTTTTTGTCCTGATTTATCTATGTACAATACTCATTGCTACTTTTTCCTTTCTTTTTTCCAATCAGCTCCTATAATTTCAGTATCCCTGTGTCACCACAATTACTTTTTTGCTTAATGGGTCCTTACCTTCTTCCTATGAGAAAGAGGACAATGGTGAAAAGAAATTGGCATTTCAGAGCCCAAACTGAAAAGTATCACTGCATCTGAGAGATGTTCTACTCAGAATATAGATATACAATGCAGGATGACTAGGGGGTAATCTGGATATTCATTAGTTTTACTTCTAACTACAAAGATGATAGTAAAACAACAACATGATAATGGGGAACATTTAATTGGAAAGACAATCCCTATGAAAAATGAAACCTCAGAATCTCTATTCAAGATTTAAGATTTTCTGACACTCAAAATGATAATTCATGGTCCCCACAGATGTATTTAGTTTTTCTCTAGTCAGTAATCAACAGGAATATAAAAAAGGTTCCAAATTGCTATTAACAAGAGAACATTAAATTAAAACTAAGATTCTACCTCACACCCATCAAATTGGTCAAGATGCAAAAGATAAATGACAAGTTTTGGAGAGGTTGTGGGAGGACAAGCACATTAATGCACTACTGGTGGAGTGATTCATGTATTCTAGAAATGAATTATACTGAAAAAGTCACAAAATCACAAATACCTTTTGACTCAGTGGTACTACAATTAGGCGTATACCAGGAAATCAAAGAATTAGCGAAAGGACTAATATATGAAAAAAATGTTTATAGCAACAGTTTTGTTTTTGTAGCATGGAAAATAAAGCAATATGAGCATCAATCTCCTGGTGAATGGCTGAACAAATTATGATATATTAATATAATGAAATATTATTGTGTCATAAAATATGACAAAAGTTGTGAATTTAAAAAACCTGAGTAGACTTGTATTGAGGGAATGTACAAAGTAGTGAGAACCAGGAAAATTAGGTATTCAGTGGCCATAACAATGAATGGTTAACAGCAGTGAAAGACTTAAGAACTATGATCAACGCAATCACTAATCACAGCAACAAAAGACTGATGACAAATTATACTTCCCCCATCTTCATGCAAAATGTGAGATAAATTTTCAGATATGAGAAATGCATGGTTTTGTTTTGTTTGATTATATTGACTTATTATAAGGGAGGGCTTTTATATTTCTTTTGAGTAGGGAGACTTATCAGGAAAAAAGGAATTTTGAATGCTAGTGTTACCAAAAAAGGGGGGGGGGAGGGAAGGGAAGGGAAGGGAAAAGATAATGAAACATTTTTAAATCCTCAGAAAAGAGCAGGAGAAAGTTAAAAAAACACCAGTAGGGGCAGCTAGATGGCGCAGTGGTTAAAGCGCCGGCCCTGGATTCAGGAGTACCTGAGTTCAAATCTGGCCTCAGACACTTGACACTTACTAGCTGTGTGACCATGGGCAAGTCACTTAACCCCCATTGCCTAAAAAAAAAACAAAACAGTAAAGGCAAGTTAAATTGAGTATGTTTTAAAAAAACAAGTGCATACTATAGAGATTCATGCTATCATACAAAGACATCTTTTTCTGTTTTTTTATAAGGAAAAATCATGTTTGAAAAGAAAAAAGGAAAGTTTTAAAGAAATAAGAGTTTATCTCTCGACATCATTATGGAATCACCTGTACTGAGGGAACAAACACAAGGCAAAAGAATCAACTAGGTCTCTGAAACCACACTCACCTAGATATGTACAGCTCAGTGGATAGAGTGACAGGCCTGAAGCAAGAAAGACTCATCTTCCTGAGTTCAAATCCAATCTCAGACACTTATATCTGTGTCACCCTGGACAACTCACTTAGCCCTGTTTGTCTCAGTTTCCTCATCTGTAAAATGTGTTGGATAAGGGAATGGCAAACCACTCTAGTATTTTTTACCAAGAAAAACCCCAAATGGAACCATAAAGAGTTGGACAGGATGGAAAAAGCACTAAACAACAAAAAAGATAAGCACATGTTCTTGCTGTCATTTCTGAGCAGCCTCAAATGCTACTAGTGGTGGACAGAAGCAGACACCATTACTGTCCTTTCTTCTTTAATTTAAATTTTTTTTTTTTTGCAGGGCAATGAGGGTTAAGTGACTTGCCCAGGGTCACACAGCTAGTAAGTGTCAAGTGTCTGAGGCTAGATTTCAACTCAGGTCCTCCTGAATCTAGGGCCAGTGCTCTATCCACTGCGCCACCTAGCTGCCCCCTGTCCTTTCTTCTTTATGAAAAAAAAAAAAGTGACAGCTATGAGAGTCCCAAACCACACATTCAAAAGAGGTAAGAGGAAAGAAAATAGAAGTTGTTCTTTCAAGTCTATGGAAGGTATTATACTGCTTAGTGGCCAATACTCTTGGATACAACCTCTCATCACAGTGTGGCACATGAGGTCAGAAACCTTTGGTTGTGAATGCTGTTTATCAAGAGGCCCAACCATGAGGAAAAAAACCATTATCACTCTTTAGAAATGATATGATGGTATACTTAGTAAATCCTAGAGAATCATCTAAAAAACTATTTGAAATAAATAAGAACATTACCAAAGTTTCAGGATGTAAAATAAAACCAAATAAACCATCAGCATTTCTATATATTACCAACAAAGCCCAGTAGCAAGAGATAGAAAAAAAAATCCATTTAAAATAACAGTAGGGGGGGGCAGTTGGGTGGTGTAGTGGTTAGAGCACCAGCCCTGGAGTCAGGAGGACCTGAGTTCAAATCCAGCCTCAGACACTTAACACTTACTAGCTGTGTGACCCTGGGCAAGTCACTTAACCCCAATTGCCTCACCAAAAAAAAAACATTAAAAAAATAACAGTAGGCAATATAAAATATTTGGGAACATACTTACCAAGACAAACCCTAGAGTTATATGAATACAATTACAAAACACTTTTCACACAAATAAAGTTAAATCTAAATAATTGGAAAAATGTCAATTGCTCATAGGTAGGCTGAGTTAACATAATAAAAATGAGCTAAATTAATTTATTTATTCAGTGCCATACCAAACTACCAAAAAATTATAGAGCTAGAAAAAATAATAACAAAATTCATCTAGAAGAACAAAAGGAGGGGCAGCTAGGTGGCACAGTGGATAAAGTACTGGCCCTGGATTCAGGAGGACCTGAGTTCAAATCCAGCCTCAGACACTTGACATTTACTAGTTGTGTGACCCTGGGCAAGTCACTTAACCCTCATTGCCCCGCAAAAAAATAAAAAATAATAAAGGATATATGATTTAGACATAAAAGATGATACCATAAGCAAATCAGGAGACCAAGAAATAGTTTACCTGTCAGATCTATGAGAAGGGAGGAACTTATGCCCAAGCAAGAAGCAAAGAACAATATGAAATGTAAAATAGATCATTTTGGTTACATTAAAAAGATTCTGGGGATTTATACCAGGAATGCAGGGCTGGTTCAACATTAGGAAAACTATTAACATAATCAACCACATCAATAAGAAAACCAACCAAAATCATATGATTATCTCAATAGATGCAGAGAAAGCTTTTGACAAAGTACAGCACCCATTCCTAATAAAAACACTAGAGAGTTTAGGAATAGGGGGAGCTTTCCTTAGAATAATAAACAGTATCTACCTAAAGCCATCAGCAAGTATTATATGCAATGGAGATAAATTAGAGGCCTTCCCAATAAGATCAGGGGTGAAACAGGGATGTCCATTATCACCCCTATTATTTAATATTGTTCTAGAAATGTTAGCTTTAGCAATCAGAGAAGAGAAGGGAATTAAAGGAATTAGAATAGGCAAGGAGGAAACAAAACTATCACTCTTTGCAGATGATATGATGGTATACTTAAGGAATCCTAGAGAATCAACTGAAAAATTACTTGAAACAATTAACAACTTTAGCAAAGTAGCAGGATATAAAATAAATCCACATAAATCATCAGCATTTCTATACATGACCAACAAAGTCCAGCAGCAAGAGATAGAAAGAGAAATTCCATTTAAAGTAACGGTAGATAATATAAAATACTTGGGAGTCTACTTGCCAAGACAAACCCAGGAACTCTATGAACACAACTACCAAACACTCTTCACACAAATCAAATCAGATCTAAATAATTGGAAAGATATCAATTGCTCATGGATAGGCAGAGCTAATATAGTAAAAATGACAATACTGCCTAAATTAATTTACTTATTCAGTGCCATACCAATCAGACTTCCTAAAAATTATTTTATACAGCTAGAAAAAATAATAACAAAATTCATCTGGAAAAACAAAAAATCAAGAATATCCAGGGAAATAATGAAAAAAAATTCACAGGAAGGTGGGTTAGCAGTACCAAACCTGGAGCTTTACTATAAAGCGGCAGTCATCAAAACTATCTGGTACTGGCTAAAAAATAGAGTGGTGGATCAATGGAATAGGCTAGGCTCAGGAAATGCAGTAGTAAATGACACTAGTAATGTAGTGTTTGATAAACCCAAAGACTCCAGCTTCTGGAATAGGAACTCAGTATTTGACAAAAACTGCTGGGAAAACTGGAAGATAGTATGGCAGAAATTAGGCATAGACCAACATCTTACACCTTATACTAAAATAAGGTCAAAATGGATACATGATTTAGATATAAGAGGTGATACCATAGGTAAATTAGGAGAGAAAGGAATAGTGTGCCTATCAGATCTTTGGAAAGGAAAACAGTTTTTGACCAAACAAGAGATAGAGTATATTATAAAATGCAAAATGGATGATTTTGATTATATTAAATTAAAAAATTTTTGTACAAACAGAAGCAATGCATCCAAAATTGGAAGGGAGGCAGAAAGCTGGGAAACAATTTTTGAGGCCAGTGCTTCTGATAAAGGCCTCATCTCTAAAATATATAGGGAATTAAATCAAATTTATAAGAATCCAAGTCATTCCCCAATTGAGAAATGGTCAAAGGATATGAACAGGCAGTTTTCTGATGAAGAAACCAAAGCTATCTATTCCCATATGAAAAAATGCTCTAAATCTCTAATGATTAGAGAGATGCAAATTAAAACAACTCTGAGGTACCACCTGACACCTATCAGATTGGCTAAAATGACAAAAAAGGAAGATAATAAATGTTGGAGAGGCTGTGGGAAAATTGGAACACTAATGCATTGTTGGTGGAGCTGTGAGCTGATCCAACCATTCTGGAGAGCAATTTGGAATTATGCCCAAAGGGCAATAAAGCTGTGCATACCCTTTGACCCAGCAATCCCACTTTTAGGTCTTTTGCCCAAAGAAATTATGGAAGGGGGAAAGGGACCCACATGTACAAAAATATTTATAGCTGCTCTTTACGTGGTAGCAAGGAATTGGAAGTTGAGGGGGTGCCCATCAATTGGGGAATGGCTGGACAAGTTGTGGTATATGAATACAATGGAATACTATTGTGCTGTAAGAAATGATGAGCAGGAAGAGTTCAGAGAAACCTGGAGGGTCTTACGTGAGCTGATGATGAGTGAGATGAGCAGAACCAGAAGAACATTGTACACAGTATCATCAACATTGAGTGTTGACCTACTGTGATGGACTATATTCTTCTCACCAATGCAATGGTACAGAAGAGTTCCAGGGAACTCATGATAGAAGAGGATCTCCAAATCCAAGAAAAAAAAAGAAAGAAAGAACTGTGGAGTATAGATGCTGATTGAACCATACTATTTCTTTTGTTTTGGGTGCTGTTGTTTTTTTTCTTTCTTTCTATTTTGAGGTTTTGCATCACTGCTCTGATTCTTTCTCTTGTAACAGGATTAATGCAGAAATAGGATTAATGTTATTATGTGTATATATATGTGTGTGTGTGTGTATATATATATATATATGTATATGTATAGAAATATATAGATATAACCTATATCAGATTACCTGCTGTCTAGGGGAGGGGGGAGGGAGGGGTGGGAGGGAGAAAAATCTGAAATTGTAAAGCATGTATAAACAAAAGTTCAGAACTATCTTTACATGTAATGGAAAAAATAAAATACCTCATACATTAAAAAAAAAGATTCTGCACAAATAAAACCAATATAATCAAGATTAAAAGGAAAGCAGAAAGCTGGGAAACTTTTTTTATAGCAAGTATCTCTGATAAAGGCTTCATTTCTCAAATATATAGAGAACTGAGTCAAATTTATAAGAATACAAGTCATTCCCTAATTGGTAAATGGTCAAAGGATAGGAATAGGCAGTTTTCAGATGAAGAAATCAAAGCTATCCCTTGACATATGAAAAAATGCTCTAGGGGGCAGCTAGGTGGCACAGTGGATAAAGCACTGGCCCTGGATTCATGAGACCTGATTTCAAATCCAGCCTCAGACACTTAAGACTTACTAGCTGTGTGACCCTGGGCAAGTCACTTAACCCTCATTGTCCTGCAGAAAATTTTTAAAGAATTAAAAATTAAAAAAAAACACAAAAAAATGTTCTAAATCACTATTGATTAGAGAAATGCAAATCAAAACAACTCTGAGGTACCACCTCATTTCTATCAGATTGGCTAATATGACAAAAAAGGAAAATGATAAATGGGGGAGACTATGTGGGGAAAATCATAACACTAATGCATTGTTGGTGGAGTTGTGAACTGATTCAACCATTCTGGAAAACAATTTGGAATTATACCCAAAAGGCTCTAAAACTAGGCACACCCTTTGATCCAGCAAGACCACTTCTAAGTCTTTATCCCAGAGAGATCACAAAAAAGGGAAAAGGGCCAACATGTACAAAAATATTTATAGCAGTTCTTTTTGTTGTGGCAAAGTATTGGAAAGTGAAAGAAAGTCCATTATTTGGGGAATTGCTGAACAAGTTGTGGTAACAATGATCAAGATGCTTTCAAAAAAACTTGGAAAGACTTACGTTAACTGATACAGAGTGAAGTAATCAGAACCATGAGAACATTGCACATAATAACAGCAACATTGTGCAATAACCAATTATGTTAGACTTAGCTCTTCTACATAATACAATGATCAAAGACAATTCCAAAAGACTCATGATAGAAAATGCTATCTACATCAAAAGAAAAAACTATGGCATCTGAATGCAGATCAAAGCATACTATTTTTACTTTTTTTTTTACTTTCTCATGTTTATATTCCCTTTTCTAATTCTTCTTTCACAACATGACAAATGTGGATATTTATTTAACATGATTGTCTATGTATAAACTATTTCAGATTGCTTTCTCTCTTAGGGAGGAGAGGGAGAATAGGAGAATAATTTGAAACTCAAAATCTTATAAAAATTGAATGTTGAAAACTATCTTTACATAAAATTGGAAAAAAATCAAATACTATTGAGTACTACTACTAGTACTACTACTACTAGTAGTAATAATAATAAATAGGCCCAAACTCATCTTGCTGAAAATGTCCTGGATAAAGACAGTGATAGCATGTTATTAGAAAAAGGCCAGGGAATCTCAATTTAATCTATACATATTTAATGGATTTCCTACAACCCAGAAAAGGTGGGGAGAATCCCCTTGTTACTACATTTACAAATATAATTTTTTATTATACATTATATTTTAAACTATTTTAGATAAGTTCTTACAGATAGCAAATGCCTGGATAGGTGATTTTTCCAAGGGTAACACAAAGAGAACTTTTAAACTCTGATAGTCCACAAAAGGAAAGAACAGAAGACAGCAGTTTGTTTTGATGACCTTATAAATGTTAAAGAGATGAGCATTTAATTACCCAGATGTTACTCCATGTTAAATTACATTAAAGTAGCTTTGTTTCAGGGAAAACTCATATATTTGTTATTTTATGCAAAAAATTATAAAACATTAGGAAATGATGTAATCAATTCCCAGGAGTTCTTTTTTTTTTTTAATCTGCCAAACACACTGAAGTGGGTCCCAAATATTATATGGAAAATTGATGTGAAATAATATTTTAATTATGTTTTGATTTTAATTTAATTTAATTTAGAAAATTTTAAAGGATAGGAGCATTGAATTGAGAATCTTTTTAAAAAATCCTGTCTTATTTCAAAAAACACTTTCTTTTTCAACTGGCAAACATGTATTGCAATATTTTTATTTATTTGAATTATGAATGCTCACCAAGTGGTTAGCAGCAGATGGACCAACTTAGTTTATCACATTAAATATGGAGTTGCCTATTCTGAGCTAATGTGTTAATATAATCTAGGAGATTTAACCATAAAGGCAGTTATAGCTAATCAACTGGAGCCAGTCTATATGAGGAAAATGGTGCTTTTCCAAGGTTATACAGGTGTGAGACAAATGAAAAACCTAACAGTTTCTGAGTAGTTAATAATCAATGTATTAATTAGGGTAGCTGATAATCAATAAATTGACCGTAACTAGTTTCTCTTGGTAACCAAAGACAAAACCATGGAAATCACTGAATATTTAAATAAATGCTTTTGGAGAAGGGGGTGCTCCTGATAGGTGATCAACACTGATTGGAGAACAATTAAGGCAGGGTGGACTGAGTGGAAGGCTTTCAGCTCCTCCTTCTAAGAACATGGTTTGATCAGGAGACTCAGCCAAATCAAGCAATCTGGAAAAAGGAATTAATCTCTACTAGGACCACTGTGGTTGACTTTTCTCCATTATGAATGGGGTTACCCTAAACTCCAATAGAAGGCTATAAGAACATAGGCTTAATGTTTGGGGGCTGGAATTCACCTTGATTAGATTCTATTTACACTCTAAACAAAGTTAAATCTTCTATTTAGGTAATGTCCTGCCCCAAATTGAGAAGCATGTTCCCTGAGAATTTGGGCAAGCTTATCTATTAGCTTTCTCCTTCAGAGACTAGCTGAATGACCTATAGGGACTGGTCCCTAAATGAGGAAATAAAAGGGAAAAAACCCTTAAATCTAATTAATAATTGGTTATTAATAAAATAGAAAAACAATCACTTCTTACAGGTAGCAAATAGCAGAGGTGAGATTCAAACTAAAGTTCAGTAATTCCAAGTTGAGCACTCCAAATTTAGAACTTGTTATATTTGGAGGAGGTAGCCTGTTTAAGGTTAGGAGATACCCAGGCCTAAATCCTGCTTCCTATACTTACTAGCTGTGAAACTATAGGCAAACCACTCAACCTCTACTTTTCTATAAAATAGGAAAAGTGATATTTGCAGTGCCTCACCTCTGCCTTTCAGAATCCTTTTTTAAAGCTCTACTCAAGAGCCATGTTCTTTTTTAATTCTTAACCTTTACTCATCCTCCCAGCTAAAAGTCTTTCTCCTCATGAAATTTTTTTCTAAAATTCTTTTTCTGCCTCTCTCCTTTGCCCTAAGAATTACCTATTTTCTATTTTGCAGACTCAAAGTGTTAGAAAGGATCTCAGAGGACATTTAACCAAAATGAACCCAAAGAGCACTCTTGACAAGTGAACAGTCAGCTTATGCTTGAAGACCTCTAGTGAAGGGGAATCCAGTATTTCCTGAGGCAACCCATTTCATTTTGGCATAGTTCACATGGGCAGGAAGCTTTTCCATGTGTCAGATCCAAATCTTGTTCTCTGTTCTATTGACTTATCACTCCTAGTTTTTTCTTCTGAGATAAAACAAAGGAAAAAAAAGTCTTATTCTTGCCACATGACAGTCCTTCCAATAACTCTGCATCTTTTCCTCTCTAGACTAGTTGTTCCCTAGTTATTTAAGACAATTTTCATATGGTAATGTCTTTGTGCCCCTCACCGTCCTGGCTGTCCTTTCCTGACACTCTGTGTTACTGATGTTCTACCAATATATACCCCTAAACTGAACATAATAATCCAGGTGTGATCTACCGAGATAAGGAATAGGAAAATTAAGAGTTCCCTTCTCTTAATATAGCCTATAATTCCTCTAGGGTTTGGGCTGCCATGTCATACTGTGGACTCATACTGAAATGGCAGACCACTAACAATCCTTGACATGTGAATTGTCCCTAGTCATGCCTCACTTACCTTGTACTAGTAAAGTTGATTTTTTTTTAAATCCTAGTATAAGGCTCTACTTTTCTCAGTATTTAACTTAATATTATTAGATTTGGCCAACTTTCTGACCAGTCAATATTCTTTAGATACTGATTCTGGTATCTATAATATCACTTATTCCTCTTGGCTTTGACTTATCTAAAATTTAATGTATCATCTATACGTTGTATAAGCCATTGATAGAAATGTGAAATAGTCTCTTACCAAGACAAGATTCCTAAGAAACTGCATTAGAAAATTCTGCCAAATTGAGAGTAAACCTAAAATGGGTATAGCCATTAAATGAGTTCTAAATAAGCATAACTGAACTATCATATAGCCCATATTTTTCCATTTCTTCCATGAGAATAGTATGAGAGTTTATGACATTATTTGCTAAAATATTTAAACTGCATTTATTTCTTTGTAATTATACATCTGCTTTTCTTTGTATCTTTCAAGTAAAATATAAGATTGAGAGTAGGTATTATGTTGATTTAATTTAGTGAATATATTAAAGCATGTAGCAAGTATCAGATTATGTGTCAAACAATCAATCAATAAGTTATTTCTAAAGTAACTACTATGCATCAAGCATTGGGCATACAAAGAAAAAAGTAAAAACATCACAGACTGCAAGGGGCTTTTACTTAAGGGAGAGTAGATAATATGTAGATATATAGTTATGTACAAAATATTGGGAAGAATACACTAAGAATGGAGAGATTGGGGAGGGGGGGACAGTCAGGTGGCGCAGTGGATAAAGTACCGGACCTGGATTCAGAAGGACCTGAGTTCAAATTTGGCTTCAGACACTTGACACTTATTAGCTGTGTGACCCTGGGCAAGTGACTTAACCCTCATTGCCCGACAAACAAAACAAAAAAAAAGAATTGAGAGATTGGGAAAGGCTTCGTGTAAATGATAAAGCTTGACCTAAAGCTTAATGGAAGTTATAGATGCCAAGGGAGAAGTTTTCCTTGTTTTTGCTGCTGTTATTGTTGCTATTACAATGAGAAGAGAATGATGGAAAGTAATGTGTAATAATAGGGGAAATTTAAGATGGAGTGCATTGGTAAAAAAAAATTAAAGAAGAAAACAGGCATTAAGTACTTACTATTACCAGGCACTGTGCTAATGAATAAATTTGAATATTCAAAACAGAGGAGTTTATGGTCCTTCCTAAATATAATAGGTAGTGATTCAAATGGTTGTAGTGCCCACCTTTATATTACAGACACACACGCACACGTATGTATATTTTTTATTTATATAGTTTATATAAATGTAGAATTTTAAATGATGTGCTCACTTATTTTAGAATTTTTCTATCCTCTCCATCCTTTTATATCAGAGGTACATAAGTTGCAATTATTTTCATGGTGGTCTTCTGGGCTATATTTACTATGAAACTATTTCTTGTTGCCCTTGGAAACACAATAAAACCAATTCTACCAACTCCTTTATTTACGTCTATAAGGATAATATGTGAGTTATACTTCCATTACAGAGCAACTTTTGTTTGTGTTCTAGTTTCATTTACAGTGACATTATGAAGATTTATATGTTTCAGTTTCCCCAGTAACATATCCATTATTTGATACTAAGTAATTTTAGGTAAATAAGGACCTGAAGAGAAGCACTAACATTGAAGTAAAAGGAGAAGGTGCTTGGCAAAGCAATATAAGTAGGAAAAAGTAAATAGAACACCAGGTAAGTAAAGCAAATTGGTAAAGTAAATACTTAAGTTTTTAAAATGGCAAAATAAATGAGAAAAAAGGGACTAAATTAGTAAAATAAATAAATTGGTGAAATAAATTGGTGAGCGAAGGAAAAGGACACTTGGTGTGATCGAATAAGTTTTTAAGATGTGATAAAAGGCTGTAAAGTTCATAGTGAGGTACTAAGGAAGTAAAATATAAATACTTCCAAGCAGTTTAAGAAATGCTGGAGAATTGCAATAAATATAAGGAGCTTAGAAATCTTTGGAATGACTTTCATTGAGATCGTGGTGTTTTTATTTTGACTACAGCCAGATGACTACTATCTGTATTCCAAATGTAGTCTGGGTTATCCCCTAGAACATATAGGGATTTAAATGTCTCACTCATCTTCACACTAGGTCAGAAGAGTCAAATATGTGGCCATGGATTGTGACAAAACCAAATTAAGAGGTAATTGGGAAATATTTGACAAAATAAATAAACATTCAATAGAACATAGATAATGTTAACATGTCATTTGTTGTCAATTTGTGATCTGCAGAGATCTTTATGTTTGGTTTAGTGACCCCCCCTCATTTTTATTTGAGTTTGACAAGAATGATCTGGGTTATCCATTATAAGAGACTCATTTTTAAAGCATTTTTAAAGGAAATTTGGCTTTAATGGGGGAAAATCAAATTAATAAATAAGCATTTATTAAATGCCTATTATATGCCAGACAATGAGGATAAAAATGCAATGAACACAACAATCTTTACAATGAGATAAGATTGGGGGGGGGACAATGAGGGTGCCCAGGGTCACTCAGCTAGTTAGTGTCAAGTGTCTGAGGTCAGATTTGAAGTCAGGTCCTTCTGAATCGAGGGCCAGTACTTTATCCACTGTAACACCTAGCTGCCCCAGAGATTAGATTTTAATGTGAAAGACAAACATCATTCTGAAGTAGCTGGGGTGGGGGGAGACTATTATTGTCAAGAAGTTAGAGAGTGGAAAAATGCCAAATATAAGAGGAAAAGAAGAGAATGTCACATATAGGTCTAAAAATAAATGTGAAACTCTTCCTGAAGAGTGAGGAACTATATACTGTGATAAGGAAGCAGAGTCATCTGAGGAATGAAAAATAAAGCCCCAGAAACTATAAAGTATGAGATACTTCAATACCTGTAAGAGGAAGAAGAGAACAGTAGAGGTGGTTTGTGACTTCCTCCTCAGGAAAAGCAAAAGACAAGTTGTTTGTTTTCTACTTGGGACACATATCCAAGACAAAATTGAGATCCTACCAAGATTTGCAGAAAAAGATGACTACTATCTACTTCACATAGGTATGGAAAATCAGAAAATACTGACAGAAAGAAATAACAAAAACAACAATAATATTCTATCTATATCTATGCACACATATGTACATATATACCTATATATAACATATACCTATATACACATACATATGTATATACATATGTATGTGTGTGCTTAAGGCTTACAAAGCACTTTACATATGACATCACATTGGATCTCAAAATAACACATTGAGGTAGTTGCTAATACTATCCCAAGTTTTAAAGAAAAGGAAACTGATGCTTAGAAATGATAAATAGCTTCCTCAAGGTTACAAGGTTCCTACAAGGTCTGAGGCAGGATTTGAATTCAGAAAACATTGCTAAAGCTTATGATATATTGTGCAAGAGATTGAAGATCATAGTAGTACCAATTATGTTTTCATCACACTATCTATTGAAAATAAATGATGGGAGCAGCTAGGTGGTGCAGTGGATAGAGCACTGGCCCTGGAGTCAGGAGTACCTGAGTTCAAATCCAGCCTCAGACACTTAACACTTACTAGCTGTGTGACCCTGGGCAAGTCACTTAACCCCAATTGCCTCACTAAAAAAAAAAAAAAAGTAAATGATGCTGGGGCAGCTAGGTGGTGCAGTGGATAGAGCACCGGCCCTGGAGTCGGGAGGACCTGAGTTCAAATCCGGCCTCAGACACTTAACACTTACTATCTGTGTGACCCTGGACAAGACACTTAACCCCAAATGCCTCACAAAAAAAGAAAGAAAGAAAGAAAGAAAGAAAGAAAGAAAGAAAGAAAGAAAGAAAGAAAGAAAGAAAGAAAGAAAGAAAGAAAGGAAGGAAGGAAGGAAGGAAGGAAGGAAGGAAGGAAGGAAGGAAGGAAGAAAGAAAGAAAGAAAGAAAGAAAGAAAGAAAGAAAGAAAGAAAGAAAGAAAGAAAGAAAGAAAGAAAGAAAGAAAGAAAGAAAGAAAGAAAGAAAGAAAGAAAGAAACGAAGAAAGAAAATGAAGCTTATGGGAGAAAAAATAACTGATTTGTGAAGTAAATAACTCGGTAGAAGGTGGTATCTGAGACTGAGAGCTAAATATCTGGACTACAACTTAAATATAGGAACCACACTCTCCTATCTCAATGTGAATTATACTTATCAAATGCTGTTAAGAATATATTGCCTTATAAACACAATTGAAAGGGCTTTAAATTTAAAAGCGTTGAAGAGATAGGTAAGAGGTGATGCATATTCACTGGAAAAGATAGGATAATAACTTACCACAAAGAAGGAAAAAAATTAGATACCCAGAAATTCATTTGAGACAAAATTCAAGAAATGAACCACTAGTAAATTCAATTACTTTAAAAATGTACACCCAAAGAAAAAAAAGGATCACAGAATATATATAATATGAACTACAGCTTCAATAACAAGGGGGAAAAATAACCTCTTCACTGTGAAAGATACTTAGTAGGATGAAACTTGTTCATAGAAATATGACTTTTGATGTAACAGGGTAGGTAAAGGTGGGGAAAGAGGGTTATGGTTATGGGAGTACTGTATAACAAGGCATACGCAAAGAACCAAAGGGGGAAAACACAGTGGATAGCATTTTAGCAATGATCAAAGGCATGAGAAATATAAGCAATTTTGTCATCAGAGTATACTATAGACCATATGAACAGAAAGAGGAAAGAGATGAGGAGTTTGGAAAATAACTCATAAACATGACGATAGAGCTATTTTATAATGATAACTGAAGACTTCAGGTATCCAGACATCTGCTAGAGCTTTGTCTCTATCAAAAGAAGAATGAATAATAACTTCTTGATTAGTCTTAATGATAATTTCATCCCTCAAAAATGGAAGAATCATCGAGGGAAATTCAAGTCTAGATAGAGGTGATTATAAAACAGGAAATAAATAATTTGAGTTATATAAAGTTGAAAAGCGTTTGTATAAACAAAATGAAAGCAATTAAGATAAGAAGAATAGAGATCAATCTTTCTTTCTTTCTTTCTTTTTTTTTTTTAGTGAGGCAATTGGGGTTAAGTGACTTTTCCCAGGGTCACACAGCTAGTACGCGTTAAGTGTCTGAGGCCGGATTTGAACTCAGGTCCTCCCGACTCCAGGGCCGGTGCTCTATCCACTGCGCCACCTAGCTACCCAATCTTTTTTTTAAATATACCAATTCTTTTATCATGGACTTTGCTCTCCCTCATCACCCACATCTAATTTGTGTTCAAGTTCTGTCATTTCTATCTTCGTAATATTGCTCATATAAATCCACTTCTATCCTCTCATAAGGAAACCACCCTACTACGGGCCCTCATCAACTAAAGCCTGGATTATTGTAATAGGGTTGATCTCCCTACCTCAAGTCTTTCCCCACTGCAATTCATCTTCCATTCAGCTTTCAAATTGATCTTCCTAAACTGCAGGTTAGACTAAATTACCCTCTTATCTAATAAACTTCAGTAGTCTCCTATTACTTCTGAATCAAATATAAAATCCTCTGACTTCGTCACCATGTATGCTGCAATCTGTGGTACTGGATTTTCTGGTTGTCTTTGCTGTACCTTGCACTTGAAACATCATCTTCCAAAATCAGGTATTTTCAATGGTTAGCCTTCATCCCCAGAATACTCTCTCCCCCTTATCTCTACAGCCTAGTTTCCTTGGCTTTCATCAAGTCTCAACTAAAACTCCATTTTTTGAAAGAAGTCTTTCCCAGTCTTTCTTAACTTTAGTGTCTTCCCTCTAAAATTATACCCGACTTATCATATTTGTAATTTATTTGACCATGGTTGTTTGAATGTTGCCTTCTTCATTAGGCCATGAGCTTCTTGAAAGCGGGATTTTTTTTTTGTCTTTCTTTGTATCACCAGAACTTAGCCCAGGACTGAGCATATAGTAGGTGCTTAATAAATACTAGTCAGCTTATTGATTGAATTGTCCCTGATAAGGGTCTGACAATCAATATCTATAGATACTATACTATAATAGGATCTCATCCAGGACCCCAGAGAACTTTCCAGAACTGGAGATAGGGATGAATATGCTAAGTACAGAAGAATTGTTGTGATGGGATAGGGAGTTTGTGTAGGTTTAAATGGAAAGACATCTACTCTATCTCCTGTTAATTGTAACTATTTGCATCAGTGGGACTTCCAGATGCCTTCTACTGCCTGGCAGAAATTGTGGCTGATCCCACATGGAAGCTAGCGCACATGTAATGGCAACAGCACTCAGGGCTCCAAAGTAGACCTAAAACATGGGCAGCAGGAGTGCCTTAGACACCAGCATGTGATAGTAGCAGTAAAACCCATGACAATGCTTGGACCCTAAACAAGGAGTATCACTCAGGCTCCAGCAGATGGCAGTTGCTAAGCTTTGGTATAGAAAGGGAATCACTAGGCCACACATGGTGCAGAGGGGCATAGGTAGGCCTGGAAACAGCATGCAGTATGGCCAATAACAGCTGGATCAGTAGGAACAAAGACAGGGCATGAATAGCTCTTCCCTTACTGGAATCTGAAATTGATGAGACCCTTCCACATTACTTTCAGTGATGGCCCCCAACGATCACTAGAGAAACCATTCACTGTGAGGGATTTAAGGTCCAAGGAGTGATGCTAATTAACGTGGCTTGCTTTCTGGCAATAGGTAGGAGGGAGGAAGTAAAACTGTTTACCCAATTTTCCATGAATTAAGTATGGCATTTCATAAGCAGATATTTTGTGGAGTAAAATTCTTGTATATTCTTCAAGCATAGGGAAGGAGAAGGACTAGGTTGATGGGCAAGAGGTTGATGGGCCAAGAAGACTGATTGGTTGGTTGTATTAGGCAATTCTTTGACTCTGGAATTAAGATAGGTGGTGTGGGGGCAGCTAGGTGGATAAAGCAGTGGATAAAGCACTGGCCCTGGATTCAGGAGGACCTGAGTTCAAATCCAACCTCAGACACTTGACACTAGCTGTGTGACCCTGGGCAAGTCACTGAATCCTTATTGCCCTGCAAAAATAACAACAACAACAACCAAAACAAAAACAAACTAAAGATAGGTGTTGTGGTAAAAACTGGCAATACTATTGCTAATAGTGTTATCATTTGTGCTGTGGTCCTGGTGTTTCTGGTTCAAGTAATACTTAAAACCATCAGTTTACATTGGGAGATATACTATGAATGAATCTCAGTATTATATATTACAAGACAAATCCACACTGTTATTTCCAAAGAGGTGTCATGGGGAAATAGGTGGTGGGGGTCCTTAAGTATTCCTCCTTAAAGAATTACACCTTGTCACACAATTCAATTAGAATAAAATATTCTTTTATTTAGGCAGTTAGAGAAAATGACCAAAAGAGAAGTCAAAGACTTCTTGATATCTTCAAAGATATCTTGAGATTGGGGTAGCTAGGTAGCAGTGGATAAAGCATCAGCCCTGGATTCAGGAGGACCTGAGTTCAAATCTGAACTCAGACACTTGACACTTACTTGACCCTGGTGAGTCACTTAACCTCAATTGCCCCCTCCCAAAGAAAAAGAAAAAGAAAGTTCTGGACTTAGAGTCCAACCTAAGATGTAATCCTGAGACTAAGATTGAAATACAATTGTGCTATAAGAAATAATGAGCAGGCAGATTTCAGAAAAACCTGGAAAGACTTAAGTGGATTGATGCTGAGTGAAGTGAGCAGAACCAGGAGACCATTGTACACAGTAACAGCAACATTGTGTGGTGATCAGCTGTGATAGACTTGTCTCTTCTCAGCAGTGCAATGATCCAAGACAGTTCCAAAGAACTCATGATGGAAAATGTTCTCCACATCCAGAATGCAGATTGAACCATACTATTGTAATAGTCTGGGCAAGAGGTGATTAGGTTCTGATATAGAGTGGTTGTGATATGAATGCTAAAAACAGCATTCAAATCAGAATTTTGTTATGTAGGTATAACAAAACATGGTAACTGGCTATGAATGATGACTGAAAGTAGTGAATCAATAAGTCTTATGTTTTGTACTTTGGTAACTGCATGAAAGGTGGCATCTTAAATTTAAATAGGGAAGTTATAAGTGTAGGGAGGTTGAGGAAAATATCATTTCTATTTTGGATACCATGAGTTTGAGATACTTGTGGAATTTCCAGCTAGAGCACTTTAGACATGGAAAAGGCTCTCCTTCCTAAAGGCACTAATGAACGTTATTGTAATGTCAAACAGGCTGAAGAAGATAGAGGTCTTAGATATGAGAATCATCTATATGAACAATAAGTTGTAGAACATCATCCACTAGAAAATTCAGTTTCCAGATGGCCTACTCGAGTTTTGTGGAAGTAGATGGAGAGAACATAGATAATTTTTTACTCAGTTTGGAATAAATTACTCATACTCAAATTCCCAATAACTTAAAAAGGAAAATCTGGGGCTTATTTGGACTCTGGATTTTAGAGAATCCACATTCCCCACTAGGGTATCATAACAGCCCCCAGGTACTGAATCATCTACAATTCTAGATATTTATAATGGGAATGAGAACAGAGCATAATATTGGAAGACCAAAACCAGGCCATCTAGGGATCTTTTTCTTTGGCTCTATTGGGCCCATGTTTTTGGAGGTCTTTAAGTGAAGCCTTTGGTAGGCACAATGACCACTAGGCTTATTAGCTCCCCAAATCACCACTTGCAACATCATTTCTGAAAATTAGATAATCACCAACTATTGGGCCCTTGTTACACTATATCACACCATGGCTCTTTGTCCAGATTTACCTATTATTAAATAGGTCATGCCAGATGATCTCTCTAACAAGCTAGGTAGGGCATAGGAGGCCTTTATAATTAAATGGAATAGTACATTCAGTATTGAGCACACTTGGATCCATGAGATGGCTAAGCAAACCTTTTGTTAACTGTGAGATGTCTTGTGAGTAACAGTTCATTCTAATCTCAAACCTCAACTGGCACAGTGGACTGAGTCATGCCAGCCTACAACATAAACGAAGAAAGCAAATGAAATCATTAAGGGAAGTAGGGTAGAAAGAAGGGGAAAGAAGGGCTCAGGAAAGAATCTCAGGGGATAATAATAAAAAAAAGTAGGCAGGAGAAGTCACATTTTAACATTTTATCCTTTGAAGTAGATACTTAACAACTATTTGTAGAATTGAATGGAATGGAATTCCAACAACCTTTCCACAGGAAGATTGGCATTTTAAAACTGAGCAGCTGCTAACACCTCAGGGTGGAATTACTTGTATTGGCATTTTTTAATTCCAGTTGTCCAGTTCACTATCCTATAAAAAGGGAATAATCATACTTTCAGTCCCTGCCTCATAGAGTTCTTAAAAGGAAAATGCTTCCTAAACCTTAAAAGGCTATATAAACATGAGACACTGTTGCTATTGTTATTATTTCTTTAACTATTTTAAGAATGAAGTTAAAGTGGGACAAACTATAATTTCAACTGTTTTTCTTATACTTCTAAACATGAACTCAGATTGCTCTTTTCCCTGACATAAAAATCATCCAGTTCCTTATATCTTTGCAGGGGCAAGCAGGGTTCTACTTGAAACATAATTTTTCTTCTTTTCTTCAGATTTCATAAACCAGGAGCATTCTGAATGCTGCCCTACCCCCCACACCTACTCCTCAACTATTCAACTTAGGAACTGCCATTGGCATTTTAAAAAAGAACCAGTTCATATTATCTGAAGGTGGTCCATTTGAAGTATAAAGGAAAGTCATAATGGGGAGTTTGATCCATGGCACCATTGTCCAGGGGATATATTCCCTTGTACTTTTACTGTCTTTCATTGTTTTATTGTTGTTGTTTTATCCCTCATTCTGAAAAAGGACCATGACATTGGGGTGGTCATGACTTGTAGTGAATTAGATTTAGGTGAGGGAGGGTTGTGCAAGGTTACCAACCTCATTCTCTCTTCCAGAGCCATCTGAGTCCAATGTCAAGATATACATCAGAACAACTGGAGATGGCCCCAGATGTTTGAGGCAATGTGGGTTAAGTGATTTGCCCAGGGTCACATAGCTAGTAAGTGTCTGAGGTGAGATTTGAACTCAGGTCCTCCAAACTTCAGGGACAGTGCTCTATCCTCTGTGCCACCTAGCTGCCCTTTCATTGTTTTATACTTTTATTTTTGTCTTTGTTTTTTTTGGGGGGGGGCAGGCTAATGAGGGTTAAGTAACTTGCCCAGGGTCACACAGCTAGTGTCAAGTGTCTGAAGCTGGATATGAATTCAGGTCCCTCTGAATCCAGGGCCCATGCTTTATCCACTGTGCCACCTAGCTGCCCCTGTTTTATACTTTTTAAGCAAATCCAATCCTTTACCTAACTCCAAGGTGTCAACAGTAGGATTTCCTCAGAATGGTACCTTTCCTACTCCCTCGACCTCTAGCCTCAGTACTCCCAGGGTTACTCACTAAACTTTCTTGGATAACTGGTTGCCAGCTGTGCCTCTAAGATTTTACCTACAAATATTTGTAATGAGGGAGAATAAAAATAATACTGAGTAACAACAACAATAAGCTTATATTTATATTGGTAGGCACAATGGGGAGAACATAGATTTTTTTTTACTCATTCTTTACAAACCCCATTTTTACATATTACCTCACATAATACTGAACAAATCATTATTTTTCACTTTTTATAGATAAGGAAATTCAGGCTCAGAGAGGTTATTTTTTTTTTCAGAGAGGTTAGTTAAACAAGTCTCTGCAAGTTACCCAGATAGTCAGTGGTGGAGTCCAGCCTGGAACCCAGGCTCTCTGACTCCACATTCAGTCCTCTCCACTATATAATCATTTCTTCAGGAAATGGGAATTTTTACTCCAGAGCTCTGATCAGATTCCAATATGTGTGTGTGTGTGTGTGTGTGTGTATGTGTGTTTTGTGTGTGTTTTATCAACCTGAAATATTCCAATGTGTTTTTATTTAAATTGGTTGTCAGCATAGAATGACTGCTGCATTCTACCCTGGAAGTGGGTGAATTTCCATGGTGAGCAATTCCTCTATATACGGTTTGCAAATCATTTTGGGATTCTTCCAAATGAAAGGCACTGTATAAATATACCCTCCCACCAGCAGCCAGCCGTCTTTCCACGGGGGATGCATTTGCATCGCTTATGTACATAGTGTTTCATTTTGGGCATTGCTTTTATTTTTATGACCACAAAAGAAATATTCACAGTAAGAACAATAATGTAAACTGCATTCAAGAAGATATATATTTGTATATTTTTATGATTCAAAACTTAGAAATCTGAAAGAAAAGCAGGCAAAGCATTTTTCCTTCCTGTTGCTGTTTTCTTTTTCATATCATTCATTATTATTCTTGAACTTTATGGCACAATTTTGCTGAAATGCCCAGGGTTTCCTTCTCTATGCCTGAACCACATAGGGAGACGTGTGTAGTCTCCCTATTGCCCCTAGGATAAAACTCACACTCCTCTATTTGGTACTTAAAATCTTTCACACTCTGACTGCGATCTAGCTATCCAGACTGATATTACATTATTCCCCCTCTGTTCCAACTATATTGACCTATTTGGTGGTCCTCTGTGCCTAGCAGTGCATATGCCACCTCAGTGTCTTCGCACAGGCTCTCTTCCAAGCCTGAAATGATGTCCCTTCTGATCTCCTTTCCTTAAAATTTCTAGGATCATAGATCAGGAGCTAAACAGGATCCACTTTTTTTTTTTCAAATAAGGAAACTGAAGCCCAGGACAGTTAAATGACTTACTCAAGATCATGGAGGTAAGAAATACCAGATGTATGGTTTGAACTTATGTCCTTGGACTCCAGTGCCCAGGTTCTGACTGATGTTCCATGATGCCTCTTCACCCCATTCAAAGCTCATAATAGCAGGGCACATTTTCTGATTTCCCCAGTTGTTATTGCTTTGCTCTACACATAAATAACATTACTTTTATTTGGTTTGCATGCATTTTGTGTTTATTCATCTGTGCATGTATTGTTTTACCTTAGGATGATGTAAGTTTCTTGAGGTAAGGACAATTATATTTTTTATCTTTAGATCCCCAAGACCTCACACAGTAATATAACATGCATTTAATGAGTATTTGTTGAATTGAACTGAGGTGAATTGGACTGAATATTCCTAGTATAAAACACTTGGAATAGTCAGGTCCTTAATTTTATTTTCTAAAATAATATTTTATTTGCTTAAATCAGCAAAAATCTGTATTTCTACACTTCCATCCTAATCCTCCCTCTAAATGAGAACAGAATTAAAATAAAACCCCTTACAAACATGAGTAATTAATCAAAACAAATTTCACATTGGCCATGTCCAACAAGAAAAAAAATGTCTAATTTTACACTTTGAATCCTTCACCTTTCCATCAGGAGAGAGGTAACAAATTTTGTCATTTGTCCTCTTGAATTCTGGCTGGTCATTATTATGCTGATAACTTCCTAATTGTTTTTTTTTTTTTTTTTGGCAGGGAAATGAGAGTTAAGTGATTTGTCCAGGGTCACATAACTAGTAAGTGTCAAGTTTCAGAGATAGGATTTGAATTCAGGTCCCTCTGAATCCAGGGCCCGTGCTTTATCCACTGTGCTACCTAGCTGCTCTCAAGTTACTAATTCTTTCACAATTGTTTGTCTTTACCATGTTCTTGTCTTTGTATAAAATGTTTTGTGTCTCTTCTCCTCCTTGCAGAGGCATGTGGTGATGTAGCACATAGAGCTTTGGGCCTGGAATCAGGAAGACCTCAGTTCCAATCTGACCTGAGACATTTGATTCTTTCATGATCCTGATCATTTAACCTGTTTGGCTCAATGATAAAATGGGGATAATAATGGCATCTGATTATTGTGATGATTAAAGTGAGAAAATAGTTGTAAAAAGTGCTTAGTATAGTGCCTGGCACACAGTAGGTGCTAGATAAATGTTAATTCCCGCCTTTTTCTGTTCAATTCTTTCTGAATTAGTTTATAAAACCCTATCCAGGTTCCTCTGAAGGCCTTTCCTTTATTATTTCTTACAGCACAATAGTATTCCTTCACACTTATATACAATAACTTGTTCATCCATTCTCCAATTTATAGACGCCACCTATGATTAACATTCTTTGTTACCTGGAAAAGAGTTTAATGTATTTTAATTGCTTGGGATTAATCTCTTTCTTAATCTACCTTCAATTTAATTCCCCCCTCCTTTCTCCCTTTTCCCTCCTAACTTTCCTGTTGAATGCAAAGTATTTCTGTACCCAGTTCTCTGTGTGTATATGTATTCTTCCCTTTTTTTGACCATTTCAGATGAGAGGGAGGTTGAAATAATAGCTGCTCCCTCCACTCACTACTCCTTGTTTATAGATATGTGTACTTGCACATCTTTATGTGATATATTATACTTTTTCTGCCTTCTTTTCTACCCCACCCCATCTGCTTCAGTGTATTCCTGTTTCCTTCTGTTTTCAATCCTTCTCTTAAGATTGTCAAAAAACACTCTAAGGCTTTATCTATGTACACTACCAGTATGAACCCTGATAATAATAAGATTCATTGGAGACAAATAATCATTTCCCCTTATTAGAATATAAATAGTTTATCCTTATTTAGTTGTTTATCATTGTTCATTCCATTTCACTTTAAAAAAAAATTAATCTTCACTCCTGTGTTTGAATTTCAAGGTTTCTACACAGCTCTAGTGTTTTCATCAGGAATGCTTGATAGTCCTCCATTTTATTAAACATCCATTTTCCTATATATATTATTATTATACTTGGTTTTCTTGGGTAAGTTATTATTGGCTGTAAGCCTGTATCCATTGCCTTTTGGAATATTTTATTTTAAGTTCTCCATTGCTTTCTAGTGGTGGCTACTAAATCATGTACGATTCTGACTGTGGCTCCTCAATACTTAATTTTTTTTCTTCCTTTATGGATGTTTATAATATTTGTTCCTTTGAAATGGAAGATCCAAATTTTTACTCTATTTTTCCTGCCAATTTTCATTTTCTTTTTCTTTTCAGCATGTAACTAATGTATTCTTCCTATTTCCACTTTGTTTTCTGGTCCTAAGCGGTCTGGGTGGTTTGCTATTAAGATGTCTTGAAATTTGATATTTGGGCTTTGTTGTTGCTGTTGTTGTTGTTGTTGTTGTTGTTGTTGTTGTTGTTGTTGTTGTTGTTGTGACATTCAGATAGTCTGGTGACGATTTAAAGTTTTCTTTCTCTTTGATCTGTTTTCCAAAGAAGTTAATTTTTTACAAGGAGATATCTTAGAGTCTCTCCTATATTTTCAGTCTTTTGACATTTATATTTCTTGTCACGTCATGGATTCATTGGTTTCTGCTCCATTCTGTTTTTCAAGGAGTTTATTGCTTACAAAGAGTTTTGTACCTTTTGTGCCAAGTTGTTAATTCCCTTTCCCATTCTCTCTCTTTTACAATTTCACCCCTTAAACATTCTCATCTCATTTATAAAACCATTTTCAACTCTTTTTAAAACTCTTGCCTTGGCCTCAGACACTTAACATTTACTAGCTGTGTGACCCTGGGCAAGTCACTTAACCCCAATTGCCCCGCTGAAAAAAAAATAAAGAAAAACAAATAAAGAAATAAAGAAATAAAAACTCTTGCTTCATCTTTTCTAGGAATTCTGGGTGAGTTAGTACCCAAACTGTTTGAGATTTTGCTTATGGATATTTTTGAGTCATTTTCTTCTTCTAGTTTGTATCTTGAGCATGATTATCACCACAATAACATGGAGTTCTTATTTTTGCTTGTTTCCTCATTTATCTAGTCTATTTCCTAATTTCAAACCTAATGTTAAGGCTGGACTCTGCCATACTTCTGGATGTAATGTCTGGACTGATTTTGTTATTACTTTCTTAGAGTACTGAGAGTTATATGATTCCAGGATCTCAGAAACTTGTAAATTTTCAATGCTTGCAAAATAGTCACATTGTGAAGTCTGATTCCAGCCCCTCTTATCCAATCTGCAAGTTCTTGACCTGGGTTTCACTCTGAGAAACAGTAGAATGCTGCTAGAATCAGGCTTTATGTACTATCTAGGAAGTTTTGTTGGTTCAGAGTGAATGAATTGTAGTGGTCTCCTTGGGTCTTTGATTCCTCTCTTGTTTATTATTCCTCTGTAAGCTTCAGTTTTGGCTAGATTCTAGAAATGAGATTCAGTTCTGCTCTGAGCTTTACAGGTGCACTGCAACTTCTTCCTTGTCAACTTCCTCCCTTCTCAGTGCACTATATTTTTCAGGGCCACCACACCCAGAAATGCTATACCTGTGTGCTGGTTCCCATATTACTTTGTCCTGGCTCTGTGAAATGGAACTGGGTAGTGGATAACACAGATACTAGTAGGCACCTATCCCCAACTCAATGTCCAGTATGTGTCTGGTAGTATTCCAAAACAGATCTGAGATCTCTTGTTATATATGCTCTCCTGTTGAAGTTCTCCACACCTAGCATGCTGCTGTCTTGATCCATCCTCAGTATCCACAAACATTTCTATCTCCTTAGTAATAAATAACCTAGGCAAATGAGACTCATTGTGACTTTTTCTGAATGCTCCCATATATATTCAATCTGATATATTTTATAGATCTATTTGGATTTATTTTGTTGAGAGGAGTTCAACTGTACTGTTTGCCTCTACTCTGTCATAATGGATCCACCCCTTTTTCTTTCCTTTTCCCCCAAGGACCTGAATTTTGAATCATCTATGTTTGCTTTGACATCTTTTTCGGTACAGCTATTTTTAGATGAGGTTCACCTGAGGAGAGAAATTAAAAGGGGAACAGTAAAAATATAATTAGCCCTTTGGTGTAGTTCAAAATTCTCCAGAATGGTTCTTGGATCAGTACACAACTCCACTAACAGTACATCAGTTTCCCAATTTTCCCACAACTTTTCCAACATTTATCATTTTCCTTTTTTGTCATACTAGCCAACCTGATAGGTGTGAGCTGGTACCTCAGAGTTGTTTTAATCTGCAGTTCTCTAATCAAAAGTGATTTACAGCAGGGCTTCTTAAACTTTTTCTATTTGCAATCCCTTTTCACTTGAGAAATTTTTATGCAGCTCCAGGTATATATGTATATAAAATAGGCATACAAATCAAATATTTACCACCAAATTTTTCTCAACCCCAACATTCAGTTCCATGACCCAAAATAGGGTCTGCCTGTTCATATACATTGACTATTTATCAATTGGGGAATGACTTGTATTCTTATAAATTTGATTCAATTATCTATATATTTGAAAAATGAGGCCTTTATCACAGCTATAAATATTGTTTACCAGCTTTCTGCTTTCCTTCTAATCTTCATGCATTGGTTTTGTTTGTGCAAAAACTTTTAAAATTTAATATAATCAAAATTATATGGTTTACATTTTGTAATGCTTTCTATCTCTTGTTTTGTCATGAACCTTTAACTCATTTAACTTCTTTAAGAATCTGGATGCTACACCACTTGGTACATATATGTTTAGTATTGACATTACTTCTTGTCTATGGTACCTTTTAGCAAAACATATTTTCCTTATCTCTTTTAATTAGGTCTATTTTACTTTTGCTTTGATTTTAGGATTGCTACCCCTGTTTTTTGTTGTTGTTGTTTTTTTGTTTTTTTACCTGAAGCACAATAGATTCTGCTCAAACCACTTACCTTTACTCTCTGTACGTCTCTCTACTTCATTTGTTTCCTATAAACAACATATTGTAGTATTCTGGTTTTTGATCCACTCTGTTATCTGCTTCCATTTTATGGAAAAGTTCACCCCATTCAAATTCACTAATATGATTACTAACTTTTTATTTCCCTCCATCCTATTTTTTTTCTCCTGATTGTCCTCTCTCCCCTTTCACCCTTTTTTCCCTCAACAATGTTTTGCTTCTGTCTATCCCATCCCCCAGTATTCCCTTTCTTCTGTCAGTCTCCCTCCCTTCCTTTACAAAATCTTCTCCTCTCCTACTTTCCTGGCAGGAAAGATAGAGTTCTATATTCAACTGTTTGTATATATTATTCCTTCTTTGAGCCAATACTGATAAGA
The DNA here is from genome assembly GCF_019393635.1 of Dromiciops gliroides. NCBI lineage: Eukaryota > Metazoa > Chordata > Mammalia > Microbiotheria > Microbiotheriidae > Dromiciops > Dromiciops gliroides. The sequence continues at coordinate 292,196,877 of NC_057863.1, read as the reverse complement.
GTAAGGTTCAAGCAATGCCCATCCCCCACCCTCCCATCTTTCCTTCCATTGTAATAAGTTTTGCATGCCTCTTCATATGAAACAATTTACTCATTCTATCTCTCATCTTCTGCACACAGTGTACTCTTCTTTCTCAGCCCTAATTTTTTTATGACATTCCCTCAAATTTACCTTATATCAATCCCCTTTGTTTATGTATATTCTTTCTTGCTGTAATATTAATGGTACAACTTTTAAAAATTATAAGTATCATCTTCTCATGTAGGAATATAAACAATTCAGCTCCATTTAATCCCTTATGTTTTCTTTTCCCTTTTTAGGCTTCTCTTAGGCCTTGATATAGGAGATCAAATATTTTGTTGAATTCTGGTTTACTTATGGAAGCTTATATCCTTCTATATCACTGAATGATCATGTTTCCCCTTAAAGTATTATGCTTACTTTTGCTGGTTTGATGATTCTTGGCTGTAGTTCTAGCTCCTTTGCCTTCCAGGCAAAAGAGTGATCTATGACCTTTGATACTTTAATGTTGCAGCTGCTAAATACTTTGTAATCCTGATTGTGGCTCCCTGATATAGGAATTGTTTCTTTCTGGCCACTTGCTGTATTTTTTCATTGGCCTTATATTCAATAATTTAGCTACAGTGTTCCTTGGAGTTTTTATTTTGGGATCTCTTTTTTGAGGTTATTGGTGGATTCTTTCAGGGCCTAATTTGCCCTCTGGTTCCAGGAAATCAGGCAAGTTTTCGTTTTGTTGGCTTGTTTGTTTTGGTTTTTTGTTTTTGTTTTTGTTTTTTATGATTTCTTGAAAGAGGCTATCCAGGTCCTCCTTCTGATTATGGCTTTCAGGTAGTCCAATTATTCTGACATTGTATCTCCTGGATCTGTTTTCCAGGTTAGTTGTTTATTTTAATGAGGTATTTTTATTTTCTTCTATTTTTTTCATTCTTTTGAATTTATTTGATTGATTCTTGATATCTCATAGAGTCATTAGCTTCCACTTGCCCAATTCTAACCTTTAATGAGTTGTTTTCTCAGTTAGCTTTTCTACTTCCTTTTCTATTTGGCCAATTCTACTTTTTAAGCAGTTGTTTTCTTTTTCTAAGCTGTTGTCTTTTTTTTTTTCATAATTCCCTTGTATCACTCTAATTTTTTTTTCAAGTTTTTCTTCTACCTCTCTTATATGATTTTAAGCCCCCTGTTGAGCTTTTCTATGAATTCTTTCTGGGTTTGTGACCACTTCCCATTTTTCTTTAGCATTTTACCCATAAGTGTTTTGACACTGGCATCCTCTTCTGAGTTTGTGTCTTGATCTTCCCTAACACCATAATAATGTTCTATGGTCAGATTCTTTTTTTTTTTTTTTGGCTCATCTTTTTTAGAACATTTCCCTTTCTTTTAAATTTGAGCTCTTGGGGGCAGCTAGGTGGTGAAGTAGATAAAGCACTGGCCCTGGATTCAGGAGGATGTGATTTCAGATCCAGCCTCAGACACTTGACACTTACTAGATGTGTGATCCTGGGCAAGTCACTTGACCCTCATTACCCCACAAAAAAAAAAAAAGAAAGAAAGAGTGAATTTGAGCTCTCCTTCTAGGGTAGAAGAGCTACTCTCTCAGGCTTCTTGTGCCAGGGGCTGCAGGCCCTGGTTGTTTAATCAGTGCTTTACTGATGTTACCCTGAAGTCCAAGGGGACCCTCTTGTCTGGTGCTGCACTGAGGGGGGTGGGATGGGGTGGCTGATGCTGCTGGAGGTTGTAGGGGTCTGACAGCTTACCTGGTGCTATGCTCAAGGTTTGTAATTGAGTTTATTTCCTTCTGAGAGTTTTGGTAAATTCAGTCTTTTCTTCCTTATATTATCCTATTAATCACTTCCTGTCTCTATCCATTTTCATTATGGTTTCCTTTAGAGCTAGAATATTAAAAAAAAAAAAAAAAGATCTCAGTCCTTCTATGTTGGGAATTCACTTTTCACAAGCCTTGTCCCTGTCCCAAGTGACCTCTAGAGGAACAGAATTAAGCCCACCTAGATGCTGCTCCCCTTTCCTTCAAGCCTATTGCAGAAACCCCCTTCCACCCCAACCTCACCACTACAAACAAGTAGATGCTGTTCTTTATTTCTCTGGCTGAACCTTGCAGTTTTTTTCCAACACTTTTCCATTCTACTATACCTCCACCTCCTTCCCACAATAGGTGGTCGAAGAGTCAGGGAAGGTTTAATTCTATTTCTGGTTGCCACAAGATGGTGAGAGGAGAAATAAAGGGTGCTGGCAGATACTGCATCTGAAGCAATAAAATTACTAAGTGGATCCTGCAACACAAACCCATAAACCCCTTTTGTAGCCCTAATAGAGTAGCAGGGCAGGTGGAGAAAGGTACTAAATAAGTACATTAGGGCTTAGCCTTTTGTGCTGTTCTTGTTGATATTCTTGGTGCCAGCTTTTGGAGAATCCTAAAATTGCCTTAGACCTTGTATATGTCTTATTTGAGGGAGTTTTGAGAGGTCATGAAAACTAGAAGAAGAAAAAAGCATCAACAACAACCAACTTCCTTATTACTGGTCATGTGATGTTGTCTTATCCAAAAATCAAATTTAGATTTTTCATTTAAATACTTTTCCTTTACATAGGCCTCTGAGAAGATTACTAAACAAAAGTTTACCAATTTAGGAATTCTGGCCCAATTTTACAGTTGTCAGTTCTTTAAAAATCCCAGATATAACTTTAATAATGGGAGGCATATGGATATCTAGAATACTTTTATATCATAAGGATGCAAAATAGTAACTAGACAATTCTTCTATTCTCCATTAAAGAAACATGCTTAAGATGGCAGAATAAATATAGGGACTCACATGAACTCTCCCAAATTCTCCTCCAAACAACTTCAAAATAACATCTCAAAATAAATTCTGGAATGGCAGAACCAACGAAAGGACAGGGTCTTTGTGAGGGAACAATTTTCCAGCCCAAGACAACTTAGAAGGTCAGCATGGAAGGGCAATCACACTGGAATGAGAGTGGAACACTGCACAGCACAGGACACACACCAACAACCCAGCAGCAGGCCTTGGAGGTGAATCAATCAGTTGCATCCTCAGATTCCAGAGCTCTTAGACTACAGAGGGGGTTGGAGAAGTTGTTATAAGGAAATTACAGGGCACCCTTTGTTACTCTTTGGTGCAGAAACCTGTTATATTGTCCCTATGTGCTTCCAGGTTGCAGTCCCAAATGAGAAAAAACACTAATCCACTGTAGCCCTTCAGCCTCAAGGGAGTGGGGACCTTGGTTAAAATTCTAGGCAGAAAAGAGTGATTGTGGTCACTCAGATTAGAGCACAGGCTAGGAAATCAATGATCACATCTCTCTTTAAACCATACCACCTTAGAAACACTGATAACTTACCAACCAACAGAACTAGCTCTGAAAACAGCAGCACAATCCCCCCACCTCCAAACTCTGAAGCTTAAGACAGTGCCCCTTCAGCACTGGAAACAGAACCCAACTTTATTTATTTATTTTGTGGGGCAATGAGGGTTAAGTGACTTGCCCAGGGTCACACAGGTAGTAAGTCTCAAGTGTCTGAGGCCAGATTTGAACTCAGGTCTTCTTAAATCCAGAATCAGTGCTTTATCCACAGTTCTACCTAGCTGCCCCTCCAACTTTCTTTTTATAAAGTAATAAATTTTTTTTTTTAGTTTTCGGGTCCAATTTTTATCCCTCCTTCCCTCTCTCCCCTTCTCCCTCCCCAAGGCAGAAAGCAGATATGGGTTATACATGTATGGTTATGTAAAACATTACCATATTAGTCATTTTGTACAATAAAACTTGAATAAGGGGCAGCTAAATGGCGCAGTGGATAAAGCATCAGCCCTGGATTCAGGAGGACCCGAGTTCAAATCTGGCCTCAGACACTTATAACACTCACTAGCTGTGTGACCCTGGGCAAGTCACTTAACCCTTATTGCCCCACGCATAAACAAAAAACTTTAATAAAAGAAAAAAATGAAAAAAGTGAAAAGTAATATGCTTTATTCTGTTCCATCAGCATTAGTCTTTGGTCTAAGGGAGATGCCAAAATGACCATCCTTTTATTAATAATGTCCTGTCCTTATTAATAAAATGATTAAATTACCTAGAAATATGTCTTTCAAAATAATTTTGATTGTCACACACGGCAAGGATAAAATATTGTAAGCAGCCAGAAAGAAATAATTCAAATATCATGGTGGTACAATCAGGATAACACAAGATTTACTAACTTCTCTGTTAAAGTATAAGAGGGCTTGGCATATGATATTCTGGAAGGCAAAGGAGCTAGAACTATAACCAAGAATCACCTACCTATGCAGCAAAACTGAGTATAAATTTCATGGGGGGAAATGAATATTTAATGAAATTGAGGAGTTTAAAGCATTTGTATTGAAAAGACTAGAGCTGCATAGACAAATTGGCTTTTAAATACAAGACTCAAGAGAAGCATAAAAAGAAAAATAGGAAAGAGAAATGTGGAAATCGATAAGATTACACTGTTTACATTCCTACATTAGAAGATGTAGATGTAACCCCCTACAAAAAAAAACAAAACTTTATCAACACACACACACATACACACACACACCACACGTGTGTATGTTATGGAGAAATCGGGTGGGTCCTTAGGATTCCTCTGTAAAGAATTACACTCTCACATACATGCTAATTAGAAATAAAAGAACAGTTTTATTTGGTACAAGAGAAACTGGCCAGGAGAAAAGTTTAAAACTTTTTCCTCCCCCCAACCATACTGGGGTGCACCCTTTTATAGGGCCTAGATGGTATGAGTACCCCAAGTGAGGGTGAAATGTTCCTTATTGGGTAGAGGGTTGGAAGCAGTCTGGTGAGGGGCTGTTGTTCTATCACCTCCAGGCACAGCCACACCTAATAAGATTCTCTCCTTAAGGGATGGTGGAGACTGGAATGAAGGGTGTTGGTCCTGGAGTTATCTCAGTCCAGATCCAGTGCTGCTTATCTCTTTAGGCGTGTCTGTCCTTTGGTTTAGTTTCAAGGAGAAGGTTCCTTGATTGCCTCTGGAAAACTTCTGGGGTACCCCAAGTCTAAAACACATATATATATATGTGTGTGTGTGTGTGTGTGTGTGTGTGTGTGTGTGTGTGTGTGTGTGTGTGTGTGGAGGGGGGAGCACAGAGGGGGGAGCATTGGCATGCATTTACAATGATGGTATGATATCTAAATAAAAAATAAAAGAGAGGGGCAGCTAGGTGGCGCAGTGGATAGAGCACCGGCCCTGGATTCAGGAGTACCTGAGTTCAAATCCGGCCTCAGACACTTAACACACACTTACTAGCTGTGTGACCCTGGGCAAGTCACTTAACCCCAATTGCCTCACTAAAAACAAAAAAAAAATAAAAAATAAAAGAGAGAAAGTGAAAAAGAAGAATACACTGGGAGAAGGAGGGAGGGAGGGGTAGAATAGGATAAATTACAAAAAGAGGTTTTACAGTGAAGAGAAAAATTGGATGGAGTGGACAACTCTTGAACCTTCCTTTTATTAGATGAAATTGACCCAAAGAGGGAATAACATGCACACTCAGTTGGGTATAGAAATCTATCTTACCCTACAAAGATTTTGTTTTTGTTGCAAGATGAGGATAATTGTAGGGAGGGCAGTTTGGGGGAGGCAGCAGTTAGAAGTAAAACACTTTTGAGGAGGGACAGAGTGAAAGGAGAGAGAAAAGGATAAATGGAGGGATAGGATGGAGAGAAATACATAGTTTTTTAATACATAGTTTTTAATCATAATTGTGAAAAAAGTTCTGATAAAGACCTCATTTCTCAAATATGTAGAGAACTAAGTCAAATTTATCAGAATATATCATTCCCCAATTGACTTTTCAGAAGAAGTTTTCAGAAGAAGAAATCAATGTTATCTACAGTGATATGAAAAAATGCTCTAAATCACTATTGATGTGAGAAATACAAATTAAAAGAACTCTGAGATACCACCTCAAACTCACCAGATTGGTTTATACCTCACAGAAAGGAAAAATGTGATGGAGAACAATTGGGACACTAATGCACTGTTGTTTTTGTTTTTTGTTTTTTGGGTTTTTTTTTGAGGGGCAATGGGGCTTAAGTGACTTGCCCAGGGTCACACAGCTAGTAAGTGTCAAGTGTCTGAGGCTGGATTTGAACTCAGGTACTCCTGACTCCAGGGCCGGTGCTTTATCCACTGAGCCACCTAGCTGCCCCACTAATGCACTGTTTCTGCACTTGTGAACTGGTCCAAATATTCTGGAGAGCAATTTGAAACTATGTGCAAAGGGCTAGAAAACCATGCATACCCTTTGATCCAGCAATACCTCTACTAGGTCTGTATCTAAAAAAAGATTTATTTTTAAAAAAACGGAAAGTCCTGATGTGATTAAATTATTTATAGCAACATTTTTGTGGTGGCAAAGGATTGAAAATTGAGGAGATACCCATCAATTGAGAAATAGCTGAACAAGTTGTGGTATATGATTGTGATGGAATACTATCATGCTGTAAAAAATGATGAGCAAGATTCAGAAAAAAAAAAACTTAAATAAACTGATGCATGATGCATGATGATGATGATGAAATGAGCAGCACTAGGAAAACACTCTAAACAGTAACAGTAATATTTTATGATGATCAACTGTGAATGACTTAGCTATTCTCAGAAATTTCTTTCACATTACTAATATAGAAATATGCTTTTCATGAATATACATAGGGCTATATGAGTCTTCAAGGACTGTTACCTCTGGTGTAAGGGCCTGCTGAGCCCTTTTCAGGGATGCTCAACCATCTTTGGTGTCCACCTGGTACTCAACTTTCACCCATGGCTCCAAGAAGTTTTAGCAAGTCAACAGTCACACCCTGAAAGCGGACTGGGCAGATGGGATAAACCAGCTTGAGGGTAACCAACTGGCCACAAAACTATCTGTGAGTTAGTGGGTCTCTATTCTAAGCAGGTGAAGACTCCCTCTGACGAAATATGCAAATGAAAAAAAAATTGTTCCAATGGCCATGAAGGTGGTTTAAGCAAGTGCTGTGCATCCCATAGAGCTTGATAAGATGTAGAAGACACCAAGATCATGCACTGTATCCTGGATATTACCAGTTATCATGACTTCTGTCTTGCCACTGGACTTTAATGACTCTGGAAGAGAAAGTGATTTTGTACAACTCTGCCTCAATTAAGTCAAATTCATGAGGTAAGACATTACCTTGTCATGTCATCGGTCCTCTTCAAAAACAAACAACAGCATGTAAATATCCTTTGCATGTCTGCCCATGTATAACCCATATTAAATTACTTGCCTTTTCAATAAGGGAACTCAATATTTTTTTTAAAATTATTTTCACATACAATTTGGAAAAAAAAATAATTTTTAAAACAGAAAATCATACTCTAAAATGTTATGACAATCTTCACCATGATAACAAATACCTGAAGATACTAAGGGAATCAATGAAGATGAAAGGTCCATTGTTTCTTTGCCGATAGCTCTTTCCCCTAAAATCTAAATTATTTCTTTAATTTTATCCCATCCTCTCTCCAAAAAGCAAAAACTATATATATATGCATGTGTAATTTAAGATTCTAAATGTGGATTCTAATGTGTTCCCCCAGTTTGGGGGAAACTGACTAAAAATCACTGATAAAACGAGTTTAGGTTTTTAAGGGTTTATTGGAAAATAGAAAGAAAAAGATTGAGAACAGAATTCTAACAGTCTGGCATTCCTATCTTTCCTCAAATCTCCTGTGAAGTCCTCTGCCGCCACCACCATCAAGTCCGGAAGCCAAAAGGGCCCGCGCTCTCTGCGCCGGCTCCCTTTCCTCCTTCCTGTCTCCTCCCAGACCATAGGAGGCTCCTCCAGTTGATTGGCTGGTAGACTTGATAGACAGCACCCATGAGCAAGCGTCATTTCCTGACGCCAAGGAAAAGCCACAATGCCTCTGAGGCATTTTCCTCATGGTGGAGCTCTCCACAGCAAGTCTCCAGTAGGTGGCGTCATTCCAATCATTACATGCATATATATGTATATATACATATGTATGCATGTATGTAGATAGATAGATAGATTCTACTAATTCTACTTCTACTACTACCACTAATACTAGTACTACTGCTACTGCTACTGCCACTGCTGTCATTCTCATCTTTTCTATTAAAATGGAAATGATTCTGAGCCAAATGATGAGTTATTATTTTAATATGATATCCATATGCATATCCATATGCATATCTATATCCATATCTATATCTATATCTATATCTATATCTATATCTATATCTATATCTATATCTATATCTATATCTATATCTATATCTATATCTATATCTATATCTATATCTATATCTATCTGGTGGATTGTTGTTCAGGTGGATAAAATGATTGCTTTTTGTAATTTAATAAAAGTGTTGGGATGAAAATACATCTTTTTGCATTTATGATGTTGGTGGTGGTGCTGCTGCTGATGATTAATAGACCTATGATTTCATTTTTTATTTTTGTTTTTGTTTTTGTTTTTGCAGGGCAATGAGGGTTAAGTGACTTGTCCAGGGTCACACAGCTAGTTAAGTGTCAAGTGTCTGAGGCTGGATTTGAACTCAAATCATCCTGAATCCAAGGCCAGTGCTTTATCCACTGTGCCACCTAGCTGCCCCATAGACCTATGATTTCATTGGTATTAGGAGTTTCTGGTAACTCCTTCTATAAGTCCACATCTCCAGGTGCTCTCTAACTTTGCTTTTGTAGAAAGCTAGTAGATAGCCAGAAGCTAAGTGATTTGCCCAAGTTACAAAACCTGATATTTAAAATACGCTGGACTTAAATCCTGGTCTTCTTGACTCTGAGGTCAGAAATTTACACATTATACTCTTCAGCATCTCATTATTATTATAATTTCTATTATTTCATTCTATGGAGTTTGAATAGACATCATTTGATACAACGTTGCTATCCTGTTGTTATTCTTTTTCTTTAATTTTCTACTGACTGCTACACAAGTGGATAAAATGATTGCTTTTTATAATTAAATGAGAATATTGGTAAGCCCATCTACTGCATACTCACTGAATCTTAATACAATTCCAATACCAGACAGCAATGGGAATCAATTCTACCTCATTCTCTATTCCTATGTGCTTTAAATTCCTTCAGCTAAGTTCTTATATTTTAAAACTTGTTCCATTCCTAGAAGATTGAGTATTGAAGCAGTGTCTTGTATTACGTACAATAATTCTTATTTATGTATTTATTGGGGGTTTTTTGTTTGTTGGATTATTTTTGTGCCTGGGCAATCATGGGCCATAATGAGGACTCATTTCCTGAACAGTTTATTTGTTGAATTCTCATAAATATTTTGAGGTTTGTATTTGTAGCATGAAGATCCATCACCTGTTACATTATGAAGGATAGCAAGCTCCTGTCAAATAATTTTCTCAGCTGATTTTTTTTCTTCCAAGTATTCAATAAGTGCTAAATTTTTGTACCCTGCAGCTATATGTTGTACAGTTTCTCACATTTCCCTTCATGATCTTTCACTAATCGAAGACTTCAGGCTGCTTAAGAATATTTTTTCCATAATTTCTAGTGGCAATGACTTTTTACAGTATCTCAATTAGGAAGAAATTAATTACTTTTATTCCTCATTTCTTTTGATGAAGTTCAGATAGAAACAGTCTCAGGATAAATCACTTCCATGGCTATTATTCTTTTATATGGAAAATTATTTTGACTTTGCACAGGTGGATAAAATAACCTTTTTGTGTAATTGAATAATAGTACGGAGATATAATCTCATCTATATAATCACCTGAAACATATTTGTGCCAATAGTTGTTTGTCCTTCATTTTTGAAGAGGATCAATGACAGCATGATGTTGAGTTAAAATAGTGGATGATGGTTCATGCCTTGACTTGCAAGTGAATCAGATTTAAGTGAGCAATAGTTCACAAAGTCATCAGATTCTCTTTCAGAGTCATCTAAGTCGAGTAGCAGGACAAAAATCAAGAAAACTAGTGATGGTCTAGGATGCACTGGATGACCTTGGTATCTTCCATGTTTTATTATTATCATCTTCATCATTATTAATGATATCTTTCTTCTCACCTTATATTATTTTTATCCTTATCCCTATCTATAGATTAGAAATAGCTTACTGAAGGGTTTAAAAGCTGGATTTCTCTGTAAGTTCCGTAACTACATTGAGCCTATTACTTGGACTTAATTTTTCAGTTTCATGTTGCCAGAACATTGACTGGGCTTCATTAAAACATATGCCTAAAGGAGAACATATTGGGAAATGTGTATCTTCAACATACTGCCAGAAAATAAAAAGCTACTTCAAAATACAGAAGGTAGAGGCGTACGATTGATCTGCAGCTAGTTTTTACCACAGTCCCCAGAATGCTTTGCAACACTGCCTACAATTCCCATACTACAGCACCTAATTTATTAACCTCTTAGTTTCCTAGAAAGAATCATATGATCTAATTGTAGTACAGCACATGTATTCTAAAGTATTAAACAAGCAACACTGCTTTACAGAATTCTGCTTTGGTGGTAAATTATGGATTTTTTTAGTAGCTTAGGATATATAATGCCCTCTTCCTTGAATAAAGATGCATTCTAAGCAAATATATTTTTATAATTTTCCTTTGATTTTTAATGAGAAATATTGCCACAGAACTTTCATTTTAGATATATTGTACTAAAGTATATTTTTCTACATACAAAATGACTTCTCACATTTGTTATTCAATAATATTGGGGGGGTAATGTCCAGTGTTATTTAGAGTTAAATATCACAACACATTGTTAAACATCTGCAAATGAGAATTCCATGAAGTAATTAAAATTCCTAATTAGATGCACCTTGCAGCTGCTGTTAGTCTTAATTGGCAATAATGCAGCTACATTTTGTTCTGACACATATCTTCAGAAGAGTTAGAAAGAGAACTGAAGGGAAGCAAGAGAAAAATGTTCCCACACAGTTCAAGACAGTTCGCACAAAGAGGATCCCATGGCAACAGCAAGTCCCACAGTTTGCTCTCTAAAATCCAGGAATAGACAATGCTTCACCTCTGTTTCAAACAAACATTTCCCTTCCTGAAATTGAAAGAAGAGAATAAGTCTTATATAGTCTCCTGTAATTATAGTGAAGGTGGGTATTTTTTTTACATGTGTCTTAAAGACATATATCAAAGTATCCAATCAATTCCTTGCAGCCAGTGACTAGATAACAATTATTTCCAATTGTCTGTATAAAGAGTTAAACTGACTTGTCATTTTTACTTAAACTAAAAAACTTTGTGTTCAGAGACTCTTCTAGTTAAAGGAAACATGAGAGATGACCTATCCTAAGATCAATTTACAAATGAGGAAGAAAAAAAAAAACCACAGAGGACAAATAACTTGTCTAAGATACAGAGATAGTAATAGAGTTTGTGCTAGAAACCTGGTATTCTGGTTCCTAGTACAATATTCCCCTATACTATAGTTTTACATATTCAATTTTATTCTCTTTTTGTAACCATACTTGTACAGAGGATGCTGACCTACTTTGGTAGAGGGAGTTTCCTCACTTGGGTCTTCCTTATGCCAATGAAGTTACTGGTTAAGTAATTATCCCAAACCTATGCCTTGAATTGAATCAGCTTCAAGTCTGAGAAAGGATGTGAATGGAAAGGGCACCAAGTAGAAGAATTAAGACAAATTGAAGGTCATTTCATTCATTTCATGAAGTTCATTTGACCAGTTGAGGGAATAAATTTGTCCTTGTTCCCCTAGCCCTGGACAAGAGTGTGGAACCTAGGGGAGGGGTACAATTTCTTCTGTTTTGTTTTGTTTTGTTTTCTGGCTAGTATCTGACCAAGGAGGATAAAAGGATTAGTAGGATAGGAAAATGAAATAATTATTCCCTGTAAACTTTTTTTTTTTTGGTGAGGCAATTGGGGTTAAGTGACTTGCCCAGGGTCACACAGCTAGTAAGTGTGTTAAGTGTCTGAGACCGGATTTGAACTCAGGTCCTCCTGACTCCAGGGCTCTATCCACTTTGTCATCTAGCGGTGCCCCCCCCCCATAAACTTTTGAGTAGACATACTTTCATTCTGAAATGTGTGTGTGTGGACAGGAAAACATTTCCTCTTTCCTTTAAGATACAAATCAAAACTCACTCCTGTCAGCAAAACTTTATTTCATTGAATTTCATCAATAAATATCTATTACCTGCTAATAGTACTGCAGGTAGAAAAATGAGTATCACCTTGTACCTGCCATCAAGGAATCTTCAATCTAGTAAGAGAGATAAAATGTATACAAACACTATGACAAAAACAGAATTAGTGTACCACAGGCATAAGCAAAACAATACAAAAGATTATAGGGAAGAATTACTTCAAGCTAAGGAGAGGGGAGGACAGACCAGAGAACATTTCCCAGAGGAAGTGAAATTGGACTTCCTAAAAATTAAGAGCTGTACAAAATTATAATGACTCTCCTGGGGGGCAGTGAGTTTCATCTTCTTGGAGGTCCTCAAGCAGAATTTGGATGATGACATGTTGGGGGGATAATTTCACTGTATGGGTTGGTTCTTGCAACAATCAAATTCTCTGATTCTGGAGTTTGGTTTTAAAGGATGGGTAGAATTTCATCAGGCAGAGATGGATAGGGGCTATTTCAGAAAAAGAGATTGGTATGAACCAGACCTTAAAGTATTAGAGAAGATTTTGACAAGTGAAAAAAAAAGGGAAAAAAAAAAAGAGGAGACAAGGAGGAGGGGGGCAGAGGAGGAGGAGCAGGAGGAGGAACAGGAGGAGGAGGAGGAGAAAGGTAATGCATTTTAGGCATAGTAGACAAAAAGGGCAAGTGTGTAGGTTAGAAAGGGCAAGATCAGTTTAATTTCTAACAGTATCATGGAATATGTGAGATACAGTAGTATAAGGATGGGTTGGAAAGTAGGTTGGAAATGGACTGGAAATTCTTATGTGGGAAGTTAAGAACTTTGGATTTTATTGCTATGGAAATGAGGAGTAATTGAAGGTTTTCTTTGAATAACTTCATTTCAAATGCAACTATCTCTTAATAATTCTCCCATCTAGCTTTAGGTTTTACATAGTGTGTTTGCTTTAATCATATCTTCTTTAAAATTGTTTTCACTGGGTCTTTCTGCCTTTGTTTTCCTTCAAGATTAGAGTGTAAGCTTGAAAACAATGGCTTTTTCCCCCTTTTGTATCCTCAAATACTACTTAGTACAGTGCCCAAATGTGGCAGACATGCAAAATGTTTAATAATTGTGGAATAGCATAAGGTTTTGCAGACATAACCAAAGTATGTGCATGCAAGCGTGCATGCATGTGTTTGTGTATGTGTGTGTGAAGGAACATATCTTAGAAAGTTTATCCTTTTATACCTCTCAGCTGCCCTGCCTCACTTACATTTCTCAGGTACAGTAAATACAAAACAAAAACTTTCTGTTCTCAATATCTCATGCCAATGCTTTAATATTTCAAAATCTAAGGGAAGGGAAAGTTTGGCTGGATAGCTCAGCTCATATATCCCAGTCATATTTAAACTACTTTCCCCAGGAACCTCCCCATACTCCTAAGGTGTCCCTATCTTTGCTTTTTCACAAACCTCACAGCAAAGTATTTTCTCCTACGTCAAAAGATTGGGGGGAGGGGTTCAGTGGGCAATGAAAGCCCTTAGGGATGGGGAATGGAAGCTCCTTTTCAATAAATCTTTGGGCACCTGCTTTGCTATTTCCCTACTTTTTGACCTTTCTCCCCTTTTTCCAAACCCCGTATTCCCAAATTGAGGCATACAAGTCAAAATACAGCCACAACCCCCAAAGGAAAATTACAAAGAGTTAATGGCCTAAAGGCCAAGCACTTTTAGTTTACACACTTAACACAAAGCTTTATACTCTGAAACAATTATCTTTAGAAACTATTATCGCTATTAGCTGGAGGCTGGAAAGCAGCCCCCTGGTTGGATACTGGTCTTAAAGACATAGTGACAATGGCCTCATTTTTGCTTACTGTGTGCCAGCGACAATTTAAGCCCTTAGCAAAGGGAAACGCGATTACCAGGAGGTTACTTATGAGTGTGTCCGCTCAGGCTGCGGTTCCCCTTCCTCTCCTATCCCTGAAGAAGGGGGGACACAATCCACAATTGAACGGGGCCAAAGTACTGGGCACGGGTGACGTAGAATGGAAATGTGATCCTCTGCATTTGCTTGGAAGGATAGATTCCTATAATTTTAGATTTCCCAAGATCCTTTCCAAAAGATTCTCCTGTCAACCCCATCCAGCCGCACCCCCCCCCCCCCGCCCCAGCTAAAGCTCGCAAAGCGGTGGTTATATGTGGATTGGCTAGTACTAAAATATCCATGGGGTGGCAGTAACAGTATCTTCTTTATGACTTGCAGCAAACCAGAGAATGCATTCAATCAAATGAACCGATCTTGTAGAAACACTGGAATCATTTATGCATTGCAGTTTCTTTCTCTCCCTCTCGCTCCTTCTTCCTTGGGATATTTTGAGTGGATTGTATCTATTAATCAAGACCTCTTGTTATTTGTTATTCATTTGTCTTTTTCACTAAAGATTAGCATCATTCAGGGCAAATGCACAACTGCTTTTCCCCCCAAATCATTTTTGGGGGCTGTCGGATAGAGTGCTAGGACCCAGGAGACATCCTTCCAAACAGCAGGGGTTGTGTGCTTCCACATAGCAGTACAAGGAAAACCCCATCGGATCTGTTATTGCAGGATACTTGTGAAATATACATAGGATTCTTTCTTTCTTATGGCTGCATCCCGGATCTGGAAATTTTACATGGGCACTAGGAAGCTTTGAAAGGCTCCATGCACAGAGAAGATTTACAAGCAGGACTCCTCTTGCCACAGAGCTCACTGACTTGTTCGGTTATCAATTCCTTTTCTTTTCCTTAGCTTCTTTTTTTCTTTTATTTTCCTCTTCTCTCTTCTCCTTTCTGTGTCCCTCCTGGTCTGTTTCTCCTCTTTCCCCTAGTCTTTTATTACTGCTTCACACCTGGATTGTATCTTCACTGAACAAACGGGCACTTTGAGAACTAACAGAAGACAGTCTTGTGGGGGAAGATCTATATGGAATTATCGGCTTTTATGGTGAACTTGGCACTTGTGAATGGGTATCTTGTTCACATTATTAATTGCTAGCAAAAAAAAAAAAATCACACACACGGGAGTAAAACGTGGATTCTGTGAATACGCATTGTGATGACCAGCAATTACCTTATTGACTGATACCAAGATCGGAATATTTTGGAAGACTGTGGGTAAGGTCATTTTATCTATGCAAACCCATTAGTGGCGTTACGAAACTTGGTGGCTTGTAATTGGAATGGGTACTTTCTTGATTGCTGCATTACATTGATATGTGTGATCTAGCCATTATTGGCAGTGAATGAAATAACTGCAGTTGCCCCCCCATTAAATGTATTTTGTGATGAATCAAAGCATCACTCCCCCCCCCCCCCCAATTATCTTGATATGGAAGAGTGGCTTGAATTTATTCCCGGTAAACACTCTTTGTCTGGATGCAATATTTGTAGCTCCTACGTTCTGAATAGGAAAACTCACCAGTGAAAGAAGCACTTAGTGGTGAAACCTATTTAAAAATGAAATGGGCTACTCTTCATTCACTAAAACAAATATGTTTTCAACTCTGTGCGGCATTCTGCTGCATTTCATAGCTGCAATGGAACTGGGGAAACAGCGTTGTCAAGTTCTTAAACTTTAAGGTGATAATTACCTTTAATTGTTTTCTAGGTTGTGGTTGTTGAGCATTATTAAGTGCCCCTCTATACTTTTTTCATCTACTCGATTATCATTAAGGAAAAAAAAAATACGAAAATTGCCAACTGGAAAATGGTGGCTATACTACAGAAAAATAATAGTGGAACATAATATTAAAAGTCATCTGTCTTCCGTGATTCTCAGAATCATCATCTCAATAATCCCTTATTTACCCAGTCCCCTAAATAACCGAAGCCTAGACCCACGTGCAGGGGAGTTGAAGGTTTGCAAGTGGAGACCTTATCCTCAGCTTCTTATTTCATATGCAGGCAGCCTGGGAAATGCAGGCAATTAAAGACTTGTGTTAATGTTCAGCCTGAAGTGCCCTGTCTGCTTCATCTATTTTACCCTTACAGTAAAAAAAGTTAAAGGGACTGGAGCCCTGAGAATGGTTAAGCATATTCAGTTTGGGAAACTGGATGGGGGGTGGGGGGGGGCGGATGGGGGTGGGAATCGATGCTGATGACGTTGCTCGGTGCACTGTACTGCAATGCTAAAGTGATATATACAATGTACGTCTATATCTATGCATGTAGAGAGGAGAAAAGGCATCCTCTCTTTCACCTGGCTGGTTCATCAATAAAGGAGGGGAGAAGAGATGCAGATCTGTGATGGATGGTAGTCGTGCATAATCGGTTATTATGTAACTTCATTACATCAGCGGTCTTCAGTCGGCGATAGTGAGAGGAGATGATCTCTTAGTATATCAATCAGCGGTTTAACTTTTGAATGCTTGTGACAGCTGGAGAAGAAGGAGGGCACAGAGATTAGCTTCAGGGCTCCGGTAAACCCTGATCTCTTCCTGGCCAATTTAACGTGAGTTTTCTCACGGTGAGTTCTCTGGGACACCAGATCACAAAAGCTCCGGGGCTGCACTGTGGCCATTTCAGCCACACCCGTGGACAGTCAGAAAGCACTCTGCAATGTTGTCCCGCATGTCCCATCGCCTTGTTGGGACTGGGTACTCCCCACCAAGGTCATGGTTCTCTACCCCGTGATTTAAACATAGGACGATCACTCAGCAGAGCATAACTCAAATTGAAATGAAAACTGTGAAAAGAATCATTTCCTGGTGACCCTTCTAGCAGTTTTGAAAGGTAGGGCTTGATGGTGGGTTCAGCCTGCTAGTTGCAGCTCTTAATTGTTATTGCTTCCTCCATGACCAAGAGATAGATGAGTGTTTTAGGGCTTTCTTTTTCTCTTCTCTTTTTAAACCATAACTATATATTCCTGGCCTGTTTTAATCTGTAAAGAAAAGGAAAACAAAATCTTCAAAGGTTAAATATCCTGATCTATCTGCTAAATTTAAAAAGCATGTAAATTCCTCATTCATCCAGATTCCAGAGAAAAAGAGCTATCCATGTTCAAGTTTTAATTATTTAAGGACTCAAAAAGACATGTTGCAGCAGCCTATGACTTTTGCCAGATAAACGAATAGGTAGTCTATCTTCTATTTAGATAGAAGGAAATGCTGCATAATGAAACACCGTTTACCCTGTTTTTCCTATGGAGTTGTTCATTTTTCAAAACAGCAATAACCTTCGAACTACCGAATCACCCTCACTGGACACTGCACTTTTTGAGAGACCTGTTTTCTATATTTTATGGCTACATTTTCTGAAAATGTAACCCAGATGAAATCTAAACTCCTCAATGGAGTTATCTTATCAACCACCTGCCTGTGCCCTTTTCTTATGATTTCAATTTACAAAGAAGGCCTATATAAGATTTTTCTATTAGGGAGAGGTGAGAGGAATTTCCCCTTCTTTTTCACCCCCATCCTCAGTGCCTTTCCTTGACATTCTTGTCAGTCCTA
Source organism: Dromiciops gliroides (assembly GCF_019393635.1). Lineage (NCBI taxonomy): Eukaryota > Metazoa > Chordata > Mammalia > Microbiotheria > Microbiotheriidae > Dromiciops > Dromiciops gliroides. Next base: position 292,179,189 of record NC_057863.1, on the reverse strand, counting down.
TACTGTTCGGTGCAATATTCTGGATACATACTGTTAACTTTGAGAAGGTTCGTTTTCAACATCAGATTGTTCTGTGGTTTTATTTAGAGTTTTAAGTTAAAATATTGATGGAGATATTTTTTCCCCTTTAAGACACACTCAGATGCTAATACATTGTACTAATGTAGTTTAAGGCTTGACATTCATATTGTCTACTGAGCAACTAGGAAATTGGATGTGAAGTTAACTCCTGGTTCCATCCTTCAGGGGTCAGAATAACACTATGGCAGCTCACAGGCTTCAGTTCATCTCTGATTATATGCAGAAATTTCTATGGCATGGTCTTTTTTCATATCCCTTACTTTATTATTTGAGGAATTACTTAGATGGCTGTTTCTGTGACTTAAGTCACACACATGTCATAAACAGTGGATTGCTCTAGAGAAGGTTTTGCAAACTCAATTGTGTATGAAAATAAATAATTTTGAGGGGGGAAGGAGGAGGTAGTGTAGGAGCAAGTCAGTACAAGAAACATACACATGGATTTGCAGTCATTTTGCTGCAAGACTCTCTATACCCTTACATTTGAGAAAGAGGATTTCAGTGATCTTAATGATACTTCATAGGCTACTGTTTCCTTTAGAAAGGGATTATCAAACCCCAACTGCTTATGACATTTCAGTATGCTGCAGGGGGTGGGAGCACCAAATAAAAGGCTCTTTTAATGGGAAAGCTTTTTTTCCCCCAATATTAAGCTGTGGACTATTTTACATATAATACTTACCCCTGTGTTCTACTGCCATTTTTCAAGTTAGATGAGAAAAGACATTTGAAGAAAATCCACACTACCTCCTTTAAAAATAGAAGCTACTGACAGGTTCTTCTTTTTTTTTTTTCCACCAAGCAAAAGCAAGAGATTTGGTTAAGTAGCAACAATATTTCTAAATCATAATGCAATATTTTAAATGGTCTTTTGTTGCTTAATTTAATCTCATGTTTCTAATGGCAAGTCAAAATTCATTGGGACTCCTAAAATAACCAAAAAGCTTACACCTCTCTAAGAATGACAAAACTTTGAGGTGCCATTTAACATTTTCATTCGAGGATATTTTAGCCTATTATACACTGAAGTGTTTGGGCTATACTTTGTCTTACAACAGATATGATCTTCAGTGCTTGGCAAATCTCTTGTTTTTATAAAGCAGATTCCTTTATAATTCATGGTAATTGAAATATCCAAGTACAAACTGATTAATATGATTAAAAAGTAGCAAGTTATCTAGTGGTGCTCGAGTTATAAAGTATAATTATGGTGCCACCGTTTGTGCAGTTATAGATAAGGTAGTGTCAGCATTTTTATTATTAAATTCCAATGTTCAGCTCAGGATTCCCACAAAAGGAAAGAACTCAAAGACATTTCACTACCATTATATCAACTTGGGTTAATCACATGTATTTTAAATATCCTCAGAGTACAGAGAAGTATAAGAACTCCACACCCTCCATGAAAGTTAGTAAGTGAATGGAGTCACAAAGGAGATAATATATTTAGGCGGTTAAGCACCAAATTGAGAGCAAGAAAGTTTGGGAAATGACTCCTCACTTTCTTTAGCTGCTAAATAGCAATTTATTTATTTTTCCAAAAATATTTAAATATTTGAAGGCCTTTGGAATGTCATCAAAATAGGAAGTTACCACTGTGGGAAGTCTCTCCCCTAAGAAATCACAACTCCTATAATCTCGTTGATTTGATAGATAAGCCTAATGTTGGATTGTTATAGATAACTCAATGAAAATGATTTTCAGTAGCTTTAAATTCATGGTAACTAAGGAATTTCTTTTGGCTGACTATATTTCTTTTTATGCTTTTATTTATATACAGGAAATTGTTTCCTTTTTGCTATGTAGGTCTGTTTTTATCATAAACCAATCACTAAGTACAATGAATGGTTAAGAATATGAATCTACATATTTGTTGATTCTGAGTTGTTTTAGAATTTGTTTTTTGTCCTAATTTCTGACTATGCAAAGAGAGGTGATTGTCCTATCGTCATTTTTAACTCCCTATATATTTTAGACCCTGGAAGAACCTGAAAGAGCTTATAGTTCAATCTCGTCATCTGACAGAGGAAGAAACCTAAACTCAGAAGATAATTGATTTGATTAATGTCACACAAGAAATAAGTGTCAAAGCTGGGATTTGAACCCCACTTCTCTGATTCTAAATTCAACAATCTTTCCACTATACCATAGTGCCTTGTGTGTCTTTTACTTCCTTAATGCATTTGTTTCTGATGTGAAAGAAGCTGTAATTTCTTCAGCATGAGGAACTTCTGGTATGAAAAAGCCATCCACCAAAACAGATGGAAACTTTTTTTTTTTTTGAAGACAGATTGTCTGAAGCACCAAGAGGTTATAACTCGATAGAATTATACAACTATTATCAGAGGCAGAGTTTGAACCCAGTTCTTCCTGACACCAGCACTCTGTGCAATGGTTCTGCCTCTCACATCGACATAATATATCTAGAATTAGTGGTGGGATTTAAGGAAAGTGACTATGAAATAATGGTAAAATGTGTCACTTTTTATGATAATGTGGACAGAGCTGAATTGGAGAAGGAAAACAAAAAGAACTCTGAAAAAGACTTTTTGAAAGGTACTAGGACCTACAAGAAAGTACTATTAGACCATAGACCAACTTGGTTTAAAGGAGTTTTTGCAGCCCAATGTATCACCTCAATTCTCAGCATGCATATGTAACTAATATCATTGATGCTTATATTGGCTCAATTCCTGTGTCTCCATGGTATTGGAAAGAGTGCTAATTTCTCCTATCAAATAGAAATGTCTTGAATGTGCAGAAGCAGGTTTGCAAAAGTAGACTATAGGATTGTATATTAGCACTTGTTTATTTGACAAATTTAGCTAATCGCCTTACCAATATGCTTTTATTTTTTTTTCCCAGATAATCCTACCCTGGAGTATCTTGTAGTGTATGCAATATTCAATTATAGGACAATCATATGGCTCAATGGACATACACTTACTGCTTATCCCTGACCATTGATTTACAATGAAAGGTCCTTAATTGGTGTGTTCCCTAGATTGCTTTGTATGTAGATGATACTCAAATGCCAAAAGATTGAATCCTAAGTTTTTTCCTTTATGAAAGGAGGCCTAGAATGTTGTTATTTTATTACTATATAATCTAAAATAGTCATGGGATGGAAGATAATTAAGCCAGCGGGACAATAGGAACTCTATAAACATGCACATGTTAGATGTATACATACTCATATGTATATGTATACATACTTGTGTTTATGCACATACGTATAGGATTTGAAATCTCAGCATATAGATATATTAATTTTACTAAGTTTCTTTGTCTTATTCCAGCAGAGTGCTGCTGATAGGTTACTTTTTATGCAGTGCTATAAAATAGTCCTTCTTATAAGTCTGTTACCACTTTGGGGAATTTGGGATATTGCCCAATTTGGAGGTAAATGGATTTTTACCTGGGGTTCTTCTTACCTACTTTATATAAATTGTATATACCCCATAATTTTCTCTGGGATTGCTGGATTAATAGTGTCTCAGAATATAACAACTGATTCCCTCTCTGGAAATCACCTCCCCCCATTAGTACTAACACCAGTAGGAAGGTCACAGATTCTCATTTGTGCTTGACCCCTTATGAACTCTTTTTCTTTTCATCCCCTCTTCTTCCCCCAGTTCCCCATTCCAAGTGTCCATCATCTTTAAAAATATAAATTACTCAGTGCTAGGCAAAACAAATTTGAAATCTTCCCATTCTTGTTATTTCAGAAAGCTCTAAAAATTTCCCCCGTGTATGGCATCATAGATCCTCAGTACTAGTATCTAGTACTACTTAGGCTGCTAATAGGTACAGTGGATAGAGCACTCAGCCCTAAGTCAGGAAGACCTGAACTCAAATCCAACCTCAAGCACTTGCTAGCTGTGTGACCCTGGGCAAGTCACATAACTTTTTTTGGTTTGTTTGCTCAGTTGCCTCATCTCTAAAATAGAGATAATAATAACACCTACCTCTAGGGTTGTTATAAGGATCAAATGACATAACAATTGTAATAATTGTAGTATTAACATGTGTAGTAATAATTGTAGCACTTAGTACAGGGCCTAGCACATTATAAGCACTATATAAATGCTAGCTGATTACTATTATTGTTATTATTAATGGCAGTAGTCATACTAATAACAGCTCCTATTAAATGACTGAGAAAATTATGCAGAGTTTGGAATCATTAAAGAGGAACAGGAAAGGTTCATGATATGCAATCTTACAATTATAGACTTTCAATATTTTTTCCATTCTATTGTCTTTGTATTAGTTATGTCTCTAGTTTATAAGATGAGTGCAAATTATCATAATTGTCATATGAATCTGGTTGTAATATTTGATTCAAGCATTGTCCTATGGTCTAGGTAAAAATGAATTGAATCCTGCCCTCTGGCAGTTTCTCTTCTAAAACCAGGAATAATATAAAAGTTTCCAGAAAACAGGAGAAAAGTGAATTAGTACATGTTACAAGGTAGGTAATTCAATACTAGTCCCCAGGCAGCTAGGTGGTACAGTGAATAGAGCACTTGACCTGGAGTTGGGAAGAACTAAGTTTGAATCCAGCCTCAGACACTTACTAGCCCTATGACCTTGGGCAAGTCACTTCACTTGCATTTGCTTCAATTTCCTCCCCTGTAAAATGTGAATAATAATAGCACTCATTTCATAGGGTTGTTTTGAGGATAAAAATAGGATAATATTTGTTAAGCACTATGTAAATGTCAGCTGGTATTATTATGCATGTTGCATCCAATTGGTGTTGGTGAAAGCCTTTTCTCAAATTCTTCAAACACTCTCCAAAAGATCCATCATCCTTATCAATGTGAGTATTCCCTCCAAGGATGCAGGCCTCAAACCTTCTGTGTCTGCACATTTGGTGGAAATCTTGTTCATGGTCTCCCATATGGTTACCATGGTCACTACACAGGGTCTCCTCATCCTTCATGACCTTTCCCATCTCTGCTTCTGACTCTCCCTCGGCTAACATGCCTGACTTGGACACTGTGTCCTTGAGTGGATATGTAGAACTCCAAACTTTTCCCTCCCTTATATGTTTCATCTTCCTCATTAGAACATAAGCTTCTTAAAAGCAGGACTTTCTTTTTTCTTTTATTTGAATCCTCAGTGCTTAGCATAGTATCTGGTATGTAGAACATCCTTAATGATACCTCTTGACTTGAAGAGCTGTGGGCCTTATCCTGACTTTGAGAAAATAAGTTGATCACTTGGTGGTGTACTCTTTAGTCATGACAACTGATGAAACCAGAAAGATATTTAAAAACATAGTGTATACAGATTGCCTTTACTATAAAGTCTATAGTTGAGTGTTTTTAAATGATGAAAATGCTACAAGAATGGCTAGACATTGATTTAGATAGGCTGCTATTTGAAATAGAGGTAGAGAAAAAAGAAATTCCCATGTTTCATTTGTGTGTGATTTGTTATAAAAACTTAGTTGTAAATGCAGGATATATATGACTCTAAACACTAGAAATATAGTTCCATGATGATACATCCTTGGAAAAAATAATTTTTAGGTTGTGATGTCAATTTTAAAATTATATTTCTAACTTCCAAAGATATCCACTTTTTTTGTATCTGATCCACCACATTCATTTTTGTCACTTCCATATGTTTCTCTTTGCTTTGAATCAGTTAATTATGTTCCTGTATTTAAAGAAATAACCTGACCCCAATGGATAGTAATAACTATAAAGATAATTAGGATTATTATCTAACCCCAGTTTTTTTTTCCCCTCCGTAGATATTCCACAATAAGATAAAATTGTGAGGTATGATAAATTACTATTTTGACCTGTTCCCTTCTTTGGAAATCACTCCCCCCTTTCACTACTGACCTATTAGGAAGAACATAGATTCTCTATTTTTGTTTGACCCCTTCTTATGAACTCTCACATAGCATCCTCTCGCCTCCTCCAGATACCCATTCTGAGTGCCTCATCACCTTTATAAATGTAATATAGTACAATACTTTCTCCTCTGCAGCCCAATGACCTTCCTGAAGATGCCCTACTCTTGTTCCCATTTCCTTTGTCCACCACTGCTCCCTCCTTATAATTAATATTTTCCTGTATTCTAATTAATTTCTTCAGGTTTGGATTTTCAGTACCTCCTAAAGGGATAATTGACTTCTCTAAGAAGTTATCTTAAAGGGAAAAGGTTAGAGAAATGCCTTCCATTCTACTTAGTAACATATGTGCATTGCAACTATGGTTCTCTGTAGCTAATCCACCCTTCCTTGTTTTCTAACCAAAGGAGTGATTCTAATGACCTGAATTTAATATCAGATAGGAGGGTAAGGTAATGATGCAAATAGTTCACACTTATATAGGACTTTCAGGTTTGTGAAAACTTTGCCTGTTTGTTTTTTTTCATAGGATTCAAGAAAAACTTTCTGAAGTTGATGCTATTATTATTGCCGTTATATAGATGAGAAAACAATTTCAGAGAGAGTAACTTCACAAAGGATATCCAGATATTTAGTGCCCATAGCAGGACTCTAACTCAGATCTTCCTGATTCTAGGTCCTGCACTGTATACAATATAACATGTTCTCTATGCCCCATTTCTGGAGGTTTGTACTGGCTGTTCCCAATGCTTAGGGAACACTTCCCTTTTACCTCCATAAATCTTTATTTTCCTTTAAAGTTCAATTTAAGGGGGCATCTTGGTGTCATAGTGGATAAAGCACCAGTCCTAGATTCAGGAGCACCTGATTTCCAATCTAGCCTCAGATACTTCACACTTACTAGCTGTGTGACCCTGGGCAAGTCACTTATCCCTCATTGCCGTGCAGAAATAAAACAAACAAAAAATAAAATTCATTTCAAGTGCTATCTTGTAGATAAAACCTTTCCTTATCTTCACCCAACTGCTAGTGCCATTTTCTTCAAATCAACTATCGTTTAGAATATATATGTATGTATTTATGTATGTATGTAGGTATGTATGTATGTTCTAAATGTAGTTTTGGGGATACAATGTATATACTTTGAGAGGAAGGGAGCTTTCATTTTTTGTCTTTGAATTCCATGAGTCTAGCACAATGTCTGACACATAGCAGATGTTTAGTAAGTTCTTATAGAATGATTGTCTCAGTAGTATCATGGAAACAGATGGGACACATTGTTTTGTTCAGGTGAAACTTCACAGTACTCCTTTAATCATGTCATGTGGGTAGATGATTAATCAGGTTGTACATGGGACTAGCTAGCCTTGGATATAGCTTAGCTAGGAAGTAAGGTAGTATAGTGGATAGGACACTGAACTTTAAGGCAGGCTGACTTGACTTCAAATCCTGATTCAGATACTTACTAATTGTGTGACACTGGGCAAGTCATTTAACCTTTCTTGGCCTAAGTTCCCTTAGCTACGAAATGGTAAAAATAATGAACACCTACCTTACAGGATCATTGTTAGGACTGAATGAAATAACACGCAAAGTGCTTTGTAAGCCTTAAATCATGCTATTCATTCATTTATCTATTAATCCATCTGTTTTCCTATTATTAGCCTCATTCTATCGATGTATTTATTATTAGCTTCTTATATAGTTACTCTTCTCTCATCATCAAAGCTGCAATTACTCAGTATAATGAGTAGGGTAGACAGCAGGCTATGCATTGATTCTAGCCTTTTCAGAGCTTGTTGTCCATAGAAGTTACTGACATAATACAGAAAGTGATCCAAATTTCACTGTTTTAACTATCCTTTTCCTTGATGTGTATAAAGATTGAGGATTAAAAGGCTCACTAATTCAGAGCAGCAGAATCAATGGAATATTGGTTATGAGCCTTAATTCACTGATGGTTTTGTTTCAGGAGAAAGGAATGAACAATGTGCTAGGAGATGATGTAGGACTAGAAATTTGGGATTCCTTAGATGATGTTCCCAAACCTGTTGTGTCTGGGTTCACATGGGGAAATACAAAAAGTATGTCTCACTAGGGAAGACCCCAAATTCCAAAGTTTTGCTTTAAAATGCTTTTATGCCTCACCATGATCACCCCAGCCGGTACACATGGAAGAGGCACTTTCCTAGAATCCCATGGAATTCCCTTTTCTTTTCCCTTCTGTTGCCCAAGGTGGCTTTCTCTAGGTCTCCTGCTTCTTCCTAGGTCCTCTAATAAAGTCTGAGAGCAAACTCAACTTTGCTCTAAATAGACTTGTCTTAATGAACAAAGGATTTGGAAGGGAGACTCAGGACACAAATTCGGCATTAAAAACCCACTTTGTATTGTAAACAACATAAGGCCTTCCTTGAGTTTGGGGATTAAGGGACAAAGTGGGAGGAAAGGGAACCAGTGAAAAATAATATACAGCTAGGGAGGGAGAAAGAAGAGGGAAGGGAGGCAGAACAACTGGTTTAGCTCAGGGTCAGTCCAGTTCACACTTCTGATGACTTTCCTTTTATCATCCCTGTGCCTGTCTCTTCTTATGTTGAATACCTGTCCAGAAATAGTCATGTCCTGATTTTTTTTTCTCCTCCCATTTTTCCCGTTTCCTCCTACAGAGAAGCAAACCAAGCTGTCAGAGCTAAGCATGCCCAGTAGCCACAGGCAGAATTTTTTCCCCCTTGCATCTCAGAAGCTACATTATTCTCACTTAAGCACTTAATTGTCTACCTGAGCATTATTAAGTGTGTCGGCAGGACCATAAACTAGAAAGCTTCCTTTCTTGCAAAAGAACAGAGCATTTTACACAGTTACTTTGCTGAGTGATTTTAGGAAGTTGCCACAAACCCTGCAGTGTTGCTGAGTGATTCCTGAATGATTATAGCACATAGGATAATATGGCCAGAGAATTATAGGTTGTTGGTAGGGAATGGAAGTGGGAAAATTGGCTGTTTTTTCTTCTTTGTCATCCTCTTCAGGCACATGTCTTATGACTTGAAACGGTGGAAATGGTAATAGATTTAGAGCGCAGGACCCAGGCACAAATCCCAGCTCTGCCATTCACCTTTAGTATTTCAGTGCATTTTAGTAATTAGTTTCTCTGGGCTGTAGTTTCTTTATTTGAAAATGAGGGAATTTCACTAGATTGTCTTTAAAGTCCACTGCAGTTCTAAATGTATAATCCTAGATATAACTAAATCAGAAAAAAAAAGTAAAGCAAACTTTTGAAAGGGTATATTTTTGTTTTGTTTTGTTTTGTTTTTGTTTTGTTGTTGGAGGGGGAAGAGAAACCCAGAAGTTTGTATGAGAGGGGCAAACAGAAAAAGTATATTTCAAGAAATTCCAGTATTTATTAGCATATAGAAGCAAATTATTGTTTTACAAAGGAATTTTATTCCAAAGAAAAAATAATAAACATATTCAAGGGCTGTGTTACAATTATTTCCCCATCTACCAATAATGGTAGTAATTTTGAATTGTTGACAGAGAAAATAAAAGTTTAGCCTCTTAAACATCCCCAAAATCTCCTGTTGGCTGGTGCTTTCAAATTCTTTGCTTTGCCAGTCTTTTTTATTTTGTCTGAAATGAAGTAAAATGTTTGTGTTATATTTTCTTCCTTCTAGCCACCCTTTGTTCTGTTGATCAGTACAGTGTCTCACATTTGGGCAATAGGATGATAAGTAAAATACCTTAAAGTTGGCTGAGTGACAAAATGTTGGCTACAGACAAGTTTTCTAGTCCATCATCAAAATTATCAAGGCTCTTTCATACAATATGTCTTTTACCATTTTGTCTACTAAAACTTTGAATGAGTTAGATAACTAAAATTCCATTTCTGTAGACTTACCATAATAGTATCCATTATAAGAACCAGTATATATGTTAATCAAGCAATTCATCAATCAAAAAGGACTTATCAAATGCCTATTACATATCAAATGCTATGGATATAAAGACAAAGTAAAAGTTACCTTTGCCTCAAGGAATTTCCACTCTATTAAAGGAGAAAATTTGTAAGTATATACAGAACACATATTGAATAAATCCAAGAGAGTTTCTTTTGGGGGGGAAAGCACTATGAGGAAGGAGAACATCAGGAAAGATTTCATATGATGCTTAAGCTGTCTTTTTTTTCCCCTTTTTCTGTGAGGCAATGAGGGTTAAGTGACTTGCCCAAGGTCACACAAGTGTCTGAGTCTGGATTTGAACTCAGGTCCTCCTGAATACAGGAGCAGTGCTTTATCCACTCTGCCACCTAGCTGCCCCTCCCCCAAGTCTTAAAGAAACCAAGTATACAAAGAGGCAGAGATTAGTTCTGGGTAATGGATATGAAGGATTGGATATCCTCCATGTAAATAGGTCAATATAGCTGAAACCATAGAGTATATAGAAGGGCTAAAATATAAGAACACTATAAAGATTAGAAGGGTTCAAATTGTAAAGACATTTAAATGTTAAAGTTCTTTTATCTGATCTTAGAGGTTATAGGGAGCCATTGATGTTAATTGAGCAGGAGGGTGACATAGTCAGACCTCTGCTTGATGTACTGGCATAACTATCATATGTTATCATAATAGTACTTATTATCTGTCAGAGTTCTTGTGAGTACAAAAAATGTGATAATATTTGTAAAGCACTTTGCAAACTTTAAAGCGCTATACAGATTCTACTGTTATTGTTGTTGTTGATGATGATGATGATGCTTGACATGTTTCTTATTCCTGTGACAATGTTCTTGTGGGTCTTCCTACCAAAAGTGAAAAGAGTGCTGGATTTGGAGTCAGAGAATTCTTTACCAACCTGTGTGAACCCAGGTCTCTGTTTTCTCATTTGTATGTTTTTATTATCTTTCATTTTCTAAAGCATAGGTATTGCCACACATTCCAGACCTCTTCCCAAGTATACCTTACTTACATGGAGTAAAGATATTCAATTCCCTTTACAGTGGCAGAAGGCTTTTATTTGTAGTTCTATATGGAGGTGGAGAGAGGAAGGAAATGCAATATAACTGAATCCATGGTTACATAGTTATGGGTTATCAATCAACAAGTATTTATTGCTAATTGCTACAGTTGTGTTGCGTCATTTCAGTCTCTTCATGACCCTGTTTGGAGTTTTCCTGGCAACAGGAATGGCTTTCCATTTCTTTTCCCAGCCCATTTTTTTTAAACAGATGCAGAACTGTGGCAAACAGGGTTAAGTGACTCACCCAGGGTCACATAGCAAGTGCTTGAAGCCATATTTGAACTCAGGTCTCCCTGACTCCAGGGCCCGTACTCTCTCTACTGTACCTCCTTGCTGCCTCACTGTAGTTATTATGTCATATAAAAATAATAAAAACCTCACAAATATCTCTAAAAGATTTTCCAAGTTTTTTCCTCACAGCAACCCTATATGGTAGGTCATGTAAATTTTGTTATCCTCATTTTATAATGAGTACATAATTCTCTGAGAGGGTAAATCATGTCCCTATGGTTGCAAATTCAATCAATCCATTAATAAACAAGCATTTATTGAACATCTATTATATACTGGATACTATTGTAGGGACATAGGATGCAAAACCAGAAATGTCAGTCCTTGCCTTCAAGGAGTTTGTTCTTTTTTATGATGGTGGGGAAATAACATAACTAATAAGTATCCGAGGCAGATTTTGAATCTAGATCTTCTCACTCCAAGTCAAAATAGTCTATTCTCTATACAATGAAGCTTGTTTTAGAAAAGTGAACTATTCTTTGGAGGATTTATGGGAAAGTATTCACAAGAATCTCACAAAATGAGAAGGCATGGTGTCAGGGTTAGGCTAAATGCCAGTATTTTGATGGTTCAGGCTCTTTGTGGGGATGAGTTATATGCATATGCTAGGAACGCTATGTGTTGGTTGTCCTGACATTTTTATTCTAATCTCAGGGTCCCTAACATATTAACCAATGTGTGGCTAAAACTCTGGGTTTGTGGGTCTGATTAAGATTGATACAGCATAATTCTACATTTCTTATTACCAGTTATAGTTAATATCACTTTAAGAAGCAACCTTATTTAAAAGTCTCATTTACTGAGTCCTGAAGACAAATTGAAAGAAGAATCTAGCTTCTAATGGAAGAGTTCCCAGAGCATAGCACTTCTTCTGGGTTATCTCCCAGAGGGTGATTTTAATGGTAACTTCATATGGTTGTATTCCTATTACTAATGATCATGAGCCCCCATCATTGTACATCCCATTAACAATCATCTAGTAGACTCAATTACCTCTTATCAAAGGCTTTTATTTAAGTGTCATAGCAAGAAGAGTAAGTTGCAAAACTCCCCTCCCCCTTTCTATAGGACACACTCTCTCACAAACACATACAATATCCATTGGATGAGTGAATTTAAATTTAGAAAACCACAGTAATGATGTGCATTGTAGGCTATCAATGCAGCAAAGAACTCACAACTCCTGTTAATTTAGAGCCTAGAAGTCTTTGTCTCTTCTTAGTTTCTTAGCTCTGCTTGTATACCCTATTTCCTATGCAGTCAAAAAAACTGCCTTTCAAAATTATATGCTAATATCATAGAAGGAAGAAAAGAGAGAAACTCATCCCTCCTGCACCTTCCCTCAAGGGTCTCAACTAGCAGTTTTCAACCAACTCTCCAATTCATAAAATTCATCAGAGTCTTAGCTATTTGAAACCTCAGGAGGCATGCATGGATAATTTGTTTGTTTAGCCAATTGTTCCCTTCTTAACTCAATCAGAAAGATGTTTGTAATTCTTAAAGGTTTCAGGTTGCAGATACATCATTATACTTAATTTTAATACCTCATTAACATTTTGTGATTACATTCTGGACCTTTTCTGACTATACTTGAGGTGGTTAGGGAAACCCCATCTTTTATTGCATAATAGAATTACAAAGCATGATTCTTGGGCTTAAGAAACTTACAGTTTAATTAGGAAAAGAAGGCTGACTAGGCAGAAACCATTAGGGATCAGAGATATTGTTTGGTCTGACATATGTAGATTGAAACTACTATGAGAGTTCAAGTAGAAAGAAGTCCCTGGATGTTAAAACTGTCAGGGACTGCTTAGTAAGGATAGTGAGACTTGAACTGTACCAGAGTGAATGGATATGATTTGAGTCTATTAGACTGTGAGCTCCTTGAGAGCTTTTTGTTTGTCTGTTTGTTTTTGCCTTTCTTTATATTCCCAGCTCTTAGAACAGTGCCTGATACATAGTAAGCACTTAATAAATACTTGTTAACTGACTGAGTACTGTAGAACATAAGGAGCTCATTCCTGACCACAAGAGAACTATGAGCAAAGTCACTGAAGAGATACTTGGCATGGCATATGTAAGAGCATACAGAAGAAGAGAATGCCTAGAATAGAAAATGTTAGATAGGAGAATATTTGGAGATCATGTTGGAAAGGGAAGATGGCAACAGACTAATGAGTATCATACTCAGGCAGAAGAATGTAGAGTGAATGAGCTAGAGTAGTCCAAATTTCTAGGAGACAGAAAATGGTGATGTCATTGTCAGAGGCAAGAGATTTGGGATAGATAGGATTATAGGATTGTGTGTGTGTGTGTGTGTGTGTGTGTGTGTGTGTGTGAGCACACATCTGTTTTCCAGTGCTTTTCAAGAAACTATGAGTTTGAATTTGATTTTGAGATAACAGTAGAAGTGATGTAGTCTATGGCCCATATATAATCCTAACATTTCTTTATATAAATCTTCCTGTTGCTGTTGTTGTTCAGTAGTTTCTATCACATCAGACTCTTTATGACCCCATTTTTGGAAGTTTCTTGGCAAAGATATTGGAGTGGCTTGCCATTTTCTTCTCCAGCTAATTTTATAGATGAGGAAACTGAAGCAAATAGAGTTAAGTGACTCACACAGAGTCACATAGATAATAAGTATCTCAGGTCAGTTTTGAATTCAGATCTTCCTGACTCTAGGTATGTTGCTCTATCCACTGTGTCACCGAGCTGCCCTCATATGGACTGAAAATAGATATTCCTCTCATTAATAGGAAGAGTAACTCATTTTTAGATTACTAATAAATAGAAATGGCTCTGAAAAAGACACCAACCAGGAGCCTGTGCACAGCAGAGCCTCCCTCCTCAGGCCTCCTCCAGAGGCTGCCTCAGTCACCCCTCTGGTCTAGGTCAGATTTCCTTCAGGATGACAGCTCTGGACACCTTTCAAGACAGGCCCTGTTTGTGGCTACCAGTGCTGCTGCTTCTGGGCTCTGGCCACATACCTGGGGTGACCAGTGAGACCCACTATCAGCTTGGAGACCCTGTCATGCTTTATGTCAACAAGGTGGGGCCTTACCACAACCCCCAGGATACCTACCGCTACCACCAAATGTCTGTTTGCTGCCCACAAAGACCCATCACAAAAGCCTCAGCCTGGTGAGGTGTTGGATGGTGACCCAATGGCTGAGTCCATGTATCAGATCCGCTTCAGAGAAAATATTGAGAAATGGACTCTCTGCCAGATGCAATTTACTTTTGCCCATGTCAGCATATCTTCCCTCTTCCCCTATTAAAATTACACCTTATACTTTTAGAACAACAACAAATACGGCCCTGGATTTCAGGAGTACCTGAGTTCAAATCTGGCCTCAGACACTTGACACTTACTAGATGTGTGACCCTGGACAAGTCACTTAACCCCCATTGCCCTGCAAAAAAAACAAAAAACCCCCAACAACAACAACAACAAATAAATGGATATACTCAGACCTTACATAGATAGCACTTTGTTTTGTAACTGCCTTATGCAGTTACCATGCAAAAGTATTTTGTATTATAATTATCAGTTTATCTCATCCCACTATTAGACTGTAAATTTCTTGAGATATGAGACCATATCTTAAACTTCTCTCCTCCTAGTTCAAGTATGGTGTTATGCATACAGTAAGTGTTTAATTAATAAATGTATGATGTGGGGGCGGCTAGGTGACACAGTGGATGGAGTGCCTGCCCTGGAGTCAGGAGGACCTGAGTTCAAATCTGGCCTCAGACACTTGACACTTACTAGCTGTGTGACTTTGGGCAAGTCACTTAACCCTCATTGCCCAACCAAAACAAAGCAAAACAATAACATAAATAAATGTATGATGGAAAGTGTGCTGAATTTAAAATCATAAGACTTTATTTCAAACCCTAGTCATGCCATTTTCCACCAGGGTGATATTAAACAAATCAGTTAATCTCTTGGGATATCAGTTTCCCTGTAGGAAGTGTTTCAACTAGATGCTTTTAGAGCCATGGATCTAGAACTAGGGAGGCTCTCTATTAAATAAGTGGAAGCAGCTAGGGAGGTTATACTGACTTGTCAAGGCCACTCACATAGGAAATTTTGGGGAATTTGAACACAGTGCTCTAATATTGATCCTATTATAACAATACCTTTCATTCATTTCCTGTTAATTTTACTTCATTTGCTTTGAGATTTTTTTACTAGCCAACAGTTAATATAATAAGCACTAATTAACTTATAAAATTGAACACTTTTGAGTTCCTAGTCTTTTGTGAGTCACTGATTCAAGGGTTTTGAGTGAATTAACTAGCCAATTGACTAAAAACCTGGTTTAAACTGATTTTTAGCCCCACTTAATTAATTGATTTCACACTTTAAGGAAGTCAAAATGGTCAAACCAATTAGGCATGTAGATATTGCCTAGATAATATTTTAACTAATTTTGTCTCACTGTAAGATTATCTCACCCAACCCCTTGAAGAATTAGACTTTCCTCTTCTCCAGAATCTACACCTATCTCACCCACTTTTGCTTGCTGGAAGATTTTAGGGTAAATAGAAAAGACTGGAGATGCTGGTGATAATTTAAGGGAAAAAAGATCTAATTTGATAAGGATGTTGGTTAATTTCTACACTCTTAGAGTGTGTATTTCACTTGTAGCTGTGATTTTATGTATTTGTTTAAAAAACAAAACATGAGACTTGGTTTTATTTGCATTTTGTAATAACTTGCCCTCCTTATCATGGTCTTTGCATTTCATATCTCCTTTTTAATTGAACAAAACTTAAAGACTTCAAGTTTATCCATTTTAGACTTCTCATTGATCTCATCATTTTATTTGTGAATAGCACACTGTTCTTTTTAGCCTTATAGACTTGTAGAACTCCATTATAGCTTTGCCACACACAGTGTCACATCCTGTATGCTAGGTAAGTAATGTTATTTTTAATTTCCTATTCAAAATCGATGTAGGTGGTGTGGTAGATGAGTGACTGCTGCTAGAACAGACTGTGCATTAGGGAAAGCTATTTAAACCTCATCTATCTTTGCAACTTCAAAAAAAAAAAGAATTACTATTTCCCTTTTGATGTTTAAATTTAACATTAGTTTCTTAATGTTGTAAACTGTGAAGGTGTGGCATAATATTCTAAGCATCTACCTTGGAATTCCCCAATTTTCTGAAATCAGATATTTCAATCCTAGTAGGAATGACTCATCCCTTATTATTTTAGGAATTTCTAATGAGATCAAAAGAACGTCTTCTAGAGGTAGCAAAGCATCATGGATAGAGCATTCAATTGGAAATTAGAATAATCTATGATCAAATCCCATCTCTAACACTACTTACTAGCTGTCTGAAAAAAATATCTTTTATCAGCCTCAACTTCCTCGTGTATAAATGATCTCACAAGGTTGTTGTTTGGATCAATTAATATATGTAAAATGATCATCAAACTCTTGAAATGTCAACTGTTATAATCATCTTATATACAACTCCTAGTTTTACTTTTTGGGATGTCATTGGAACTATCTATGGAAATAAATTAACCTTAGGATACTTTTCCTCAGAGAAAAGTTTATTCTTCTTGCACAGCTTCAGCTTTTTCAAACTTTTGTACACATTTAACTTTGTACTACTATTAATGTTGTTTTCTTGTACCTGTAATTTTTCCTTGGAGTCCTATGGAAATTATCAGTCATCTCATGTAATCATGGAAAGAGTGCAAAATTTGGAATTAGAGGGTATGGGCTCCAGTTCTGCTTCCATCACTTTAATTCATGTGGCTGGTCTGCTACCTGTGTGAACTTGGATAAGTCAAGTTACCTTTTTTTGATTCTCAGATTCCTCATCTATAAAGTGAAGGAGGTGGAATAGGATGGCATCTGACGTCCTTTCTAGTTCTAAATCTATGATATTCTGTGTTCAGGACAGGCAACTATAAAATGTTTATAAGGACAATTATATCATCTTCATCCACATGAATACTGACAGTAGTAAAGAGAATGCCAGACTTAGGACAGAGATGTTAAAATGTGAATTGAGCCCCTTCTCCCTCAAAGTGCCCAAAATTATTCATTTAAGCTATACTACCATCATCACCATCATCTTCACATTTTCATCTTGACCTTCAGGGTGGTGGAGTAGGAAAAACATTGAATTTGGAGTTTGAATTCTAGCTCTTCTACTTATTATCTGTGACTTTGAAGAAAATGCTTAACTTCTCTGGATAAATGATTGAATAAGAATTTTAATATGGGATTTTAATCTTAAATTCAGGTCCAAGATTGTTCCTTAACCAAATTGTGGTGTAGATTAATTGCTTTTGGTACGTTCCCATTACTGGCTATGTGACCCAAGGCAAGTTCTTTAAATCTATCCTCAGTTTCCTCATCTGTAAAATAGAAATGATCATAACTCCTATTTTGAAAATTTGTTGTAAAAGCAAATGGGATAACATGTAAATCTCCTTGAAAATCTTAAAGAACTATATAAATGTCAGTGATGATGACACAGTATTGTCATATTGAAACAAATCTCTCAATGAAGTGTTTTTAAATAGTTTCCATACATGCAGTACCTATTGCTAAAAATTGGCCCTTTCTTCATCCCCCATCCCTTTCTGGAAAAACTGCATTTCCAATATGTAATCATTCAATTGAATTTAATAAATATATATTAAAAACCTACCACAATTGCCTTAAATATCCAGATCCATCTCCACTTGTCCTCATGCATATCTTTCCACTGGACCCAGATGACTGGAGGAGAGAGTGAGGTTGGTGACCTTGAACAGCCCTCCCTCACTTAAATCCAATTCAGTGCAAGTCATGAAATGGTCCTCTTTGAGAACAAAGGACAAACAAGAACAACAAGTGCTCTACTATCCAACCCTCCAAACAGAGACATGACTAAGGGGATTGAGAAAGTGTTGAAACTGTCAATCATCTGAAAGTATTAAAGCTGAGTCAACTAAAAACTGGTTCAGTCAATAGGATGATGAGATTTCAAGAGATTAGTTTATTCTGGGTAGGACATGGTTGCCTGGATTCAAAACCAAGCAGATAATTAATGTAAAAAATGCTTTAAAAGAGATTCAAAGCATAGATTACACTGACTTAGATATTTCCCATCTAATAATTGCTGAGTCACTACAGTTAACTCCTCTCTCTCTCTCTCTCTCTCTCTCTCTCTCTCTCTCTCTCTCTGTCTCTATATATCTGTCTTTGTCTCTGGCTATCTCTGTCTTTGTCTCTGTCTCTTTCTGTTTCTCTCTGTCTCTCTGTCTCTCTTTCTCTCACTAGACCATAGCATGCCAGTGCATAGAGTATAGGACCCAGAGTCAGAAATAACTGAATTCAAATTTTGCCTCAGACAGTTGCTAGCTGTGTAACTCTGGGCAAGTCATTGACCCTCTGAGTCTCATTTTCATGTTTGTAAAATAGGTATAATATAATCACCTAAAATTCATAAATGTTTTTAGAATCAAATGAAAAAACATAAAGTACTTTGTGAATCATTATGTTATGGGGAAATTGATGGGGGTTTGGGGTAGGGGTTCTTAGGAATTCCTCTTTAAAGAATTTCATCCTCTTGCACACAAATCCAATTAGAATAAAGTAATATTTTATTTAGGTGCTAGGGAAAGGAAACCAAGAGAGAAGTCCTTGGACTTCTTCTCATGGGGAGAAGGCATGGCACAGAGGTGTGGATCTCTGAAATACCTTTTTCCTAGAGCAGGAGACAGGCAAATACTTTTATAGAGGACTGATGGTGGTCCCATGAGGTGATCATCTGACTGTGGCAAGTTCCCTTATTGTGTGGTGGGTTGGGAGCAGTCCGGTGAGGGGTGGTTGTTCTGTCCTCTCCTGCCACTCTGGGAGCATCCAGGCCTGATAGGATTATCTCCTCAAGGGGTGGGGGAGAGTGAAATGAAGGGTGGTGGTCCTGGTGTCTGCTTATCTCTTTAGGTGTGTCTGTCCTTTGGTTTAGTTTCTCAAGGAGAAGGTTCCTTGATTTCCCCTAGAAAATTTCTGAGGTTCCCCAGGCCCATAACGTTAAAGTGCCACACAAATCAGTTATGTAAATTGATTTTCTTTTCTTTTTAACAAGTTGTATCCCTTCAGTAGAATGTAAGAGATGAACTTTAATTTGAAAATTTATATACCTAACATCTTGCACAGTGCTTGGCACAAATCAGGCTTAACAATAACTAGTTAAAATGAATTAAGGGAAAAAAATGAATTGAAGAGACTGAATGTAAGCAAAATAATCTGTTCTGTAGTATGTAGAACTAG
This sequence comes from Dromiciops gliroides, assembly GCF_019393635.1. Taxonomy (NCBI): domain Eukaryota; kingdom Metazoa; phylum Chordata; class Mammalia; order Microbiotheria; family Microbiotheriidae; genus Dromiciops; species Dromiciops gliroides. The sequence continues at coordinate 292,159,642 of NC_057863.1, read as the reverse complement.
ATAGACTATTATTCACCTTTTAAAATGGTAGGATTCATTTTCATCCTCTCTTTGCAGAGGAGGCTTACTAATCCAAAGCAATTAATGGTCAAAATTTAGGCAGCATTCAAAAGAGAGGCAACATGATTCCACTGAGGGATCAGTGAACCAGACAGAAGTCAGAAGATCTGTATTCTAGTCCTGGCTTCCTTATTTACAAACTGTGAGACTTTGGCTTTTATCAAGTTGTTTAATTCAATCAATAAACATTTATTTATTTATTTCAATAACCACTCATTGACCACTTACTCTGAACCATTCACTGTGCTAAGTGTTAGGAATACAAATCCAATAATGAAAGATGGCCACTGCCCTCAAGGAGATTACATTCTAACAGGAGAAGAAAACACTCAAAAGGAAGCTGGAAAAACTGGTGGGGGATGAGAGGTACTGAAGGTAGAAGCCTGGTTGAAAAATCAAAGAAATCATGGGGGCAGCTAGGTGGTGCAGTAGATAAAGCCCTGTATTCAGGAAGACCTGAGTTCAAATAGGGCCTCAGACACTTGACACTTTCTAGCTGTGTGACCCTGGGCAAGTCACTTAACCCTCATTGCTCTGCCAAAAAATAAATAAACAATTTTTTTTTTAAGTCAAAGAAATCCCAAAGGAGTGCAGGGAGTGAATTTATAATTTCTCTTAGGCTTATTTCCTCACTTGTAAAATGATCATAATAATGCTTGCTCTATTTCCCTATCTCACAAATGTGGTAATGATGGTGACAGGTGACAATGCTTGAAAACTCTATAAACATGCAAGGTCTCACCTTCCTCATCTTTATCAACCTATCACATATGTAACCAGTAATAAGTGCATTTGTCTCTGGATCTTGAATACTCAACTAAGGATCTGCATGAAACACCACAAGCAAAGCTTTAAATCAATCACTAAATAGATTGTAAAGTAGTTAGTTATACTCCATGGAGTATATTAAGCTAAAGAATATCATTTCTTGCAGCCCTTTCATGAATAATCTTCCATTGTTCCCTAAGGAATTGATCATATTTTGTAATGAAAATTTCCATTTCCTCATAGCTGTGACCTTCCTTGGAAATCTCTTTTTACTGAAACCAATTTCAGCTATGTAGTATTTTATTGCACTTTGTAATGCAAATAGACATGTAGTTTCTACAGAAATATTTTGTCAGAATGCTATAACTTTGCTGTAAAACTCTTTGCTCTAGTGAAAATCAATACAACAACAATTCAATTCAACATAAACATTTATTTAGGGCCTAATATGTTTCTAACACCATGCTAGGTGGTCTGGGAGGCAAAGAAATTCAAAGACACAATGCTTGTGTAAGGATAGTCATATACACACAAAGCTATAGAAAGAATACATGCTAATTGCCAAATGCCTGAGAAGGAATGGTGAGAGGAGTAGGAGGGGAACCAGGAGACCAAAGTTACTGAAGTCAAGTATGGAGAGAGTTGTAAAGAACTAAAAATGTTATATAAAAAATAACCATAAAAATGCATTTGAAGTGAAACTGGGGAGAAAATAAAGGTGGGAATTTTGCCACTTCCTTTTGCCCTTGACATTTACCCTTCTTTGCCATTTTTTCCCTTTTGGTGAAAACACTATTGTTTATGCAAAGATAATCAAAATAGCTAGCATTTATAGAGTGCTTTGAGATTTGCAAAACACTTTATGTTATTTCATTTTATCCTCATAATAACACTTGGAAAGGAGTGTGGCTATTATTTCCATTTTACAGATGGAGAACTGAGTCAGACATGTGAAGTGACTGACCAGTGTCATACTCTAGTAAGGATCTGAGGATAGATTTGAACTCAGGTCTTCCTGATTCCAAGTCCAGCACTCTTACTCACTTACTACCTAGTTGCCTATATTAAAAAAGAGTTGATCTCATCGTCACCTTATGGGGAACTTATGCTTTATGTAGTTAATACAGCTGGAGAACATTTCTAAAGCAAATACATAAGCAAATGTATAATATAAAGTACTTGCAAATGTAAGTACAAGTGGCTGGAATTCTTAGGCAGTATATCAAAGTCCTGTTTGTGTATTTGCTGTGCCACAATTATACATGTCACTGATTGCAACTGTTTGACATCATTATCAAAAATTATCAAATAAGTAGGTGAGTGAAATATATAGATCTTTTTAGTTATTGTCAATCAGTAAGAGCATCAAAATCTGATGCAAAGAAAAGTGGAAACTTCCTGCACTGAAATAACTCAAAGTAAAAAGAAAAGTTATCTATGGTTTGTGGTTAATTGAGAAAAGGCCATAAGGGATAATTAACTTTAAATTGGGTAATGGAGGAATAAAAGATTCTGGATTAGGAAGACAAAATTCCAAATGGAAGGAACAGAGGTGGTAAAATAAACAGGGAATATCTGTGGAGAAACTATTTTGAAGAATAGATGGAGATGCATTTTGATAGGTAAAGCAGGGTCATAAGATGTGGCAATAAACACTAGGTTGTGATGTTTTTATCTTATGTATGCTAGGAAGCCTCTAGAGCAGGAAGCTTTTTGTTTGTATCGTAGAATGTTTCAGCAGTCTTTTGGGAACTATGTAGGACCCTTTCTCATAATAATGTTTTGAAATATTCAAAATAAAATAACAGGATTTCAAAGGAAATTAATTGAAATATTATTGCATGATATATAATTTTATATAAAGCCCACTGACCTAAAATCCACCAGTGAGCATATAGGTTCTTGAACAGGTAAGTAGTTAGATGAAACCAATCACAGAATTAAAGAATCATAGAGTCTTTGAGTATAAACTCTTTATGCATCAATAGGTCAACCCTATAATTAATAAATGAAAAATCTCAGTCCACAAAAATGAACTGAGGTGACCAATGTCATATAGTTCCAGAATTAAAGCCTGGATTTTATGTCCCTGAATCTAGTTCTCTTTTAATTACATCAAAGTATTTGAAAGAGAATAATCTGGCTACTGTGTTGTTGGAAAGAAATTGGAGACAGACATCAGGTAAGTAGATGGCAAATCTTAAGGCAAAATGAATCCTATGAAAGTGTTAGTTTTCAATGATTTTTTATTTAGGAAGAATATTTTATCTATTTATCCATTAAAAAGATGATTTAAAAATCATAGACTTAAAAGTATCCATTTTAATCCAACATACTACTACATTCTTTTTTCAAAGTACAAATTTATTTGTGAACAAAATCATCGAAAGCTCTACAAGTTGTTGATTAATATTGTATTCAGTACTTAGGAGATTGCAGCATATACCTCTTCCTTTAAACTAAAGGCACAAATTTCCATTGCCTCAAGTAAAAGAATCAGGCATGTAAAATCATGAAGTGAAATTAAAAACAAACAAACAAAACACTGAAATGGTATTTTGTAGCAAAACATTGTAATTTGAAAAAGCACAGAATGACTCCCTCCTCAAATTTTTTTCTTGAATACATTAACAGTAGTAAGCACTTAATAAATATGCTTGTTGCTTAAGGACATAACCATCAAGTGCTATATAAATGTTACCTAATATGTTCTTTTTTTTTTTTAATTTATTTTGCGGGGCAATGAGGGTTAAATGACTTGCTCAGGGACACACAGCTAGTAAATGTCAAGTGTCTGAGGCGGGATTTGAACTCAGGTCCTCCTGAATCCAGGACCGGTGCTTTATCCACTGTGCCACCTAGCTGCCCCACCTAATATGTTCTTAACTTTTTTTTTCTTTAAAATATTTAAAAGATGCTTATTATGAATTACAGGGAAAGGATAATTTTTGTTTGTTTGTTTTGGTCTGGTTCTTGTGAATTCATGGAGAAATCCATGAAGGCGATTCCTGGTATGGAAACTCCTTTCATTGGACCACTGGTCTGCAACTTCATAGTTTCTGACTTTTGCATGGGTCACTCACAGAGACTAAGTAATTTGCCTATGCTTACATATGTAGGATCTATTAAAGGCAGTATTTGAACCCAGTTCTTGACAACATAGAGGCTAGCTTTCTATTCACTACATCACCTCTCAGAGGATGCACTAATTACAGAATAATTCACTTTTAGGGGTTTTTTTTTTCCTTTTTCTTTCAGTTCCTTCATTCCCTTGGGTAGTAAGTATATTCCAGTTGACATTACTCTGAAAGTGAAACATCTAGTCATTTACCTCTTCCTGCCAAAGTACAAACATGGTATATTAAATTTTGCCATCACTCTGCCAGTGATGGAAACGAGGAGAAAATGATGGAAGAGTAAACAATGGCTAACGCTACATTGCTGTTACCATGCTATCTTGGGGCTGAGAGTCCCAAGTTTTCTTCTAACCATTTGAGAAAGGATTACTTTCTTTAACATTTTATGCTGGCACTCGTCTGCTCTGCTTTGTTACTCCTCTGCTGCTAGTGGGTGGATGGAGTTCGACTATTTCAGAATAGTTACATGTGGGTGGGCTCAAGAAACTAGTCGGTTGAGAGAAAAGCCATGTTTATATGGAAAGTGATCCTTCTATTAAAAGCTTAGTGTGAGTAATATTTAATAGCTGTGATCCCCACATATAACAGAGTCCATCTGTAAAAAAGGAGAGAAGTACAGATTCAAAAGAAATTGCCCTGCGGACTTTTTCTCTCTCAGGATCTGTACCTTGGGATTCTTTTACATTAAGGACTAGGGCAGTTGTAGGGATGTCACAGTACAAAAGATATTCCTGCATTGGGTGTTAGGTCAGATCATGTGACCTTTAAGGTGACTTGTTAGTCTTAGATTCTCTGATGCTATGGTGATTTTATAGTTTTGTGGTATTGGAGACTGGACAGCTCCAGCACGGGCTACAGAACAGTGGGCATCAATAAATTCCTTTCTATCTACTATGAACCTGGACTCTAAAAGCACAGCCAGAGATCCTTATGATTTTTATCAATGCAATCCTTTCAGAACCGACTAGCCAATCAATCAAAAAGCATATTAAGCACTTATTAGGTGTCAGGTGCTGTGCTAGGCACCGGGGAAATAAATGTAAAAAATAGAACAGTTCCTACTTTTTAGGAGCTTGTAGTCTTTGGGCGGGGGGGGGGGGGGGGGGGGGGGGGGGGAATGAATATGAATGAAACTTTTCCACCAATCCTGCTTTATGCCCCAATTATGAGTCACCCTCAAAAGCCTCCTTTTCTCACTACTATGCTTGAAGTACTGAGCACTGATTGAGGAAATCACAATCTGGGGTTACAAATTTCTGTTATCTGACCCCACCTAGGTGTGGAGCTCTACTCGGAAATTCTGTTCAGCACTGAATCTTTAACACACTTTCCACAGATCTGTTCTAAACCTTTTCTAAGCAATTTTAGTCTCCAAATTTACTCGCCACCCACCAGATAGCTTTACCTCATAATTTACCAAAAATATTGAAGCACCCTATGAACCACTCATCTCTCCTTTATACCTCAAAGCCTGGCTGTTTCTTCACCAATCATGTCCTTCTTCCCACTCATTTCATATGATGAAATTTTATTTGCCTGAGCAACAATAAGGCTTTCACTCATTTCCTCAAATCCTTTTTCATTCCTATCCCCTGTGACACTTTGTTCCATGCATTCTTTCTCTGTCTCTCTTTTCCTTCTCTACTATATCCTTCACCTCTATCTACAAATCAATCAATCAATAAACATTTACTAAGAACCAATGTTGGGGGCGGCTAGGTGGCACAGTGGATAAAGTACCGGCCCTGGATTCAGGAGTTCCTGGGTTCAAATCCGGCCTCAGAAACTTGACACTTACTGGCTGTGTGACCCTGGGCAAGTCAATTAACCCCCATTGCCCGGCAAAAAAAAAAAAAAAAAGAACCAATGTTATACTCATCCCAGTGCTGGGCCCTAGTACTCTAAACACAGAGATTTGCATTAAAGCAGCTTACATTACAGGGGAGAAAACAAGTAAATATATACATAGAGGCAGATTTTATATATATATATAATATATATATATTTTATATATATATATTTGGTGAGGCAATCGGGGTTAAGTGACTTGCCCAGGGTGACACAGGTAGTAAGTGTTAAGTGTCTGAGGCCACATTTGAACTCAGGTCTTCCTGACTCCAGGGCCCGTGCTTTATCCACTGTGCCACCTAGCTGCCCCCAGGTAAAATGTTTTTTAAAGAAAAGGTTTGTTGGGAGGAAGCACACCAATAGTTGAGGGGATCCAGAAGGCTGTGCTTGAGCACAGGAAAAGAAAGATTATATGAGGCAGAGGTGAGGAGTGATTACGCTTTAGGCATGATGAATGGCTACTGCAAAGGTGGAGACAATGTCATGTGTGAGAAACAAAGGCCAGTTTGGTTTTATCACAGAACATGGAAGGGAGAAGTAAAATTCAATGAAGTTGGAAAAATACAACCAAGACCCAGATAAGCTGTATGTCTTACTGATGGTTGTGAAAGACTGTAAATGTTAAACAGAATACTTTATATGTGATCCTAGAGGCAATAGGAATCCATTGGTATTTATTGACCAGAGGAATGATAAGGAGGAGTCTTCAATTAAGGCAAATTTTTGGCAGCAGTGTGGATGATGGATTAGGCTGGGGAGAATTGAAGCAGAGGAACCAGTATTCTTAGGTGCCCCAGTCTTAAAAGAAATACTTTATTTTGAACCTGCTGTTCCCTCAATCTATCATCCTTTCTATCTCCTTCCTTTCAATGCTGAAGTTTTGGAAGGAATAGTCTACCCTCCATACCTTCACTTCTGTACATGCTTATCGAACCTCCATTGTCTTGATTTTGTCTTCATTATTATATTGGAACTGCATTTTGAAAGTTCCTCAATGATTTCTTAATTGACTTATCAATCCAATGTCATTAATTTTCTTTCATATAGTTGTTGATCTTTCTACAATATTTTATAATGTTTACCACTGTTTCCTTGATATTTTAGGGTTAGGGTTACATTGCTTTATACTGTTTCTTTTACCTTTTTCAATAGTTTTTTTGTTTGTTTGTTTGTTTTTAGTACTCTTCACTAGTTTATTTTACAGGGTCATAAGATTTAGAGCTAGACTCTACCTAGTCTAACCCTTAATTTTGTAGCTGAGGTAGAAGAGGTATCACACAGCTAGGAACTGCTAGAGCTGAAAATTTCAATACATTTTTTTTTTCCTAATTCTTAGTCTGACACTGGCTTTACTTTAGGCCTTCCCCTTATCCAATTCTCTCTTTTGATGAAGAAACTGAAGACCAGAGGGGGAAAATGATTGACCAAAGGACAGACACATAAGTACCAAGAAACAGAATTAGGTTTTGAGTCCAGCTATTCTAAATCCAAGTCTAGTGCTTATATGTGTGTGTGTGTGTGTGTGTGTGTGTGTGCGCGTGAGGGTACATGTGTATGATATAGTACTGTTGACTTTTGTTTCTACTTTCTGTCCTTTTCTTTCCTTTCTCTTCACCCTCTCAGTTGATGATTTCATATACCACTCCCATAAATTCAATTATTGTTATCCTTTTCTCAGACAATAAACTAGAAATAAAGAATAATTGTGACCCCTTCAGATTGTATAGTAGAACCCTACAATTGCTATCAACTAGATTGTGGATGGTTAATTCAGCAATAAGTGTTTGTGAGCAAAAGTACTAGAAACTAATTCAAATATCTTAGATTTACCTCTAAAACATTGAAAGGAAAGTTATTAAAAGCCCTTTGGAAATTCAGTCTGCCTTTAAGAGTGGGAGTGTGGAGAATTAGCCCTGAATGGGTACACTATCTCAATTTAGATATGCAGTTATTTTGCAGGAAATTCTAAAATCAATTTTATATATTATAAGTTATTCAACTTAAAATTAGATAATATAATCCATAAATCCACTTAACTAGGCACATACAAATTATAGTATTTTGTTTAATTATAACAACTATAGTTATAGCCAATGGGTTGAGACATTGTACCCACTCTCTTTCCACAAAGGCAACCCATTACTCCAGATCCATGTATATCTCCTGGACTGGGTACAGTCACCTAAAGAGGATTTAGGTTCCCTTTTATCCCATTTTTAAGTTCTTTAGGCTTCTACTCCACCATTCCAGGTTAGGTTTTGGTTCATATCGGTGGTTTTCTCAAAGGGGATAGAAAGGCACTCATCATACAATATGATTCAGGCATAGGATAGGTATTTTTTCCTACATAAAAAAAGAGATGCATAACACAAAATGCATTGATAGAAATACTAGAAGAAGAAAAAAACTAAATAAAGTTATTATTATACTTTGGTTAGAGTCTAATGCTCAAAAACATCAGAAGATGAAGAAATTTCCATGACTCTTTATTAGGAATTTTGCAAATTTAACTTGATTCTTAATTGTCTCTTTCAAAATCCATGTCTTCTGGAAAACTAGACTAGGGTCTGGGCTCATTCTGAGGCTGATTGTCTTCACCAAATGGATCATAGTGCCACAGATAACTTCTGAAGTACCAAAATCAACTAATTGAGATGCAAGAATCTTCAAATCTCTTCACCTTAAAAAGTGAACTCCAAACCTAGATATGGACATCTTCAGATAAATAACTTGTTCACCAAAGATCAAAGAAGGATAAAAACAGAAAAATCAGTCCAAAAGCCAGTTTCAAGCTTTCCTAGGCAGGGCCTAACATTTATTTATTTATTTTTAAAAATTAATTAATTTATTTTTTGTACTTAACAAATCCTGCTTTAAGTGAGCATTTTCATATGCATAGTAGAAGAGGAAAAAAAGATTATATATGAAACTATATATCTCTATTGTAGGCAGCTTGCTTTTCTTTTTAAGTATATAATAAATTCAACCTGCTTATCTATGATTGCTTCCCCACCCCCTCTCCATTCTGGGCTTCATTTTATTCTCTTCTGTACATTGAAAAAATGCTTCAATGACCTCTCTCCTTCCTCTCCCCCTCTCCATCATGTCAAAAGTTAAAGCTGCCATGTTTTCATGGTGACAGAGTGGCTTCAGTGAGAAATTGAGTGAGCTCACTTCCCCCTCACCCTTCATAGGAAGTCATGCAGATATAATGTTACCTGGAGGGTGGAAGGAAGGCAGGGTTACTGAATTTTTAAAGTCCACTGAGTCATCAGCTCTTCTGGCTCAGCAGCAATGAGGGAATTGCTTCATCATCTCAAAATGCTGAGCCCCCTCAATGCTGAATCAATACATTTGGTCAGCCAGAAGCAGAAAGAATAGCTTTATGCAACCTTTAGTTACACTCAAAATAAAATGAAAGAAGACAAATGAGTGAGAGATTCATTGTTAAAACCCATTCAAATTTTGGAACTTCTACTCTTTCTTCAGGAAACTTTCATTGTACAAGACCAGTGATGATCTGACAGAAGGAGCAATTGAGAGAAATAGTGTTAATCCATATAACAAATAGTAAGGAAAATCAATTTCTTTGTCTTTTAAGATACAGTATGTATATATAGAAAGTCTAATATCTTGCCCACCTGCCAGGGTTCGAGCACCACACATTGCAGATCATTTTCTTAGAATATTCCAATTCTTTACAAAGTGAAATAGAAAACAAATATTTTAAGGACATTTTACTTTCCTTTAGATTGTGAGTTCTGAAGCAAAAAATAATTTAAAATGTAACTAAAATAGACCCTTTAGTCATGTATCAGTGATGAGGGAAAATATAATAAATGATGATAAAGAAAAATATGTTTTGGACCATATAACTTCTGCAAATTATCCTCATAATTTTGGAAATATGGAGATAAAATTATAACTGTTGAACACTAGAAGATTCAGAATAATGTTAAGATGGGACAGTTAATTTATATAAAACTTATTTTGATTTATTTTCAGTCTAATATAAAATGCAAATCATTATAGTTGGCTCTAATGTTAGAAAAGGAGGGAAAATGTAGTAATTGAGTTTGGGAAATTGTCTCTTGGGCAAATTCAGCCAGCTGCAGGAGAGAACAAGGCTTACTTTATCATTGCCTCAAGAAAAGCTATTGAGTTCCTAGTACAGAGTAGTTGCTTGAATGCAGGAACTTCCAATATCTCTTTGAGAGGCTCATTTGATTACATTTTCTTCCCTCTACATATTTTGGTTCTTCTGACAAACTTGCAATGCCACAAAAATACCCAAATGCATGCCTATCACTGTTCAGACCAACAGTGCTACTCCTGAAAACTCTTGCTTTCTTACCTGTGTGTTTATATTGCTTACAATGCCATTTTTAATGTGCAGGCACCTAGCTATCCATGCACCTTGTGGCTATAGCCACTTTTTGCAGGTTTGTTCTTCTGGTCTTTAAGCCCTGCAAACTCATTTCTTTATTGTTGTACATTTTCCTTTCCCTTTACTATGTTGTTTCTCATCCCTACCAGACAAATTTCACCTTTCCAAATGGTTTTTTCAGTATCTTTTCCTTTGTTTCCCATAATTTCTATCATCTATGTTCACCAGACTTCTGGGAAGTTCAGTCTTTATCCTTTCTTTTTCACATGGTCTAACTAGCCAAGTTACATTGTAATGAGCATCACTTCTGTCCATACCTGGCAATGGTTCAGGATCTCATTGGTGGTAACTATTGCAGTTTGAAACTCAGTTGACAACCTCATGTATGCTAAGGATAAGGAGATTATTGCTTAGAGATAAAGAAAAATGCTTTCCAATGGCAGTTAAGCCTGAAAATAGATGCAGCTATTTATGGTAGGAAGGACACTTGTGTACAAATCAGAAAACTTGTATTCTCATTCCAGCTCTGCCTTTCAATTTGATTTCATTTTTTTTTTTTGGGGGGGAGGTAGATATTATACCAATATTCATTAGATCTCTAGGGCTAATAATCTGCAGGGCTTTTTTTTCAACCTTTCTCTCTCACCTCTCATATCCAACCAGTTACCAAGTTATGCCAATTTTACTTCGGTTTCTACTTTTTTGAATCCATCCCCTACCCATTTTCCTTGGTACACCCTCAGGTCCTCATTACTACAAATCTGGACAATTGTGATATTGTCCTAATGAGCTTTCCTGCCTTTGTTGTCTACCTCTTCTCCCCATCCTTAGTACTTACCCCAGATTTTGGTTATAGGACTAGAGAATTAGAACTGGAAGGGACTTTTGCGGTTGTCCAGTTCAACCCCCTCCTTTTATAAAGGAGGAAACTGAGGCTCAGAGAAGTTAAATAACTTGTACAAGGTTGCACACATCATGACAAGCAGAGCTGAGATTTACATTAAGGTCCTGGGACTCCAAGGTCAGCACTCTTCCCACCACACTGCTCTGTTCCCTTAATTTTTATTTAGAGATAAGGTCATGACACTCATAGATCTTGAGTAGAAATGGATATGAGGTCATCTAGTCCAATCCTCTCATTTTACAAATGAAAAAAAACTGAGGCTCAGGGAATTTGAATAACTTGCATAATGTCACACAGGGAGTGGCTCAGCTGGTATTTGAACCTAGATTTTCTGATGGCCAATTTAACTCACTTGCCACTGCACCATGAAGCTTCCTTCCCCTCCACCATCTCCCTCTGGTTTACTGAGTGAAGTTTATATTTATCTGTTTGACATTCAAGACTGTCTATGTTTTATTCCTTATATAATATGACAGCTGTCAAACACACACTGCTTTAACCAAACTGGACTGCTATTGAACTTTTGCACATACTATATGTTCTTCATTGTCAGCTTTTGCTTATATGGTTACTTTATTTTTGGCTGATGAATGTTACCTATCATAAAATCCTGCAATTCTATGGTGTTCATGAGCTTTCTTTATTTACATATCCCTTCTCCTATTCCAGTTTTTGATGAAGCTCTGAATAGTTTTGATGTTATACTTTTGATTGTAATTCTCTAATGAAGTTATAATCTAATTTTGTGTATTATAACTATGTGTTTTGACGTAAGGAATTGGCAACTGTGAGTCACTATGAAACCATGGATGGGTCAGACAACCCTAAGGCAATCCAACATTTTCCCTTGGTTATTCTTGCCATACTTACTATTGGATTGTTATAATGATAATGACATGGTAAATCCCAAGTAAATATTTCATGTAACAAGTAAGTGGAATAAAAGTTCTGGGGCCATCTTTGCCACAGACTACCAAGGCCAAGGGTAGCTAGGTAGTAAATGGAGTGCCACACCTGGAGTCAGGACGATTTGAATTCAAATCTAGCCTCAGAAATTTACTAACTGTATGACCCCAGGCAAGTCACTTAATCCTCTTTGTTTTAGTTTCCTAATATGTAAAATGAGCTGGAAAAGAAAATGGCAAATTACTCCAGTATCTTTGCAAAACAAACAAACAAATGCAACCATGTAGAACTGGCCAGGAGGGAAACAACTGAACAACAACAATCAGATGTCCAACTCTAATCTTACCTTTTTTTGGGGGGGATGGGGATGGGGGGGGTGAGGCAATTGGGGTTAATTGACTTGCCCAGGGTCACATAGCTAGTAAGTGTTAAGTGTCTGAGGTCAAATTTGAACTCAGGTCCTCCTGACTCCAGGGCAGTTGCTAATCTTATTTTAAAAGCCATTTAAACACAAGTATATACACAGGACATGATCACTTTTTGATTTGGGTTCCTTACTGGTGAATTCCAGCAACATTAGTCAGTCACCAAATTATGCTGTCTGAATAGCAGATTTCACTGACTGCTTTAAATTCTGTATTGTCAATAGAAATGTTAGCTATCAGCAGGGTTTCTCTGGTAGAGACTGGAAAATCAACTCAGTCTTCTTTAGGTTTATTGTTGATCCACAGAGCTGCATTAACTCTGCAAAGCAACTCATAGCCAACTGCATGACTTTTGGTATATTAGCATGAAAAATATGTCCTTGCTGTGAATTAATATTATATCTACCATAGTGGGTTGTTTCTTATAATGATATTATGCAGTTGCTTATGGATGACTATTTCACAAGACTTTTCACCATGATAAAAATCAGGAACTTTTAGTCTCCTTGCATTGTCAAGCCTGGTTACATTCATTCAATAAACATTTCCTGAGTACTTATTATTTTCAAGGCATTATGGGGAATTCAAAGAAGAGTTAGACATTGTCTCTACCCTTGTCAGGCTTGCAATCTAATAGGGGAGATGATATATGTACACAAATAACTTTAATGCAAAATAGGCTATGATAAAAGACTGAAGAAAAATACAAATCAAGTATTATGATAGTCTAGAGGATTGAGAGTACATTTCTAGATGGTAAGGTCCACATAGCTGTCAAAGCACAGGCCTGATCATGTCACACATACACACTCTTTTCCATACCCTCTAGTGTCTCCCATTTTTTACTAGAATACGATCTAAACTTCTCTTCCATTTAAATATCTTCTGAAATTGAACCTTTCTAGTATCCTTATACATTGTACCCTTCCTCAAATTCTATAGTGGTCTAATTTCTGTTCCTCAGACATGATTTTCTACCTCCTCTCTCTATTACTTTGTTGTCGTCCCCTGTGTCTGAAACACATTTCCTCATCATCTCTGCCTCTTGGAATCCCAGTTTTCCTTCAAGAATCAACTAAAAAGCAACCATGTATATGAAATCTTATTTATCTGCCTAGTTGTTAGTGCCTTCTCAACTTAAACTACCTTGTATTCATTTTTTAATACACTGAGCATATACCTATAAAGGTTCATGTTGTCTCATTCTTTTGAATTTAAGTTTACTGAGGGAAAGACTATTTCATTTTTGTATTTATAAGCCCATTATTTAAAGCAATAACTGAGTTGAAACAGGCACTTGATAATCACTTTTTTTTTTTTTTTGTGGGGCAGTGAGGGTTAAGTGACTTGCCCAGGATCACACAGCTAGTAACTGTCAAGTGTCTGAGGCCAGATTTGAACTCAGGTCCTCCTGAATCCAGGGCCAGTGCTTTATCCACTGTGCCACCTAGCTGCCCAATAATCACTTGTTGATTGATTCATTGCTTTATGGAATCAGGGAAATGTAAGAGAGGCAATGTATTATAGTGAAATGTACACTGATTCTTCCCTCAGAAGATTGGAGTTTGAGTCCCAGCTCTATCACAAACTATGGACAAGTCATTTAATCTTTCCGAGTCTCAATTTCCTTCCCTGTAAAATGGGGATATTAACATTCGTATCAGGGAAAATTTAGGCAATCAGAGGGTCATAGTATATTGAGAACTGGCTTGGAGTCAGAAAGACCTGTTCAAGTTCTGATATACTCCTCTTTTTACTTCTCTTTCTCCTACCTTGTTCTTTCTCCTACCTTCCTCTTCCTCTCTTCCCCATCTTCCTCTTCCTCCACCCACTACTAGTTATATATCACTTTAAAGTTTAGAATGTACTTTATTAATATAATCTTATGTTATCCTCACAATAACCCTAGGAGTTAGGTAATATTATTAACTTAATTTTACAAATGAGGTAACTGAGGCTGGCAGCAGATAGATTTGAACTCAGATCTTCCTGAATCCAGCCTAATGCTATATTTCTGCATCACCATCAGCAAGTCACAACCTCCAATTTCTCCAATATAATCACTCAAATTACAGATAAATTGTAAATCTGCATCAGAAGAAGGGAGTTGACATACCAGGAGGTGCTTACTCCAGTGAAATCATTCACTGGAATTCATAGTTCATTCACTGGAAGAATGAAACCCCCAACTCATTTCACACTATCTCAAAAAGTTTTTGTGAAGAAAGCAATTTGTATATAAAAATTGATACCATTTCCCCCCATAGATCAATTAGTGTCGGGACTATTTCAACCTCTAGTCCTATTTATAAAACAACTCTAACTAGATGCCCTTTGCATTTCCAATTCAACATGTAAAAATATTACTATTTTCCCCAAGCCTTTCCTCCTCCATCTTAATTACTTCTCTTAGTAGCACCACTATTCATCTTATCTCCCATGTTTGAAAACATAATGGCATTTATGATTCTACCCTATCCCTCAGTTTGAATATCCATAAGTTAGCATGTTCTATATAGTTTGCCTGTGTGGTCTGTTTCACATTCTGTCCACTCCTTTACTACTAAACTAGTATAAATCCTTATTATCACTCACTTAAATTATTATAACTTTCTAAGAGGATGTCCTGCTTATACTATCTTCTCCCTCTAAACTAGCCATCAAATTCTTGCCAGGCATCTTCTTTTGTACAGAAATGGATATGCCACTCATCTGTTCCAAAGCTTTCATTTATTCACCCTTGACTGCCAAATAAAGTTTCAAAAACATTTGCCTGGCATTTAAGGCCACCAATAAGCTATGTGCCAATTATGTGTGACAACTATCTTTCTCTTTTATCTCATGCTATTATATTGCCCTGTATATATTCTGCTTAAGTATTCCATTGAGCCAATGATTTCAACTATATATATATATATATATATATATATTTTTTTTTTTTTCCTCCATTGATGCAAATCACAAGCCATCCATGACCTCATAACTTGTAGAATTCTTTTCTGTACCTACACCCAGGGTTCACTTAATATTCTTAAGGTCTTATTCTAGGTTGAAAAGAAAAAGAAAACAAAAACCTGTATTCCTTAGAGAGCACTCCGGCTTTCCATTTATTATCCTTTGCTGTTGCCATATATCTGGCCCACTTCCTTTTCTGATTGTATAATTATTTAGTGATAGCCAATCTTGTACCTAGCTCATCTTTGGATATAAGGTAAAATCTACTTATCAAGCCAAGTCAAATCAACTGGAAATTATTTAGAATTTACTATATGACAGAAATTGTGCTAAGCACTGGAAATACCAATACAAGCAAGAAGAAAGACAACCTCTTCCCTTAAGGCACTTACCTTTTAATAGGGGAAGACAACACATAAAAACAACTAAAAGAACAGAGAGTGGCAGGAAGGGAGCATGCTGACCAAGTCTAGAGAGTTAGTGGCAAAGATGTAAGAGGAAGGAAGGATGACAGACCTTGGCCATTCCTAAAAAAGAGAGATTCTAGGAGGAGCTCACCTATGGTACGTAGGCCACAGGAGCAAAGGAAACTTTGTGGTTGAGAAGGTAGCTGGATAAGAAATCTGGAGAGTCAGCAGTAGAGCCAAGAGATGAATGATTACCACATATTTCTCCATTGTGTTTTGTATCACCTATAATATTGATACTGAAGAAATTATGAGGTTCCAAGATTTATAGCTATATGGCACTGCTAGGAGAAGATTTGTTTCAAAAAAATATTGTCCCTTTCACTAGGGAATAGCTGGAGTCTGTTAATAGCACTGGATGATTTTCCAAACACAATCCATCTAACTTAAAAAAAAAAATTTATTCAATACTGGACCAAATTAACTCTATATTTTAGCCAATCTGGGCTACTTCTCAATCCCAGTACACCCCCTTACACGTTCTTACCTTTGCTTATGCCATTGTTTTAAATTTCCTAGAATGTTATTTCTCCCTCTACACCATCATTCCTATCAATCCTTTTTTATTTTGGGTGGGGGGTGCAATGAGGGTTAAGTGACTTGCCCAGGGTCAAATAGCTAGTAAGTGTCAAGTGTCAAGTGTCTGAGGGCAGATTTGAACTCAGGTCCTCCTCCTGAATCCAGGGGCAGTGCATAATCCACTTCACCACCTAGCTGTCCTCCATCCTATTTTAAATGCCAACTTTTCAAGGAAGCTTTCCCTGATCATACCAATGACCCTCATACCTGACATAGTATTGCACTTGAACATTTATTATGTACTGATCATTTATTATTTATTATTATTATAGTTATTTGTGCATTTGTCATATCTTTCTATAGATTCCAAGTTGATATTAAAATGGTCTGGGTTCATGTGTTACCATGCCCCCCACCCCACCCCATGCCCTCCAGCAGCACCTAGAACAGTACTCTGAAAAAATAGGTACTCAATACAAGTTTGCTGGAGACTTGATTTAAATTGAAACACATTAACTTGAAAGGATATTTTGGTGGGACGTATGGTCCAATTGTACTCACAATTAGATAGTGTTGGCAAGGACATTGAACCTGAGTTCAAATCCGGCCTCAGACACTTGACACTTACTAGCTGTGTGACCCTGGGCAAGTCACTTAACCCCCATTGCCTGCAAAAAAAAACAAAAACAAAAACAAAAACCAGTGTTTATGAGATTATGTATCAAAGATTTTGAAATGGAATCACCTCAGAGGTTTTATAGTATAAATTCCTCATTTTATCCATGGGGAAACTGATATCCAAAGAAGTTGGGTCATTTGCTCAAGGTCAAGCAAATGGTAGAGCCAAGATTTCAACTCCAATCCTTTGATTCTAAATTTGTGTAGTTTAGGAGAGATGGGTTTTTTGAAGGCTTTTAATATTTCAAAATACCTTCACATGCACGATTTCAATCTAGCTTTACAAAAATCCTTTGGGGGTAGGTATCATTATCTTTGATTAATAGAGGAGGAAATTAATGAACAGAGATGTTAAAATGATTTGCAACTAGTGAGTGATAAAATGAGGACTAGAGCATAGGACTCTGGACTCTCATAGCTAAATAGTTTTTTTGTTTGTTTGTTTTTTACCCTGTGGATAGAGCATAGGCCCTGGAGTCAGGAGGACCTAAGTTCAAATCCAGCCTCAGACACTTAACACTTACTAGCTGTGTGACCCTAGGCAAGTCACTTAACCCCAATTTGCTCACAAAAACAACTACAACAACAACAACAACAAAACAAAAACAAGATAAGATAACCTAAGTGGGTGGATGTATTCACATGTATCCTAAAAGTTCACTTTGCTTCACTGGATATAGGGAATGAGTTAGCCAGTTGCTCTCTATATAATATCACTGATGTACTCAAGTGAGGCATTATGCATGAAATTATAGCATTTTAGAGGTGAACATGACCTTAGAGATCCACTTTCCCAGCAAAATCATTTTGAAGACTTGCTCAAGAATGACTTAATTCGTTATAGGAAGAACTGTAATGAGATCTGACTCAAAGTTCATTCTAATATTCCATACTGCTTATAATTTGGCTGATCCATCCATACTTTATTCTACATTTTTATTGATACACTTTTGCTTTTGCCTAACCTATATTTACTAATATTTCACTTTCCCATGGAAGGATAAAACAAAGAATAAAAAAGAGGTGGGGGAAAATTTACCTAAACTAACCCCCATACCTGACATTGTATCTGGTGTTCCCCACTCATAATCCTGCCTAGCCTGCACAAAGATGCAGGAAGAGATACCTCTTATGCCTCTTCTCTGGGGATATCCTTGGTCATTATAACTTCACAGAATTCAGTTTAAATTTGTTGTCTTTTCCATATTATATTGTACTGCTTGCTTATTTTATTTTGCATCAATATATGTGTGTTTCTATTCTTCTCCATGCTCATCATATCCACCATTTCTTACAGTAGAATAAGATTCTATTTCATTCAAGTATCTAAACGTGCTTAGTCATCTCCTAATCAGTGGTCATTGACTTTGTTTTCAGTGTTTTGCTACCACAAAAAATGCTGTCATAAATATCTTGCTGTATTTGGTGAGCCAGCTATAGTGGGTAAGGGTGATGGATTTGGAGTCAGGAAGACCTGATATCAAATTCTACATACATATACTGAAATTTTGAATTAGTAGCCATTAATCCTCAGTCTAAATTTCCTCATTTGTAAAATGAGGATAATAAAAACACATTCACCATAATGCTGTTGTGAGGATCAAATAAAAAAAAAGTAAAGTACTTTGTTCCACCAACAGTGTACTACTGTGTTTATCTTTCTATAAGCCTTGCAAGGTTGACTATTTCATCTTTGCGAATTTCCTGGGTGTGAGGCAAAACCTGCATTGTTTTGATTTTAATTTCATTTATTATTAGAAGAAGAATTCTTTCATATGGCTGGTAAGTGTTTGAAATTCTTTAGAGAATAGTTTTCCCCAAAAATCTTTTGTCTATTTTTAATTGGGGAATATATTTTTCTTATTATATATATATATATATATATATATATATATATATATATATATATATATTTACCAATCCTCATATGATCAAGATCATCAGTTTGGAAAGTGACTGGAGTTGGGATGCAACATATGGCAATAGATGAAAGTAAAGTCAGATTATCTCTTTGGGAGGTCAGACTCTTGGCACCATCATTTTTAGATAACAAACCTGCATTGGTACTAACCATTAACATCATAGAATCCTAGATTTAAAGATGGAAGTGGCATCAGGGGCAATTTAATCCAGTTTATTCATTTTGCAGAGGAGGAAATAAAGCCAGAAATTTTAGTGACTTTGCCAAAATCACACGGGTGGTAAGTAGCAGAGTCAAAAGTGAACCAAGTTTCTTTGAAGATGAGTCCATCAGTCTTTTCTCTATCATGTTGCCCCCCTATGCAAGCTGTTTGGACATTGGATTCATTTCCACCTGCAACAAACATTCATTGTTCTTTACCTAGATTGAAAATTCATTGTAATCATGGAAGCTTTGGAATCAGAGAAGTTAGATTTGAACCCTGGCTCTCTATGCATATATAACCTCAAGTAAGATAGTTGACCTCTATCTGACTTAATGTTCTTACATGTAAAGTGAGGTATTTGGACTAGATTATCTCTGAAGTCTTTCCCAGGTTTAAATCTCAGATTGTATGACAAGAAACTATCTTCAGACACTAAACAGAGACTTAATTAAACACTTTGAAAACATCAGGCCCTCTAAAATTATCTTTGGCTCACAAAATGAATTAATCTCATCTGTGTTTGCATATACACATCTATGCTTACCCAAATAAATCATGTACACCTATTAAATTTATTTGTCATTGAAATTATGCCACCATTCTATTGTAGCTATCATAGCAAAAAGGCACAGCTGTGCACTTTTAGGAATGATGCTAATACATTCATATCACCTTGTGACTCCTCCCACTTATTTGAGCATTGCCATCCTCAACTTTTACCCATATCAAAACACTTAAGGAATATTAAAATCTGCTCCCATACCATACTTTGAGATTTTCTATGTTGGATTCTTCTAAGAATCATAGGTAAACATTATGAACCTAAAGCTCATAGACTGAAGAAATAGCACACATTTTGAGATTAGTAAAGATATTGTATTGTATTGATAAATATACTTCCACTACTGATAAAGATAGAAATTCCATCATGATTTGCTGTGGCCATAATGTCAATAGCTGGTCATTAATCTTCTGATTATTAGTTCAATCATACTTGGTTAATTTGGTAGTCAAATGAAAGGCACAGTTTGAGGTCCATAGGTAAAACTTTCCAAATTGAAAGGACTCGGCAGAGTGTATGTTCTTTGGGTAAAGTCCTTCAGAATCCAGGGTCCTCTTTAAAATACATGAAATAATGAGAGGGAAGTTTTGGTGGAAGACCTAGATCATCATTATGCTTTACATGCATTGTCTTATTTTATTGTAACAACAATTCTGTGAGCTAGATGTTACAGATATCATTACTCTTATTTTGCAGATGATGAAACTGAGGCTCAGAGGAGGTAAATGACTTATTCAGGTTTAAAAGATGAGGTCTGAATGGATTAACTTTTATAAATGAGTGCATATGTATTTGTTTAAATATCCCTTGCATGCAAATTAATTTATTTAGAATTGAAATTATAACCCTATTCTATGAAGATCAAATGATATGTAAAGTACTTTGTAAACATAAAAATGCAATATACATGTTCATTTTCATAATTAATATAGTTATCACCTTTATCATTATTTCTATAATCTTCTTCTGCATCCTATCTGTCTTTGGGGGGCTCCTGAGTCTGAGGCTGCCAAGGGGATTTGGAGATAGCCATCATAGATAAATGATAATATATATCCATAGATACCCACTATCTATCCACACATATGTATACATATATGTGGATATGCATATTAACATACAAATATACACTCATATGTATACATCTGAGTATATTAATACTATATTGGTATATTTCTATGTACACAAGCATATAATATAGACATGTACATACACATATATGGTTGTATATATTCATGTTTGTTTATTCCTGACATTTATGTGTATGTATACACAGAAATATAGAGATATACATACACAATATACATATTTTTTATATGCATACAAAATATATACAATGTACAAACATACATACACACACAAACCAACAGATAAATTTTGTTTGTGTGTCTCTGTGTGTCTATGTATGTGCATTTTCACCTACTTATAATTTCATTGACAAATTGAAGTATACTTCATTGGTGTAAGGAATTCCAGATGAGGAAGTTCCTTTACCAACACAGGTCTACAAATTTCTGTAATTTATAGACTTACAGAATTGCACGAAGGCACTGAATCTGATTGTATGTTGACCAAGGTCACACAATGAGTATGTGTCATAGGCCAGACTTGAACCCTGGGCCTCCTCACTGTGATCCTATCTCTCTGTCCAATACATCACATAACCTGAAAGCTTTCCATGGGGATTCATTTTTATTTCATGGCATCAATGTCCTTGTACTTCAGGGACATCTGATATCCAATAACACTTCAGAATTTATATTGCTCTAACACCAGACATTTCTTTTTCAAATTTCTATTTTTACTCATATTACTAATAGTGAGCTCATAAAACACACTGCTAATGCCAATTAGTAGACTCATCATACTATTGAATTAATAGTATTATTTCCATCAATATTAGAAAATGTCTTATGCTCATTTAAACTATGTGTCATTTAAATTCTCTGAAATTGTGTTTGTTTTATTGATAGGTACACTTCTTGGTCCCAAAGAATATTGAAAAACAGAGTGTCATATAAGATTTTGTGAAATATATATCACAGAATCTGAGAGTTGGAAGGGAAGTGGTCCAACTCATACACAAAAAGAATCCCGATTATACCCAAGTGGATATTTACATTTGACCTCTCTATTGTGTTACTTTAGAGCTTTTGGCTTCATATAGATTAATTTGAAAATGAAATTTTTTCTTTTTGTAAAATAAAAAATAACTTTTACAACATATCAAATGTGCAGGAGCTAAAAGAAATCATGATAGACCTAAGCACTGGACTAGGAGACGAGTGCTGGGTGGTGGTCCCTGCTGTGAAATTAACTGGTTGTGTGAACTTGAGTGAGTCATTTAAATTCCCTCAGCCTTAGTGTTGTCATCCAAAAAGTGGACTAGACATTATCTACAAGACATTATATATTATCTGGCACTAATTCTTCATTTTACATATGATGTTTAGAGAGGTTAAGGTCATACAATTTGAGATGAAATTAACCCACAAGTAGAGTCACTCCCAGTCTAGTGCTCTTTACACTGTCCTACCATTTTTTCCTTAGTCATAACCCCCTACCACCACTTTATTTGTCCCTGTCCCACATTGGCTTTTTACTACTCCACTGGAACACTACAGAATAATTTCAGTAATTTAATAGAGCATCTTTGTCCTTATCAGCTAAAATGCGATCCTCTGAACAAATATAATTAGTCATAAAATCACAGCTTTAATGGGTCCCTCTTTCCAGCATACTGGCTAGGATATCTCTGTCCAACAATGCACCTTTGCTCATCAATTTAAAATGGTATTGGAGTTGAAATCCTGGGAGAGTTTTCCTTCTCTAACCCAAGTATAGCAAAAAGATTTTGTGAGTCTCAGAAAAGGAATTCTTGATTGAGTTGAAATCCCAATATTTACTAAATTTATGGTTAAGTCACAATCTCATTTTCCTCACTTATAAAATGGGGATCAGATTCCCAAACATGACATCTGGACCAACTTGCCATGCATATTTTTCTGGGCATCTATACTGCATTCCCTTCCCAGCCATATTCCAGACTTCCTCTGGACATCAAAACTACAGCTCATCCTGCTACTTCCATCAGTACATTCAACCCCCTGGCCTTGGAATAACCTACTACTCCTGACACAAACTCACCATGGATTAGCCCTTTACAAGACTCACCTCTCATTTCCTATTAGCTAGTTCCTCCCAGAACCTCCATTTTGTGAAGGGGTCTAGCATGGCCTGGTTTCATTTCTCTTTTTTTTCCTGGTTTCCTCTGCATTTCAAAATCATGCACCCAAGCTGTACACCTTTATTCATGCTCCCATCACCCTCTTGCTTTTCAGCTTCCTCTTATGTGTATTCTTCCACCAGGGACTGGCTCTCTTTTTCCTTGTATTTTTATCCCCAGCACTTAATACAGTGTTTGGAAAATAGTAAACACTTAATAAAATCTCCTTCTTTCTTTCTTTCTTTCTTTCTTTCTTTCTTTCTTTCTTTCTTTCTTTCTTTCTTTCTTTCTTTCTTTCTTTCTTTCTTTCTTTCTTTCTTTCTTTCTTTCTTTCTTTCTTTCTTTCTTTCTTTCTTTCCTTCCTTCCTTCCTTCCTTCCTTCCTTCCTTCCTTCCTTCCTTCCTTTTCTTTACTTCCTCTAGCCCTTTTGCCTTTCTTTCCTCTCTGATGACAGTAGTGAATACTTGTATTATGCCTCATCTGATTTTAACAAAGGGTCCTCTAAAATTTTTATTTTTATTAAGCACTACAACTTCAAATAATTCTAATTAAGCATCCTATTAAATCAATGAAGAAGCATGTGGTGAATATAAACAGCCTGAATCAAATTATAATAAAAATAATGAAGTAGAACCAGAAATAAAGAATGCCATCAAAGATATGTATGATAGAAAAAGAACTCATATGCCAAGTATAAGGAATAACCAGGGGATAGCCTTGCACTCCATTGTTATCCTAGAAACTTGAAGATGAGCCCAACATTTTGGATGGCTCACTTGTGATCTTATGGAATTATATTAACATGTGTTTCACAGGGATAGACAGGGTTGAATGCGATGTGATCTGTATGACTGGAGGGAATGCCCTTATCAGTGAAATGGAGATAATAATGTGGGCATTGTAGACTCTGTATTTTGAGCTATTTTACTAGTATGGCAAAATCTGAAATGTTATGGATTTGCAGATAAATTATTTATCTTTCTTTATAATTCTCTCAAGATTTATCAGTCTATAATAAAGGGAAATTCAAATAGCTCAGTATTTTGCCCATGGAATCTACCTTCTGCCTGCCAACACTGCCCCCTGTTTTCCCACTGTCTGGGGGCAAATGGAGTACAAGATGCTGTTGAAATTCAAAATTCTTCTAGACAGTCTACTTTGAGACCTCAGCTCCTTGTTAGCACCTGAGAGAAGAGAAACAGACATCATCATCTAGAAGCAAAAGTTTTAACTTGCTTCTATTTTCAACACTTATACATTGTTTTCCCTTTGATACTATGTTGAATATTAAGCCTTTGCCACACTAATCACCACTTTGAGTGATCTTTATGTGTTCACAAATTGATGCATGATATTTTTCTGGTGTCTTCCTAGAAATTGAAGATAAACTGACTTTTTTTATTTCCAGTATTGGACTTTCCACCTACACACAAATATTGTGATTACTCTTCTGTAGCATATATCAAGAATTTAATAGATGCTAATTTGCTGAATTTAGGATTGTTTTCTAGATTTTCACAAGTTCCTGATTTTAAAGCAATAGTGATTCTACATAAATTAATTTAGAGAACTGGACACTAAAATACAAGTTTACTACAAAATCTTCAGTCTAGAAGTGTGGATGAAAAGTAATAAAGATCCCTAGATATTGGTATTACACAAAAACAATTAACCATACTGGAGGTAGCAGAACATTTTTAATACTTCATGATTTTCTTTTTTTTTTCTTTATACGAATGTACACAGTGAGATTTCCCTTGAGGTCTCAAGGAATTCCTCAGAAAACTTTAAAAGAATAAATAAAAAATTTAAACCCCAACATTTTGGCAGTTAAAACAAAAAGAACAATAAGGGAAAAGTGGGGAGAGAGACATAAACAAAGAAAGCAGGAACTCTGAGATCCACTGATATACCTTTAGGATGGAAAAGGTGTCAGGTCTCCACTGGGATACATTTCTTCAGCTTATTTTGGTGCTTTATATACCTAGCAGAGATCCCATTACCAACTCAGAAGGTTCTGACTTCATAAATGCTTTTTTCCCCCCACCAGCATTTTATCTGTGAAAACAGATAAACATCTCAAGTAAGGAGACTTTCTCTGCATTATTGAGTTTCATTACTTGCATCTTGGGAAAATGGTGAAGTGGTCTTTCTTTTGAATAACGATCCCAGAATCATGGGCTTTAAAACTAATGCATCTTATTCTAAGGGATGAAAAAGCAACAAATATGCAATAGCATATTTGGAATAAATGTCATTCAAACAATATCAGTCTGAAGATACATATTTTAGCATAGTCAAATAGATAAAAGATTTAGAAGCTGTTCCCCCAAATCCCAGTATAATATTAATGAAATACAAGCTTCAACACTCTGATTAATTTATGAAAAGATTAACAATTCCTTATCAAAAAGAGCATGAGATTTGATCAATCTTCACAAGGGGACTTAATAAAAACAGTTAAAATATACAGATATTATTTTGGAACAAACATATTATACTTTACATAGCAATAGTAAAGCGTGACAACAAATATATGTCACTGGATTCATTGAATGTAGATGAAAGCAAATTATCACTGAACAAAGTCTATGAAGTGGCTAAGATCCAAGAGTGGAATCAAAAGGTACTCCGTGAGTGACATCAACATAAACTAAACCAATAAATAATAAGTCCACAAAGAAGCATCAAACAACTGGCTGAGTAATGCAGATTTGTTTCTTTTTTAAAAAAAAAAAGTAAAAATTTGGATGGCAATAAAGAATCATGTCAGTGCCATTAGAAGTTACACAAACGTTATCTTTAATGAGCCAAAGCTTATTGATCAATGTCGATCCCATAATGGAATGATGAGAACCATGAAACTGTCACCTACTAGATACCTAGAAAGACAACTAGTTGGACTAGAGTCCAAGAGAAGCTCACTATCCTTTGTAAATCAATATATGAGAAATCTTCATACTACATCTATAAATCCAAACATACATTCAAAAGTTCAACCAATCATCTATACTAGAATTAAAGCACCAGCCCAGACAGAACACTGACCCCCCCAGTTGCCATGATATAACATCAATTTGTAAATATTTAAGAAAATTATGTATAATAGAAACTTTCAGTTAATGCTCATAATCATTATGCCAAAACTGAATGAAAAACTTTCAAGGTATAGAGACATTGAGGAAGAAATTAGCATACTAGAAATGTGGGAATTTAAGAATACTTTAAAGGATCAAGCTTAATCAATTGATTGTAAGATAAAAAAGTTTGTTTCAAAGAAAACTTATTACATCTGCTTAAAATAATTTCAATTTTAAGTGCATTTGCATAGATAGAAGAAAGAAACATTTATTATCAAATACATTTACTTGTCCATGGATAATCCTGGTCCTTCTACTATTAAAACTTTGTGGGAATAGGATGAGGTCTATGTCTGTTGTCCTGTCTACTAGTGGACTTGTCCCAAAGAAACAGAAAGTGAGTCTACAAAAGATGAGCTTACTTCTCATTAGTTTAATCAAATTTTAAAAATTGATCATCTTATCTACATCTCCATTATGTATAAAAAAATAGAATGATAGACTTCTACCAGGACTAATTTCCCTCAAAAGAAGTTGTGGATAACAGCAAAAATTACAAAAATAGCAACAGTAACTGACATATAATTTAATGTTGGGAAAGTGCTTCACAGATATTGATCTATTTGATTCTTAAAGCATGCCTATGAGATAGATATTACATTTATTAATAGTATTTCCATTTTGGAGATGAGGAAACTGAAAACTGACAGAAGTTAAGTTGTTTGCCCATGACTGAATAGCTATTAAGCTTCACAGGTAGAATTTGAACACAGTTCATTAAGGCTTTAAGTCTAGCACTTACTTTAGTATGACATAGCTACTAAACTTATATCAATAGATATTTAATTAATTGATTTAAATTAATATATAATCCTTTTTTTAAGATATAGAGTCTAAATTTATTTTAAGTTTTGAGTTCCAGATTCTCTCCCTCTCTCTTTCTCTCCCTCCCTACCCTACCTCCTCCCCAAGGTTGCAAGCAATCAGTATAGGTCATACATGTGAAATTATGTAAAACCGTACCATATTAGTCATTTTACATAAAAAGACTAAAGTAAAAAAAAAAGAGAAAACAAAAAATAGCATGATGCAGTCCGTGTTCAATCAATATCAATTCTTTCTCTGGAGGTGGATGGTATGCTTCATCATCAGTGCTTTGGGATTGTCTTGGATCATTGTATTGCTGAGAGTAGTTAAGTCATTCACAATTGCTATAGAGCTATAATGCTATCACTGCACAGTGTTCTTCTAGTTCTGCTCACTTCATTATACATCAGTTCATATGAGTATTTCCAGGTTTTTCTGAAATCATCTTGCTTGCCATTTCTCATAGCAAAATAAAGCTTGTCAGTAATTCCCCAATTGATGGATATTCCTTTGATTTCCAATTCTTAGCCACCACAAAGAGTTGCCATAAATACTTTTTGTGCATTTTTTTGCTTTTTTCTCTTTTTCACAGTTACTATTGTTAACTGTTTCCCCCATCCTATTCCCTTCCTCATGATATTTACTCTACTCTCTATCTTCTTTCGCCCAATCCCTCCCCAATAGGGATTTTCTTCTGACTGTCCCCTCCCCTAATCTGCCCTCCCTTATTTTACCCCTCCCTCCTTATTCCTTTCCCTTCCTACTTTCCTGCAGGGTTAGATAGATTACTCCACCCAATTGAATGTGTATGTTAATCCCTCCTTGAGCCAACTCTGATGAGATTAAGGTTTTTGAGTCTATTCTGATGAGTATAAGGTTCATGCACTTCCCTACTCCTCCCTCATCTCCCCCCCCCCATAAGCCCTTTCCTGTTTCTTTCCTGTGTGATTACACACCATTCTACCTCTCCCCTTTCCCCTCCCCCAGTGAAATCCTCTCACCCCTCAATTTTACCCTAAAGATGTCATCATGAGTCAGTTAGGTGACACAGTGGACAAAGCACCTACCCTGGACCCAGGAGGGCCCAAACCCAAATCCAGTCTCAGACACAAGACATTTACCTATTGAACAACCCTTGGCATGTCATCCAACTCCAACCACCCCACAAAAAAAAGATAAACAAAAAAATACTTTACATTTATCATTCATTCATAATCAGTTCCCACCTGTGTCCTCTATCTAAATTTATTTCTATCATCTGCCCTAACACTGAGAAAGTTCTTTTGACTTAGATGTATCATCTTCCCATGTAGCAATGTAAGCAGTTTAATCTTTTAACATCTCTATTAATTTCTTTTTCCTGATTGCCTTTGTATGCTTCTCTAGGGTCTTGTATTTGAAAGTCAAATTTTCTATTCAGTTTAGGTCTTTTCATCACAAATACATGAAAGTCCTCTTTTTCATTGAAGTCCCAAATTTTCCCCTGAAAGATTATATACAGTTTTGCTGGATAGCTGATTCTTGATTGTAATCCTAGTTCTTTGCCCTCTGGAATATCATATTCCATGCCCTCTGATCCTTTAATGTAGAAGCTGCTATATCTTGTGCTATATTGACTGTAGCTCCACAGTACTTGAATGTTTTTTGACAGCTTGCAATAATTTTTTCCTTGACCTGGGAGCTCTGGAATTTGGCTATAATATTCCTGGGAGTTTTAAGTTTGTGATCTCTTTCAGAAGGTCATCTATGAATTCTTTCAATTTCTATTTTACCTTCTGCTTCTAGAATATCAGAACAATTTTCCCAGACAATTTCCTGGAAGATGATGTCTAAGCTCTTTCCTTAATCATGGTTTTCAGGTATTCCAATAATTTTCAAATTATCTCCCCTGGATCTATTTTCCATGTCAGCTGTTTTTCCAAGGAGATATTTCACATTGCCCTCTATTTTTTTTTAATTCTTTTGGATTTGTTTTATTGTGTCCTAATTTCTCATAAAGTCATCAGCTTCTATTTGCTCAGTCCTATTTTTTTTTAGTGAGGCAATTGGGGTTAAGTGACTTGCCCAGGGTCACACAGCTAGTAAGTGTTAAGTGTCTGAGGCTGCATTTGAACTCAGGTACTCCTGAATCCAGGGCCAGTGCTCTATCCACTGCACCACCTAGCTGCCCCACTCAGTCCTAATTTTTAAGCAATGATTTTCTTCAGAGAGCTTTTTAACCTCTTTTTTCATTTGGCCAATTTGGCTTTTCAAGCTGTTTACTTTTTTCCTTGACCCTCCTGTATCACTCTCATTTCTCTTTCCATTTTTTCCTCTACCACTCTTACTTTATCTTCAAAGTCCTTTTTGAGTACTTCTATCACCTGAGACCAATTGATATTTTTCTTGGAAGCTTTGGATGTAGGAGCCCTGATGTTGTCATCCTCTTCAGAGGGTGTGCCTTAATCTTCCTTGTCACTAAAGAAACTTTCTATGGTCCTCATCTTTCTATGTCTGCTCATCTTACCTTTCTTTTACTCAAATTTTAGCTCCTTAAAGTGGGGCACTGTTTTCAAGCTGCACTGTCCCAATCTTCAGGGGGTCCCAGGTGGTATGATTTAAGGAGAGACAGGTTCTTCACTCACCTGGCCTATTCCTTGGTCCATAAATAACCCCAAGCCAACTTGCTAATTAACCAGACAGCAAAACTTTGTGTGCTGTAGTTGTTAGCTCCAAGAAGCCTGTGCCCCTCCCTCATCTGGGCCAACACCACTTAATCCTACTTCCTGCTACCCAGCAGGGGTGAAACACCCAAGTTTTACCTCAGTGCCAGCAGAAACCCCTGTAATCTCCCCCAGGACAATTGCTCAGTTCTCTCACCAAACCATGAGCTTAGTTGCAGACGACACTGGCACTGCAACTGATTCAGAGGCTCTGGGGGTCTCTTTCCCTGGCTTGGCCTGCCTGGGACTGGATCTGTGTCAGCATGACCATGGGATTGGGCTTTACTCCTATCTCAGCACCGTAGCCCCTCCTGCCAAACTTTTTTTTTCTTTTTTTTGGTGAGGAAATTGGGGTTAAGTAACTTGCCTAGGGTCACACAGCTAGTAAGTTTTAAGTGTCTGAGACCGGATTTGAACTCAGGTCCTCCTGACTTCACTGTGCCACCTAGCAGCCCCTTCCTGCCAAACTTCTAAGCCATCTTTGCTGGAAAATGATCTCAGCCCATTCTTTTGTGGGTTTTGCTGTTCCAGGAATTGTCCTATGGCATTATTTGCAGGTTCTTTGGAGTGATTGTGTTGTGAGTTCTGAGAGCTTTCTGCCTTTCCTCCACCATCTTGGCTCTGTCCTGGAAGTCATTAATATGTATTCTTGAAGAAGAAAACAAAGGGAAAAAAGTTGGAAGAGAATGCATTAGTTGAGGCATCCCAAAAGAATAACTTGTAAATTTACATTTCATACTCATATTTTCAGTGGACAAACTACTGGCACTAGAGTTAGGAAGTCTTGAGTTCAATTTTGCCCCAGACAGTTGCTAGCTGTGTGACTATGGAAAATGCACTTAAACTCTATTTGCCTCAGTTTCCTCAATTATAAATTGGAGATAATAACAGCATGCACCTTACAGGGTGGATTTTAGTATAAAATGAGATAATATTTGTAAAGCAGTAAGCATAGTGCTTGGGATATAGTAGGTATATAATAAATGCTTGTTCCCTTCTTTTCTTGTTTGCTTTTTCTTCCTCCCTTCTTCCTTTCCTTCTTTCCTTCCTCCTTTCCCAACCAATTTAAAATCATTCTCT
Organism: Dromiciops gliroides; assembly: GCF_019393635.1. Lineage (NCBI taxonomy): Eukaryota > Metazoa > Chordata > Mammalia > Microbiotheria > Microbiotheriidae > Dromiciops > Dromiciops gliroides. The sequence continues at coordinate 292,128,945 of NC_057863.1, read as the reverse complement.
TCTGTTTTATTCCTTATATCATTAAGCACATTCTACATGTAAATAAATCATTAATGGATGCCTGTTATTACTTTTATTCTCAAATTGTAATTATTTAACTGTGATATTTGTTGCATATGTTCAAAATAGGCTGTGGTTTAATGGAATCATTTTTTTCAATGAATTTTATCTTAAGAATTTGTAGCAGTAAATGCACCTAGAAAGAATAAAGCCATTGAGAGACTCTCAAGAGACTTGGGATATTAGATATGCAATATTTCCAATTCTTTTATTAGAAGTTCATTATTTTATTTGTGCTTAAGAGCTGAATGAATAATTTTATTGTTAGCACTTCATCTTTCTTATCAACCAAGTCATTATTGAATTTTGTTTGAAAAAAATCACTTCTGTTCTTTCAAAATGTTGCAGTATTATTTTTAACATCTCAAAACGTGCAGTATTGCTAACACTTCTTTTCACCAAACCTCCAAAATCCCAGAATCTTGTATTTTCCAGTCTTTTTTTGTATCATTCAACCTCCAGTCCACTGTGCAGCCTACTTACAAAGATGTTAGATTAACAAGTGTTATATGTTACACTCCCCTGTCTTTGACATCCTCATTTGTTTTGGATCTACAGGGAAAGGTGAACATTTCATGCTAATACCACAGGAATTGATGTCTTTTTCCAACTGTCTTTTTCAGTGCACAATTCCACCTATCTCTTCTAGACATTTCAATGGTATATTCTTTGCAAACATGATTTTATCAAAAGTTGTATGCTTTAACCCTGAAACTAAATTTCTCTGGGAATAGTTACACTTTTACTTGTTTAGAGTTTGAAGAAAACACTTAGAACTTTTTTTTTTCATTTTGTGCACTGAATCTATATTGAAACCATACAGTAAATCTCTTTATACATAGTGCTTGGCAAATTTTATAGGCAAGCTAATTTCATGATCTGGTCAAGTAATGGTTGCCAAATACACCATGCATCAACTCCTAAAGATGATGTGTTTGCAAAGAACTAAGTACAATAAAATATATTTAACAGTAATTTGTACTGAAGATAATTTAATTTTTGTTTGCAAAAGCATATGTAGGGCCTGAGAGCTACTCCCATGATAATTAATCACCATAGAAAGTCACTAAATCTGGCTTTTTGGACATATTGATTGGCTATAGATATGTAATTGTATTTTGTAGTCAAAGCCACATTTCTCAAGAACAATTCCAGAGGACAATTTTATTAGTCAAATTCTTTTAAAAATGATGTGAAGTATTTAATTATAAAATTTTGGTGGTGCAGACCAGTAATTTCTGCACCCCCAAATTGGAAGAACTTTCAGGTAAGGAAACTCCCTTTACTAATGCATATCATCTAAAACTATTCTTCAAACTACAGATGTCAATTAATGAAAACTCATTTTTTATCATAAAAGTATTGTATTATTTTCTAGTTACATGTAGAGATAGTTTTCAACATTTGTTTTTATAAGATTTCTAGTTTCAAAATTTTCTCCCTCCCTCCCTTCCTCCCACCCTCTCCCTTCCCCAAGAGAACAATCTAATATAGGTTATATGTGTACAATCACATTAAAGATATTTCTTCATTAGTCATGCTGTGAAAGAAGAATTAGAGCAAAAGAGAAAAACTTAAAAAAAGAGAAACAAAAAAATAGAAATAATATGGTTCAATCTGCATCTAGATGACACAGTTCTTTTTTTTCTGGATGTGGAGAGCATTTTCCATCATGAGTCCTTTGGAAATATCTTGGACCATTGAATTGCTGAGAAGAGTCAAGTATATCACAAGTGATCAACACACAATGTTGTTGATACTGTGTATAATGTTCTCCTGGTTCTGCTCATCTCACTCATTATCAGTTCATGCAAGTCCTTCCAGGTTTCTCTGAGATCCTCTTGCTCATTGTTTCTCACAGCACAATAGTATTCCATTACATTCATATACCACAACTTGTTCAACCATTCCCCAAATTATGGGCATCCCTTCAATTTCCAATTCCTAGCCACCACAAAAATAGCAGCTATAAATATTTTGTACATGTGGGTCCTTTCCCCCTTTTTATGATCTCTTTGGGAATAAGACCTAATAGTGGCATTGCTGGGTCAAAGGGTATACACAGCTTCATAGCCCTTTGGGCATAGTTCCAAATTACTCTTCAGAATGGTTGGATCAGTTGACAGCTCCACCAAAAATGCATTAGTGTTCCAATTTTTCCACAGCTTCTCCAACATTTATTATTTTCCTTTTTTTGTCATATTAGCCAATCTGATAGGTGTCAAGGTGGTACCTCAGAGTTGTTTTAATTTGCATTTCTCTAATCAATAGTGATTTACAGCATTTTTCATATGGTAATAGATAGTTTTGACTGTATCAGAAAACTGCCAGTTCATATCCTTTGACCATTTCTAAATTGGGGAATGACCCAACTTTCTGCCTCACTTCTAATTTTGACTGCATTGCTTCTCTTTGTACAAAACCTTTTTAATTTGAAGTAATCAAAATCATCCATTTTGCATTTCATAATATTCTCTATCTCTTCTTTGGTCATAAACTGTTCTCCTTTCCAAAGTTCTGAAAGGTAAACTCTTCCTTCCTCTCCTAATTTACCTATGGTATCACCTTTTATGTCTAAATCATGAACCCATTTTGACTTTATTTTAGTATAAGGTATAATATGTTGGTCTATGCCTAGTTTCTGCCATACTATCTTTCAGTTTTCCCAGCAGTTTTTGTCAAGTACTGAGTTCCTATCCCTGAAGCTGGAGTCTTTGGGTATATCAAACAGTACATTATTAAAGTCATTTACTCCTGTGTCTCCCCTGTCTAACCTATTCCATTGATTCACCACTGTATTTCTTAGCCAGTACCAAATAGAACTATATGAACACAATTACATAACACTTTTCACACAAATAAAATAAGATCTAAATAATTGGAAAATATCAATTGCTCATGGACAGGCTGAGATAATATAATAAAAATGACAATTCTACCTAAATTAATTTACTTATTTAGTGCCATACCAATCAGACTACCTAAAATTATTTTATAGAACTAGAAAAAATAATAACAAAATTCATTTGGAAGAAGAAAAGGTCAACAATATCAAGGGAATTATTGAAAAAATGTACAGGAAGGTGGGCTAGCTGCATGAAATCTGAAGGTTTACTAAAAATCGGCAGTCATCAAAACTCATTTTTTAAAGTGTCTTCTGTGTTCCAAGCATTGTGCAGTAGGGGTACAAAGACAATGCCTGGTGCATCTAAGATATGTCTGTTGACTATTAAATGATTGAAATTTTTTTTGTCCTTAATAGGGATATATCTAGATATATAGATCTGTTTGTCTATTCACACATGTATTCATATATAATATATAACAAAATTACGTGTGAGAGAGAGACAGAGAGAGGAGAAAGAGAGAATATTTACAAACAATAAATATAAGGTTATTTTGGGAGAGTCACCATTAGTGAGCATGATAGGCTGGGGATGATGAGGGAGAAAGCATTGAGAAAATATTTATTTAAAAAGTAGCACTTGAGTTGAGCATTAAAGGAAACCTGGGATTCCAAGAGGTGAAGGTGATTGGGTACTTTTCAGCCATTAAAAATGGACAGTTCAATGACCCGGAGTACAAATTGGGCCTTCTGTACAAAGGGGTCAGGTCCTGAAGAGCTTTGAATACCAATCAGAGGACTTCATATCTGATTCAACAGGTCATAGGGAACCACTAGCCATAAAGGGGTGACATCTGCAGATCTGTTCTTGAGGAAGCCATTTTGGAAGCTATATGGAGGATGGATTGAGTGTAGAGATCTTTGAAGGAGACAAAATAAGAATGTAGAGGTACTAAGAAATTTAAATGGTGTTAGAAAAAAAAGACTGGGTAGTATCAAAGAAACTGGGGATCTACCAAGTACCCTTAGGAGCCTTTTAGTAAATTCTGATTTAGAAGAATAGGAACCTCTATACTTCAAGACTAATAAATTAACCTAAGGGTTTTGTTCCTGTGAATTAATTATGTGATATACTCATCTATACATGTACATATATGTTTATATATGTATATATATATTTCAGCTTTATATATATATAAGCTCAATAAAAGAACACATATTTTTATCATTATTTTATCATTATTTCATTGTAAAACATATTCCATTTAGTAATAGTAGAAGTAGTAAATATTGGGGACTCCTATTTCTCCCAGGCTTGAAATACTAGGATTACTCATGGTCCCCATCACACTTTTCTCACCTGGGGAATTTAGAGCTGCTTCATTTTCAACTTAAACCAGTTCACTCCTCTTTAGACAACTTAGTTGCCTTCTACTCCCTGGAACTCCCCACATTAATGCCAAGTTATCTAGGACAGTCAATTGTATTACCTCACTATAGCTCAAAGGGCAGCTAGGTTAAGTAATGGATAGAGTGCTAGGCCTGAAGTTAGGAAGAGTCACATTCATGAGTTTAAATCTGTCCTTAGACAATTAGTAGCTATGTGACCCTGGACAAGTCACTTAACAGTTTTCCTGTGTTTCCTCATCTGTAAAATGAGCTGGAGAAGGAAATGGCAAATCACTCCAGTACCTTTTCCAAGAACACCCCAAATGAGGTCACAGAGAATGAGATGCAACTGAAATAACTAAGCAATAACAAGCTCAAGATCCTTTATTCTCAGCCTTGATCTTTGTGAGCTCCTTGAAAGCAGGGACTATTTTTTGCTTCTTTTTGTATCCTCAGTGCTTAGCACAGTGCCTGGTAAATAGTAGGCAAAGGGAAAGGATAAACATTTATCTAGGACCTAATATGTACCAGGCATTATGCTAAGCACGTCATCAATCAATCAATCAACCAACCAGCCAATAAATAAATGCATTCATTCATTCATGCATTGGTTCACCCATTTATTTATTTATATGTTCATTTATCTATTTAATTGATTTTTGTTTATCTATTTGCTCTCATACTCATCTATTTATTTTTTACAAATGTTATCTCTTTTCATTCTTTCAACAACCTGTGAGGTAAGACGCTATTGTTATCTCCATTTTATAGTTGAGGAAACCACAGCAAACAGAGATTAAGTGACTTTCCCAAAGTCAAATAGCAAATAAGTATTTAGGGACACATTTGAAGTCAGGTCTTCCTGACTCCAAGCCTGTCTCCAAGTACTCTACCAACTGAGCCACCAATTGCCTTAAATAGGTAGGGATTTAATAAACCAGCTTCAGCCTTCCTGGTTCCAGGGAGCAGAGGTCTGCTTAGGCCTCTAAACCCTAGCTTTCTTAAACTGTGGGTTGAAGTAGGATAACTGAATGTGAAGGTTGTGAAAAATTTGGCAACAATAAAAGGTTATATATACCTATTTTATATACCTATGTACCCAGGGTTGAGTAAAAATTTCTTGGGTGAAAACGAGTCGCAAATGGAAAAAGTTTAAGAAGCCCTGTACTAGCAGATTCATTAGCTTATAGGTTTATTTGACTGAGTTGTTATGTAGATATGCCAGTCAGATTTAAGGTGGTGGAGATATGTGTGGAATACTGATGATGGTTCTATCTCTAGTTTTTGAATCACAGGTTTCTATTGAAGACTAACACAATGTATGAAAACAAGCTAATCTTTTTTTTTTTTTTTTTTGGTGGGGCAATGAGGGTTAAGTGATTTGCCCAGGGTCACACAGCTAGTAAGTTTCAAGTGTCTGAGGCTGGACTTGAACTCAGATCCTCCTGAATTCAGAGCTAGAATCAGTGAACTTTTAATTAATTCCTTAATTTCCCCCACTTTCACATAGTCTACATCATCTAATTCAGATTTTGATCTGATTGTTTTTCTGTAGGTTTGTGATGTCTTAAGGACAAAATACTTATACATCTTTTTTTGATGTGCTTTTAGTCAGTAAAATAACTATGTTCACTGCACAGAAAGTGAAACTAGGGGCAGCTAGGTGACACAGTGGATGGACCACTGGCCCTGGAGTCAGGAGTACCTGAGTTCAAATCTGGCCTCAGACACTTAACACTTACTAGCTGTGTGACCCTGGGCAAGTCACTTAACTTCAATTGCCTCACTAAAACAAATAAATAAATAAATAAAAATATTTAAAAAAAAAGAAAGTGAAACTAATTTGAAGGCTTATGATGATTCAGTTTTCCAGTTTTGTCATTTTCAATTTTCGATAGAGTTCTTGTTTTAGACTTGCTAACCTTGAGATACTTTTAAAATTTGTGACTTCCCTGACAACTCCAGTTGGAAGTGATCTCTTCTTCACTGACCTCTCATAGCATCTGATATGTACTTTTGTTATACATTTCTACTGCTGTCATACCATTTAGCATTTACTTTGCACAAATTCAATTATATCACTTGGACAAAAATAAATATAGGGAAGAAATAAGTATGCATATTACTGTACAGAGTTATGTATACAGAACCCTGAGCTCCGAAGTGAATCTTTCATACATCACATTTCCCACCCTCTCAAAGGCTGGTCACAAGTGGCAAGATTATTTAAAAAGTACATCTTAGGAACCTGATTATTGCCCGCTCCCACCCAGATAAGGGGCCAAAACTTCCCAGGGCTCCTAAGCCAATCTCCTCTTCCCATTAGACCTTACCAACCATCACTATGCCTATTGATTCAAGGTGGAGGGGGGTAGAAAGTTGTAAGCAAAGCATTGAAGGAGAGAAGAGTATGGAATAACAGAAGCATATTAGTTCTTAGGTGGAATTTTATAAACAAAAATGTACCATCTTTCACAAAAATTGAGAGCTTGGTATAAATTTCAGGTACCTCTTAATAGAGTTGTTTAAAGAGTAAAAATAACTTTGTATATTTTTTCCCTTACACACATTATGTAAGATGAAACTATTTCATAATTTATTTTGTATTATAATTTTGTATCCATCTTACTAAAATGAAATATCCCTACAGTCAGAGACTATCTTCCTCATCACTGTATTCCTGTCAGTGTCTTCATAGTATTATTGAGTATATATTCAATTTGTATTCAATAACTATTGGTTTAAGTTTGTCATTATTTTTAATATCTGACATATACTCATATCATATATACGTGTATAACTACATATATATATTTATCATATACATACATATGTACTTTGGGGCAACTTTTCTCATTTGACCTTCACAAAATTCATATAAGTAGTATACTTAATACCTCCATTTTACAGAGAAGAAAACTGAGTATCTAAGATTAAAGTGATTAAAGGAAGTTTTCATTTTCCAAATGGCAATACAGACTGCTCTCTTCCTCTTATTTAATGCTAGGACAAACTCATTGTTCATTGACTGTCCAAGCTATATAAACTGATGAATAAGCTTTTTTAGGGTGGCTAACTACATGTCATTGACTGAACAATATTCTTCTTGATCCATTTATTTGTTTTTGTTTTTTTGTTTTTTTCTGTGTGAATGATTAGGTGAAATGAGTAGTTATGGATATTATTCAATAGCCACTGCAATGTTATGGTGCCTGATGGAATTAATAAAATCATACCCAAACAGAAGCATTTGGAGGACTTCACCATCTAAGTGGAATCCCTCTTCAACTTGAACTGTGTTATAGATCTTCTCTGTGACAGTGTGAACAACTTTTGGCAACCTCTTTTTACCTGATATCTATCATCAAAAGATTCATTGAACAACAGAGCAAGGTCATCTTTGTTGGTATGTCTTTCAAGGAACCTTGAATGCTTCTGAAGTAGGAATGGTAGGCACTTTATTGTAAGAGAGCCTGTAACAGGGGCAATGAATGGAGAACCACTACAACTGGAGTTGTTCATTTCACTTTTTACATAATTCTAGTTATTAGGAAGGTGTATTTTTCTTATAATAAGCTTAAATATGTTGCTCTGAGACCTGCGCCCAGTTCTGCCTACTTGAGCCAAGTAGAGCAAGTGTCATTCTTCTTCCATAGAATAGCCCTTCAGATACTTGTAGATAGCCACTATTTCCCTGCCCAAGTTTTCTATTATCTGGGCCAAATATGAACAGTTCTTTTAACTAGAATCATGCTGTAACCTTCCAGGACTGTCACCATAATATTAATTCTCCTTTGGATGAGCTAAAGTTTGTCCTTCTTAAACTAGGGTGGCTAGAACTTAACACAATATTGAAGATATGACCTTCCTGCTTTGAACGATTATACACACTAAAATACTCGGTACTATAGTTTAGTACTCTATAACATCTCCCAGGACATTTTTTCACAGGAGGTATTATTTAATTATAACTTTCCAAGACTGTACTTGTGCCATTTATTTTGTTGGGTTTTTTTGGGGGGGAGGGAGGGGGGAGGCAATTGGGGTTAAATGACTTGCCCAGGGTCACACAGCTAGTGAGTGTCAAGTATCTGAGGTCAGATTTGAACTCAAGTCCTCCTGACTCCAGGGCTGGTGCTCTATCCACTGTGCTACCTAGCTGCCCCTGCCATTTATTTTCTAAACTCAAATGGAAGACTTTACATTTACATATATTAACAATGATAATGGTGATAATGATCATGATGATAATAATAATAAAAATAATAAATTTATATAGTGCTTATTATGTGCCAGGCCTTTACAATTATTAGTTCATTTGACACTCACAACAACCCTGGGAGGTAGGTGCTATTGTTATGTCCATTTTACAGCTAAGGAAACTAAGGCAAACACAGGTTAAATGATTTACCCAGTCACAGTCATTGGGTGTCTGAAGTCACATTTGAACTCTTCTTAACTCCAGGCTTGACAACATCTCATTATTATATTTTAACTTATTAGACTCACCTGGGAAATCCTTTTGTACCCTGATTATTCTATCCAGTATGTTAGCTGTCTTTGCTAGCTTTCTTTTATCTACAAATTTGATAGGCATGCCATCAATGTCTGCATCCAAGTCATTAAGAAAAATGTTGAACAGGGGGTTTTAAGGACAGTGAGCTCCCTGGGGAAAAGTTTTTGTTGTCCAGAGATTTAATATATTAAAACCCTTAGGGGGTACAAAGGCTGCACAAATGAACTTCCCATCTCAACCTCCCATTTCTGCCAGTGTCAATCATTTTTCTCTCTCTTTGTCCCTCTGGCTAATCTGTCATTAAGTCTTGCCACTGCTTTCTTTGAAATGCTTTTTTTAGTTATTCCTTCTTCTCTGTTACCACTGATGCTATCCTATTCCTAGCACCACATCATACTACTTCTGAGTTATTGCAATCGCCACTGAGCTCCTTTCTCTTCTCATAATCCCTAGTTTTTCCAATCCATCCTATATGACTACCATTATAAACATACTAAGCATGACTTTCATGTTTCTACTTCCCAGCTTAGCAAGATGATAAAAGTCTACATACTTCCATCTAACTTCTAAGGTCTTGTATTATCTGGCCCTCTCTATCCAAATTTTTCAAATATCATTTATTATTATTTTTTATTACATTTTAAGTCCTGAACTGTCTCCTTCCCTCCCTACTTCACATTAGAGAAGGCATTAATTTCTCTCTCTCTCTCTTTCTCTGTCTCTCTCTCTCACACACACTTATATTACAAATATATATAAAACTGTATCGTACATAATTTTATGTTATCAGTTTGTTATAGGTTCTTTTCTGGAGATGGATCACATCTTCTTTCATAGATCCTTTGTAGTTGATTTGAATATTTATAATACCTAGAATAACTTGGTTATTCACAATTATTCTTAGAATAATAATGTCATTACTGTATATAACATTCTCTTTGTTCTGATTATTTCACTTTTCATTATTTCATGCAAGTATTTCCATGTTTTTCTAAAATCAACCTTATAGCACAGTAGTATTTCACCAGAATCATATAACACAATTTGTTTAGCCATTTTCCAATTGATGGGCATTCCCTCAATTTACAGTTCTTGGCCTTCACAGACATCCATATCTGTGTGTGTGTGGGGGGGGGGGCATGTCAACATGCATGCCCTTCCTCCCTGGATGGGAAAGTATATTCCTGCCAGATGAAGTCTACAGAAAACAATCTTCATGCCTTATAATCTTCTCCCAGCTCTTGTGCTTATGAGAGTTGGGTTAGGAGCATGGTAGATAACCTTCAAAAAGGGACAAAGAGGGGTATATTGGTTACAAAGATTTGTGCAAGAAGGGAAGAGTTATGAGCCACCCCTTTACCCAATGCTACTGCTTCACTCCTTGCCATTGAAGGGATTAGGGGAGAAGGCAGATGAGAAAAGAGCTAAGGAACTGGGTTGCTGGCACTGAAAGGTAAGCAGGGGGGTGGGAAGGGAGGAAAAGGTGCTTTCTGGGACTGTTTCCCTATACCACCCCTCACTTCCAGTTCCTACCACTGGATTTATCCCAGGTTCTGCATTTCTAATTTATTGCTTATAGTTCTACAGATTCCTATCATCTTAAGCTTTGAAAAGTTGGGTCCATTTATAGATGACAACAATTGAATAGGCAAATGAAGTGTGTTATGGTGAACATAGCTATTATTGAATCATCTGTCCAGTCATGAGATTCAATAAGAAATTCTCCCCAAAAGCAGGTCAGAAGTTTATAAAAGGAACACAGAACCAACGCTTTTTAAAAATAGTTGAGATGATTAAAACTGTCAAGTGGATTGATCCTAAAAGTACTCAAATTTCCTCCCAGCAAAAAAAGTCCCTACAATCCTATTAGAAATTGAGAATTTAATCTTGATCAAGGCCATTTTAACAGAAAAATCTCCATTTGGGTTAAGGTTGATATTTAAAACATGCCTAGAAATATTTGAATGCTTTCATTATTATTATTTTATTTTAAGCTTTAAAAATACTTGAGTCTTGTTTTCTCATTGACCCACTGAAATCCTTTTGGGTCAAAGATATCTCTGTCCTAAACATGGTTTTAATATGTTCCCAAAGTCTGGTGGAGAAACAAAACTACAAAAGAAGAAAAGTAGAAATTTAGTAGGAAGTTAGATGTGGTATTGGTTGTGTCTGCGTGTCTTACATCCATTTTTTGAGGAATCACCAATTAGGTGCAGCAAAAATTGAAATCAAGGCTCTAACTTGAATAATGAATCCCATAGAGAGGCCCCATTATTCATATTCCATTGTGGGTATTGGTCTTTGTCTCTGTCCTTCTCTCTGACTCTATCTTTCTCTCTGTCTCTGTCTCTCTCTGTGCCTGTCTGCCTGGCTGTCATTTTCTTTCTCTATATATTCCCTTTCACATATATAATGGCAAAGGGGAGAGAATTAATCCATAACTACTTTAATATTGTTTCTATTTCAAATCCTAAGGATAGCAAACTGTAAATAAACTGTATTTCAAAGTATGGAGAGAACACTAGAATCCGGATGACCTATCTTTGAATTCTACTTCAGATGTTTGCTAGTGCTATGACACTGGGCAAGTCACTTAATGGCTGTCTGTCTCAGTTTCTTCATCTGTAAAATGTAAATAATAACATTTACTTCACATGGTGGTTTTAAGGATCAAATGAGAAGGTAAGGAAAGCAATTTTCATACCATAAAGGACTCTATAAACATTGACTATTATTATAATTCCAGTAACTCCTGAAATATCAGTGTTTAAGTGTTGACTAAGTATCTGTTCTCTAAATGTCTTTGCTATTCTGTGGAAATTTCCTTGTTGAGTTTCTACCATCTATAAAATAAAAGGTTGTATTCAATGGCTTATAAGTTCCTTTCCAGCTCTAAACCTGTTTTTCTCAATATATTAGATAATAGCACTGATAAAATACTTAATTGTCATCTAATTATGTTTTATATGTTACTATCATTTCTCCAACTGGGTGTAAGTGGCTTAAAAACAACCATATCTTATGTACCTTTTGTTTCTCATGTTCTATTGCAAAACTCTATTTTGTCAGGAGGCAAGGCGAAATCTCTGAATGTTATAATGTCCTTTCTTTCCCCTTTTTGTCCTTGTCAGATACCATCTCGTTTGCCCTTTCTCCTTGTGTAATGCAAGATGGTATTATTTAGAGATAAAGTTATGACTTGTGTTGTACTCGCCACCACATTCAGATAATATATCACAAGGCTATTCTGTAGCAGCTTGCCACTGGGTCAGTCGCCATTTTCAGTAATCGATTTATGTTACTTGAGTGTGTTTGTGGCAGCAAGATTGACAGCATCAGGCTGGTTGCTTTTAAGCAGAATAAAACATTCCCAATCTCTGTTGGTGTTTAAAGTGTATGTGTTTGCCCTTTGGATAAATTTTGCCAGGCTGGCACAAATGAGAATGGAAGGAAAGAAAGCAAGGATTAGCTTATTAGTTGGTGAATAGTTTATAAAGTCTACTTTTTTCCCAACAAAATTTCTGGTTCTGAGGGCTTGTGCACTCATTTCTAAGTGGTACAGCAAAGGAGGGATTACATAGCATTATCTATACTACAAGGACATATAATACATTGATTTCATTTTCCTGCATCAATTGCGAGGTACTGCAAGCGTTAAGAAGCAGCTCAAAAACAAAAATGTCAAAGTTTTGAGGTTGTTTTAAAAGTTTTTATTTTTGCTTTTGAATTTCAAGCACAATGCCTGACAAATTACAAGTGCTTAAAGTGTTTGTTGAAGTGAATTTAACTGAACTTTTCTTTATCAACTAGCAGAGGGGAACAATAGGTACCTATTTCATTATTTTCTGGATTGTTGCTCTCTTAAAACAAAATCTTCCACTTTAGCCTTTTTGTGTAAACTATGTAGAAAATATGTTATCCAAGCACCTTGTTTTACAACCATTTTATTAAGTACCTCATGATTTTCAAATGTATACACCATCTTTTTATGCCTCTCTTCCTCCTACCTACTGTCTCTGAAAGAGAATATTTGGTTTGTCTTAATTTTGCTTATTTGCTGGCTCTTTTGGGTGGTTTGGGGTGGATGAGCTGTCTCTGTCTTTTAGGAATATGTGGCCCAGGATGCCTTCTCTGGTCCCTCAGTCTGCTGTGTTCTCTCTCCCTCCTCTGAACTCTCATTAGCAATGTATACCTCTCTGTAGGTTCCTTTGATAATGTCTTGTATTGTAGAATGCCCAATTCTTAAAAGAATCTAAAATCTAATTAATTCTGAAGTTCCCTCCAAAGATCTATTTTTCATCATTTGATGCTTCCCCAACCTATGTAACTTTCTATTTTCTCTCAAAAGTTCTCCACAGGGTGAATGTTCATCCAACTACTGGAGGTCTTTCTCCTTTTTTCCCAACATTGTGAGGATACCAGTAGGACACTCTGTTTACCCAGCATTCTTTACTCTTACTATGAGATTAATCCATTTTCTTTTCCTATCATATAACTACTTAATGACATCCCTTAATTCTGTTTTTCTTTGTAGAGTTCATTGTTGATATTTTTCAATGAACAATAATATGGATGTCTCTATTACTTTCTGTGCCATATTTACTCATCTTTAGTTCTTTAGAAGTAGGTGGCGGGGTTATTCTTTGTGTTGTTGCCATCTTCCAGTGTTGGCAAAATGTTAATTTTATGAGAAGTTTGTTCTCAGTGAAAGGGTTTTGAAATTTCCCCAAAGCAATGCAGCCCTGTGTGCTTTTCCATTGTCCATCTGTACTCTCTGTTCCAGATGTGTATTCTGTTGGATAATGTCCTAAGGGTGTCAATTAAAATGCACATTGAAATTTGGCAATAGACTTATTTTTTCCATCCATTTAGTCTATCCTGTATGGATAGACAGACAAAAGTCCTTTGAGTGATTACAGATCCTTTCAAGGATACATTTCAATGTTCTGAGGCTTTATGAAATCAGCACAATATGATCCACAAATAAGAGCAATCAGCAGGACCTCATAATCTATAAGGAATTCTTCTTTGATTTGTACTGGATCTCATTAATTGTGCTCAAGGTCTTTGATGAGCACACATTTCCCTGTTTTATGATTTGTCTTATGTTTATTAGCAAAGGCTCATCACACAGGCTTGCTTTTGTTTTTATTTCTTCCAAAGGATATTGGATGATCTTGGTGTAAGGATGGGAAAAATCTTGCTGAAATTGTATATAAGGTAACATTTTATTCTCCCAAAAGAAATGCTTTTTCTTAATCTAAAATAATAACCACAAGAATATTAGTTATTCTATGTTATTCATTTAATTATAAGATTACAAAAATGTTGTTCATTCTTTAATGTTGCTTATGGGAGTCCACTTTTCCTTGCTAATTTTCTCATCAAAGATGCCCTTAATTTTTTTTTTGAGTCATTAATCTCATAAAGAGTTTGTATAAATGGGAGAGAATACATTCATTTCAGTCATTACAGATACTCTTTTAGTCAATTTTTTTGGAATTGATTAGGCTTAAGCCTTTTTCCATGTGTTGGATATCTTTGCTTCCTTCGTATACATTGCATATAATTTCCTTAGCACACTTACAACTGTTATCATCACCAACACAAGTGATATTTACAAATTTTTGCAATTTTCTACTTTTCTTGTAGTCTTTTTATCATCATCCTTAAAAGTCCTTAGGATTACTTTGCTTAGTTGGACATTTTAGCAAGCTTTTAAAAATTGGTTGTATCCTTCATTCTTTTTCTCTGGCTTATTAGATGACACTGCTCATCATCATCTATCATCCTTCTTAATAATATTTTATAAACACATTTATATTCTAGCACAGTGTTACCTTTGGCAAGGATCTCTATCCATTTGGCAAATAAGGTGAATATTTGCTGACTGTAGTCCTTTCTTGGCTTTTCTATTTTCCTTGTGGAAATTAATTTATGATGGTTACTGGTGTGTGTGTGTGTGTGTGTGTGTGTGCATAAGGACTCACTATATGACAAAAACTGCGGTAAAAACTGGAAATCTTGTAGAAATTAGATATAAACCAACACTTCATACTATATACCAAGATAAGTGCCAAATGGATACATACTCTACATAGGTAAACTCTTAAACACATTAGAAAAGCAAGGAAGAAAATACCTTTCAGATACCTGGGTAGGGGGGGAGGTCATGACCAAACAAAGGATAGAAAAGACCATAGAAGATAAAATAGACAATTTTGATTATATAAATTTTAAAAAGATTTTGCACAAACAAATCTGTTGTAGTTAAAATTAGAAGGGAAACACAGTCTCCTTCTTCCTTTAAAGCAAGGACATCTAGTTTGATATTACTCATCTCCTAAGTAGTATCAAGGATTTCATATTTAGAATACCAATCATAAGATTTTTCTTGGTTAATAGTTTAAGAACTGTATAATTCTTAGCACTTTTTATAGCCTTTCTATCCATTTGTTGATGTACTTTCAGTAATAGAGAGGGGTGTTATAGAACTGAGTGCCATTTAATTTTTTCCCCGTGGGTTGCCATGACAAAAAAAAATCATCGACAGGTGGCCTGCCTACTGGCTATATGTCTCTGAAATTATCTGGGCTGGTGCTTGGAAAACAGATTTAGTCTGCTCCTGGTGCCATATTGAAGCCTTTCAAGCATGGAAGGAACTGCACCAGCTCATATTCTACTGACTTAGCATTCAGGAACTCAATGCCATTGGCATACCATGATGAGGCATCAGAATAGGACTTTGGGGTGTTCTGATAAATATTTGTGTATGATGATAGTTAATATAAAACTTGTGTAATTGATTCTCATGCTGTGAAAATCCCTTAGGGTGATAGGAGGCTGAGGAAACTGTCCTAAAGTCAGGTAAGAGAGTAGTATAAAGCTGACATGTCAGGATTATGAAACAGGTTTACTTAACTTTCAAGGATACAGTTGTGAAACACAGGTCAGGTGTGCATACTGATGAGAATAAGTAATCAAGTGGTGGGGGATGAGGAACAACACTGAGATGAGGGTCAGATGGAAGGCCCCATCTAACCATTCCTCTTCCTTCCAATGCTGGATCTTAGCAGGGCATAGAAATCTAACCTGCATGGCGGGAGATAGAAGTCATTTAAATGGTGTTTGCCTCAGTTTCCTCATCTGTAAAGTGAATATAATATCACCTACTTCACAGGGTTGTCATGAGGATAAAATAAGAAAACACATGCAAATCACTTTTCATACCTTAAATTGCTGGATCGATGTTAGCTATTATTAGTTATTATTTTGCAGTCAGAGCAGAGTGAAGCTCTTGCCAGGTCTGAGGATCCATCTATCCTCCTGTGCTGGTGGCTTTTATAAGCCTGTGGAGCTGCCAGGTATAACATTAGCTGTGCAAAGCTTTTTGTTATACCTGAATCAAAGACACCTTTGTGCTCTAGATTACTATATTGCAGAACCTATTGAACAACAGTATTCCCTAGTTCCCAGCAAGCTTAAATTTCTAGTTGCATCATAGCCTAGGGACTTTCCCTTTTGAAATTCTAATAGAACCATAGGATCAGACTTTTAAAGACTAGGTAATGTAGGAAGCCTGGCCAGAATCTACTGAAAACCTGATATATTTTGTTATATATATTTAATTTTAGGGTTTTTTTTTTTTTGAGAGTAAGTCTCCCTGTCTTGCCCAGGCTAGAAATAACAGCAGCCACCCACAGGCCTGGTCCTATTGCTAATTGGTACAGAAGTTTTAAGCTGATCTATTTCCAACCTGAACTGCTTCTCCTCTACTTAGGCAGCCTGGTGGCCACCTACTCCCAGAGGCTAATCATATCGGTACCATACTTAAGGTGGTCATACAATGGGCTTAACTCCACCACCGCTCAACTGTCCCCTTAGCCTCAGCCACCCCAGTAGCAGATATTGCAGTCATGCACCACCACTCCTGGCCCATAATATACATTTGGGGAATTTTTTTTTTCACTTTTCATGTTTTATATTCCTACCTGCCCTGCAAACCTAGTGAAAAGCTATCATATTGGTGCCAATTCCCTGCTTGTAAGCTGTGTTGTTCAGTCATTCAGTTGTGTCCGACTCTTCATGACCCTGTAGACCAAAGCACTCAAATACTGTGCATGGGGTTTTCTTGGCACAGATAGCAGTGTGGTTTGCTATTTCCTTCTCCAGTGTGTAAGCTGTGTAGTCAATAATATTGCAGAAGAAAGTTTTCTTTAGTATATTGAAGGAAATTTGGGTAACAAAAACCTCTGAATGAGCAAAACATTCATTCCTAAATTTTCACAGTATGCATCTCCCTAGCCTAGCTAGGTGGCAAAGTGGATGGAGAATAGAGTGCCAGGTCTGGATTCAGGAAGACTCATCTCCCTGAGTTCAAATTTGTCCTCAGTTTCTGTATCTGCAAAATGAACCAGAGAAGGAAATGACAAACCACTCCCAAATCTTTGCTAAGAAACCATAAATGGGTTCACAAAGAGTTGGCCATGACTGAAACAAATGAAAAACAAGTCATGTGTTCTTGATAGAAGAATTTGAATGTTTTCTATTACACACTCTGTGTCCACCCTAATCCCCAAACCTGGCTTAGACACTGGTTGGTGGATTGCTAATATGATTCTCTCTAAAATCTTTTACCACTTGCTGCCTCTTAGGCCAACTGCTCCTTTCTCTTGCTCTAGCTGGTGGTCCACTGGCCTTTATGCTCTACGTGTGATGATCTTTGCATTCAGTGTCTACTTAAAAATCTGGGGATGGGTGTGGGGGATGGGAAGCCAGTTTAAGAAAACTCTGGGTTTCCTTTCAATCTCTGCAGACAAACTAAAGGAGAGGAGGGGTGTGTGTGTGTGTGTGTAGTGGGGAGGGGCATATATATTTTTTTTGTCTGGCAAGAATTCCAGCTCACCCTGCAGTGTGTCATATTGCTAGTCATACACTGCCAAAGCAGGGATTCCCTCTTGCTGAGGTTAGGAGATTTTCTACTGTTCTAGCTAGGTTTTGCTCATAAACAGACTTACCCCAGAGCAAGATCTTATTCTCTGGCTTAGTTTCACAAGTATCCTTGTTACAGCCTCTAGGATCAAGTCAGATGATCCAAAACCCTGATGTCCTTTTTCCCTTAGACACTGTAATGGGTGATTTCCAACAGTTCAGTGTAGGCTGTGAAAAGCTCTGTATTAATCTTCCAAGTGACACAGACAGATATGGAGGGAGTACATTCCAAGCCCAGGGGATGGCCTGGATGAATGCAAGCAAATGAGTTCAGGCCAAAAATATGGGCAACAGCTAGTTTAGTCCAGCTAGAATATAGAATTTATGAAGTAGAATAATAGTATGAAAAGGGGATGGAAGAGTAAGTTGTAACCATATTTTGCAAGGACATAAATGTCAGGCAAGGGAGTTATATTTTATGCCACAGGCAATAGGGAGCCACTAAGAATTCTTGGACAGGAGAGGGACTTAGTCAAAACTACATTAGGAAAACTAATTTGGCTTGTGAGGTATGGCTTAAAAAGCCTGGGGGATGGGAGCAGGGAGGATGGACTGAGGTAAAGACCAGTTAGGAAACTATTTCAGTAGCTTAATATTGAGGTTCTATGTTTCTGATCTAGGTGATTTGGCAGCATAATGAGAGAAGAGATGCCAGAAACATTCAGGAAGAAAAAATCAGTAGTATTTGAAAGCTTATTGGATGGGGGGAAGGGGAAGAAAGAAAAGAAAAAAATCAAAGATGACTCAGATTTTCTGTTTTGGTACCTGGAAAGAAATAGGGCAGTTAGGAGGAGAGGAGATGATGTTCAGTTTAAGATACCAGTGGGAAATTTGGCTGAAAATATCTACCAGGTGGGGTAAATGAAGGAGGTGATTGGAACTGAATAATCCTGCTACATATTGCTTGACATCTACAAAAAGCTGATATCTGAATGCACAAGAATGGATGAAGTTACAGGCAAGTACAGAGAAAGCAGAGGAAATCTAATGAAACACAAAGAACACTAGGTTTGAAATTGGAAGACCTGGGTCTGAATTCCTGCTTCACCCTTTATTTACTCCTATGACCTTGTTTAAGTCATTTAATTTCATTGAGTCTCCAGTTTTTCCATTGGCAAAATCTGTCTGTTAAACTATATTATATATAAAGGCCTTTCTAGATTTAAACCCTCTTATCCTCTCATGATTTAAAAGAAGAGGGCCCAGGAAAGAACTTTGGGGAAACCTATATTTAAACCCAAAGTGAAGAAAGATGAGTAGCCAGACAGGTACAATTTGTAAAAGAGGCTCTATTTCTTTGTTTCTTTTTCTTTTGAGTTCATAACTTTGAGAGTCTGGTGGTCCTCTCATAAACATCTAGTAGACATTATGGGTGTATATCTCCATGCCTAGGAGCAATGGCTGCATATGCTTTCTATGGAGAGTGCATCAGTCTAATACCTGCTGCAGGAGGATAGAAAAGTGTCATATTAGCCAAGGGATGAGGCAATAGCCAGAAAGAAATAAGTAGTACAGGTACTAGGGGAAGGAATAGGGGAGGGATAAGAAAGGTGGATGGAGTTGGCAATTGTGGAGGTAATATGTAACCTTAGAGAGAGCAGTTTTGATTGAGTGCAAGGAGCTCAAGTCAGACCACCAGAAACTGAAGGGTAAGTGGACCATGTGAAAACAGAGACAAGAATATTTCTAGAATTTTATCAGTGACTTGTAGAGATAAAAGATCATCAGTTAATGAACTAAGTACTTATCAAGATTCTACAATGAGCCAGGAACAGTGTCATTATAAACTGCTTTAAAGATTGAAGAGTGCTTTATGTAAATTATCTTTTTTTTTTGGTTAACCTTATAACTAATCTATGACATAAAGATTATAGATATTAGTATGCCTATTTTATAGAGGAGAAACTTAGTATTTGTAGGTAATAAGTGTCAGAGGTGGGATTTGAACATAGGTCCTTCTGGACCTCAAACCAGCATATACACATACAAACATATATACACACACATACACAATACACACATATACATCTATGTATATAAACATGTGCATATATGTATATATACATATATATATATGTTTGTTTATATGTGTGTGTGTATATATACATATATATATATATATATAGTGTGTGTGTGTGTGTGTGTGTGTGTGTGTGTGTAAGAGACAGAGACACACACAGAGGCAGGCAGAGGGAGACAGATAGAGACTAAGAGAGACAAAGACACATAGAAACAGAGACACAAAAGTAGAGGGAGACATATATACATAGAGAATAATAATTACTGATGAGGCAACATCCTAGAAGAGATAGGAGTGGGGTTATATCAAGGGTATAATTGGAGAGTTTAGCCTTGACTAGGCTACCTCATTCTGTGGAACTGGGAAGAACATCTGTTGCTGTGGAGAAAGGAGAATAAAATGGTTGAAGATTTAGGGAGCTTTTGATGTATAGAGGAGAGACAGAGAGGAGAGGAAGCTCATGAAAGATGACCTCAATCTTGTCTGTAAAATTGGTGGTGAGGTCATTCTGCCATGGAAAGGGAGGCAGGGTAAGAGAGGAGGTAATGAGAGAAGAAAATAATTACCTACTTTTACACAAGTTAATTATTTCCTCAATTTCTTCCCCCCTCTACATTTTTATTTAAAAATATTGATGGCTTTTGTTTTTATATCACAGACAAATATATATATATATATATATATAAAATGAGTTATGTAGTTAAGTATTATGTGTCTCTATATATGCATATATACATACACTATTCCTTCTTCCAACCTTTCCTTAAAATAAAAAATAACAGCTAAATAGTAATAACCATATGTATTACTCTTTCTCCTCAGTCCCCCACAACTCTACCGAGAATAGACAAAGTATATTTCATATTCTGTTTTCTGGGACCAATATTGGTCATTATAATTGCTCAAGACTTCCGTTTTATTTTCATGTTTATTTAATTTATATTATTGAAGTCATCATGTTTATTTTTCTCCGGTCTCTGCTTACCTCACTCTGTATTAGTTCATTCGAATCTTCCAATGATGCTCTGAATTATTTAATATTTGCCATTTCTTACCACATAATAAAATCCCATTATATTCACATACCCCAATTTCTTTCCTTAAGCACTTCATTAAAGCTTTTGATAGGAGTCAGTGCTGCACAAGTGGAAAGAATTCTGGAATTCTTGTCAAAGGAGCTGGATTCAAATCCTGGCTCTGCTGTCAATACATATATGGCTTTGAAAAATCACTTAACTTCTTTGCACCTCATTTCCTTGCCTGTAGAGTTAAACAATGATTTCTAAGGCTACCTTCCAGTTCTAAATTTGCAATACTATAAGGTTATTCAAATCAGCTGTGGGTGTCAGAAATCTTTGCTAGTTATCAAATTTCCATCAGGTGGAGTTGTATCCTTAGTTCCTAAGGTGTACTTTGCCTAATTATCTTTTTATTCTAAGTGTGCTCAGCTGAGGAGGAAGGGAGGAAGGAAGGAAGGAAGGAAGGAAGGAAGGAAGGAAGGAAGGAAGGAAGGAAGGAAGGAAGGAAGGATGAAAGGAAGGATGAATGCATTTATTGTGTCCAATATGTGCCAGGCACAGTGCTAAGTGCTTTCAACCCTGGGAGGTAGGTGGTTTTATTATACCCTTTACCAGTTTATGATATTGAGCTTGAGAAAGGTTAAGTGACTTGCCCATGGTTACACAACTAGTATGTGTATGAAGCTGGATTTGAATTCAGGTCTTCCTATTTCCAGGTCCATTGCTCTATCCATTGTACCATCTAGCTGCCTCTGAGAAAAGGATATGACACTGGTACATTTTCCTTGGTCATTTGTGTACACTTTTTTTATTCCTAATTACTATACTGTAGACAGGATGACAAGAATGACATGTCCTTCTTATTCTATGAGGACTCGATCCCATCTACTAGGTCTCTATATTTTGAGAATTTTTAATTTCATTGAGTTCAGAGGTTATAAGTATTTGGGGCAGCAGTTGGATGACAGTGGCTAGAAAGCAGAAACTGAAATCAGAAAAATCTGAGTCTCAATATCAGCCTCAGACCCTAGATAGCTGTGTGATCCTGGCTAAGTCACTTAATCTCTCTGTGCCTCAGTTTCATCTTCTGTAAAATGGAGATAAAACAGTACCAGAGTTGTTGTGAGGATCAAATGAGATATTTGTAAAGTGCTTTGAAAACTTTAAAGCACAATACAAGTGTTAGCTATTGCTTTAATAGTTTTCTTGTTGTTGTTGAGTCATTTTGACATACCTCCAACTCTTTGAGGCACATACAACTTTTCATGACCCCATTTGAGATTTTCTTTTGCAAAGATACTGGTGTGGTTTGCCATTTCCAGCTCATTTTACAGGAAACTGAGGCAGAAGATGAGTCTTCCTGACTCTGGTACTGCACCACCTAGCTGCCCTACTGAAAGTGTGAAGCATTTCAAATTTTTATGTGAGTGTATCTGTAAGACTAGTATAGCACAGTGTCATCTTTTAAATCTCCAAAGATCTTTTGGGGTTTATTTGTAGTATGGTGATTTGTTATTTATTTATGAAGTATACCAACATTTTGGTGTATCGTTTTGACCACTTGTTAGAGTCTTTCTTCAGCAAGATAGATTGCTGAGTTTCTACAATGACTCTGCAAAATATTCAGCAATGAATAAGTTTGAGCTCTTTATGGATTACCTTTTTATAATTTCTGGTAACATTGTTGTGAATCTTTGAGTGCACATCTGTGTCTTCTCTAATCTTTACCACCCCTACCCAATCCGCACCAAGTATCTTGCATATAGTAAGTGCACAATCGATGGCAGTGGTAAATGGAAAGTCCTGTATTGGGACTGGTCAGATTTAGGTTCTCTAGAGAATTACTTGGACGTACCCAAGGAAGTTTTATGTTGAGAAAGGGGTGAGCAGGGAGAGAAATAAAGAAATAAAGAGACTCCTCTCTGTTTAATGGCGAAAGTGCAACTAAGTGACTTCTGGCAGATCAAATGGACTATTTTGAGGATCCTTGCTCCCCCATCTCTGCTGTGCTTCTAGAGCTTCTGTAGAGTTGTTAGAACAGTGAACTGATGCCTTTTGACTTGCCAAGCAGTAGGAGCTTTCTATTTAAATAGTTATCCTTTAGAAGAGCTATATTAGGGAGCTCAAAGGAAAGGATTTAAGGGCCCACACAGAGCAGAGAGGCAGCAGATCAGCTACCTGCCGTGCCCTTGTTCCTCCTAATGCTTCCGACTGCATATTTGTAAGCCAGCCTGTCTCCTGCTCACTGAGCTGTAGGCACTTTACCTGCCTTTCTGTGTTTAACACAAACATGGAGAAGATAGCTCTTGCACTTTGCAAAGCACTTTGCAACTTGTCCCATAGGACTGGGAGAACAATACCATAAAGTGGAACTTGGTCTGTGAGCTTCTAGACGTGCCCTCAAATCACATGATGTTAGGAACAGTCATTGGATATATTTGGACCTGTTATGTGGCTGTTTCTGAAATGCTGGACAGTGTGGGATACATAGGTTGAAATCTTGAGAAATGGGTGGAGTGAACAAGTCGACAAATTCAAGGAAAATTTCCATTTCTTAATTTGGGGAATGGAAGAGTTGAACAGTGTAAGAAGAGAGAGAGGGAGGGAGGGAAGGAGGGAGGGAGGGAGGAAGAGAGAGAGAGAGAGAGAGAGAGAGAGAGAGAAGATTGAAGATGTGTCTATCTGGGAGAAATTTCAGTAGTCCAAAACAGACATCAATATGATATACAGTGTGTCCCAAAAGCCTTAGTCTTGTTTTAAATTATTAAAGCCTCTTATTAAATTTTAAAACTGCACTAAGACATCTAGAAGTCCCTGTATTTGCCCTTCTCCAACCTGTCCCCTTATCATTTACCTCAACCTTCCCTCCGAGAAGTATCTGTAATCATCCAAATTAGCCATTCTGCATAATAGCTCTATGGACTTATTTACCACTTTCACTTATGAGAAGTTGAAAGACAATTTGTTTTGAATAAATTGTCAAAGACCAAAAGATCATGTAAAATGGATAATTTTGAATACATTAAATTTAAAAGTTTTGTGCAAATAAAACAATTATAGCCAAGATCAAAAGGAAAGAAGAAAATGGGAGGGGGGTATTTATAGACATTCTTTTTTTTCCAGGGCAATGAGGGTTAAGCAACTTGCCCAGGGTCACACAGCTAGTGAGTGTCAAATTTTTGAGGCTGGATTTGAACTTAGATCCTCCTGAATCCAGGGCTGGTGCTTTATCCACTGTGCCACCTAGCTGCCCCTACAGACATTCTTAAATAAAGGTCTCATATCTCAAATATATAAAGAATTTCGTCAGGCCTATAAGAATATGAGTCAATGCCCAATTCATAAATGGTCAAAGTATATGAACAGGCAGTTTTCCAATGAAGAAATCAAAATAATTTATAATTTTATGAAAAATGCTCTGTCATTATTGATTAGAGAAATGCAAATAAAACAACCTTGAGACATTCTTTTATACCTATCAGATTGGCTAAAATGATTGAAGGGGAAAATGACAAATGTTGTGGAAAAATTGGGACACTAATTCACTGTTGGTGGAACTGTGAACTGATCCCACCATTTTGGAGAGCAATCTGGAATTATGCCTAAAAAGTTATTAAACTACCTGTACCCAGGGACAGCTAAGTGGCACAGTGGATAAAGCACTGGTCCTCAATTCAGGAAGATCTGAGTTCAAATTCAGCCTCAGACACTTGACACTTACTGTGTGACCCTGGGCAAGTCACTTAACCCTAACTGCCTCACCAAAACAAAACAAAACAAACAAACAAAAAGAATATATCCGTTAAAGTACCTGTACCCTCTGACCCAGCAATACCACTACTAGGTCTATATCCAAAGATGGTTGGGGAAAAAGGAAAACAACCTATATGTTCTAAACTATCAATAGCAGTGCTATTTGTGGTGGCAAAGTATTGGAAATTGCAGGGATACCCATTAATTAGGGGATGTCTGAATAAACTGTGGTATTTGATTGTGATGGAATACTACTCTGCTATAGGAAATTATGAGTTTGTTTATCATAGAAAAACGTGGATGGACTTGCATGAAATAATGAAGCAGAACCAAGAGAAAGTTGTATATAGTAATGACATTGTTTTAAGAACAACTTTGAGTGAATAAGACTATTATAAATACCCAAATAAACTCCAAAGCACATATGAAGGAAGACTGTTTCTGTATCCAGGGAAATATTTATAGAATAGTTTTACATAATTAAACGTATTTGTGCTTAATGGTTGCCATCTCTAGGGTGGGGCAGGGGGAGAAAAAAGGGAAAAAAAGGAAATTTACATAATTTATTATATATTACAAAGGAACAGCAAGTTGTTATAATAGAGTTGCAGTTTTAAATACAATAATCTTTTTCCCCCCTATTCTACCATGTAATGGAAATGCTTGTCATTTCTTAAGTTCAGAATAAAACAAATAAAATTTTAAAAGAATTTCAAACTTTATTTTATGTATCAGAAAACTAAAACCTAGGAACATTGTCAGTCATCCAAGGTTACAGTTTCTGAGGTACATTTGAACTTTGAATAAGATACAAAACAACATATGTCATCCCATCTCCTTTATTCTTTCAAAAAATTGTGATGTAAAAAATTTCTATCATCAAAGAAAAAATCACAACATAAATAAAAAAGTATAGGTGCAGTGGATAAACTGCCGAACTTAGAATCAAGAAGACCTAGGTCAGAGTCCCACTTCAACTTTTACTAGCTCTGTGACTCTGGGCTAGGCATAGAACCCCTCTGAGCTTCAGTTTGCTTGTCTTTAAAATTATGGGATTAGATCTGATAACCCTTGAGGACCATCTTCACTCTAAGTCTATGATCCTATCATACTGGCATTCTGTGAGTCACACTGTCATTTCAAGAAGAAGGCCCTTTCACTGAACTCTAAGGGAGGTCTGCATACAGTCATGCATTTATGCAGCTACTTAGATTATCCCATAGTAAAAACATCTACCTATAATCCCAATGGGAAAAGACTTCTGGGAAGCTCTCTCTGTCTCTCTGTCTCTTTCACTCTCTGTTATTATTACTGAAGCAGTTAAGTGGATTTGTGCCCAGGGTTCCCAATTCTTTTGTTGTTGTTGTTTCTTGTTTTGTTTTGTTGTTGTTATTTTTTTTGTTTTTTTGCAGGCCAATGGGCATTAAGTGACTTGCCCAGGGTCACAGTGTCAAGTGTCTGAGGCCGGATTTGAATTCAGATACTCCTAAATCCAGGGCTGGTACTTTATCCACTGTGCCACCTAGCTCCCCCCAAGGGTTCCCAGTTCTTACATGTAGAAACATTTGCAATTTTATGAAGAACCAACTTTACCTCTAAATTAGAGGATCAACTCCTGGATCAAGAAATGACTAAGAGGCATTTCAAGAAGTACTGGTTGGGGGCAGCTAGGTGGCGCATTGGATAGCGCACCGGCCCTGGAGTCAGGAGTACCTGAGTTCAAATCCGGCCTTAGACACTTAACACACACTTACTGGCTGTGTGACCCTGGGCAAGTCACTTAACCCCAATTGTCTCACTTTAAAAAAAAAAAAAAGAAGTACTGGTTGAATCATTAAGGCATTGGGATTTCAAATTTCACCCTACAAAGAGAAAATTGAAAACAGTTATAATAACCTCACATTTTTAGGCAGGAATTTAAGGTTGCTGGAATACTTTTCACATATTTTCTCTTTTGATAATCAGCACTTCTATGCAGTTAGTGTTGTTGTCATCCTCATTTTGCAGATGAGGATACAGACTTGGAGAGTAAATGACTTTGCTGAACTCCACAGAATTAAGAAACCTGGAATACAGTATTCTATTATGTGTATAATTTATTGATTAAGAAAAAAAGCATTTGTTTTGATAAGACTATTCTAAAGGCTTCCCTCTCCAAAAATATATATATATCATAGTCAATCAAGATCTGTTGAGACATAGCACAAGAAATTGTTCTATTCATTAGTGTTTTAATCATAAATATCGAAGGAGACATAAAAGAGGAAGAAGAATGCTTTTCAAAGAAGTCCACCTTCATCATGGAGGAAGTCAACAGAAAGGTCTAAGTTAAACATTGATTCACTATTGATGATGAGGTCCTTTAAATACACCTGTTTTCAGATGACATTGTCCTATTTGCAACATATCCCAGAATATTCTCCTGGAAGAACTCTGTAATAAATCAAAAGAATTTAATTTGTCTACCATACAGAGAAAATCAAGTGGATGATGAATGTCTATTACATAGATTTCAACTTACTTTTGGATGGACAACATCCACCTTGTCCATCAGTATGTACATTTGGCACAGACAGTACAGATGGACCATGAGTTGATTTAGGAATTAAACAGTGTAAGAGTGGGCTAGATTAGTTTTTGGAAATGGAAAGTTCCTTTAATGACCTCCAAATTATTTTATACACAAAGATCCATCTTTTAAAAACCAATATTCTACCAGTGTTGTGATATGGTTGTGAGATCAAGCATGTGCCAATCAATGAAGAATTAAAATTGAATATTATAGAGATCAGTGGAGAGATGCATGGAGTTCTCAAATGGACTAGAACCTTTTGAAGAACAGAAGTAAAAGATAATTATCAGGAACATGTATGAGAAATAGGAATAAAAATGTGTTGGTCAAGTAGAGAAGATGAGGGAAGAGAGATGGAAAATGTGTTCTGTTGTTATCTCAAGATGTTTGGAATAAGAAATGAAAGTCCTTCATCACACTGAAAATACTCCTTCACTTTAGGTGAAGTTATGGAAGGACCTTGACAAGAATCCCATAGGATGGAGTGCAATTCACATCACAGGAAAGAACATTCAAAATGATGGAATCATAGATTCATGAGCAGAGAATATCAAGAAACCAGTAATAACAAGAGGAAAGGATGGTAGATTAGGGGTTGAAGGAAAATAAATAAGAAAAAAATATTATGAAGCCCATTCCAATTGTTTAATTTTTTTTGAAAGTTAAAATTAAGGCTTACATTCAAAAGTGCCTCTTGTGAAGGAACAAAAGGGAGGGTTGATAGTAGTAAATCAAAGATGGCAAGGTTACTTACATCCTTTTTTGCTCCCTATTGTAGCTCTTCTAATAGAGAGCTACTTAAATAGAAAGCTCCCTCTGCTTCAGAAGTCAGAAAACATTAGAATACTATTTTAGCAGCTTTACAGAAGTTGCCATTTTCATCCTAACTACAGTGTGCTAGGAAGCAAGCTGTTGTCTCTAGGGTGGGAGCAAGGCAATGCAGTCTAACACCTATGCATAGTCTATGCTTTTTACACTTTCAGTTTCAATTTTCCTTAATCGATTCTTATCATATGATAGGATAGCCACAGTCTCAGAGCTATCTCTTTTCTACTCATTTCCCTGTAGTTGATAGGGAAGGAGGGCCTTGCAATCACTTCCTCACATTCAATGATTTTTTTTCTTACTCTTTCATTTATGTATATAACTTTTCCTCCTTCCTTCCCTCTCTTTCTTTTTTTTTTGGGGGGAGGGTCATTAGTATAAGCAACATTCTATGTAGAAACAATAGGAAATTTTCTGTTGACTATAATATTAGACATTTTTTCATGAGGAGTGAGAAACCGTTGCTCTCAGAGGTCCATCATTGGAGTCAGGAAGACTTGGGGTCAAGTGCTGCTTCTGACAAAAAGTAGTTGTGTGACCATCAGTTGCATGACCTTTGTGCCTCTCTATTATAACCTGACTATACAAATTCACATCTGTTTGAAGAAATCAATCAATAAGTATTTATTAAGCATCTATTATGTACCCACCTCTATCCTTGGTGCTGAGTACAAAGAGGAAAAAAAAATTGAACAGTCTCTGCCCTCAAGAAACTTGCTTTCATGGAGGCAGCTAGGTGGTGCAGTGGATAAGCACTGGCCCTGTAGTCAGGAGTACCTGAGTTCAAATCCGGCCTCAGACACTTAACACTTACTAGCTGTGTGACCCTGTGTAAGTCACTTAACCCCAATTGTCTGACCTAAAAAAAAAAAAAAGAGAGACTTTCTTTCTATCAAAAGAAATAGCAATACAAATAGAAGTGCAAAGTATACTGAATGTAAATACAAAATAATTTGACAAGTGTGTTTGTGTGTGCATGTACATGACTAGTAGCTGAGGGGATCAGTGAGGACCTCCTGTTTGGATGGGTAAAAGGCCTCATCAGCTCTCGAGCTGAACCTTGAAAGGAACAAGAGAATCTAAGGTGAGAAAGGAGTATTTCCAGGCATAAAAGATAATCTGTGCAAACAAACAGAGGTTGAAAATTAAGAGGGAACGTTGCATAAGAAAAAGATGAAGTAGGTTAATTTGGCTGTATTGGAGTAATGTAGAGTGTCTGAAGTGTAGTAAATAGTCATGAAATGAAGGCTGAAGCCAGATTTTAAAGTACTTTAAATGCCAAAAGAAAAGTCTGTATTTTATCTTAAAAAGCAAGAAGAGGCTACTGGAACTTTTGGAATATGGTACTCAGAGAAAGGACCAGGCCTGAGCAATGTTATGGATGATATATTGAAGGGTTGGTAATGTCAAGTGAGGTTTTTGTTAGTTTCTTGTTTTGTTTTTGAAGGGAAAGATTTGGACATGTTTATAGGCAGGAGGGAAAAAGCCAAAAAGTCAGGAGACATTAAAGATTAATTTGAGGAGATGATTGTGGGAGCAATCTGAGGGAAGAGAGAGTAGATGGGTTAAAGGGTATGTACAGTGGCAGAGTTTACCTTTTTGAGAAGTGCCATCTTTTCATTAGAGCCTGGATTTAAGGGGGAAAGGTTAAGGGTTGATGTCAAAGAGTTTTGAGATGTGGAATAAGGGAGACTTGTGAGTTCATGTTGAATGACTTTTTTTCTCAGTGAAATATGAAGGGAAAGAGGAACCATATGATGCAACATTCACTTTCACAAGCCAAGAATATGAAGTAGGCTGATGCTACCAAATAAAATTATTGCCCTAAGAAGAATTACACTTCAGTGGATGGTAGGGTCAAGTTTTGTGTAACTCCAGAGTGGAGGTACACATTGGTAAGAGTACAGCATTTTTAAACTATAGAAATACCTAAAATCCTTTGCATTATTTCCCACTTTCACTCACTGAAACCTTTTCCATGTCTATAAAATGAGGAGGCTAGACTGAATAATCTCTAAAGTACCTTTCTATTCAACAATTCTATGGCACTTTTGAGTGTATCTTTTGTGCTTTGGATGGTTAGAAGAAATGTTAGTGAAATACTTTCCCTGGTGTACTTTCTCATGTAACTTCTTTCTTCTGTGCTTCTGTTATGGGGCAAAACAAGCACCTACTTAGTTATGAATTATAAATAAACTATGCTACAGGCATGGAAAAATCATTTCTGAGTGGTTCTGAAAGAAGTCATACAACAATGCTGACTGGGCCCCCCTCTCCCTATTTACCTAGCCAGCATCTTTGCTCAGGCCCTCATCATCCCTCTCCTGGACTATGTCAATAGTCTCCAAATTGGTCTTCCCACCTCAAATCTTATCCCACTCCAGTCCAATCTTTAGAGTGTTGCCAAAATAATAGGTCCAAACAAAACTGAACATATCATTCCCCTGCTCCAGAAACTCCAGTGACTCCTAGTGGTCTCTAGGATAATATACAAACTCCGGCATTTGAAGTCTTTCACACAAGACTACTTTTCCAGATTTATT
The DNA here is from genome assembly GCF_019393635.1 of Dromiciops gliroides. Classification (NCBI taxonomy): domain Eukaryota; kingdom Metazoa; phylum Chordata; class Mammalia; order Microbiotheria; family Microbiotheriidae; genus Dromiciops; species Dromiciops gliroides. The sequence continues at coordinate 292,098,412 of NC_057863.1, read as the reverse complement.
CCATGTTATTCCCCTTAACTCATTTGATAATACAGCCAAATTCATTTATTTACTACTACTCACACACTTCATCTATGTGTACTTCCAAAGTCTGTTTTCTGATTTTAATGCATTTCTTCCTTACCTTTCTCTCCTGAAATTCCTTCAAAGCTCAGTTCAAACTCCAACTTCTACATAAAGCTGCTCCCAAAACTCTGCCAGTGTTTCTGTCCCCTTGAAATCACTTTGTATTTACTTTGTATAGATCTTGTGCATTTCTCCCAGTAGAACCGTAAGTGCCTTGAGGGTAGGAATTGTTCAATTTTTGTCTTTGAATCTATACCATGTAGCACAATGGCTGGCCACATAATAGTTCCAATGCAATCCAATAAACATTTATTAAGTGCCTACTATGTTCCAGGCACTGTGTTAAGTGCTCAGTAAGGGCTTATTGAGTTATTAAATTGCTGAGTTCACCACATAGATGAAATTACAAATTTAGAGTATAATAATTGATAGGAATAAACCAATAAACACTCAAATTTGAGGAAGAGGAATCTACTATATTAATATCTAAAGGGAGGTATGTATTCCCCTCTCACCCCCATTCCACCAAAATAAGTTCCAGTGACAACAATCTTAAAGAATTCTATGTTATAAGGTTATCATTGTCCTGGAAAAAAAATTTTTTGTTTGTTCTACTTTAAGATAATTGTTTCCAAAACACCACTGGGCTGGCTAAATACAAACAAGATAGGGATCATTCTCCAGTTTATACTTGCATCAGCAGAGCACAAAGGATTATCATTTAAACCCTTTATAAACTTGGAGTTATTAAATTGCCTTTTAACCTTCTTTCTATATGAAGTAACCTCATCTCCTTTGACCTTAACTCCTGGGTCTTATTCTCTAACCCCTTAATTTTTTTTTTTGTGCTTTTCCTAGCCATTTTTATTACAACTGTCTTATTTTGCAGATAGATTAAATCAATCTATGGATTAATCACTTCCTAGATTCTACTTTGTAAAACCACAAAGAATTATATAAGATCACTAAATATGAATCAGACTGTATTTGAGACAGATGGTTATTTAACCAATGAAATAGTTGTGAAGATAGTATTATAAAATTAAAAAAATAAAACTGGAAGAAGACTTAGAAATCATGTAGTCTAAACTCTTTATTTTATAGCTGAGAAAACTATGAGTCCAGAGAACAAAAGGAACTTTCTCCAAGTCACACAACAAGGAAGAAATAAATGGCAGAACTATGATTTGAACCCAGGACTTCTAATAAAAATTGTGTTCCTTCCACTACACACACACAAACATACATACATATATGCATGCCAAAAAAATGAAAATGTTGTTATATGAAAGAGTAGAAGGTGGGTAAATAATATTTTAAAAACAATAAAATCATACAAAGGGACACACTATATCAATTGTTACTTAAAATATATTTTATTATAAAATTGTATAGCTGGAAGGAAAGAATCAGTGAGGCCAATCACCATTTTATACATGAGGAAACATAATTAAAAAGGTTTCTTACTCAAACTACATGACTTGTTAGCAGCAGAGCTGGGAATAGAACCCAGGTCTCCTGCATTATAGTCCAGTGTGCTTTTTCTCTCAGTCAATCACAGAGTTAATATTACACACAAAGAGTAATATCTTGGTGTCACATAAGTCAGGAAACTGAATTATAAGGAAAAATTGAATGACTAAGCAAATAAACCCAGAGGTCATGTCCATTATAGAATGAATGAATTTGAGAGCTAGAAAGGAATTTAGAGATGATTTAGTACAATCTTCACATTTTACAGTTGAGCAAACAAGATCAGAGAGGTCAAGTGACTTGCTTAGTATCACACAGCTAGTTAATAGCAGAGGCAGGATTAAAACTTAAGCTTACTTGATTCTAAGCTTAATGTTCTTTCTTTTATAATAAGCTGTCTCCTATAGAAAACAAATTAACATGTTAATTCTTTGAGAAATAATTATCAATAACAGAGATTCAGAGCCCCCATCTCCACCCCACCATACCCCCACCTTCTTTCTAAGTCCTTCAAGTTTTTTCTGAAGGACTTTACTGATGAGATTTGAACTAACTTTCTTTCACCAGACCACACTCAGGTGGAAGCTATTGTGCTATGCTCAGATTGGGTGGAGACCTACATTCTTTGAATTGATGACCTTATATAGACAAACTTTCTTGATGCAAGTAACCCTCAATTCTTCATTATAATATAGCCCACCTCCAATCCACATCAACCAATTAGATTATATTGCTATTTGATGGACCACCTACAGTTAGAAAGGTATATATAAGCTATGAGTCCACAGTCGTTTTTTGTCTTTGGTCCATGTCCAATGACTATCCTTTTATTAATAACCTTCTGACCTTATTGATAAAATGATTAACTTACCCAGAAACTGCCTCTCACATTGTTTTTTTGTCGCTCACATTTTTAATCATCACAATATATTATTTCTGGATTTTGGACTTTTTTGTAAGCAGTACCTCCACTCTTCTTCCTTACCAGAGAGCCACTCCATATCCAAAAATGAGAGAGAGAGAGAGAGAGAGAGAGAGAGAGAGAGAGAGAGAGAGAGAGAGGACAGAAAAATAATTATTAACATTGTTAAATACATTGATAAAGCCCGAAGATATATGCAATGTATCCTATCTGTGGACCTTCCATTCTGCAAAGAAATGGGATGGGGGTGTCGTCTCATATATATTCTTTGGAGTCATGCTTGTTCTATTACATTTTGCAGTATTCACTATTGAATGTTTTGAGGTAATTCTTTCCATTTGCAATATTGTAGTAATTGTGCATATTAGTTTTTTGGCTCTGCTTACTCCACGCTGCATCAGATCGTGTCAATCTCTCCATGCTTCTCTTTTTTCATCATATTTATCACTTCTTACAAAATGGTAATAATCCATTATGCTTATGTATCATAATTTGTTTAGCCCATTCCCCAATCAATGAATATCTATTTTGTTTCCAATTATTTGCTCTCACATAAAAAATAATACCATAAATATTTTGGTTTATTTGGTATTTTTTTCTTATTGATGGCCCCCTCTTGTTTTAAGCTGAATAAGGAAATCTCTGGTTCAAATGGCTTGGATGTTTAAGTGACTTTATTTACATAATTTCAAATTGCTTTCCAAAATGGTTATACTAATTTATAGCACCAGTCACACTAATATACTGCTGTGCCTTTCTTCCCATAATCTTTCCAGCATAGTCTACTCCCATTTTTTGTCCTCTTTGCTAATTTGTGGGATCTAAGGTGAAATCTCAAGGCTATTTTGATGACTGTTTCTCTTATTATTAATGATTTGGATCATTCTTTCACATAGTTGCTAATGACATGCAATCCTTTTGAGAACTGTTTAATCTTTTTGATTAGCTTGTCCTTTTGTATGTGTGTGTGTTTGTGTGCATGCTTGCAAGTGAGCATCTGATCTATAACTTTATCAGTTTAGAGAGCACTTTACCAGTGCAGAGTACAATTTGCCAGTGTAGAGAACACTTTTCTTTATCATTGCAAATTGCCAATTCCTATGAAACCTCCAGTATTAAGAGAATTGCTTGGGGCTAGCGGGAAGTTAAATGTTTTGCCCAGGATCACACAGTCAGAATATATCAGAATGATAACTTTAACCTAGGTCTTTCTTATTCTGTAGCCAGCCTTCTGTCCATTATACTACACTGCCTTTTTCTAAGTATATATGTGGCCAGCTAAATGGCACGGTGGATAGAGTGCTGGGCCTGGAGTCAGGAAGACTCATATTCCTGAGTTCAAATCCAGTCTCACACACTGTGTGACCCTGGGCAAGTCACTTAACTCTGTTTTCTTCCCTTCTTCATTTGTAAAATGAGCTGGAGAAGGAAATAGCAAACCACTCCAGGATCTTTGCCAAGATAACATCTAATGGGGTCATGAAGAGTTGGACAGGACTAAAATGACTAAACAACAAGAAGTAGAAACACACACATACACACCAATCACATTTCTTCTTACCTACCCAATGCCCTATACTCTCCTAGGCTTGCTCTAGCTCATCTCTTCTTAAACATTTTCCACTTGCAACCCCTTTCTGCCCAAGATTTTTTTACCCAACACCAGATATGTAGGTATGTAAAATAGGTATCCATAACCTTTTACTGTTGCCAAATGTTTCATAACCCCCACGTTCAATTACACAACCCCATATGGGGTTGCAACTCACAATTTAAGAAGCTATGCTCTAGCTAAATTGTCAAAGGCTTATTGGTTACATTTACCTTCCGTATTGACATGGTTCCTTATTAATCAAGATAAATACTACCTTATATAGAGTTTGGTGTCTACATGGTTTCTGACTAAATCTAAAGATTATAGTAGCCACAATTTTTAATTTAGATCTTCAAAAATCAGAATTGTACAGCTAATATTGTGAGGGCCCACCCAACACAAACTTGTTATAAAATTGAACATTTCTTTGCCCTTTGACTTCTTTCTACTGTTTCTTTATTCTTCCTAATATTCCCTTCCAACTTTATAATTTCATGCCCTCTTGATCCTTTATCCTATTGCATGAACTAATTTGTAAGACCTCATCACTGGCTTATTTTTAACCCCCTACAAGGGGTTCTTGCATTTTGTAAGGTAATAAAAGGAGCAGGGCAAAGATTAGTCCCAACAAATGCATTTCTAATGGTGATTTCTTTTCAGGTAATAGTGGCATATGATGCTTTGAGGTTAGGGCTTTTTAGTGAATTTCAGATAATATCACAGACATCTAGTCTCCTGATAATCAAGAACAACTCTGAAAATAGTACAGAAGATTTGTTGTTGTTCTACATTGTGGTATAATAGCAAGAGCCATCTGGAAGAGCCACAGTTTATACAACCTAAGTGTACATCTATCTTCTAGGGTAAAATTTTATCTCTGGACTATCAAAGGCACATCCCTGTGACTGGTAATGGAGTGCCTAATGTGAAAACTCCTCCAACATCTGAGAATCCCATAAAGGACTAAACTAGACAGGATGTTTTCTTTGTAAACATTCTATACTCACTAGTACAGAAATTGCATAGAGAGAAAAATGCAACGAACATAATACATGATGGTTACTTTCTTGCTTAGCAAAAAACCCCTCTTAATTTCTAGTTTTATCTATTAAAATAAATTATTAATTTTATATTGATTACAGATACAGCAAGAATAGAATCTTAAGGAGAAGTTGTTAACAATGACAAGAGTAGTAGAAACTAAAAAATAAAATAAAATAGATTTCCAATTATAATGTACTTTCTTTTCCCATGTTGCTAAGCTAGGAAATGAATAATAGTTCCTTTTATTCCTTTTATCCATAAAAGTTGCTTTACAACTTGGGTTTTCTTTATTAGTTAATTTTTCAGACCTTTAGCTAATAACATTCTGAACCATTATTCACTCCACATTTTTCATACTTTTAACATATTTTTTTATTTTTCCATTTTTACCTAGCTCTCAGTTCAATTTAATTTAATGAACATTTGCTAAGCATTTGCACTATGCAGAATAATATGCTGAACAACTATGCTAAGAACTGGAGGAAACCAAAAGGTTACATGAAACTTGGTTTATGTTATGTTGTAATTACAAATAAAAATTCCCTAAGCAGAAGAATGAAATATGTTACAATATACATTATACATAATAATGTATGAGAGGTACAGGACTAGAGACTGGACCAATGATTTTTTTGAAATGGGGAACTCTGAGTTGAGGAAATTCCTTCTATCAACATAGATTGGTATTTTATAACTCATAGTCTTTGATAAATGCCTAGAGTATGAAAGGCGAAGTGAATTACCCTAGGTCACAAAGCCAGTATACATCAGAGGGAAGACTTGAATGTAACTCTTCATGACTTTGAGGCCAGCTCTCTATCCCCTACATGATGTTACACCTATACTCTGGTAGTACTGATTTAAATATCATATAATTATTTTTCTTTTATTTTCTTTGTAGATGGGCTAAAATTAGAGGAAATGTGCAGGCAGTTTCTATTTACTTGTTTTCATTTCTTTCTTTCTTTGTTTATTTCTTTGTTTGTTTATTTATTTTGATGAGGCAATTGGGGTTAAGTGACTTGCCCAAGGTCATACAGCTAGTAAGTGTTAAATGTCTGAGGCCAGATTTGAACTCAGGTCCTCCTGACTCCAGGGCTGGTGCTCTATCCACTGCACCACATAGCTGCTCTTCTATTTACTTATAAAAAAAAGCTATGACAATTTTTATTATTTATCACTCATTAACTACATTAGGAGTTCTTATCATTTTTATGTCATGGACTCCTTGGATGTCTGGTGAAGACATGGATGCTCTTCTAAGAATAATGTCTTTTGATGGATAATATGAAATACAAAATTATAAGGGAAAGTGATGGTTAGTGAAAATAAATATGCATGTTTCCCCTACTATTCAAGTTTGTAGCCTGTTTGAAATCCATTCACAGCCACCTGGTCTCTGGATCCCAATTTAAGAATCCCTAGTGTAGAGTGAATAGAGCTATAACTCAAAGGTCTTACACCTGGGACAAATTCATTTCAACCAGCATCTAAGGCATGACAACTGCTATAGATAAATGAAAACTGGAGGTAAAGGTCACGAGAGATGAGGTGGTTGAGGAAATGGGAGGGCGAAGTGTTTGAGGGGCAAGAGTTTCTTTAATATGGGGAAGATTGTGGACTAGGTACTAAACTTACTGGGGATAGTGAGCTGGGTGGCTTGTATGTGACAACATCACAGATCTGGACAGGATGAAGCAAACTTCAAAGAAAAGGTGTGTGCTGAATAATGGTGGCAGAGGAAGAAGCAAAAAAATGTCAGTATATGCAATCGCCTCCTTCTTGCCCAATGAGTGGTGGGAGGAGAGAGAGAGAGAATGGAATGTGATGTGAAAACAGTCTTTGACATGTGCTGAATACACAATGCCTTTGGGATATTGAGCACCAATGATGGAAGGAATGGAAAAGAATGAGACTGAGCACCATAGATTTCAAACTGGAAGGAATCTTATGGTTTTAGAAGATCATAAATCTCTAGCACCAGGAGAGATTTGGGAGGTCATCTCATCCAACTCCCTCATATTTTGAATGAATGTTCTAAAGCCTAGGGAGACAAAGTGAATTGCCCAAATTCTTCCAGGTAGCACTCATCAGAGGTGAGTTTTGAAACCAGCTTCTCTGGCTTCAGCATCAGTTTTCTTTTTGCTCACCACATCACCTCATTTTATAGGTGAGGAAATTGAGACCAAGAGAAGTTGTCACTTGTCCAGGGTCACATGGCCAATTAATAGCATAATCAGGATCAGAACCTTAAATTTTACTCAAGCCACAGAATGAAATTCATTGGGAATTTGGTACAGTGACCTAAAGGCCCTTAGAGGAATGCAGTACAGCTCTGGATAGGATAGAATAAACTTTATTTTTGGAATTTTTTTTTTGGGGGGGTGAGGCAATTGGGGTTAACCCAAAGTCACACAACTAGTAAGTGTTAAGTGTCTGAGGTAGGATTTGAACTCAGGTCCTCCTGAATCCAGGGCCACTGCTTTATCCACTGCGCCACCTATTTGTCCCTGATAGAGTGAACTTTAAAGGAAATGCTATGCTTTCTGAATCATGGTGGCAGGAGTCTATGAAAGGGGCAGGTGGGAATTCATAGTTTATCTCCTTCCTGAGCTGTGTGTCAGACAATATGTGAGTAAGAACAGCCCATCTTGAAGACTGTGGCAAGGAATGTGGTTTCTTTGGAAGAAAGTTAGGTTTCAGTGAGTAATAGAAGATAGAAAGTGTGGGAATAAAAGATAGAAGACATCTAAGGTAAAGGACTGTTTGTAAACACCAGAGGATTTTTCCAGTGGTTGCAAGGAATAAGAGAATGGAAAATAGAAAAAGGCTAGACTGAGTTTACATTGAAGTGTGTGTGTGTGTGTGTGTGTGTGTGTGTGTGTGTATGTGCAGAAATAATTCTGCTGAGTTATTTCCTTGCTGAATCCTCATAGAGAAGCCCACATGTGAGGTAGCATATTGTTAACAGTTTGTACAAGTGAATAAGTAATTCCCAGTATCTGGGTGGCACCCTATCCTGAGGTATAATCATACCTCCCTTAGTTGTTGAGATGCATAATAGGTATCTTACATGTTGCTTGACTGACTTACTTTCAACAAGGAGAATGTAAGTCGATCAAGGACAAGAATTGTTTTATTTTTGTTTCTGAAGTACCAGCACTTAGTACAAGTAGATACCTAACACAAATAGATACTTCAATGTCTTGGTTGTTTAATTGAATCGAATCCTCCCTCCCATTACTCCATTGCTTATTCTAATAAAGCAAATAGGTTTATAGAGGTAGAACTAGAAGGGCTCTCAGAGGTCAAACCCTTCATTTTATAAATGAGGAAACTGAGGCCTAGGGAGGTCAAGTTGCTGGTCAAAAGTCATACAGTCACATAGGTGGAAAGTGGATTGTAATCAATTGAAGGCAAGGACTATTTTTGCCTTTCTTTGTATTCTAGTTCTTAGGACAATAACTGACACATAGTAGGCTCTTAATAAATGATTGTTGACTTAATTTGTTTTGATTTGGCTCTGACCCCAGAGTAATGTTCTTGTGTGTTATTTTCAAGGTACCAAGCTGCCTCACAATTAAAACAGTGGGCATGCTAATAGCATGGCTATACAAAGGCAAAATCTATAGAAAAACTGGTTTCACATAAAAAGATATTTCAGTAGAATTCACAGGGTGAAACCTATTTGTTTTTATGGCATCATGGGGAAGTTTCTGGATGATATCTTTAAATCCCCTCATGTAACATTTCTAATACTCAATATGGGACTTACATGTTGCTGTGAGTGAAGGGGGCGTATATAATTTCCACACCAAATGCCACAGTAAACAACAGCTTTAAGTGTTTATTAGGTGATTATATGACATGTTGGCATGGGAGTGGTAGTCCTCTAAAAGATCTCAAAATGACAATAAGGGTTAGAGGAGATAACATTGCCAAAAAGAACAGAGACAGAACAATATTGCAAATCCCACTCCCTTGATCCCTTTGTCCCTTCACCCATTCCTATTCTTTCAGTTCCATTCTGTCCCATCTCTCCCATTCTGTCTTTATTTGCCTCTGTACTCAGCCTTGGCTGCCATTGTCTACCATTCCAATTATTCACAAGCCTTTATCCTAGAATTTCTAGTTCCCTAGGAAGGAAGGGAGTAATAAGCATTTATATGACATGTGCTAAGTGCTTTTACAAATATTATCTTATCTCAATTGATCCTCAGAACAACCCTGGGAGGTAGGTGCTATTATTATCACTATTTTACAGTTGAGAAAACTGTGGCAAACAAAGGTTCAGCAAACTTGCCCAACATAACTCAACTAGTATGTGTCTAAGTCTGAATTAGAGCTTAGTTCTTCCTGACTTCAGGCTCAGATCTCTATACACTGTACCACCAGCTGGCGTCTATCAGCTAGGAACATGCAATAACAGAGAGGGTATTAGACATGGAGTCAGAAAGACCTGGGTCTGAATCCTACCTCCAACAGTTCCTTACTGTCTCCATAGGCAAGGATAAAGCACTCTGAGCCTGTTTCCTCCATTGAAAAATGGAGTTAATAGTACTTATACTACTTAACAGCTAGGCAACACAGTGAATAGAGTACTGTACCTAGAGTCAGGAAGATCTGAATTTCCATTCAACTCGTGATGGCTGTGTGACCCTGTTTAAGTCACTCAACTTCTGTCTGCCTTGGTTCCTCATCTGAAAAGTTGGGGTAGTAATAGCATGTCCTTCCTCCAGCTTTTATGATAATGAAATTATATAATATTTTTAAAGTGCTTTAAAATCCTTAAAGTGCTATTTAAATGCTAATTGTTGTTATTATTCCCACTACCACCATCCTCATCTCATAACATGGGTAGCCCAAACAAGATATACTATAAAAAATGCTTTGTAAATTACAAGACACTATGTAAAAGTCAGCTACCATCCTCATCATGATCATCATGGATTTCCTGACCTGCTATTTCTAAGCCCTGATTTATCTGCTCCTATTCCCAGGCTGCTGAGCATTGGTAGACAAAGACATAAAATCAAACTCATTTCCCCCTACTTAAAATTTATGGTACATAACCTCAGCTAGTCCCTCACTGTGCTCACAAATCCTTTGACTCGTGTATTCTCCATCTCATTTCCCACAAGGACTGTTCCAAACTGTTCCTCTCTCCTTAGCATTCCCATGATATTCCACCCTCCACCCTTAATAGCAGATTACTTAGCCAATTGCTTCACTGACAAGGTTAAAACCATCCAACCCAAATTCCCTTCATTCCTCTCTTTCATGCCTCAGAACTTCTCAGTAACATCATCTCTTCTCTTCTCCTTCCCTCTGTCTCAAAGAATTTCAGAACATCAGGAACTTTAGGGATCCTCTATTCCAACCCCCTCATTTTATTTTATTTTGGGGAGGTAACCAGGGTTAAGTAACTTGGCCAGGGTCACACAACTAGTAAGTGTCTGAGGCCACATTTTAACTTGGGTTCTCCTGACTCCAGGCCTGGTGCTTTATTTGCTGCACCACTACCTAGTTGCCCCAACCCCCACATTTTAAAGATAAGGTAACTAAAGCTAGCACAGTGGATAGAGTGCCAGGGCTGGAACCAAGATCTGAATTCAAATCCAGCCTCACACTTTCTAAATGTGTGACCCTGGCAAGTCACTTAACCCTGTTTGTCTCCATTCTCCCACCTGTCAAATGAGCTGGAGAAAGAAATGGCAAATTATTCCAGTATCTTTGTCAAGGAAACCCCAAATGGGGTCAGGAAGAGTCAGACATGACTGAAACAACTAAGCAATCCAAGGGAAGAGAAGCTAAGTGATTTGACCAATGTCACCCAATAAGTTGCAGAATTACAGGTCAGTTCTTCTGACTTAAAATCCAAGTCAAATTCTACTGCATTACACTTCTTCCTGTTAGTCGGAAGCACAAGCAAATTGCAGTGCTAACATCTAGTAGTTAGCATTGTGACTGAATTCTTCAGGTCAATGTTTAACAACTGGCTTTCTGAGGAAAAAAATGTGAACACAACACTTAATTTTAATCTGCATTATCAACATTTTCTCCAACACATTCTTAAGTCTAGAAAATCAACAAAACAATTAATCAAGCTAGGATTTATAGCATTTGGTGATTCCAAGGTTTACATTTGCATAATGAAAATTTAACAATTGGCTCTCTTCAACAGTACAAGCAAGCTCCAGTACATCCTTAGATGTAAAGATTGTAAATCTCTTTGCATATGTTATCTCATGTGATTCTCACAACTGTCCTCTGAAGTAAGTGCTATTATTCTGATTTTACAGGTTCAGGGGCACAGACAGGCTAAATGACTTTTCTAGGGTCACTATGCCAGAAAATGTCTTAGCTGGCATTTAAATAGAAATCTTTTTGACTTCAAATTCAGCACTGTATCCTCTGGGACACAACACTGCCTTCAAGAGGAGCTTGCATGAGTTCATCAAGAATAGGTCATAAGAGATTAACTTTATTTGTTTTTTCATGATAACTAGACTTGTAGATAAGGGGAGTTCCATGACATAATAGATTTAGATTTTAGTAATGCATTTGACAGTTTCTTATGCTCCACCATAGACAAAATGGAAAGATGTGAAATAAATAGATGTTAGGCAGATTTGATACACGTTGAGTAACTGACTAGAATGAAACAATAGTTAATTATCAATGCCTTACTGTCAATTCAGATAGTGAAGGGGTCCTGGGATCTGTGGTTCAAGTACAAAAGAGCCTTTCTTCTTCTTTTGGAAATTTAATACATTTTATTTTATCACCAATTACATGGTTTTTTGGGGGGTGGGGCAATGGGGGTTAAATGACTTGCCCAGGGTCACGCAGCTAGTAAGTGTCAAGTGTCTGAGGCTGGATTTGAACTCAGGTCCTCCTGAATCCAGGGCTGGTGCTTTATCCACTGTACCACCTAGCTGCCCCCCAATTACATGTTAAAATAATTTTAACATTATTTTGTAAGTTTTATGTTCCAAATACTATCCTTCCCCTACCCCTCCCTGAGATGGTATGCGATAATATAGGTTATACATGATCAGTCATGTAAAGCATTTCCATTTTAGTCATTTGGTATAAGAATTCCCGAATAAAAGAGAAAGTGAAAATTTGCATGTTTTAGTCTGTATTCAAACAATATCAGTTCTTTCTCTGGAGTTGGATAGTATGCTTCATAATTAGTTCTTTGGTATCATTGTATTGCTGAAAATAGCTAAGTCATTCACAGTTCTTCATCTATAATGTTGCTGTTGCTGTGTATGACATTCTCTGTTTATGTTCACTTTGCATCAGTTGATGTAAGTCTTCCCAGGTTTAAGAACTATTTTTTTTTTTGGTGAGGCAATTGGAGTTAAATGACTTGCCCAGGGTCACACAGCTAATAAGTGTCAAGTGTCAGAGGCTGGATTGGAACTCAGGTACTCCCGACTAGAGCCAGTGCTCTATCCACTGTGCCACCTAGCTGCCCCTTAGAACTATTTATTTTTAAAACTTTCTGTTTCTCTAAACACCTAGCACAATACCTAAAACACAAAGGGAGCTCAATAAACATTCATTGAATTGATTTGAAAATCTCTGCCAATAGAAAATGGCAAGCAGAGATGCAATGAGAACTGAGAAAATACCCCATGAGACGAAGTTGCCTAGGAAGCCCCAGATCTTTTCAAGTTCAATCACTCTATTGAACCAAATGGTTCTAGAAACTGCTATCCTCCTTTTATGTCTTAACACTTAGTTTCTGTTCTTAAAGTATTGATTTAAAGTTCCCTGCTGCTGAAATATTGATGCTAATGAACCAAATCCAAACCATGCAAGTACTAAAACAAACGTGTCTTTGTGTTTGCTCTCTCTCTATTTCATGAAAACCCGAGTACTTAATCAATAGGGATAAGGGAAAAACATTTTGGGAAGAAATAATCGAGAATATTTGGATGTTGGTTGAAATATAGGTTACATTTTAAAAAATCAGACCTGTACTTGACCTGAATGTATCTATGAAGAAAAAATGAGCTTCATTAGCTTAAAATTCTGTTAAACTAAAAACTTTAATAACTTAAAACTGCACTGAGACTTTTGGAACCATACTCTGCATAATTAGTTTTACTTAACATTTTTTTTTACTTTGTTACAAGAGAATATTTATGATGTGGGAGTAATCTATAACGTTTTGTAAAGAAAAATATGAACACATTATTAAAACGTTTTAACAAAAAAAGGCAGGGGGAGAATTCTGGGAGGCAATGGTCACTTTTTCCCAGGGTTCACATGATTTTCACTTCTGAAAATACTTCCTCTTTCTTAGTGAAAATTATATATATGATATATTTTATTGGTGCATTGGAAAGAACACTGGGTCTGGAATCGGGAAGACCTGAGTTCAAGTTCAGCCCTACATTTTAGGTAGTATTATTCTCCTCATTTTATAGTTGAATAAACTGAGGCAAACAGAAGTTAAATAATTAACAGTTGTGAGGATAAAATGAGATGAATTTTGTAAAAAGATCTTAGACTAGTGTCTAGTATACATTAAGTGCTATATAAATGTTTATACCCTTCACTCCTTTCCCTCTTTCTCCTCTCTTCTAAAGAGTTTTTCCTCTCTTTGAATGAAATTATCTTTAAGGCAAGTTAAGAATTTTTTATTTACTCTGTTTTGGGCAAAGACGATAGATCATCCACAGAAATCTAGAGAATTTTCCCATCACTAACAGGTCATGTCTCTTCAAACCTTGTGTTTTGTTCTCCAAATCCTTCATCTATTTCTTCTTTCTTTTCAGATGGTCAAATGGTACACTCCACTTCATATTCTGCCTTTATTACTACTCTTCACCTAAATTTACTCCACTATGCTTCTCCATTTTAGTGCCTTAATTTTCTTACATATATATCTTCTTAAAATATATAATGCTATTCTGCCTCCCAATCCCATTTTACATATAGTTTCTTTTGAATGTTATACCCTTCTAAAGTTATTACATAGTCATGGGTCTCATCCTACAAAGTTTCAGTGACATACCTGTCAAGTAAAATTTCCTTCTTTGTGATAGAATCATTTTTCTTGTTATCTAGACTTTTTGATTTTGTGTAGAGACATCTGAAATATCTTTTTTTTTTCAGTTTCTGTTTCATTTTTTTTTTAACTGGCTCCATTCTAGGATTTCATCTACAGTGAATATCTGGGCATTTCTACTACCATTCTTGTTCATCTATAGTAGATCCACACTATGGGATATAGCTTGGTAGGCAGTTTTCTCTTTTCTTTTTCCGTTTAAAACTTTGGATTAATTTTTTTTTTTTGTGGGGTGATGGGGGTTAAGTGACTTGCCCACTGTCACACAACTAGTAAATGTCAAGTGTCTGAGGCCAGATTTGAACTCAGGTCCTTCTGAATCCAGGGCCAGTACTTTATCCACTGAGCCACCTAGCTTCCCCCTTGGATTAATTTCTAAAGATTGTAGTCAAATACGTTATTATTTATTCTTGTTAGATATACCCTGCCTCTGGTCTGGAACGTGTCATTCCCATATTTTAATTCAGTTCAGTATACTATAGCCATAAAATCATTGTCTGATATGGTTATTATAAATATACCCTCTAGGGAACTGGAATGACTCAAAATTTTAGTCACAAACTTGAATTTTTCCATATGGACCAAAATGATGGAATCATTTTACTCGTTGACTGGACTCAATGGCGTGTAGTTCGCAACATCATTAAGAACGAACTTTGTAATTCTTCTATCATTTGATAATTACATTTTAATACAATAAACCTCCAATTCCCTTATAGATTAGCCTCATCTTAGCTTAGCTATTGATACAGTGCAAGTAGGAATGATTCTTGCCCATTAACACTGTTACTTTGGTGGCAGAGGCATATCTTGAAAGATTCAAAACAAAAATAATAATAGGAAAGACCCCTTTGGATTTTGCTTATCAGTGAATAAATAGAATCAGAGCCCTTAATATAAAGTCCTCTCTCTCTCTCTCTCTCTCTCTCTCTCTCTCTCTCTCTCTCTTTCTCTTGCTTGCTCTCTCACTCTCCTCCTCTTCTACCTCCTTTTTCTTTCCTTTTTCTTTTATCATTCATGTGTTTATTTATTCACTCAGGTATTCATTCATTTATCTAATTATGCCATGACTTCAGATTTCATTGGTATAATTAACTCCCAATGAGAAATCACTGTCTACCAATTCATAATTTTGATTATGCTACAATTTAAGAGTCTTCAAGAGCTGTCTGGGGCATTGAGGGGATACGTGACCTATCCAGGTTCATGAAGGTGTGTGTGTGTGTGTGTGTGTGTGTATGTGTGAATCAGAGGTTAGACTTGAACTCAGGTCATCTAGACCCTAGCACCAGTTCTCTAATATCTTTACTTTTTTAAGTGAAGGGTTAATTGAGTTGCATATATATCTAGAATGCAATAAAAGGCAACAGGCAGGTGATATCTTTTTAGCTCGCACTTAATAAATATTTATTGACTATAGCTGCATTCTTTTAGTATTTCTACATTAGTGCTCCAGAATGAATTGATTGGAGTAATTAATTTTAAGACCAAAGGTCTTCAAAAAATGTGCAACTTTCCAAGGATTAAAGGATTTAATTCATATAAGTTCTACAGCTAAATATTCATAAAATATCCTATTCCTCCCGGAAATCTGCCATGATTCCTGTAGTGAATAAAGTCCTAACTCTAGTTAGGACTTTATTATGGTATTTACTAGACAAGTATGAAAAGATATAAGCCCAAGTCTTGATTTTTCTACTCAACTAGCTTCATGACTATGGAATAATCACTTATATTTTAAGTGTTTATCAGTTTACTTTTCTGTAAAATGGAGATAATAATAACTACATTCCCCATTTGTAAATGTTGTAATGAAAATACTTCAGAAGTTTTAAATGTGTTTTGTTAAAGTGATTAATATCTAGTAATCTTCCCCATTTTGTCTCATACTTTAGTTTTAAGATTACTTAGAAAATATTTGTTTTCTATACCTGCTCATCTTGTACATATCTCATTTATGTCTTCTGATAAGTTCCCCTCAGGCATATTTGGAGATCTCAAGGATCTCAAGCTATCTCTGCTCTCATAATGCAAAAAAAAAATCATTTATAATTGTACATTTATAAATGTTTTTCCTTTATTTTTCTTTTTTCAACATAATTCCTCATTTGTAATTTCCTAAAGTCTACTCAGGATTCCTCTCTATATTTGTATTTGTATTTTATTTTGTATTTGTATTTTAATTGATATTTCATTGACTTTGAATCTTTAATAAAGTAATGACTTATTTTTTGTTTTGTTTTGTAATGACTTATTTTTAGGTTTTTCTCAAAGGTTACTATTTTTATTTGCTACTTATTTAAATTTTAAAATTATTTTTATTATTTTTCTTTTCTTTTCTTTTCTTTTCTTTTTTTGTGGGGCAATGAGGGTTAAGTGACTTGCCCAGGGTTACATAGCTAGTAAGTGTCAAGTGTCTGAGGCTGGATTTGAACTGAGGACCTCCTGAATTGAGGGCTAGTGCTTTATGCTACTTATTTTAGTGGACGATAATTTCCTAATAAGTGAGAGTTGTAAGCTCTTATAAATGCAACTGGTATAGATAAGACATTATAGTTCATTCATGAATGATATATCTTAACCTTTGGCATTTCTGCTTTTTATTTTCACATTTATCCTCATATAGCAACAGCAATAACCATACATGATTTCTCTCCAGAAACATATTATTATCCTAATACTACCTTATATTCAAGGATTCATGATTTTATCCCTCTATTGATTAAAATTAAAACCCTTCTTCAATTTGATAGACCATCCTCTATCATCTCTATGACCAAAAACAGTTTATCACTTTGCCAAACCAGTGATGACTTTCTAAATAATTGATTTTTGGTCTTTACTTTCCTTTTCCAGCTACAGTTTCCTTGTTTGAAAATGAGAGAGCTGGATTAAATGATTTTCACAGTCCTTTCTAGCCTTAATAATTTTTAAAGCTATATTTTAAATTAGATGACCCCTGTGAAATAGGTAGTTGCCTTTTTTCCTTTTGTAATATCGTCTATCTTAATTGTGGCCTATATTAATCTCTCAAAATTTGATATTTAAAGCATGCTAAGGTTTTTTTGAGAAATAAGTTGAAACACCATAGTAAAACGCATACATACATACATACGTATGTACATACATATATACATGCATATACACATACTATATGTCTATGTGTATATGTATGCATATATGGATGAATGGATGGGTAGAGATAGATAGGTAAAGAGATAGATATGAATGTCTTAGGAAAAAAGAGTTATCCTAAGATTTCTGAATCTGTAGTGCAATTGATGCTAGTTTTGGTATTGGAGAACTTGGACTGAAATCCTGGCTTTACCACTTTATACATGTGAGAATTTTAGTAAATTGTTTAACTTCTTCATTTTCCTTAACCCCCAAATAAGGGATTTGTAATAGATGATCAGTTCTAAAAGCTGTGCCTTGTGTATTCCAGCATTTTCTCACCAGAAGAACTGAGCAAATGGGAGACAAACATGATGAAGCCCTATAAATACAAATGTTTATTGCAATGCTAGTTGTGGATTTATCTCCATTTTTCATAGCAGTGACACTTCAAACATTGAAAAAACAAAACAAAACAAAACAAAACAAGACAGAGAATCTATAAGTGGGAACCAGAAGTTGAATTTGTTGACTCATTTTTATTGTGTGAATCAATCCCCTGTAGTCCGGAAGTACTTAGGGAGACAATAGTGTACTGAAGCAGGAAATGGTACTCTTGGGGCTTCCATCTGAGCACCCAGTTTACCATAAAAGATTACTTGGGCATGAGGGAGGATCTGGCTCAGTGTTTCCTTAGCCATCCAACCCCCTCCAAAAATAACTAGGTAGAGCCTCTGGGCCCTCCATCATAAGTAAACTTCACTCCTCTGACACACTAACCAACAGAAAAACCATTTTTTTGTTTTGTTTGTTTGGTTGGTTTTTTAGTGAGGCAATTAGGGTTAAGTGACTTGCCCAGGGTCACACAGATAGTAAGTGTTAAGAGGCCAGATTTGAACTCAGGTACTCCTGACTCCAGGGCCGTGCTCTATCCACTGCACCACCTAGCTGCCCCAGTTTTTTGTTTTTTGTTTTAGTATTTTCAGTGAGGAGGACAAATGGCCAAAATTTTTGACTGTTCTAAATATTTTTGTTGCATATTTGACTTCCACACAAGTTCCACTTTTATTTTTCTCTGCAAAGGTAGCCCATTAGTACAAATTTCTCTCCAGTACTTGATGGTCATTATTTTTTCATATTCTTCTTTCATATTCATTTTTCAATGATATATTATCTTACTGATAAATATTTAAATCCTCCATGTTGCATATCTAACAACAACAATAATAGTAATTATGATAAATGACATTCATGGTGAGCTGTATAGTTTACAAAGTACTTTGAACTCATTTGAGCCTCGTAGTAGCCCTGTGAGGTAGGGACATAGGAACAGAGAATTATAGAACTGCAAGAAAACAGGAGTCTCCTAATCTATCCTCTGCTTAAGGACAGAATTATGCTTAAACCATCCTGCAAGATTTTGTTGAGCAGCTAGGTGATACAGTGAATAGAGTGCCAGCCCAGGACTCAAGAAGATTCATCTTTGTGAGTTCAAATCTGGGCTCAGACACTTGCTAGCTATGTGATCCTGGGCAAGTCACTTACTTCAGTTTGCCTCAGTTTCCTCATCTGTAAAATGAGCTGGAGAAGGGAATGACAAACCATTCAGGTATCTTAACCAAGAAAACCCCAAATAGGGTCACAAAGAGCCTGACATGACTGAAAAATGACTCAGCAACAGAACAATTTAATTTTTTTTCTTTAAAATTCCCAGAGGACATTTCACTTTCTGTGGCATTCAGGTATCTCAGATGTTAAGTAATTTTGTATATTTAGGCCCAAGAACTATTAACAGGATATTTAGAATTGTTGCCTGCATAGGCCTTAAAATGGTTTATTAATGAGACTTTTCTCACTGCTTAACATCTGTTTTTAGTTTAGCCCCAGGATTTTAACTATGAAGATTCACTGAATCTCAGACCTGATATCTTTTGTATGGGGACATTAAGGACAGGGAACTGGGAGAAAAATTGTATTGTTGTCCCCTCTTCCTCTGTCATTTCTTGGAATATCCCGAAGTTCAGGGACCAGTTTCTTTCCTCTCTAATTACTTTCTCCTCCTCCTTCCCCAAGAAGGTATGCTGTGGGATTACTCCGTGTGTGTGTGTGTGTGTGTGTGTGTGTGCGCGCGCGCATGCGTGCATATTCACTGAGTGTTTAAACTTTCAGACAATAATGAAAATTTCTCCTTTGTCATGGAAAATTAGGATCTAATACTTCCTTACTAAAGGTCTTTTTTTGTGTGTGCTCAAAATTCTCCATGTAATCAATAGTAAATTTACATTTTATTTATACTGTATATACTTTTCTTTTTTAGAAGTCTGATCTGGGAGGCAAATGCTTTTTATGTCCTCTAAAGTAGTTTTAGATGGAGTGCAAATTATGTTGCACTTCAAGTAGAATACTAGGTGAGAAAACATTTTCATTACAGCAGCAGAAAGGTTTTATCAATGGGCTACAGAGTGACATTTTTACTCAGTGTTTTTTTTTCTTTTTTTTTTGGAGGAGTAATCAAGAAAATATATATTTTGATAGGGAAAGTACTAGTAGCTATAATAGTAATATATGGTTATAACTTTGAAAAACAGTGACACAGTTTTAACTGGAATATCTTAGAACAGGGATTCTTAGGTTTTGTTGTGCCATGGATAACTTTGGAAGTCTAGTGAAACCAACTGAAGTTTTTCAAAATAGTATTATAACTGCAGAAAATAAAATACATAAGATTAAAAAGGGAGTTAGTTGTATTGAAATGCATGTGTATGTGTTGTTCAGTCATTTTCAGTTGTGTCCAACTCTATGACCCCATTTGGGATTTTCTTGGCAAAGATATTGGGATAGTTTTCCACTTCCTTCTGCTCATTTTATAGATGAGGAAACTGAGTCAAATAGGGTTAAGTAACTTTGCCCAGGGAAGCTAGTTCCAACTATGATACTTAGCTTCATGACTGTGAAAAAGTCATATGACTTATGCATTCTCTGTCATCAGTAGTTTTTATTTATTTATTTTCTTGGGGTAATCAATAGTGATAATAATTCTCTCATGACTTATCTCACAGGATGCTGTGAGGAAACTGCTTTATTTGCCTCAGAACCTTATATAAATGTGAGTTATATTAAAACGTTTGTTTAAATGTGAAGGAAATGTAAAAATAATAGAAGCTCCCAATTGAATCTAAGATTTTGGGGGCAACAAAGAAAGTAGTTTTGACCTAAGTCTAATGGGAGGGACACAAACATTAGACAGAAATCAGACTTTTTTTTTTTTTTAGTAACCTAGGTTATCTGAAAGAAGAAAAATGTCATCCTCCATGTGAACACAGGGAGGAAAGGGAATTAAAACAGAAACATGATGATAAAAGAGAGCTTGGAAAAGAGGTTTAGTGCTTGTGATGAACTAAATGAGGAATCTGAATCTGAATCACTTTTTTGAAATGAATATGGCTGCACTCAGTGATTTGTTCTACTTTTTAAAAATCATGTGCCCTTAATGAAGCTGTTCCCCAAGGCTCATTCCAGTCCTAACTTTCTGATGTTATGACTCCCTGGAATTCTGATTTGATCATGCCTCATTGGCCATTATAGAGAAAGAAGAAAATATGGGAGAAAAGCTATGTATCTAAGGAAAACAGCCTTTAGAGGAGAATTGTATCCCTCTAAACTTATATCTCTTTTGCTTTTTTATGTTTTTTAATCTTATTACTAAAGGCAAGTGATTACCCAGATAGAGGAACCTCCTGTTTGGAGCTTCCAAATCATAGCCATCAAATGCCAGATATCAGAGTTGAAAGGAACTTCAGAAGTCATCTAGTTTAATCCATACCTGAGGAAGAACCTCCAACCAATGATCATCCATGCTTTGTTTGAAGACCTGTAGTGAGGGTGAAACTCTTCAATTTTTTTCATTTTCTGATAAGTTTGATAAGGATATGTTTTCTTACACTGAGCAAAAACCTAGTTCTTCACAACTTCCATCTATTTCTCTTACTTCTGACAAGCTCTGGTTGTCATGGGGATACTCCAATTCATAACAAGATTTGTTACAATGTATAGAACAGATTGTTTGGCATGCTTTTTAGCCTCCTTGGAAGGGGACTGGAATGTTATAGACTTGGCTTTCAGCATGAAGTAGAATTTTGGAATGTTTGAGATAAGATGAAGTTGATAATGAAAATCAATCAATTAATCATCCATTGAGCACCTGCTATGTCTCCTAAATTATACAGGAGACTTAAGGAAATCCCGCTGTGATAAGGCTATATTTCTACTGAAGAAACATTCATTGTAGCATATAATATTATCTGAATATTTTTTCCTAATACCCAAGATCCTCCATAACCTGTCTTGACAATAACTCTTTCAATTTAATTCTCACTAAAACTAATAGAATCAGCATGGTCTCTTGACTTCCTTCACAAGACTATATGGATTCTTAACTTTTTGTCTTTGTTATGTGATTTGCCCTTGTTTAAGTGTCATTTCCCTCTCTTCCCACCAATCTAAAACTTATGTATTCTTCAAGGCCAAGCTCAAATTTTCACCATCTCTGTGAAGCCTTTTCTGAACTGAACTGTCTAATCAGCTAATTAACATGTAATTTTACTAACTGAAATCTTAATTCTTATAAAGATGAGTAAAATTCATTGCCTTATTCAGAAATATATATTTTTAAAAAAATTGTAAATGCCTTGTTAGAAATATCTTACCAATATTCAATATTCTTTTTTGCTTCTCCTTGGAAAGGAGAGAGAGGTGGGGAGGGGAGGAGAGAGTATCAGGAAAGCACAGAGAGGATATTCTAAACATAGAGATGGACTTGGTTTCCTTGAGAGGCCTATGGACTATTCCTTTCCCAGTTCTTTAATTCGTGTGAACTTTGCAAATGCTGAAGGAACGTGTATATTATCAGAGTAGAGAAGTTTCCCAGTACTTTCAAATTCTATCCCCTATTATGAGGGCACTGAGCAGAAGAGTACTTTAAGTCTTGAGAACTTGAGATGGAGGCCCATGGGATGGGACAAGTGTTGCTTGACTTTGAACAATTCTGAGTTCTTTCCCCTATCCCCTTCCCTAGTAATAAGTTTTTTTTTAATAATTATGTATTAAGGGAACTAGAGATGGAAGTATATATGTGTGTATGGATGGATGTATGGATGGATGGCTTCAATCCTTTTTTTTGGTGAGGCAATTGTGGTTAAATGACTTGCCTAGGGTCACACAGCTAGTAAGTGTAAAGTGTCTGAGGCCGGATTTGAACTCAGGTCCTCCTGACTCTAGGGCCAGTGCTCTATCCACTGCAACACCTAGGTGCCCCCCAATAATTCTTTATATTTTCTGTTGAGTTAAATGTTGTCTATACTTTATTCGAAGTTTTGTTAGCCTGAGTTTATATATGGATTCCACGGGTACTTTTCCTTTTTAAGAAATCCAGACAGGAAACAATTCTCATCTACCCAGGGGAAAGCCTAGTCAGGAACACAAGCAGAAGAAAGTGCTCAAGTTGTCTTTTTCATGTGAATCCAGACAACTGCTTTCTGGCTCCAGAATTACAAAAGAATCTTTCTGGCTCCATCTTCCATGAATGTATAGTTTGAATTTTGATTTTGTACTCTACTTTTGAAAACCTAACACTGGTTGTACCCACAAATCTCAAAATTTTAGTAAAAAAAAAAGCACAAAAAACTTTGTTCTACAAAACTATATAATTAGTGAACATAATTCAAAATATCTATGGTATTTATAAAGTTTCTTCAGTTTTTATATTCAGTGACATCAACTCTGAGAGATTTGATGTAATGTTACCACTATTTTATTTAATAATATAACGAGCATTTTTAGGAAAAAAAAGAAAATTAATGTAGTCTGACTTGTAGTCAGAAGATTGGATTCCAATACCAAGTTTGCCATTTATTGGCTATATGACTGTGCTAGTTTATTTTGGTAGTTTCAATTTTATCATCTATAAAATAAGGTGGTTGAACTAAAAGAAGCTCTAGAGATCTTTTTCAGTTCAATCCAACAGGCACTGGGAATAAAAGACAAAATGGAAAGGGATCCCTTCCCTCAATGCACTTATAATCTACTGGGAGTTTGGCTCTGACATTCCTTAATTTTAACATTGCATTCAGTTCTAGATACACATTTTAAAAAGAACATTGACAAACCACACAGTATCCACAGAAGAGTTATATCAATGTCTGTTGGGACTAAAAGGGGCTTCTTAGAAGAATTAAATGAGCCAGTCAATGCTGAAATCAAAAGGTCTTTTGGGGAATATATTTAAGGAAAGCCATGTGGTTTGACTGAAGATAACCAAGGGAATATGAAGCATAAGCAAAACAGAAAGTGTATTAGGTCAGCCACATGAGGACTATGTATTGGGGCTGAGACTAAGACCTTCAAAACAGGACTGGGGCAGAGTAATATATGAGGAGGGGATACTCACAGAATGATGTCTGCTGTTGATATGTCATTGCTGTGCGGAGGTTCCTGCTTTAATGAGTGTAGCTATCTTTCAACTGGGGTGATGCTCCACTGGGCCTGCTCTTTGCTGGTTATGGCAATTTCCCAGCTGCAACCTTTTCCTTTGCTATGGAATAATGACTAAATCCTGTCTTGTTAAGAAAAAGCAAATAGCTCTTTGGACATTGCTCTGGTACTCAGTTTATGTTGGAAGCACTTCCTGCTGGCTTATAAGAACCTTAAAAATTAAAATTGGCAAAAGATACAAACCAGAACTTAATATATTCTTTTATTGATTATTTCAACTTAAGAAAGTGATAGAGAATACATTATAATGCAGATTGGCCTTAAAAAAGGTACCTGTAATATCTTATTTTTGAGGGGATGGGGAAGTCAGTTGTTAAACACTTACCAGCATACCCCTATTTTTTGTTCTTCAATAGTTTTCAGTTGTTTCTAACTCTCTGTGACTCCATTTGAGGTTTTCTTGGCAAAGACATTGGAATGGTGTACCATTTCTTTCTCCATCTCATTTAACAGATGAGGAAACTAAGGCAAACAGAGTTAAGTCACTTGCCTAGCGTCACACAGCTAGTAAGTATCTGAGGCTTGATTTAAACTCAGGAAGAGGAGTCTTCCTGACACTTTATCTACTGCCCCACCAAGCTGCCCACCCCTAACCATACCTAGCTTTAAAAAAGCCAAAGAGTATGTTCTTGGGCCAAGCTTAGGTCTGTCCTTTTCAACAACTATATCTGGACATCCTTTTTTCCCCCCATATAAATATTTTATTATTTTCCAGTTACATTTAGAGATAGTTTTCAACATTTTTTTTTTATTTTTTAGTGAGGCAATTGGGGTTAAGTGACTTGCCCAAGGTCACACAGCTAGTAAGTGTTAAGTGTCTGAGGCCGGATTTGAACTCAGGTACTCCTGATTCCAGGGCCGGTGCTCTATCCACTGTGCCACCTAGCTGCCCAACATTTGTTTTTATAAGATTTCTAGTTTCAAATGTTTCTCCCTCCCTCCCTTCCCTCCTCCTCCCCAAGACAGCAAATAATCTGATATAGGTTATATATGTACAATCACATTAAACATATTTCTGCATTAGTCATGTTATGAGACAAGAATCAGAGCAAAAAGGAAAAACCTCAAAAAAGAAAAACAACAACAAAAAGCAATAGAAATAGTATGGTTCGATCTGCATCTAGATTCCACAGTCCTTTTTTTTTTTTCTGGATTTGGAGAGCATTTTCCATCACGAGTCCTTTGGAACCGTCTTGGACCATTGTATTGCTGAGAAGAATCAAGTCTATCACAGTTGATCAACACATAATGTTGTTGATACTGTGTATAATGTTCTCCTGGTACCTTACTTACAGGTTAATGATTCTTACATGGCCCCAAAATATGCTATGGTTTAGCTACAAGTGCCTTTGAGCTAAACAACAATTACAAAAATCAGCAGTCGAGGTTAGTGTGTTCTACTCATAACTCACAATCCTGTCTTTATTTTACTTATTTATCAGTAACAAAATCTAGTTGCTTTGGTACAGTATTTGGGTAATGAAAAGCATCAGTTCAAAAAGAAAGACACATGGAAGGATTGAAGAAAGGAAGGAAGGAAGAGAAGGGGGAAATACAGGAAGGAAGGAAGGAAGAAAGGGAGAAAACTTTTTTTTTTAAGTAGATAGGAGCAATCATCACAACAAAAAAGAAGATTGTATTTGGTTCAATGTTCAAAGAGTTGGTTGATGAAAGGGCAAAGGCTAAATTAGCCTTCCTCCAAGGGGAGAAAAGAGTAATTAAGGAGAGTTGGTAGAAAAATGCTAAAGGCATGTTTGCTTTATATGTGAAAGAAAAAAAGAACTCAGTGAACTTTATTAGTATGAAAAGAGACTTCCCAGTGTCTAACATTGTTAGAGAATACTAGAAGAAAATAGAAAATTACGAATAAAGAAAAAAACCTTTGGAAATTAACATTATAATTAAATGTAGAATTGAATTAAAATATGACTTTAAAAATTGATTCATTTATTTCAAGTAGATGTGTTGTTACACATGATGTGAACAAGCAAAAATTACTTTAAGGGATGCTTATATTTTGGAAATGTCTAAAGGAACAATTGTCTTTAATAGTGGGGCTCAATTATTAACCCCTAGACTTTCTGACTCCAATTCCTAAGAGGGAGGTGGGAAAGGGAAAAAGGAAAAAGGATGAGGAGTAAGAATGGAAAGGAGCCCTATTTTAACCAAGTCAAATGGTACTTCTTCATGGATTTCTATTAGAGAAATTAGAGGCTATTTAGTACATTACCTTCATTTTACCTATTCCCTTTCATCAGGTGAATGTGCAGCAAAATAATGACAGATTTTATTTTCTCTTAGTAGAGTTCTTTCTAGGTATGAGTGGACAATAGTATCTAACCATAATGCTTAGTTTTCAATTTTCCTTAACCTCTATTTTGTCTCTTTATATTAACAGTAATCAAATGAACAGAATTATAATTCCGAAGGAAGGATATAGAAAAGTAATTCCTTAAGATATTGCATGTCTTCCTAAAGTTGTGAAAACAAATTCAATTCAGATATATATTTTGTTGTTGTTGTTCAGTTGTTTTTTAGTCTTGTCTGATTCTTTGTGACACCATTTGGGGGTTTTCTTGGCAAAGATACAGAGTGGCATAGGACAGCTAGATGGTAAAATGGATAGAGCACTGGCCCTGGAGTTAGGAGGGCATGAGTTCAAAGCAGGCCTCAGACACTTTACACTTACTAGCTATGTATCCCTGGGCAAGTCACTTAACTCTGATTGTCTCAAAGGAAATGGGGTCATCTCCTGTCTTCCTGATGTATATCTTGCTACTGGACCCAGATGGGTCTGGAAGAAAGAGAGTGGCTGGTGACTTTGCACAGCCCTTCCTCACTTAAATCCAATTCACTGCAAGTCATGAAATCAACTCCCAATATCATTGTCTTTTTTGAGAACACAAGTTAAACAACAACTGGAATGGTTTGCTATTTCTTTCCTGAGCTCATTTTACAAATGAGGAAACTGAGGCAAACCGGATTAAGTGACTTGCTTAGGGTCCAGATTTGAACTCAGGCCTTCCTGACTACAGGCTTGGCACTACAGCACCTGGCTGCCCCTTAGAAGTATATAGCATACTGTACATATGGGCACTGAGCAGTGATATATGTATATATTTATGGTATTTATATGTATTATATAAATATGTGGAGGCATCATACAGATACATATAAGTTTACAGATCTACACACATATACAAAGACAGAAGAAAAACCAAGCTGATGAACAAAGTTTATTATTCAAACTATAGAATAATAACAATATCGATTTGTGCTTCAATTGGAATTCAGAGTTCATTTTTCTGATGGTTATGCACCTTACTCATACTTATATAGGTCACATGAAGTTATGACATGAAATTAGATATCAAGTCTATAAAGTTTATCCATTCGTGTGCTTTTGTATGTTTGCATTTCTACATTTGTGTGTCTATACATACACACATACATACAAACATATACATGCAAGTGTTGTAGAGTCACTACCAATGGCCATTTGATAAGATCCGTTATTGAACTGGAAGAAGAGAGATGTCTGGGTTGCCTTTGAAAAATTGTAACTTTTTTAATGATCCCCAAGTTTATCCCTAAAACAAAGGATCATCTTTTTTAACACCAGTGATCTTTTGGTCATATTGAATGGCTGTGAACTGTGGAGTTATGGAGTACTAGATTGAAGTTGAGAATAGTGATGGCAATAGAGGAATGCAAAATAACACTTCCCTCGCAGAAGGCTCATGAAGGTTAAATGAGCTAACAAGTGAAAGAATTCACAGATCTGAAAAAGTGCTCTATAAATGTTAACTAAATTAGGACTTTGAGGAATAGTCAGTAGGCAACATGGCTCCTGTTTCCCCCAAATTGAGTAAAAAACTTTTTTGTATATTGACTCTCTTCCCTTCCACATTCACCATCCTGGCATTCTGATCTCATAGCAATGGTCTGCCTATTGGCACACACACACACACAAACAGACATATATGCCAAGGTTCAGTAAGCTACCTCCACTTACACATAAATTGCCTATGGATATAAAATATCTAATTTTGAGAAAATATTAAAGGAGCTATTATCAACTTGTTTTCTCCTCAGAAGACTGTAACCATTAAAGTCTTTAATTACTTCATTTTCACTTTCAGCATAACATTAGCAGTTTAGCACTCAACTACAAAAATGATTAATGAACCTGAGAATTCATTCTCTTAACACTTTGGAATATCAGCATATAATGTGGAGTGAACACTAGAGCTTGTTCTAAGACCTAGCCACTGTCATATTTTCCTAGCAAACACCTTACTGCATATTAAGTGCCTGATCATTGTGAAATATGCATAATTATAGCCATCTTTCCTTTTTCTTACATAGAGACAGAAAAACAATGTATCATATACACTGAGTTCCAACTAAGACTTGTTATAAAAGAGTAATACCAGAGTGGGTATCTTAAATTCTTTATGATAATATTTACCAAAAAAACTACTCACACTCTGAGCCAAACATAGTTTCCAGTTTTTCATAGTCCAAAGATATATTTTGTTATTTTAAAAATTTTAGGGAAGCATTTTCTATTTGCATATTTATGTCAATATGAGTCCTGCACATCAAGAGCAGAGAAGACTACTGGGGAATTAAGGCCTACAGTGCAGATGTGGAGAAGTGAATTTTGTTAGGAACCACACCCAAATCATTCTGACTGCATTTGGGGATATTTCTGCCTTGCAATAGAATCATACATTTAGAACTAGATGGGACTTTGTAGGTTATCTAGTTCATCCTTTTCATTTTAGAGGTAAAGAAACTGAGGCTAAGTGGGTTAAATGACTTGTCCAAGGTTACACGGATATTAAATGGCCAAACCAGGTTTTCCAACAAGGTCCTCTCTATCTAGTCAGATTCAATGTTCTTCCTATTGACTTTTGCTGCCTCCTGTTCATCAACAATATAAAATTTCCTTCTGGATCTAGCATAGTAAAGGAGGAAAAGTACTGGCAATGGATTCAGAGCATATTGATTCAAATTCTGCCTCAATTACTTACTAATTTTTTCCAACTTTGGTGACTGAATGGAGGACAGACTGGAATGGAAAAAGACTTGAAGAAGCTAGAACAACCAGCAGTCCGTTGCAACAGTGCAGGCATGAGGTCATAAGAGCCTGCCCCAGGGTGGTGGCAGCATTAGAGGAGAGAAGGGACCACATGGGAGAGATGCTGCAAAGGTGAAATTGACAGGCCTTCTCAATAGTTTGGATATGAGGGGCTATTATTGCCAGGCATCTTGATCTTTGTCTTGCCACTAGATCCTGATGAATATGGAAAAGAGTAAGGCTGATGACTCCGCACAGCTGTGCCTCTCTCAAATCCAGTTTTCATGCAAGTTATGATGTCATTGGTCTTCTTTGAGAATGATGGGCAACAATGAGGGTGAGAGTCAAGAGTTGAGAGCTTTCTTGTGGGACTGAAAGAACAGTAGTGCTATCATTTTGGAGAGACAAAATATGACCACTGGAGTAGTTGTATATTTCAGAAGGCTTCTAGAATTAGAAGTGTAGAGCTGTAAGAGAGACCTCGAGAAACTGTGAGGTGGTGGAAAGAGTGCTGAGTTTGGAGTCACATAACCTAATAACTAGGTTTGAATCCTGAATTTGTCTTTCAATATTTTTAAATGATCCTGGGAGAGTCACGTAACATATCTGTGCCTTGGTCTTCTCATCTCTGAGATAAGGGTTTTGGATCAGATGGTCTCTGGGATCCCTTTCTCATTTTACAGGTGAAAACTGAAGTGGTAACATGGCTTCCCCAAACACACAGTGGCAGAGAAAACTAGAATTCAGGATTTTTATTCTCATTCCAGGTTTCTATTCATGGTTATACACATTCAATTTTGTTTTCTGGGTTTTTTTGTTCTTTTGCAGTGAAAATTCATAGGATGTTGTATTAATTGGGCAAATTTAAATACTTTTGAAGAGTATATCTTTAGCTTTAAAAATATCCATGATCATTCAACTGGTAATAATTTCTCATGGATTTTGGCTTTTACAAATCTTTCACAAAGAGTCTTTTAGACCATATCCCACTGGATGAAAAATATTTGAAAACAAAGAGGGAGACAAAGAGATGCCTATTTAAATTTATAAAGACTTTTAATAGAAATATATTACAACATTTTTCCCACACAGCTAAGTAGAGTAGTTTAGCTTTTCCAATACACACACACACACACACACACACACACTTACACACACACATATATATTTACCAACATACTTGTATTAAAATAGACTCAAGCACAAAAATAATGAATGCTAAAATATCTATCTGTCAATCTATCTTGTGCATTAAATTAGGTCTTTATTTTAGTCCAGATCAATGATTTCATCTGTCTTATTGTCATCTTTCTTGTAGCTTTGTGTCTTAGATATTAAATGGGAGTACTTGAGAGGTTGTAACTTTCCTGGGATCCATCTACCTTCTTCACAGCTGGCAAATTGATATTCCTAAAGCAATATTTGTCCATGTCACTTCCTTGCATATCTAGGCTTCTGGGATAAAATGAAAAAAAAAAAACCAACAACAGCTTCTTATTAAAAATCCATCTCAATCTGGCTTTAGACTACCTTTACAGACTTAATTCATTTCATTCCCCTCTATGAATTCTAGTCAAACTGGCCAATTTACTGTTCCTCATATAAAAATATCTCATCTTTGTGCCTTTGTAAAAACAGTTTTTCATGGCTGAAGTGCATTCGCTCTTTACTTCTACCTTATGTAATACCTAGCTTCCTTCAAAGTTCCCTTCAAAGCCAGCTTCCTACATGAGGCCTTTCCTTATCTCCAATAGATGTAATTGCCCTCTCCCAAGAAATTACAGTTTATTTACTTACCTGTGTACATGTTGTGTGCCATTATGCCTTCTCAGGTGAATTTAAACTCCTGGAGATCAATGAGTATTGCATTTTAATCTTTGTATTCCCAGTGCTTAACACATAGGAGGTATTTAAGAATGATTTGGAGAATGTTTTAAAATGAATTCTGTTGGTAGCATATATCAGAGGTAGCAATTGAACTCAGGTTTTCCTGACTTCAAGGCCAGTGCTTTGACAGTCATTTCTGCCAAGAAATCAAATAGATGATATTCTAAATATCTTGGTCCCACTATGCCATGTCATGGATTGAATCTTTCAGAACTACAGCCCATGTTAATTGCAATCATTTGAAAATTTACATAGTCTATATAATGTTAAAACATCTGGTCATCCAAGATCTTAGTGCATTTTGTTCCATTTTTAAAATTTCTCCTTTAAATAATTTATACTATTAGGAAGACTGGATCAGGATCTAAGGCCATTCACAAGAAACCAGCTTGTAGATATTTCTCAGTATATAGTTCACTGAAGTTGCTGAACTGGTTGGTCTGCCTAGCTAATTTAAAATGAAATATGATTGGAGCCAGTAGGGCTGCTGTGACATTTATTTCTTTCCAAGTGCTTTTCTTAACAAGTTTTGTAGCATTAGGTGCATAGTGTTAAACTGATTCACCTTTCTCAGGATGAGAACTAAATCCATTTTGATTAGCTTTTCTCTTGTTTCATCTTTTGAATTTCCTGCTGTAACTCCTGGGGCGAGGTACACTTCTATTTTTTTATTTATATATTCATACATGAAAAGCAGTATTATCTACTAGATAAAGGTCTAGCTTCAGAGCTTAGTGGTCTCTAGTGACCATCCTCAAGTCATTTAATATCTTCGTGCCCTAGACAACTCTAGGAGTTCATGCTGGAGAGCAGCTGTTAATCTGCATTGTTAGAAAGAGTTACCTTCCTAGAGTTCCCTAAAACTGATAAACCACAAGATGGGACAAATACAAATATAAACATATACACATGCATAGATACACATATATGTAGATAAAATGAATATGTACATACATATATGCCACTTCAGTATCAAGCCAGATTTAAACTCAGGAAGATGAGTCTTCCTGACTCCAGGCTGCCCCACCTAGCTACCCCAAACATTTATTAAGTGCCTACTATATTCCAGGTACTGATTAGCTCTGGGGATACAAAAAGAGGCAAAAGAGCTCACTGTCTAATGGAGAAGAATGGAAATAATTGCTATATATGTGTCTATGTGAATCTATGCATACACACACCTAAGACACACACACACACATTCTATCTAATTGCTGCAAATGCAAAGACAGTTTTATCTCTAAGAAATTGTTAAATGTTACTTGTTTTTCCCCCATAAGAGTAAGGATAAAGATAGAGGCAAGAGCTATGATTTTATTGGTATAAGAACTCTCTATGCAGTTTATTAGCTCTGTAATTTATAATCTTGTAGTCACCTATAGTACTGAGAGGTTAAATGATTTGCCCAGGGTTACATACCTAGTATATATTACAAGATTGACTCTCTATCCACTATGCTATGCTGCTTCTCAATAAGATACAGTAGTATTAATAAAACTTTTAAAGAGAAATTAAACTCTTAAATGCTCATAGAACTGGGTTTATCCCTTAGGCACTAAATTCACATGTTAAAAAAATGTATGACAGAAAATGAAAATGATCAAGTCACATAGAGTGAAGTGTAACAAATTCATGGCCCCTTTATTTCCACAATACTACTCATTTTGAGAAGCAATACAGTACAGTGGAAGGAGCATTGGACTTTTAGTCAGGGTATCATTGCAGAGGATCCCTTCTTAGATGAGATCAGAGGCCCAGAGGAGTAAAATCCAGCATATCTCCATGTTTATTTGTTTTTAATCTTCTAAAATAAGAACAAAAACTTTGAACAAAATACAAATTGGGGAGAATTTCATGTAAATCTAAATATGGAAGTGATATATATTTGCTGTTGAAGACTTGATTATCTCCATTAACCAATCAACAAGGCTTTATTTGTGTAAACTGGTCACCAGGTAACCAGATCCTCCAACCTCTACAGTAAGAGCTATCTTCCTATTATCTTAATCTTTTTTCTTGTCCAATCTCTTAATTTCCTTGGACTCTGAACCTATCTACGACTTAGCTTTTCTAGCATAAATGCCTGCTAGAGGAATAACATTGTCCTTATCAACAATAACTAACATGTGAAATCTGATAGTTTTTGTTGCTTGGCAAAACTGCAAATGGCTTAAAGGTTTGAGAGGGGAACAAATATACAAAAGTACCAAATGTATATTATGTAAGGCAGATGGTATTACAAGCAAGGACAGAATTTTTTTAGGATAAGTTTCTCAATTGTTCTGGATGCAAAACCTAATGTAAGTTAGATTTGGGTTGGCAATGCTTCAGAATTAGTAGGATTTTCAATTCCTTTCATGTTTGATTCCTAGTCTTATTTCCATGTTTCCCTATGTGTCCATACCTGTTCTTTATAGTCCCCCCCCCACCTTATTCACCTAAGCTCTTCCTTGGCCCCAGACCCCCTGGATAAAGAAAGTCTTTTTTAATCTGGAAACAGATATTCCCTTTGAGGACACTAGGCACACTTACTTGAAGTAGCATCATTTATATGTTATGGAAGTCTCTTTGACTATGTTCTTGAAAGTCCCTTCACACACCCCAGACTCCTTTTCTCTATGACCTGTTCAGTTTTCATGAAACACATTCCCTGCTAAGATATTGAGGATCATTTTCTTTTTTGTCAAAGTTAGCTTTCTTTACCTTCTGATCTAAGCTGGCCTAGTTGCCACAGAGTCTTAATGACATCGTTCTCTCTTGCCTATCTCTATCATGTTAGTTCTCTCTAATGGTCAGAAGCACTCTTTGCTTTTCCTTATTTTAAAGCATACTTCCATTTGGACTGTCCACTAAGTTCTTATTTCCTATTGATGGAAAAATGTTTCTAGCTCTCAGTTAATTTGCAGTAATTGCAACAGGAAAATACATTTATTTCAAAGAAGAGAAAACTGAAATACACTAAACCCAAGGAATGATCATCCATTTCACTGATGATTCATCTCTCAAGTATATGCAGGAATAACTTTCCAGTTACCTATCATTGTACTTTTCCTATATCAAAAACTAGATGGCAGACATAAATGTGACTAGGAGAAGAGGGGAAAATAATCACAATAGAACATAGGTGGTATCATTTGAATAAGATAAGCAGGACAGTGAGGGGACTCTAAACTTTTCCACATGAGAACTGGTTGAAAAAACTGGAGATGTATAGTTGGACAAGAGAAGACTTTTGAGTGGGGGGAGAGGGAGTCATATGGCCCTAGGAATAACTTCCTTAAACATGGAGCCCAGAAATGGAGTACTAAATAATATTACATGAATGTGATCTGATATATGATATAGAACATTAGTGAGTACCATGGTAGCATAGGAAGAGTGCTAAAGTCGAAGTTAAAGGACCTGAACTTGAATCATACTTATATTTCTCACTACCTGTATGATAGCCATCTAGCATAAGCCTCTCATTTTAAATTTGAAAAATATATAACTCTAATCTTCCTTTTATATATATGCTAACATATATTATATTGTATTACAACATAGTATAGTACAGAATAATACAATGTATAATTTATATTTTATGATATGACACATAATATGTAGAGATAGCTAGATGGCACAATAGATAAAGCACTGAGTCTGGAGAGAGGAAGACCTGAATTCAAATTCAGACTCTGATGCTATTTGATCTTGGGCAAATCACTTATCCTTTGTTTGCCTCAGTTTCCCTATTTTACAGATGAAGAAAAATCAACTTCTCAGTGTTCTCCCCCGCCTCCAGAAATTTCATAGATATTTACAGGGAATTGAAATAACAGAAAACACTCAACAGCAAAGGATCCTTGACTCCATATAGCTGGTTTACAAATCCTGAAGCTGTAATGCCACAGCACCTAACCATAGCCCTGGTCAAGTGGGAGGAATGGATGACACACCCAAGCAATGATCTTATGAAAAACTGAAAGCATCCTGAATGCTTTAGAGGAGCCCTGAGGCATAGTTTGGACTACCTTAGGTCAACAGCAGACCTATGAACAAAGTGGCACGATGGCCAAAGGAATTATGTACCACTGCAGTTTTCAGTGGAGAATCATATCTGCTGGGAACATACTGGTCATTTCCAACTCTACAACTCTCCCTGCCCACCCCACCCCCAACACACATACACTGAAAATCATCATCATGCCCATAATCATTTTGATCTAATTTATTTCCAGAATCCCAAATACATACTAATCATATTATTTATGTAGAATGCCTCTCCTGGTTTACAAAACATTCTATAGTGCAATAAAGTAGGTATGACAAAAATGCAATTTCTCCTGAATTTGATCTTGGCCAAAATTTATACATGCTCATAGAGGTTTACACACATACATCGCGTATTTATAATGCAACAAAAATAATAGCTAACATTTATATGGTACCTCCTGTGTTTCAGGTACTGTGCTTACTGCGGGGTTAAGATGAAGGTGAGGTAGAAAGAAGGAGGTTAAAGAAAAAAAGATATGTTCTTTTCTTTCACAGAGTTTATAGTGAAGTTGGGGAGATATACATATACACATACCTGAATACACACGTATTCTTGTCTTTTTCAGTCATGTATGACTCTTCTTGACCTCATTTGTAGATAATGGAGGAGTTTGTCATTTCCTTCTCCAACTCATTTTATGGAGGAAGAAACTGAGGCAAAGGGTTAAGTGACTTGCCCATGGTCACATAGCTATCTACCAAAGATTTGAACCGAGGAAGAAGAGTCTTCTGGACTCAGCACAGCATTCTATTCACTGTGCCACCTAGCTGCTTCTTGCTCATAGGCCTGTTGGTGACCTAAAGTAGTTCAAAACTGTGCTTCAGGGTTGTCCTATAATCACAAATATTTACACACACAAAACAACTTATAAAATGGATGGCAGAGAGGCACTTTAAGTTAAATGAATATTATATATTATATATATGTATAAAATATATGTAATTTAATAACAATAACTATATATATTATAGCTTCTTAGGATCTGTACACTTCAAAAGTGGTGTGACTTTTGTTTCATCTCTTTTCCCTAGTGAAAAAATCAAAGGTGTGGTCTCTGTGCCCCCATACCTTCCCTAGGTATTAAGTATCCCAGAAACACAAGAGCATACAAGGACATATTAGTAGCATCAGGATACTGGTAAGGTAAAATAAGGGAGAGCATCGACCATAACAAGTCAGACATTAATTTTGTCAAAAATTCTTATAGAGATGGTAAGGCAAAAATGAGCTGATAATCCTGGGGTGTTATTGATTAAACTTTCCAAGGAGCCAGATGTGCAGTTCTCAAAGCCATTTAAAAGATTGGATGTTTCCATTGCTTTATGGTTGTTATGCAACATTAGCACCATGTCCTGGACACCTGCCACCCAAAGGATCAGCTGGATTTCATGCCATTCCAGTGTTGACCAATGAATCTTTAGTCAGCCTGATGCCAACAAAAAATAAGGCTTATAGTTTTATATATATATATATATATATATATATATATATATATATATATATATATATATATATATTGACAGTAGAAATATCTAATCTGACCCCATCTTTATTTAGGCTTATCATCTACCCTTACAAAGTTCTTAGCTTAAAAAATGAACTTGTGGTATAAATTTCAAGGACACATTTATCCACATACAATACTTACCTGAGCATTTTTCCTTTTTAAAATAGTCCATTGAAAATTTTTAAAAAATTTAATTAATTAATTAATTTTTAAAAATAGTCCATTGACAATGCTTTGGGTATATGACCTAAGAGTCATAATGAGCATAAAACAAATGGGGCTGAAGCATCAAAGCCAGGGGAAAGACAAAAGGTAGAGTGAATCAGGTAAAATACTCCATCACCTCCACTATGACTCAGATGGCTAAACCCTAGGATCCTGAGCCCTAGAGTACAACATTGTTACCCAAATGACTAGCCCTGCTTTGATCGTGGTTCCTATAGCTATTGTCAAAGGAAACAACCCCCAAAATAAACTGTCCACAAGGATGAGGCAGTTCCCTCTCTCAGCAAAATTGCACCTATAGTCAAGCTATATTCTCTGCCTCTCCACCTCCTAATCAATATACATCCACAAGGGGCATCCACTAGGTGGCAAAGTGGATAAAGCACCAGCCCTGGATTCAGGAGGACCTGAGTTCAAATCTGGCCTCAGACACTTGACATTTACTAGCTGTGTGACCTTGGGCAAGTCACTTAACCCCCATTGCCCCGCAAAAAGAGTGTATGTGTATATGTGTGTGTATATATATATAATATATAATATATTATATATATATATATATATATATATATACACACACACATACATACATATCTATCTATCTATCTACATCCACAAGCATACACACACATATACTCAACAGTTTTGTCCCAGGTAGAAAATTATTTCTAAGATACACTTCTACATGGAAGTATATAGAAACAGTGGCTTACTATTGCTATCTCTCACAGTGGTGATGCATGAGTAATATTGGACATTTTAGACCACTGCTTTATTTCATTGGAGATGAAGCACAAATAGAACTACAAGTCACATATCTATCGTTTGCATTAAAAACTACAGGAAACAATTGCCAACATTGCACCCTCATTACTTCCTTTTCATGTTGGAGTAAAAAAAAAAAGATATAAGAAGGCTCTATTATTAGAGCGTCAAGGTTGAATACCTAAAATTTAATTCAGTAATGACAAAGGTCATTGGACTTGTAATGCTTTCAAGCTGTGCTCACATTTAAAATATTTATTAAATTATATACACATATGCTTATATATAATTCTGAAGAATATAAATGAAAGGTCACTTAAAGGGCATTGGAGAGATCTTTGGTAATTGTAAATAAGTTACACCATATTTACACTGGTGATTTGCACATAAGCTGAGACCTAAAATGCATCTCAAGGAGATGGATCAAGAGATGAGAAGGTAGGCTTGCTATATAGTAAATGCAGAGGATAATAGATGGTCAGCCTGGGTGGTATTGCTGCTATCCACGAAATATTAAAGGGCCTTTAGCACATTGAGTAGATTTTCTACAGAGAAATTATGGAAAGAGATAGCCAAGAACTGCAAAACATATTTGTCTATAGTTATCTGTATGTTGTCTCCCCCAACCTATTATAGGAGAGTGCATTGTCTTGTGCTTTTCTTTGTATCCTTAGTGCTTAGTACAGTCCCTGGTATGATAAATGCTTCCTGAGTGACTGACTGTATCACTGAAGAGAATGCCCATGTGATGTCATGAACAGATTATTAAGATCAAGTGTATTTTTTAAAATTACCTTATCCATTGTGCAGAGCTACTCCAGATAGGCACCTGTTCTACAACTTAGAATCTTAGAAAGTTACCTAGGCCATTAAAATTAATTGACTTGCCCTAGGCCACATAGCCAGTTATTAGCCAGAGACTGGACTTGAAGCTAGGTTACTGGATTACAAATTTGGCTTCCTTTCCACTCTAACATATGGTCCCTCATGCCAGTACTATGAATTCACTATAAAAAGGAACTTTTGTACTAGTTGGTTGTTGTTGTTGTTGTTGTTGGACAGTGGTGGCAGAAAGCAGTTTGGACCTATGATTCACTAGTATGGAAAATTCCTGATGTAGAAACTTCATTTCACAATACATATTGGCAACTGATCTACCACTTATAATCTTAGTGAGTTGCCTCACGGGGGCGGCGGGGGAGGGGAGTTGGTTTACTAGAAGGATAAGTGGCTTTTCTGTTGTCACAGGGCTAACATATGTCAGACAGAGGACTTAAATCTAGATCTTCTTGGCTCTAAGATGGCTACAATGCTCTATCCACTATGCAGTAACACTTCTCTTTAGTTCATTGATCATTTTATTATTGTCACCGAATATTCAAGTCTTCTGGTTGAGAATACTCTTGGTCCAGGAGAGACTGGATAAATTGAAACAGATTGCAAAGTAGAAAAAACAGTGAACTTGGGGGTCAGAAAGACAGGAGTTTGATTCTTGTCTAAGATACTTATCAGTTGTGAGAACTTTACCAAATTACTTAATCTTTCTGAGACTTAATAAGCTTATCTGTAAAATGGAACATCTACCTCAGAGAGTTTTTGTAAGAATTAAATGACATAGATGTGAATGAAGACTTCACAGTCTGCCTGCAAGTTTTGAGATTGGTGCCAGTACTTGGGGGGAAGGAAGGAGAGCTTTACCTGTACACTATCAGTAAGGGACATGCCATTTTGTTTTTTGGCAGGACAATGAGGGTTAAGTGACTTGTCCAGGGTCACACAGCTAGTAAGTGTCAAGTATCTGAGGCCAGATTTGAACTCAGGTCCTCCTGAATCCAGGGCCAGTGCTATATCCACTGCGCCACCTCACTGTCCCCTGGGACATGCCATTTTGTAGACGGCTATGGCTATTCTTATTTTTTTTTGTTTTTTTTTTTGGCTGGGCAATGAGGGTTAAGTGACTTGCCCAAGGTCACAGGGCTAGTAAGTGTCAAGTGTCTGAGGCCAGATTTGAACTCAGGTACTCCTGAATCCAGGGCCGGTGCTTTATCCACTGTGCCACCTAGCTGACCCCATTCTTATTTTTTTAAAATGTTATTTTATACTAACTTCATAATTTCTAAGAAAACTTCAGTACTATAATATCACAGTATTGTATCATAACATTCTGATAGTCTAAGCATTGATTCTCCAATTTTCTATTACCATTTTAAGCATTTTGGTTAGAAGAGGATTGGGAAAGAAAGCATACAGATTCTGTGTTAATAATTCCATGTCAAATCAATTTAGTATATCCTTTTGGGTCACATATGCCATTGTAGAACTTATCTATAGAGGTTTATCTATATGGAACCTAATTCATTCCATAATATCTAATTGGGAATGACTAACCATGAATTTTTAAGACAGGGTTGAAACCATCCTTTAAAGCAATCATCTGTGATGAGAATATTTTTACATATAATTGCCCAGGAAACTAACAGTTATTCTCAAGGGATCCATGAAGAATTTATTTCAGATTGTAATCTAACTTTTGGCTATGTATTTTGAGACTTGGAGAACAGAATTCTTGAAAAGATAGAATGGGCATGAAGAGTTCGCCAACTTGTTGTCAGGGAAGTAAAGCATCTGACATAGCTTGACAGTTTAAGTAGGCCTCATTATTCCTAAGCAGTCTTTACCGTTTAGGCTAGCAGAGGG
The DNA here is from genome assembly GCF_019393635.1 of Dromiciops gliroides. Classification (NCBI taxonomy): domain Eukaryota; kingdom Metazoa; phylum Chordata; class Mammalia; order Microbiotheria; family Microbiotheriidae; genus Dromiciops; species Dromiciops gliroides. Next base: position 292,058,362 of record NC_057863.1, on the reverse strand, counting down.
TGCTATCCTTTATTTTTGAAGTATAACAATATATACAGAAAATAGTTCTGCTACTTTGGAGGAAGGAAGGGGGCATAGCTAATTTAGAAATAGAAAGTACCTCAGAGATCATACATTGAAATTTCTTATTTTACAAGGGGAAAATGAATACTAGATAGGATAAGCAATTTAACCAAAAGCTATAAAGCTGATTGTTCAATTAACCAGTAGTAGATCAGAGATATTCCAATTCACAGGCGGGGGTGTTTAGAGGCTTGAATGCGATATTTGCTGTAAAACACTTTGCAACTTAGAGCGCTATCCAAATGCTATGATTATTATTAATTAGCCTCCTGTCTAGTGGTGGTTTTATTGCCTGAACCATCTATTACACTCATATAGGGGTCAAACAATGTTTATAAAGCTGTAGAGGGGTGTGTTTGTAAATGTTTAACAAATATCTCTCTGGGGGGAAAGTATGCTTACAAACTTTTAAATTTAGCATGCATTATTAACCCTTTATTAAGTTGAGACAATCAACAAAGCAATCGAACAACTCTTTATTTGTAGCAATTTCTAATCTCTGAGGTGTATACCCTGAAAATTTAACAATCAGCTCTTGTGAGCTTGTTAAAGCTGACTTCAGCAAACCCTTGCTCATAGGCTAGTGTGCTTTCTATTAAACCATGCTCTCTCTATGTTTAAGGCTGAACAAATGTAACATGGGCTACATCACATCTTCCTCTCAAAACTATGCTCCACGTCTCTATTCAATTTCTTATTGGGGCAGCTAGGTGGCACAGGGGATAGAACACTACCCCTGGAGTCAGAAGAAAGTGAATTTAAATCCCCCTCAGACACTTGACACTTACTAACTGTGTGACTTTGAGCAAGTCACTTAACTTTGCTTGCCTCAAACATCCAGGGTCATCTCCAGTTGTCCAGATGTATATTTTGCACAGGACACAGATGGCTCTGGAGGAGAGAATGAGGCTCATGACTTTGCAAAGCCTTCCCTCACTTAAATTCAATTCACTGCAAGTCATGATATCACCTCTCAGTGCCATGATCCTCTTCAAGAACAAAAGACAAACAACACCAATTCTTCACTTGTGATGATGATGAAAGTAGGCATGAAAACGAATAGGAAAAAGTATTTGCGTGAAAAAGCATTGGTTAGAAATCTTACTATGTCCTTGCCATAGAATCTGGGCATGAGAATTCAAGCAAGTAAAGTAGTACCTCCTTTGAAAGAGCTAAGTAAGGTGGTAGTATGATCCCAGGCAAGAAAAGTGAAAGCTTACCTACTGGAGTAGAGAATCTCAGAGCAGAGTTCAGGTTCCCATGAGAGGAGAATGAGAAGGATGTCCAAAGTGCAGGGGGCATATTTTCAAAATGACCTATAAGTGTCATGGAAGTCTAGTTCCAATCAAGATATGGGAACTTCACCCAGAGTACCAAAGATAGAACTGAGGTTCCATGAGAGGTGGTCAAGGAGACTAGTATACTCATAAAGCCAAATCAGGGCAGAAAAGACGACGTCAAGAGGGATGTGCCACAGGTCATAGATGAGACAGAGTGACCAGAGTGGGTGACCAGAGGGACAGATATCCACCTCAAGGTCTACCCTTGTGGTCAGGCTGGCTACTCCATGATTAATAAACTAGCTGTAACCAGAAATAGAATCAATGACAGGACACTAAATAGAAAAGCATTACTCCCAGGAATTGGCAAGTCCCAGATAGCTTGTACTAGGGCTGCTGAGGAAATTAGTGTTTGAGTGCAGAGTATTCTTGTCTGCAATAAGAAGACTCTTTAATATTTGTATTAGGAAGAATTTATAGTCTCACCCATTGGGCACACTTGTCACTCTGAGAGCAGTCAAGCACCTTCGGTGTATCCTCAAACTCATCAGTTTTGAACTTGAAAATATAATGATTGAGAATAGTCTTGGTCCAGGAGAGACTGGAGAAATTGAAACAGATGGCAAAGTAGAAAAAACAGTGAACTTGGGGGTCAGAAAGACAGGAGTTTGATTCTTGTCTAAGATACTTATCAGTTGTGAGAACTTCACCAAATTACTTAATCTTTCTGAGACTTAATATGCTTATCTGTAAAATGGAACATCTACCTCAGAGAGTTTTTGTAAGAATTAAATGACATAGATGTGAATGAAGACTTCACAGTCTGCCTGCAAGTTTTGAGATTGGTGCCAGTACTTGGGGGGAGGGGAGGAGAGCTTTACCTGTACACGTAAGACCAGTTCAAATAAAAGTGCACACATTAAAGAAAAAAAAGAATTAAATGACATAAAATATTCGTAGAACTATACAAACTTTAAAGTGTAATATTCCTACAACCTACTGTTATGTGCAATTATGAATCATCTTGTTCCTTTTATTGATTCTTTACAAAAAGTAACAATACTGTATAAATTGAAGCATGTCTGTTTGCCTCTATTTGTTGGTGGCAGATTTCATTATGCTGATTACAGTCATTTAGTCAGGAAGCCCCTAAGACTAGAGTTCAGGGAAACAGAGCCATCATGAAGGAAGTGGATTTTTTCCTGTGTATGGGGGCTCAGAGCTATTCAAATTGGGTAAATTTACTCTAATTAGACCCTTACCCTAATTAAATGAGTGCTGTCACCAAAACAAATCCAGAGCTGAAGAACAAAAGGCATCTATCATAGAAGAACCATAGAGAATGTTACACTATTCATTTTCTGTCATTTTCCCTTGGATTGATGAAAAAGCAAAAGTTCCAAGGTGAACATAGGACTTCCTAATCTCTGATCTTTTTGGTAAGAGATTCAAGTTAGTAGCTAGCATCAATAGTTAAATATACATCGATACTTCAATATATATGTGATTTCATCAGTGTGAGTATGTCCTTCACCAGTAGAAATCATATTAAAGTTCTCCATGCCTTCTCATCTCATTTGATTATTGTTTTTGTATTTTTCTTAATCCCCTAGAGAGGAACTATCCAATATGCTGCAGGCATTTTATGGTCTTTTAGATTATTTAAAAAATATTAAATGTAGCAAAAGATTTTCTTAAGATTTTTTTAAATTGACAGGTTGTTGAAAATCATGGAAATAAATGCCATGACTTGATAAAAAGTTATTTTTCATTCTTAAAACTTTATAGTTTTTGTTTGCATGATTATTTCTCTCTCCTCGATTATTGCAGATTTCTTTGTTTAAAATGATAGAACTTTAAAGATTTTCCTGTCACCTTTGGATTGGTTCATGGACATTTTTCATCTTGCTAAGTACCTTCAGTCCCTTTTTAACAAAAGAAATGCTACTTCCAGATTGATGTTCTAACATGTTTTATCTACAGATAAACCAAAGTGTTCCCTCTAAACATCACCACCCTTTGTGTTAAACAATTTGGCAGTCTTGTCAGTTGTTATAGCTCTAGTTGTTACTCAATTGGATTCTCACTATTTCCACCAAGCTGGCAATGCACTACTTATCTAGATATTTTAAAAATATCACCATCCTCCTGTGCTCTACATCTTACCCAACCTAGATTATATTAAATTTCCTAAATAAGTCTTGTAGTTTCCCTGATTCGTGACTTTTTTATGCCTAGAACATAAATTCCCAGGCCCTTTTCTGAACCTATTTAATTCCTTCCTAAACATTCAAGAATGCCTCATATGTCATCTTCTCAATTAAGATTTTTCCAAATATCCTTGATCTTTTATCATTGGGTCTTACATCATACTATGTTTTGGAACTAAGGCATTTTTATTATTATAGATTATAGATCAATAAATGGTTCTTATGTCTTATCTAGACTATCAGACCAAAGGCTGTGTCTGATCTAAACTTTATATTTCCTACAGTGCCTTGTACATAGTCTGTCCATTCAATAAATGCAAATTGGATTAAAATTATTAGACGTTTGTGAGCTTAACAAGGAGGAAAATGTATCTTTTTTGTCTGGCAAATTTTGATCTTCTAGAAAGAAGATAGTAATGACAGATGTTGTTAGCCATTCCAAAGATTTTCCTCATTCTTTGCTGACAAGCTCTTCCTAGTGGAACTTAATAAGCCTAGGAAAAATCAGATGATTATGCTAATAGCATTCCCATAACAACAGGAAATGGTCAGGAGCTTCCTTTTCAGGACTCTTCCTCTACTAGATATCTATTGTATATAGATATCTAGTAGATATTAATATAGATACTATATAGATATTATATATAGATATCTAGTTAAAGAAAGTAAGTTAAATAACCAATTTCATTTAAAAAATTGATCATTTTCAATAGGTTACAGAGTATTTGAATATGATGTCGATTTTAAAAAGTTGATGAAGGTTTTGTTTTATTGTGGGCATGGGACAAGATATGGTTCTAGAAGAAAAGTTTTTAACTTGAGATGAACAGACTAGATAGGTTTTAATAGGTCCATGAAATTTTTTATTATATTGGTAACTTTATTTCAACATATTTATTTTCTTTATTATCCTATAACCTTATTTGTGTATTAAAAAACCCAATGACATTATTCTGAGAAGAGATCCATGGTCTACCCCAGACACCCACAAAAGTCAGTGACACACAGAAAGGGTTAAGCATCTTTATCCTACAGGAAAGTTTACCCAAGAAGTCAATAGAAATGGAGACAAAAGCTTTGTTTAAGGGTTGTACCACAATTACTTTGTATTTGAACATAACCCACCTTTTCCATGAACACAGTGTTGCCATGGAAACTTAGGTAACACAAATTTATACTATACTTTTTATGATTTTTCATAAATTTAATTTAGAACATTTTGAAAAACATGAGGGCAGGGGCCATGACATATTGAAATTATTCATCTCTTACAGAATATAATATAGTGCTTTTATACATGACAGAGACCAAATAAATATGTTTAAAATTTTATTGATTTTTCATATTTACAAATGGCTTCAAGAATTCCTCCACAAAAGTTCTACTCCAATATTTTATATTGTTATGGTAGTTGTTCTGGGTTACTGTCAGTAAGGCTCAAGCACTGACAGATGCATTTTGTTGGATAGACTTTGGTTATGGACCCAGTATTAGATGACATGCCTATTATTCAATGACCAGTCTAGCTAAATTTGGAGACATTCTTCAAACAACTGGCTGAAGGTTAATGTATTTTTCAGCCATGGCAACTCAAAAAGTGTGCCTATCAAAATACAGGGAGATTGTATCAGTGTTCATAGTACCTATTACTATGAAATCACAGATCCTTGAAGTATTGAAGTATTCACCAATTGCTAAATGTAATTTTTACTGAAGTGTAACAGATGATATGCAGAAGACTGATGATAAAAAAATCAAGTGAAGTAGTCAAAGGTGTTTAGAAGGTCAGATGAAAATCAATTACATGGGCTCACAAAATCAAATGTAAGAGACACTTATTTCTTCTACACTCTATGATGCTAGTCTGTGGAGAATTTGGTTTATATTTCTATATCTTTGTGATCAAATATTCTGGACCCTATGGAGTCATGTAGACCTATTGTATTTTACATAAAGCATATCATTACATATTCATGAATCTTAAAATGTGTTTTATCTTGGAGTATTGAAAGCTTTTAAAGCACAAGATCATTTTGTTAAAGCAAAAATAAGTAAAGAAGATCATTGAGATATATGTTGTTGTCATTGTTACTGTTATTATTGTTCAGTTATGTCCTAGTCTTTGTGACTCCATTTGGGTTTTCTTGGACTAATATTGGAGCCGTTTTCCTTTTCCTTTTCCAGTTCATTTTACAGATGAGATAATTGAGGCAAACTAGGTTAAGTGACTTGCCTAGCATCACACAGATAGTACGTGTCTAAGGCTCGATTTGAACTCAGGTCTTCCTGACTCCAGGCCTTGTGCTTTATCCACTGTGCCACCTAACTGCTCCAATAATACATATATACATACAGACACACACATACATGAATACTCACATATATATGTAATATGCATGTTTGTGTGTATATTTGTCATCTTCTTAGTGCTTCTCTTAATACTTCCCTTCTCACAAATAGCGATCACAACCATTTCATCTCAACCTGTATGTTCCCTTATTCCTCCTTACCTAAGTTAAACATAATCTTCTAATCAAAATTTGGGACACAAAGTCTGATAAAGGATATTCCTTTTGAAAATCTGCGTTAAAAATCAGTTTCTTTTCTTAAAACAGGGACTGTTGACTCTACTAAACTCCATTTATGAGATAAATATTATTCTGATACTCAAACCAGAGAGGGACAAAGTGAAGAACAGATGGAAATTACCTATGAAGAGTGGTGCAGAAAATGAAATAAAAAAACTCTTAGCAAAGAGACAATATCTGAAAAAATATTTACTATAACCAAATCATTTTTATGCTAGGGACCTAAGGATGGTTCAACATTAGGAAATCAACAACATAACAAATCATATATATAACAAAGGCAATATGATTATATAGATACAGGAAAAGTTTTTGACAAACCACAGAATTCATTTCACTAAAAACTCTAATGGAAACAAATGTGGACATGGGAAGGTTCTTCTTTATCGTGTATCTATCCATCATTCATCTATCTATCTATCTGTTCAAAAATAAGAGCTAGGATCATTTGCAATGGATAAATACTGGAAGCTTTCCAAGAGACCAACAGAGATTAAAACAATCATGTCCACCATCTCTTGTATTTATTTATCAGACTTTTTGAATGCTAGGTGTGACAAGAGGAAAAGAGAGAAATTAAACATAAAATGTTCAGCAAAAGTGAGTCAAGGTATAATTATTTTCAGATAACACTGTTATTTATGTACAAAACACAATGGATCAGAAAAGAGATCAAATGCGAAAAATAAAAATTTAAATAAATGTTTTTAAGAAGAAGGGTAGGGGGGCAGCTAGATGGCACAGTGGTTAAAGCGCTGGCCTTGGATTCAGGAGTACCTGAGTTCAAATCCAGCCTCAGACACTTAACACTTACTAGCTGTGTGACCCTGGGCAAGTCACTTAACCCCCATTGCCCCACAAAAAAACAAACAAAAAAAAAAGAAGAAGAAGGGTAGGGTATGGACTTGTGATTTTATTTGTAAAGTGAATTTCTGGTATGGAAAATGCCTTTATCTATCTAGACTTGTACCTCATTTGAAATTGAGTGTCTGACACTGAAAGTTTAAGTGACTTGTCTACTCTCAGACAATGAGACAAAGGCAGGACCTGAACCCAAGCCACTCTCATTATAACCCACCTTCTCTCCACTATGCAACACAACACCACCTCTTAGTATGCAAATAAATCCACCACAGAAGTAATGCGATTTATATTCCTTATTAGGGGAAAAAATGAGAAAGCACTAGAGAAAATCCGTCATAAATTGTAGGAGCATAAAACCGCCAAGGTAGTACATTATAAAACTGAACAGAATAATAACAAAATTATAGAATTTATAGAAATGAAAGATTTAAAATCTCAAAAGGAAAAAAATAAAATAGTTGCAGCATTATCAGCTGAAACAATACTACAAAGCAATAATCAGCAAAACTAATTAAAAAATGAAAAAGGACGAGTGAAGTTGAATAGATAAGCAAAATCCAGAAACAACTGAACATAACAACTCAGTTTATGATAAATTCAGGAACACAAATTACTAGAGCATTTTAAAAAACATGTTGGTAAATTAGAAGAAATTAGGTAGACTAGGCATTTATACCATATCCTGCAGTAAGCTAAAAATGCATATGAAATCTAAAAACTAAACATCATATTATAAAAATGCTAGACAATACAAAGATACGTTTCATAAATAAGTCTAAGGGAAAATTAACTTGACAAGGGAGAGAGTAGAGGACAAAAAGATCAAATAGACAATATTTATAACAAAATTTAGAAGAGCTTTTGCATGTAGAAATATATTAGTCTACCTAGAATAAAAAGATAAAGCATTAAGTGAGGAAAATATTTGTATTAATTCTCTCTGTTAATAGTATGATATCTAAAATTTATAAAGTATTATTAGTTATAACCAATAATCAACAGAGGGGGGTTCATAGGATACAAATTGAGTTTTTCCAAAATTTATAAACTATTAACCATATTAAATCATAAAATATGAAAATAATCAACATTATAAGTGTTCTGGGAAGATGGGCAAATTAAATATACTTATAGTAGAGCTGAATTTCTCCAATTATTCTGGGAAACATTAAAATTATTTTAGAAAAGTCTTTCATCTAACAAACTATTTGTTCTTATAACCCAGAAATTCCACCACTGATCATATACTTCAAGGAGGTAAATGACAGAAAGGCCCCAACAAATCAATATTTTAACAGGAGCAATTTTGGTGGTAGCAAAAACCTGGAAGCAAAATCCATCATCATTAATTGAAGAATATTGAATAAACTATGCTATATAAATGTAACACCATATTTTTTCATATTTCAAATATGACATATTTAGAGAAATACAGGTTGTTGTTGTCGTTTGTTCTTCATTCTCAAAGAGAACCATGACATCAGGGTGATGTAATGAATTTAATGAACTGGATTTAAGTGAGGGAGGGCTGTGCAATATCACCAACCTCACACTCTCTTCCAGAACCATCTGGGCCCAGTTGCAAGATATATATCAGGGTAACTGGAGATGGCCCCGATTGTTTAAGGCAGTTGAGGTTAAATGACTTGCCCAGGGTCACACAGCTTGTAAATGTCTGAGGTGAGATTTTAATTCAGATCCTCCCAAATTCAGGGCCAGTACTCTATCCACTGTGCCACCTAGCTGCCCCAGAGTATAGGAAGTTGTCCATCAAGTGACACAGAGTAACTATTATCTATAGAACAATCTATATGATGACTACAATAATGTAAATTTAAAGAACATTTAGCAATAGTTATATTAAAATATTTGAAACTGTGGAAAGAATGTCAATGGCAGGTATGATAATGGTTTCATTTATTTTTATTTAATATTTATATTATGTGTGTGTGATTAATTTTCGGTGTTACAGTTGTGGGATGGCTCTATATCCAGAAATGAAATGTGACAAAACAAGAAGCATTACAGAAAATTTTTGTTTCAATTCAGTTTTTCCTAGAAAGTACATGATATAAAACTATCATATTGCTACTTTGCCAGATATGTAAGACTTAAAATGAACATTAAATCTATGTTCCAAAGATTTAAAAATACAAGTGACTCAGTGACTATTATCTTAATGGTACATCTTAAATAATTATAAATAAGCAAAATTTTAAAATTCTTATTTTTCTGCAAGAGCAGAAGGACTTTCTTCTTTCTGCTCCTACCTCTGACCTAAAAAGAAAAAAAAACAATAAAATTAAATCAGAATATATCAACGATTTATAATAGAAGACTGTCAGAATTATTTTTAGCTTTTACTAAAAGTCCAAAGGGAATCCAGCACATTACTTCATTTGTTGCTATAAATTGCTTTGGCTTAATCTGCTGACAAAAATTTTAAGTTACTCATTTTTAAAATTCAAGAATGTCTTATGCTTTAGGGAACTCCCTGGTATTTCCTTCCTTTTAAGCATTATGTATTATCTGAGTAGCTGCAATGGATGATTCAAAAGGTTATGGACAAAGCAGGAGGGAATGTAATGAATAATAAAACCACATTTTTATGTGTTTTCCATATTTGTATTTCTGAGGAAGCCTGCAAAAAGTGACATAGGATCATTAATTAGAATTTTTTATCTTATGTAATTTTACCTATACTTCAGACAAATATTATAGTAGAGCTTTCCAAAAATTAATTTTAAGTAAATGAGTCTATCCACATATTTGTTTATGGTAACTGTCAAATTTAAGAATCAATTTTTTAAGTGTTGGGGTTTTCTTGGCAAGGGTACTAGAATGTTTTGCTATTTCTTTCTCCAGCCCATTTTACAAATAAGGAACTGAGGTAAACAGGGTTAAGTGACTTGCCCAGAGTCATATAACTAGTAATTGTCTGAGACCAAATTTGAATTCATAAAGAGTCTTCCTGATTCCAAACCCAGTTTTCCATCCATTGCACCACCTACCTGCCCTTATGGTATCATTTCCTCCATTTTACAGAGGAAGAAAGAGAGGCAAACAAAGGCTAAGTGACTTTACCAAGGTCACACAGCTATTAAGTGTTTGAGATCAGATTTAAACTCATGTCAAACTGACTCCAGGCCCAGCTCTCTATCACTGTGCCACCTAGCTACCCCTAACCAATTAATAGAAGAGAAGTCTATGTCAATTCAATATATGTGAAAATTTCCCAACAGAATGGACACCTCTAAGGGGTTACAGAGTCCCTTTCACTAATGGTCTTCAAGAGGACATAGCACAGCCATTCTCGAGGATATTCTACAATGTTTTCTGTTCAGGTATGGATTAGACACGGTGGCCTCTAGGGTACCTTCTCCCTCTGAGATTATGTGATTTGTGATTAAGCCCTGAACTTCTAGCTCTATTTAATTCTGAACTTTATTTCTACAATTGATACTCCTTGACTTCATCCCATCTCTTTGAAAAGAATATTAAGAGATTCCCCTCAACTTTTTTTTCTCCCCAAATCTTCAGTCTACTATTAATAAACCATAAGGCAGGATAATGTGTTTCAAACTAACCTCTGGACTCAGAAAGACACAGATATTATGCATTTCATCTCAAAGGAAACTCTAGATTGGTAGTTTGCAAAGAGACAAGGGTCAGTTCAGTTCAATACAACACATATTTCTGAAGACTTTCTCTTTGCAGGCTATAAAGTTAGATTCTCAGAGAAATTTTGGTCTTTATCCTCACAGAATATATGGTTAACCACATGTTTGACATTTCAAGGCTGTTTTCCCTATTACTAAAAACATTCAAAGTCTAGTGTTCCACATTCAGGAAATGTATGCTTAGAAAAATGTATACTAATATATACATATATATACACATTTGTTTTTACCAGATCTGCTATTTCATCAGTATCGATAAAATGACAAAGAGGAAACTCCTTCTATCAAAGACATGTGGTCTCTGTTTTGCAATTTAGTTTTAGAGTGGTGCTTGGGACTCTAAGAGTTTAAGTAACTTTACACATTGCAAGTATGTGATAGAGGCAAGACTCAAACACAGTTTTTGGTGACTCTAAGATCAGTACTCTAATAACTCTGAAGTTTTCTCTCAGTAATGCCTTAAACCAAATATCATTAGTTATATGTTTGTTGAATAAAAGAAATATACTTCCCTCCACAATTTTTTTATTATCTCCATTGATATGAAAAAGAAAAAAAGAAAAAAAAAACTTACCATGTTTTGTAGTTTATATTTCCTGAAAGAACTGTTATATAAGTATTTATGGTTATAAAAGACTAAATAATGATTCTATTCAATCAGCAAATTTTGCTGTTTTTATTGTTGTTTGTCTAGTCATTTAGTCATGCCTGCCTACATGATTCTATGGACATTGACTGTGGCTTTTATTGGCAAAAGTAGTAGAGTAATTTGCCATTTCCTTCTCCAGTCATTGAATAAATGTAATTAAAGATAGGGAAGAGGAGAACTCCAGTGATCTAATTATCATTCCTGTCATCGGTATGCATATAGAGGAAAGGGATTATGTTGGAATGCAAAGAGCATTGCACTGAGAGTTCAAAGATCTGTATTTTAATCCTGACTCTGGTCCTAAATCTCATTGTAGCCTTGAACACTTCACATGCCCTCTTGAGTTCTCAGTTTTCTCATCTTTGAGAAATGTTCCAGAGATACTCCAAATTGGAAGGGACCTGAGAGGTGATCTAGATCACCTTATATGTGGCATAATACTTCTACAACATCCCTTAAAAACACTCATATAGTTCTGTGTTCTCTAAACTTGTTTGGTTGCATACTTCTATTTTTTTTTAATAAGCCTGTGTCCAGAAGGAGAAATAAAATATAACAAACTATGTATGAACATGGTAAAGCAGATGGTCTTCTCCACTGTTGTAAGAACTATCTGTTGTCCTTGGATAGGAAAAACCTGCAACTTTGTCTAAATTGCAAATACTGATGTCTTTGTTCAAACAGTCTTTAACAGTTATAAAAATATTTGGTCTGTCAGTTTGTCAATAATCATTTATCGACTACTATGTATCAGCCACTATGCTAAGTTCTAGAGATACACACACACACGTACACACAGTGTACATACATATATACACATATACGTGTATATATAGATGCATATACATACACATACAAATACACATATACCTATACTATACATATGAGCTACTGTCCTTATAATTATCACACACACAAAAATAGAAATAAAAATGGTTGAAATAAAGGCAAAATAACATTTTATCCTGGAGTTAATGGGGAGTCACTAGAATTTACTGAGCAGAAATGATGCGGTCAGACTTGTGCTCTAGGGAAATCACTTTAGTAGCTATGGGGAGGATGAATTGCAGAAGAGAGTCTTGAATCAGGGTGATCATTTCAGAATATATTTCAATAAACCTGTCAAGAGGTGAGGAAGGCCTGAACTAGGGTGGCGTTTGTGGGAAATGAACGAATGAGAAAAATGATGAGCAGGTTCAAATGACAAGATTTGGTAACTGATTGGATATATAGGATGAGAGAGAATGAGGAGTCATAGATGCTGCTGAGGTTGTACACGCTGCACTGCAATATGGAAGTCTAGAATAGGAGTGGGTGAAGGGATGAGAGGAAATAACAATAAGATTTGCTATGTAGATGACAACAAATCAGCATATGCTCATCCTATGGTAGTCAAATTCCTGCCCAAAATGCAAATGAGTTAGGAAGGTCCTTACCCATCAGTCACTATCCTAGAATACAGAATCTGCCTTCTGAAGTGGCCTGATGTAGTCACAGGGTGACTATTTGTCTGCTAGGGCAGGGGTGGGAAGGAGTGGAGAAGATAGGATTTTCCAAATAGCACCTTTGCTGCTGCTACTGTGGCTGGCTACGTAACTGTTGGTTTCACCTTCCTAGAGGAGCTGACAAAGGCCTCAGAAGCTAGTATGTTGAGAGTTTGCACAGTCGGAGGGAGAATGGTAGAATGTGGAGGCATGAGATTAGGTATGGTTAGACATGCCCTACGTTGGTTTTGGTCCAGAGGGAGGGAAGAAACCTATCTTCCCACCCTCTGACCAGTTGATCACACATCCCTTGGGATCAGACAATGACCCCTTTGGGATTAGAACATCATCTCTGGAGCACCCTGGAATCCATTTTAGAGATCATTGTTATAGTCTGAAATCGTTGTTGTTGTTGGTCCTTCATTCTCAAAGAGGACCATGACACAAGGTAATGTCAAGACTTGAAGTGAATTGGATTTAAGTGAGGGAGGGCTATGTAAGATCACCAACCTCACTCTTTCCTCCAGGATCTGGGTCCAGTGGTAAGATACATACCAGGATGACTGGAGTTGACCCTGGATGTTTAAAGCAACTGGGATTAAGTGACTTTCCCAGGGGCATATAGCCAGTAAGTGTCTGAGGTGAGATTTGAACTCAGGTTCTCTTAACTCCAGGGCCAGTACTCTATCTACTGCACCACCTAGTGGCCTAGTCTGTGATAGAAATTCTCTAGGGAGGGGCAAACCACTATATGTATAGAAGAAGAGGACTGTACTAGATGGCCTTCTAAGGTCTTTCCTGATTCTAAATCTATGATCTTCTGATATCTTGAGGTAAGCTATGCCACTTTAGGATGCATCTCATTGTTATAATAATAATAATAATAATAATAACTGGCATTTATACAGCATTTTATGATTTGCAAAGCTCCTTACAAATATGATTTCATTTTACTGTTACAACAACCCTGGGAAATAGGTACTTTATTACCTCTATTTTATAGATAAGGAAAGTGAGGCAGAGTGGTTAAGTGACATCCAAGGTCACATACCTAGTAAGTATATGAGATAGGATTTGAACACAGATCTTCCTCACTCTGGGGCAGTTAAGTGATGCAGTGGATTGGGTGCTAGGCATGGAGATAGGAAGACTCATCTTTCCAAATGCAAGTCTTGTCCCAGACACTTACTAGCTGTGTGAACTTTGGCAAGTCACTTAATCCTGCTTGGTTCAGTTGCTCATCTATAAAATGAGCTGAAGGGGAAATGACAAACCACTCCAGCATTTTTGGCAAGAAAACTCCAAATGGGGTCACAAATACTCAGACATGACTCAAAATGACTGAACAACAACTTCCTGACTCCTTATCCTTTACTCTAGCCATTAGCTGCTAAACTGTTAGGGAATATTTCCTCATGTCAAATCATCAAATGCTTGAAGACAGATATTATATTTGTTATTAAGGATTTTTCTCTTCTATGTTCATGCTCCCAATGATCCTGGCTATCTTTGAGATTCTCTTCATCTAAGTAAAGACTAGAAAATCTCTAAGTTCTTCTCTAACCCTAAAATCAATGTTATGAAATGAAAACATTTGCTATCAGGAAAACATTTGCTTTCAGAAAAAAAATCAGGAAACATGTAACTAAGGGATACCTTGTGCCATTTGCAAATATAATAGAATATTTGAAATTTGTACCATTTCAGAAATCTGGGACATAAATGTGAATCATATGATAATATTGTGTTAGTGCAAGGTCTGGAGTTTGAATACTCCTTAATATCAGCAAAGGGGAGTGGATAATGGATATTGTCCGTATGGGCAGTGACTATACCTTATATAGGTTTATATCCCCCACCATTCCTTGTATGTCCTGGACCATATGTTTAATGAATGTAGAGGTGTACAAGCAGTGATTCTATGATCATATAGGGATGTCATACATTGAGCTTGTTCATTTGCCATGGGGCTGCCTGTAGAAACACTGGGTTTGACTCATGAGGATACCAAGTAAAGGATAACCATAACATGATAGAAAAAATACATTATGTTAAAGGTGATAAAGTTGTAACATTAAATAGAATGGAATGGAAGTCCAAAGATGACCTGGGGAAACATGTCTATAGGGTAGGGGCTCTTCAATTGTCATCTATAATAGTAGGATAGAGGGTACAAAGAGCATAATCAGGATTTTGTTGTTCATTGGTTTAAGTCGTGTCCAACTCTTTGTGTCTCCATTGGTGTTTTGTTGGTAAAGATACTGGAGTGGTTTCTCATTTCCATCTCCAGGACATTTTACAGATGAGGAAACTGAGGCAAACAGGATTAAGTGACTTTCCCAGGGTCACCCAGCTAATAAGTGTCTGAGGCTGGATTTGAACTCAGGCATTCCATACTTCAGGCTTGGTGCTTTATCCATTATGTCACCTAACTATATCTATATTATCAGAGTAGCAGAGTTCCATTTGTATACAGCATAGGTTAGTGTATATAAATGGGTCACTTGGGGTTGCTGACAGCTAATAAATCATCTGACTAACCAGAGTTCAAATTCTGGTCAGTATTTCACTTGAGAAGGTATTGATAATTCCATTGCCTATGGTCAGAGGTCACTATATAAAGATGGAAACTGGATGAGAGACCCTTTTGTTCACTGTATCTTTCCCTATGAAATCTTTTGTACATTCTCTACATACTATACTCTATGCCCTGAATAAAAATGCTCTACTAGGTTTCCATTTCTTCAAGAGATGCCTGTGGGGTAGGAATTTCCCTATGTAAATAATCTACAAATACGAACAATAGAAGATATGTGTGTGTGTGTGTGTGTGTGTGTGTGTATTTTTTACAAAATGGAGAATTTTTCATTGGCCTGGTATTTTAGAGCCAGATGAGTACAGAGTCTGGGGGGAAAAACTAAAGAGATAGACTATCAGAATTTTATGATCTAATACTGTGATCTTATAGTACTGTTTCTTAGAAATTTTGAAGTTAGTATAAAATAACATTTAAAAAAAAATAAGAACAGCCATAGCTGTCTACAAAATGGCATGTCCCAGGGGGCAACTAGGTGGCTCAGTGGATAAAGCACCAGCCCTGGATTCAGGAAGAACTGAGTTCAAATCCAACCTCAGACACTTGACACTTACTAGTTCTGTGACCCTGAGCAAGTCACGTAACCCTCATTGCCCTGCCTCCCCCCCCCAATTATTTTTTTCTAAAAAAAAAAAAAAAAGCACCTGGTTAAAAGAGTAGAAGGAAAGCCAAAATCTGGGAAACAGAAGTGTACAATCAGAGCTCTGCAATGCTTCTCTTCAGACATCTTGCCCTATTCCAGAAGATTCCTGGAAAAGATAACTTGGGGAAAGGGAGGTCTTCTTCCCCAAAGTCAGCACTTCTTTGTCCCAACTCTAGCCCTGCATTCAATTTTTTAGTGTGAAATGCAGTAAGGAAAGAAAAACAACTACTCAGTGGCCAGGACACTCTAAGAGATTCACTGCAAATTTCTTGACAGTTGTCTGTTACCTGCAGCATTTCCTGGGGAGATAGGAACACCAAATATCTACTCCATCCCACCAATCATGTTTCAAACCGCGTGTAATATCAGAGCATTCTGGTCATATGAGGATAAGCTCGGAGGGGCCTTTTTCACTTTAAATACAAACCCCTTATTCTTTCCATCTTTATACTCTTCAGCTCTCAAAGAGACATTTGCTTTTGTTGTTGTTCAGTTGTTTAGTCCTTTCTGACTCTTTGTGATCTTATGAGCCATAGCACATCAGGACTTTCTATCCTCTACTGTATCTCAAAATCCATCCGAATTCGTGTTCATTGTTTCCATGATACTATCTATCTATCTACTCCTCTGAAGTCCCCTTTTCCTTTTGCCTTCAATCTTTCCCAATATTTTTATGTTGAAAATGTCATTATAAGAGATAATTCTTCATTTTACATAGGAGCACAATAAAATCCACCACATTCTGAAGAAACTCCAAATGATACAAGATAGGAGTGGAAAAAATTCAGATGAGCTACATAACCATCACCTTGAACTGCAAGAGACAAAGGTCTTTACCAATGAGTCCCATTTTCTCATTATGGAGCCAAAGTATTTAAGCTTCATCTTTGGTATTTAGCCTTCCTGGGAATAGCCTGAATTAATTCCTTTAAGTCTTGACTGCTTTGATCTCCTTGTGGCCTCTACTATCTCTTTATGTATGATTTTCTTGATCCCTCCAAGCTACCACATCTTCTTGCAACCTCTGCTTGGAGCCACTTCTCATTCAAATGGAAGAGAACAATAAATAGGTCCATTGCATACTGTGCAATAATTGGCCTCCAGTTTTCCTAGTCCCAGCTCCAGCAGTTTCAGAAATATAGTTGGCAACTCCACAGGTACCTGTCTGTCTCCAACCCTGCCTGGCACAAACTTTTACTCAAAATGCTGAACTCAGTAAGTAGAATCCATTCCAACCCCTCCCCCTACTAAAATGTAATGAGAAAAATTAAACAGTCCCTCCACTTGGGCTTACATTCTGCCAGCAGAGACTCCCTGTGCAGATAAAAATATATGAAGTGCAAAGACACTGAGGTAGAAGGTGCAATAACTCATCATAGAGTATGTGAAGGGGAGTAATACATGATAAAGTTGGAAAGGTAGGGTGTAGCCAAGTTGTGATGACCTTTAAGTATTCAGGGGAGTTCATGTTTGATTCTAGAGTTTTTAAATAGGGAGGAACTGGACTTTATTAAGCAGGGGGAAGAATATGGTTAGATCTATAAAATATTACTTTGATGTCTATGTAGAGAAAATATTGGTGAGAGGACAGACTTGAGACGGAGGGACCCCTTAAAAGGCTTTTCCGATAGTATGTTGTCATTCACTTGTTTCAGTTGTGTTCAACTCTTCCTGTCTCCATTTGGAGTTTTCTTGGCAAAGATACTGGATCAGTTTATCATTTCTTTCTGAAGCTCATTGTATAGATGAGGAAATGAGTCAGAGTTGAGTGACTTGCCCAGAATCACAATCTGGGAAGTGTCTGAAGATAGATTTGAACTCAGAAAGTTGAGCCTTCCTTACTTCAGGCCCAGTACTTTATCTACTGCACCATGCAGCTGCCCCCAGAGAAGAATAGAAATCAGCTATAGAGAAGGTAAGATTTTAGTTGGATTTTCAGGGGCATGAGAAATTTAGAAGGTCAAAAGGATGGACGTTTCAAGCATAGAGAACAAGACAAACAAAGACTCAATGGCAGGAAGTAGATACCCAAAGAAGCATAACAACCACCATTACTCAGAGTCATAATTATGAAATGCAAATGTAAACATACAAATTACCTGTCTTCTTGTTTAATCCTTTCAGTCATGTGTGATTGTGATTCCTTTTGAGGTTTTCTTGGCAAAGATACTAAAGTGGTTTGCCATTTCCTTCTATAGCTCATTTTATAGATGAGGAAACTGAGGTAAACAGTGACTTGTCTAGGATCACAAAGCTAGTAAGCTTTTGAGGTTGGATTTGAACTCAGGGCTTCCAGACTCCAGGCCTGGTGCTCCATTTACTGTGAAAATTCTTTGCCCTTCCAGTTGTACAGGGGAAAAAGTAATGAGAGCCTCAACCAGGGTGGTGACTGTGAGAGGAGAAAAGGGCATGATAGTGAGACATGGTGGAATCAGAATGACAAAACTTGGTACCTGATTGAATATATGAAATGAGGAAGAGTGAAGAGTCAAGAATGACTCCATTATTGTAAACCTGAGTGAGTGAAGAGATGGTGGTGTACCATCAACAAAGAAGATAAGAAAGTTGAGAAACAGAGTGGGTTTCAGGGAAAACATGTATCCTATCTTGGGCGTGTTGAGTTTGAGATGACCATAAAACTTACCACTCAAAACATCTAATAGGCATTATGTGGGAACAGAGCTCAGGAGACAGAGTAGGGGCATTATTTCTCATTCAAGAACTTGAACTATGAAAGCTCAAAGGACTTCAGTGCTTTCCTATTGCCTTATGAATTGAGTTCAAACTCTCTTTCCCATCATTAGAGACCTTTTACATTCTGGTACCACTTCACCTTTATGGCATCATTTTCTACTTACTGAACTCTCTTGAACCCTGTCACCTCTGTGCCACTCTTGTCTTCTGATCCCTTCTTTATCTGTCTAATTCCTACCTATTCCTTAAAGTCCAATTGAAATACCACCACCTTCAGGAAGTTTTCTCTGATCCCCCAAACTGGATCATACTTATTCTCTAAGACTTCATAAACATACTTTATTTTGCAATTCTCTAATAAACAACATATACATTTTTTCAATAGGTATCTATATTTATGCTTTGTGGTCTACAAAATTGTAAGTTCTCTGAAGGTGAGGAACATATCCTATTAACCTTACATTTTCTCTAGGGAGAGCAAAGTGCTTTGAACCCACTGGATATTTCACAAATACTGCATCTGATAAATGACAATGAATAAATGAGGATTCTGGGTCACTTCGATGTCAGCTCAAACATTGAAATCGGACTTTAGTGGTACAATCAAACATATACTCTTTGGAACAAATGATACATGCTATGGGAGGCTTTTATGTGTTAATACTGAAGACCATTGCCACTGTTTTTTTTTTTGAAACACGTATGTTCACTCAGAAATTGTTTTTGAAAAAAGATAAACTACTATCAAACATTTTTCACACAGATGACCTGGTCATATCGCTTACTTCTTGTTCTAATCTATTGAGGTTCACATTGATTTGTCTTTTTCTATTCTCTAGAAAACTGATTCTGTGAGAGGAATTGTAAGATTTCCTACTTGGTACAGAAAATAGGAGGAGAGTGCAAGTGTGAGCATCATTAATAATAGCCTTCACAATGCCTGCCTTTGTAGGAGAGAGAATTGATGTCATATTTGGCAGCTGCACAGTTGACACTATTCTGCAACATTGCAACATATCCCGGTACAGGCTTAATCGGGTTCCCCCTTTCTAAATTGGACACAACGCTTATAAGATATTTATGCCTAAGCCACGTTTTTCATCCTAATAGGAAATCAGAATGTTCTTGATATTTTTCAGCGTTCTGTCTCTTTCTCTCTTTTTTTTAATTCATGGAACTTTATTGATGCAATATTATTTAAAAATACATTCAGAGATATGTTGTGCCTTCATTCACAGAATTAAACTGTTGATTTCTAGAAATCTATAAGATCACAAAAATTATGCTACTGCAAAATGTTTATAGTTCATGAGCAAGTAACTTAAGGGTTGATCGTACCAAGTCTCGATGTAAGCCCTGCTTTTGAGTAGCAACAACAACAACAACAACAAAAACAAAATCCCAAACAATCCCACTTTTGCCAGTATTTCAAATGCCAAATGGGATGAATCCTTTTTTATAATTTTCTTTTGCTAAATTGAATTCAAGTGGATTGGATAGGCTAGATAGTCAGCAAGTGTTTGGAATAACAAGGCTGTCTTGCAGAATGCACTAACAGTTCCTATGATTAATAGGGGTTTAAACTATACATTTTTAAACTCCAGTTTGTGTGCAATTATTTTTCACCATCTGATTCTTTCCTGATCACAGGGATCCCCAGTTTTACTTGGATGACACTAAGTATATCTTTCCAATCAATGTGCAATTATGCAATATAGGGAGTACTGGTTAAATAACTCTGTCTACCTGCTGAGAAAATGCATTTAAAAAATAAATCTTCAATACCTTTGCTTTCATGTATCACTTCCATCCTCTGGTTGAATAGTTACCCAAATATATATATATATATATATATATATATATATATATATATATATATATATATATATATATTTTTAAAATGCTATTACTTTCCTGCAGTGAGCCTAACATGGTAGCATTTCACTTGTTTTTCCTCTGAAAGAACCTTCCTCAGCTCTGATCATTATAATCTGACTCATGTTACCCAGGAAACCAGAGAACCTTTTGCCTTGCATCAGTACATTTTTTCTCACTTCTTATATATTCGGTCTTCACTGGTCCGTTTTGTTTGTATGCTGTTAAATTCAGACAACAACTCCTTACTTTTGTTTTAAGGCTGAGCTTGTGGACAGTTTTGAACACATTTTCTTTGTGAAAAATACATTGGATAGTTTTCTTTATTTCATAAATTAAGCCATTCATTCATCCTTTCCCTCCCTTCCCCCACCCTCACCACATATTTGATTTACTAGGGAGGGCATGCTTGCTCTCTTAAGCATGAGGTGGGTTTACACCCCCAGTGTGACACTAACATTGAAATGTAGAGATTTCACAAATCGATGTAGAGGTGATATTAACTGGAAAGCTTTTAGCAGATTCATTGGGCTCTGAAGAATTCATCATGTTGTGATGTCACCCAGGGTCTCAGTATTAATCCCCCAGAGACAGCTCTGGACAGACAGCTCCTCATGCCCTACTTTCTTCACTTTTTGTGGCTTGGTCCTATCATCAATTGCCACTACCCCTTATTCCACATGGGTCACACTTCATCCAGATTCCCTGCAGAGCATCTATCTCATTGCTACTGTGCCCAGGGCTTAGCTGTTTGTTTGTTTTTGATGTAGAGATCTCTTGGTTAGGAAATTACCTTCACCAATACAGAGTTGCCTGCAAAAGAAAGTGACTTACACAGCAATCCATAACCAGGATGTATCAGCGTCAAGACTAAAACTCAAATCTTTCTGACTTTGAAGTTAGCCCTCTATTCATCAAAGCATATGGTCTCTCACCTTTACATAGTAGGTTCTTAATATTTGTTGTATTGTTTTAAAAAAAAATGAATAGGAAAATGCAGATGTCTACTCCCATTTCTATCATTTAAGCAAACGCTGAAACAATACACTCATGTATGTGTTTATATATGTACATATGCATATTTTCATTTTACATTTTTATCCTTCTATTTATAGTAGGGATAAAGTGCTAGGTTTGCAATTGTGAAGACTTGAGTTAAAATTCTGCCTCTGGCATTTACTAGATATGTGATGCTAAGAAAGTTCTTTAACCCTTTTGTGCCTTAGTCAATTACATAATTATTGACTTAATGACTACTTACCTAATCTAGCTACTATATCCCTTGTAGAAAGAGTTCACGAGTTGCTAGCTCGAGGAAATCACAGATCCTTTGCCTATTCTCACAATTACAGGGAAGATTAAACCATCATTTAAAATAACAAAAAAGAGGAAGAAAATGCCGAGTTCCATGAAAAATTTTAAATCATATATATTGTTGGTATTTATTGAAATGTAATGGAAGCAGGGAGTAAATTAACAACTAAAGTAAAATCTCAATGTTCATGCATATTATTTTCATGTAGTGTATGCATCACACAGCTTAACAAGCTCTTTTACAGCAAGGTGTCTACTATCCATACATCAATGTCATTCAAGTTGCCATGGAAAATTCACAGAACTAACTCTGTCCAATGACTTTCTGATAATAAACAGCAGATATGCTTATCAAAGGTATTTCCCAGTGTGATGGAGAAGATCCAATGCAGAATCCAAGTGCCAGAGGAATTCTCTAGGGATGGGGAGGACCTCCAGATGGTCCTGTTTGGGGATGATGTGCTAATTATATCAAGCCCCAAAACATTTCAGAGGCTCCTGGAAGAGATGTAATCACTCATAATAGTGTAGCCCTCTTATCCAAATTCCAAAGATGATGGACAAAGAATGCGTTGAGGGTATTTTGTTTGTTTGTTTTTGTTTTTGCCCAGATTCAACACAAATTTGGGTAGACACTCTATAGGGTAGGAACTCCTTTGTCAGTTTGGTGAAATCCATGGTTTCTTTCTCAGAAAAATGTTTGTAAAAGGATAAAATAAAGGAACAAAGGAAACCAATTATTTTGAAATGAAAAAGTTATCAAAATATGTGTATGTAGACATATATACATAACTATATGTCACTATATTTTAATTATATGGAAGTATATGCATATGGATATGGATGTAAATGTAGTTAATTACAAGATAACTATAACCTGGATATATGTGTGTGTGTGTGTGTGTGTATTTTTCATAAAACATAGGTTAAGAATCCCTGATCCAGAGCTTTTCCATTAGTCTATATATCTGATTTACATGATATGAGGACAAGGTGTTGGTCCTAGAGATGAATAGGAGAAGAGTGGGTACAACTGCTTTTGGAAAATTGTGAAGCTCTCTTACTGATCCCAAGCTGAAAACAAGAGGTCATGTTTTTGGTAGTAATGGTTTATTGGTATTGCTATATATCTGCAAGATGTGGCCAACCACTCCCACCAAAAAATTAAACATGTATTGCACAAGAGGACAATGTAGAACAGTGTAGCATGTAAGAAACGAAGAACTCAAAAGAACAGGAGTTAAGGAATTGTATGACAGGAAGAGAAGATGGGTCGATTATCTTATGCCAAGAGTGAGGAATGACAGATAGACAGCTAGCACTCCACTGGTATAAAAGCAAGAAACAGAAATAGACAAACACCTCTAGCAAGTTGAGTGGAATTTTGGGGAAACATCGACAGGAGTCCCATAGGATTTTGGCAGGCATGGACGGAGTAAGAATTTTCAGGTCTTATTTAAGTTTGCTTTAGCTACTGAAACCATCTCAGGAAGTATAGTTTGAATTGTGCTTTATTGACCCATAGTATTTTGATTTTTGTTTCTGGAGTCAGCACTTTTCTAGAATCCCAGATCACCCTCATTTTAATGGTAAAATTCTAGGGCTTGTGCCTCCCATGTATTTGCCACCTGCATTTGCTCTGATATGTACAGGTTCTAACTGCCTCATTGCCCCAACTTCTGACTATCTTCCTTTCCTGGAATTTTAAGATTTGACTCTTTCTTGTGCCTGGGGTTTCTTGAATGCCACCAGTGCCTGGGGCTGAGCCAAGTGACTTGCACATAGTAGGGACATAGTAAATGCTTACTCAACCAAAATGAAAAAGGAAATGCACATTTTGTACCTAGAGAAATATGAACTTCTCCATACACACATGGTTTCATTTTAGCAGTTTCACAAAAAGGTATACCATAAGTTTTATCAGCACAGCACTGAATTCATACAAATTATGCTTATTATCTCCTCTAAAATCCTATTCCCTAGGTCAGGAGGTGAATTTGCATTTTCAAAAGCTGTATCTGCTAAATACAAACTACAGCAGTTCCTGGAAATATGGAAAGATTTTGGGTAGGGGCTCAATGATGAACTGTGTTTATCTGGTGCATAGCTAGCTAACCTTGGACAGGTTCATTGCCAGAGTTGACTCAACAGGGATATTTCTTTGCAATGGTGGCAAAATGGGGTGTTAAGAAATTCACAAGTATCTACTAAGTTAAAATGGGGGTGGTAGGTTTGCCATCTGTATTAGTGGTGGGAAAGAGTACACATTCCAATGAAAACACGAATTGGAAGAGGGACTGGACATATAATTTGATTAATTTAGGGTACACCCAGATTAGGAAATTATCTCTACCTATGCAAATCATCATTTTCCCTGCAGCTTCTACTGTTAGAGAGGTGCCTGGAATTGTGAGATGTTAATGACTTGCCTAGGGTTTCAAAGATAATATTTGTTAGACCAGATTTGAAGCTAAGCCATCCTGATTTTTAGGCCAGCTATCTATCCAGTTTGCCATGCTGTTCTGTCTATAATATTGAGGTACATTTAAAGATAATTTCTCTGTTTATTTGCAAAATTATGTATAACAAAGAATGTGCTGGTAAATATTTAACAATAGTCTCTGAAAACAAGTGTTATACTTTTAATTTTATCAATAGTAATAACAGATTACTTCATTACTTTCATAAGTCTATACAATCAACAAAATAATAAAGTACTGATTTGTATAATTTGCCTAATTGCAAAGTGTAAATACTCATAATAAAAATTTAACAATTAGCTGTTGTTAGAGTTACACCTAGCAAACACTTGTGTATTACATATATTTATTTAAAAACTCCAGCTACTCTAACTATTCCTCAATTTTTTTCTTTCAAAATCTAAACATATATCATCATTTGGTTTATGCAGTTAATGAGTCAAAAAAGTTCAATACTGAGATAAAAATTGTAAGAAAATGACATGACCCTTTTTTCTTTTTTACTATAGATATAAGATTCACTACCAAATCTTTAGCTCATCTTTGAATGTGTGCTCTTTATTAGATCGCCTTCCATTATATGTGAATGTGTTTATGACTTTTTAATGGATGTAGGGCAGAGTGATAAGAGTTTGAAAACAGCTTTCCCTTGTTTTATTTTTTTTCTTTGAAAATGCTGCAAACGTGATTTTCAACAAATTTTTCACATGTATTACTGCATAAAATAAGATACACTCTACTAGCTTTTCTGCATAATATTGCATAAATATTTAGCAATGAAGCATACATGAAAATACTGTAGATCTGATGTGGAATTACCAATGTTTGAGTAGATCTGTTGCTCTTTTGTAGCCCTATTTCACTGCAATCTACCATAGGATCTAATATGTGCATTGCCACATTATAGAAACATGTTCCTTCCTCTACCTCAAAGAAAAAAATGTAGATGGAATAGATTATAAAAATAATGTATTAAGCTTGGAGTTGGGAGAAGACATGTTTAGAATAATGGTCCATAAATTTAGAGGACTTAAAGAACCAAGATAAAACTTAGAAAGTATGATCAGATATTTTACCTAGGGGAGCAAAATTTTGAGGATGCCAACAATCTCATCCTTGGGCATACTTCCTTCCCTGGAAGCTATAACTCTGATACCTAATACCTACCTCACTCCCCCCACACTCCAGTTGCAGCCAATCCAGAAGTGTAGAAAACACATAGTGGTTTCTTTCTTTGAATTTTTGTACTATTTGCAAAAAAAAGTCTTCATTATAGCTTTGAGTGGCCTCATACAATAAAAAGAAATATTTGATATTGCTGAAATTGGTTCTATATATTGATTACAATTATATTGTAACTAATTTATACAAAGTAACATCAGCAACAAAAAAACAATCTACCTTCCTTTCTCCCTCTATTCTTTTCCCTCTCTCTCTCTCCACATACATCTACATGCATATACATACACACATGTATGTACATGTAGGCACATATATGTATATTTGTATATATATATATATATATATATATATATATATATATTCTTACTCTCTTCTAGACAGTAACTATCGAGAACCTATTATTTTCCTCCTGACTCCATATTAATGCTTGTATTATTTCCCCCTCCTCTTCATCTAATCCCAATTTTGGCTTATAATACTTGGTTTATTACATACTTCTTTCGTGATATCATAGAAGCCATTCTTGGCCACTTTAGGCTACTATGCTCTCTCAGTCTCTTCCCATGCTAAACTCATTATGCTGTGACATTTCAAAAGTCAAGAGACATAGTTTCTGGGTAATTCACTGTTTTATTAATAATGCTACTATTTTATTAATAGAAAAGTCAATGACACTCTAGAGTGCCCAAGATCCTTTATGGATCCCACTCAACACTAATATGCCCTTGGAAAGGTAAGTTTTCCAGAAAGTGGCAATCAAATCTGATTGGTTAAGAATTAATGAGAGAAAAAATGAATATTATAATGAGAGGTGGACTTATTCTAATGAGGAGGATATGACTTTGAGCACCCAGTCTGGGTTAAAGACACTTATCAATATCTATAGCACCCATGTGAAAAAAAGGAAAATCTACATATTTTCCAGACCTGTCTGAGTCAACACAATGAATAGAAATCCACCCATTCATCTAAACCTAAAATGTCTTTATTGTCTTTGGTTAGATCTTAGCCTTTCTGGCTGGGTAAGTTTTGCCCAAGATTTACTGTGCTGGTTGATTCTATCTAAGGAAATAAAAAAGGGAAAAATGTTGGTCCTAATTCAATAATTAGTTATTAAATACAAGAGAGAAATAATCATTTCTCTCAATGCTTATCTCTACCATTCATTTCACATTAAATGAAACACTACTTCAGAACAGCTATTATATTATTGTCTTTTATTCTTATTTTACTTTTGGAAATTAGAAGTTTTCTTTTTCTTTTTCTTTTTCTTTTTTTGAGGCAATTGGGGTTAAGTGACTTGCTCAGGGTCACACAGGTAATAAGTGTTAAGTGTCTGAGGTCGGATTTGAACTGAGGTCCTCCTGAATCCAGGGCCGGTACTCTATCCACTGCGCCACCTAGTTGCCCCAGAAATTAGAAGTTTTCTTGATGTGTTTTGTGTCTTTTCTGCCCAGCCACTATAAATTCCTTGAGAGCAAGTACTCTGTATTATTACTTGTTTTCTCCACAGTACCTACCATAGTGTTATGTGTGTGATGTTCAACAGATATATAAAATGAATAAAATTCCCAGTGTCACAATTTTAGAATCACTCATTAATTTTTTAAATACCCTATGTTATCACACTAAGACTGTCTACACAGTGGCAAAAAACATATTTAGGGATGGAATAAACTGATGCATATGGGTGTGGGTGGTGTTTCTTAAAAGCAAAACAGGATTGGCCCAACCAAAGATTTCAGCCAAATACAAATTCTTTGAACTAGATCTTTTCTACTGTGGTGAATGAAGAATTCCAGCCAACAGAGTTAATTAATGCCAAATGAAGACAGTCTGAACAGGTGGTTGGTTCAGGCTCTCTCCCCTCTGTTTGCCTATACATCATGAATGGAGAGTGGCTTGAGTGAGTCTTGCCTTACTGACAGCTGTCAACTGTTAATGGGCCATATGTAATGATGGATAAAGTTGCTGTCAGTTATCAGTGAACCATATGTAAATGATGAATAAAATGACAGACTGATGAATGTTCAGAAGCCAACAAAAGCCCTTGACTACTGGCCTGAGTGTCAGCATCTTAACTTGGTTTTAAAGAATAATATCAAAGACAACTCGTTTAAAATAGGCTTTCCTAATTAAGACAGGAATTCTACACCTAAGATCTACTTGTCTCTCGTAACCTTGACACCAAAAACAGGTGTAGACATTAAAACTGTATCTTATCATTAATAAGGCAGAAAATTAAGAGGTTAAGTGACTTGCCCAGGCACACAAAGCTTATATGTGTCACAGGTAGGACTTGAACCCAGATCTTCCTGAATTCACAACTTATGTCCCCATCATTGGATATGTCCTTTCCTCCTTCATAATAGGTTTTAAAATATTTACTCATATATTTAGTTTTTGCATAATAAACTTCCCAAAAATATTTAAACAATATTTCTTCTTAAAAAGTTCCTTCACACTGTTATTTTTCCATTTGTTAAAAGAAAAATGAGGATTTGTCCTCTAATTTTGATACATTATATTAATATTGAACAATATATTTTGCCAGAGTTTCTGTGCCTCAATCATTGCATTATTGTTCTTTTGTAATTATGTTTTTCAATATGCATCATATTTGTTTTCCCATTTTTCTCTGGATTCTCATTCTTTTCTATATCTTAAAATGCTTTGAAAATTTTGTAAATACAAATCTTGTCTTTATGTAAATAACCTTCTTGGAATATAACTAGTCATTGTATATAAATGATTGAGGAAACTCTCTTTCAACATAGATTTTAAAGAGACATATAATATATCTCCATATTTTTAAAGGATAAAGTACATACTTCAGTGAACAAAATCTTTTGGAGAGAATGGGTTGATTCACATGAGCATTGAGATCCCTTCTAAAATTCAGTGACTTTCAATTTCCTTGGTTGGGCATTCAAGTCTCTTCATAATCCGTAGACAACATAGAAAATGAAGGAGTCAGAGTAAATTATCTTCAAAGTTACTTCTAGCTTTAATAATGTATGAATCTATAAGCTTGCTATCTCACGTTTACAATTTCTCAACAACAACAAACCAAAGTAACCTTGCCCCTAAAAAGATTGTTCTACCCAAGGCATTCTAAATAAAACTTGCTGATTCTTGCCACCATGCATTTGCTTATGCTATATGCCTCACTTGACATATGCTCCCCTTTCTTTCTCTATATCTAAAGCTGATTTATTCTTCAACAATATTGCAGGTGAATGTATTACAACTTGTTTACTTTATAACACTCAAATATGAATATCTAATACAGATTGGAGTTATTCTTCACCCTCATTTTCCTTAGCTAATCAGTTGTGCTTTCCTTTTGAATTTACTTCCTGCATCCCTTCCCTTATCAACATTCACTTGGCCACTACCTGAATTCAGTTACTTCTCCCCTGCAGTGTTTTAACAGCCTCTAAGATTTCCTCCCTTCCTCCATTATATCCACTGTCTGATCCATCTTCCATATAGCTAAAAAAGTAAACTTCCTAAGGCAAAGATCTAACTGTCTTTTTCCCCTTTTGAAAAGTTTATGATGACTTCTAGTTGTGCCTACAAAATGCAATTCCTTAACCTCACCATAAAATCCCCCTCCAATTTAATTCCAGCTTCACTCAAGCTTCACATTTCACTTGGATTAGATAACTAGGGATCCCTCAGCTAATGATTCCATTTGTTGATTATGTGCATTCACACAATGTTATTCCTCATCCATCTAGTGCATCATTTTCTTATCTGTCTCTTAGAATACTTTTATTTCCTCAAGTTTCAACTTGAGTACACCTCTTTTTAGAAGCTTTCCCATATCTCTCCAAATGCCAGTGTTCTCACTCTCTTCAAAGTACCTTATATTTTCTCAACTGTAATGATTGGAATGACGCCACCTGCTGGAGACTTACTGTGGGAAAGCTCCAACATGAGGAGAGGGCCTCTGAGGGCAGGACTACGCATCTTTTCTTTGGCATCAGGAAGTGAAGTTTGCTTGTGGGAGGAAGAAGGGGGAGGCTGGCCCTCTGACTCGTGCTCTTCCATGTGGACTCTGATGGAGAGCGGAGCTAGGAATGTTCTCTCCCTTTAATATAGATGAATCTAGGCCTTTCTTTTTCTCTTCACCAAATTCTTATTCTCCTTAATAAATGCTTTAAAAGTCTACCTCTTGCTAAAGCTTATAATTTATTGGTGACCACTTATTAGATATTTTAGACAGAATAGCTAGAATTTTAGCCCCTTACACAACACATAATAATCATCATCAGCAGCAACAACAACAATAATTGCCAACATCTCTAAAATAACAGTAGCTAACATTTATCTAGGGCTTTAAAGTTTAAAAGCACTTAATTTAATTTTTTAAAATTTTTCATTCCAAATTCTTCTTTTTTCCCTACTCCTTATCCGATTATATATATGAAGTAATGCAAATTATTCCCACATTAACTGTGAACAAATCATTTTAACAGAGTAATCTCTCTCTATTTCTAAACTAGAGTTTGTTTTTGTGTTTTTTAATCACAAAACCTACCTCTTTTTTTTATTCCTTTGTGAGGCAATGGAGGTTAAGTGACTTGCCCAGGGTCACACAGCTAGTGTCAAGTGTCTGAGGCCGGATTTGAACTCAGGTACTCCTGAATCCAGGGACAGGTGATTTATCCAATGAGCCACCTAGCTGCCCCAACAACTACCTCTTGAACATCTTTAACTGGTTGTCCCCAAAACATCTTAAACTCAATATAAAACAATAGAACACACTATCTTTCCCTTCAAATCCTCCCCTCTTTTGAATATCTCTATTTACTAGGGAGGATGCCAATATCATTCAAGACATTATAATCTCATTTACCCCACATTTCTAATCCATTGCTAAATTTTGTAATTTCTACCTTCAGAGTATTTTTCATGTATGTGTTTCCTTCTCTCTACTTTCATAGCTCAATGTTTCTCACCTGTACCATTGTTATTGCCTTCTAATTGGTGTGCCTGTCTCAACTCTCGTCACACCAATCCATCTTTCATTCAGGTGCCAAGATGATTTTTCTAAAGCATAGATCTGGATCATGTCAATCCCCCATTGCCAATGAACTCCAATGGCTTGCTATTGCTCAAATATAAGATCAAATGTAAATTTCTCCTTTTGGCATTTTAAGTTCTTAATAACATGGCCCCTTGTTACCTTTCCAGTCTTTTTATATTTTACTCCCCTTCATGCATGCTATAAGTGGACTATGTGCAGAATAAGCCACTACATTGGCTATCTTTGTGCTTTTGCATTGGTCATTTCTCCCCCATACATGTATTATGTTCTCTCGATTCCCCAGATTCCCTCAATACTCAGCTCAAGTCTCACTTTCTGTAGACCTTTCCCAATCCTTCCTAGCTCCTAGCAATGCCTTTTCCTCTCAGATTATCTTCCATTAACTCTCGCACTCACACCCTCTCATGTGCATGTGTGTATAATCTTGTATGTGCCAAGTTATTTATATATTTTCTGCTTCATTAGAATGTGAGCTTCTTGAGAGAAGGGACCATTTTTTCTTTACATTTACATTATTTACCTAGCACAGAGTCAATCCTTAATAAATGCTTGCTGACTAACAACTCTTTGCGTGTAGGTACAAGAGGTATTATTATTCCCATTTTAGAGATGAGTTAATTGAGACTTAGAAATTTTTAGTGACTTACTGATTTGAACTCATGTCACCCTTCCTTCAAATTTATTGCTCATCTACAATGATATGCTGACTGTCAGTGTGGAGGCTCCAAACCTGTTTGGTTTTGTGTTATCTTTTAAATTCCCTGGGGCAAAGCTTTGCACACTGTAGGTATTTAATAAATGTGTGTGGATTATAATTTTTTAATAGAATGAAGAAGTCTCCAGGGTAAATTATAGTAAAATAATGCCCTCACTTATAGAGAGATGGCACCCAAAGATAAAAATCATATGAGATATACTTAAAATATACATGTCTATATATGTATATAGGTTTGAATTATGTATATTATTTGTATACATATTTGTGTATATATGCATATGTATGTACATATGTATACACATAAATATAATTATACATTGCATGTGTATATTTACATATATGCATACATGTATGTATATGTATTCATAATTTGTATCTCATTTCAAACTATTTGGATAGTCAAGGAGGTATAAACCTTTGTGCAGGAAAGACAACTGAGATCCACTAATGTTAGGCAGAGAGGAGGGAATTAATTTTTCACTCAGCCACTGATTAGAGGAGGATCTATAGATGCAAAATTAAGTTGATTATAATAATTCTACAAGGATGTTTTTGAGAATTTATGAAGTAACATCTGTAAAGTGTTTTCACCTCAGAAGAAAGTTGCTATGCAAATGCATATTACTGAGACTGATCGTCTGCTTTGTGCTTTTACCTTAAGAAAACATTATGCGGGGTTGGAAAATGAAAACTCCTCCTCTCCTCCCAACTCCCCACAAGAGTAGAATATGTCGATATAAAACTGATCAATTCCTATAGTCTTTGCGATGTTTAGTTGTCTTGTGCCTTATGGTTTCAGTGCCTTTGTGCTGTCACTCTGAATTAATACAGTTTAAACAGAGTCATGGAGGAGACTTTACTGCTTACAGCTCTTCCAGACTATCGTTGAAAAGGCAGAAATAGGATAAAGAAGATTTATATTAAAAGGAGATAAATCTTTAAGAAAAGCAAATAAAAGAAACATTTTTTGAAATTCTTATTAGGTAAATTTTTTTTTTTTCAAGAAGTAGAATGTGGTTGTCTTTAGGCAAATAACCTCATTTGCCCTCATTTTGGCTTGTGGACAGAAGCTAGGGTTATCATGTCTAAGGGTAGAATGAATGGATACAAACATATACACACATATACATGCATACACACATATATATGCATACACATATACATTACTCTATATATCTGTGTGTACAGACACAAACATATAAGTGTCCATATATGTACACACAATACATGAATTTATATGGGGTGTGTATGTGTGCATGTGTTCATGTATTGTGCGGGTATGGGTATATTTATATATGTGGATATGTGTGTTGTATGCCTGTGGGTATGTGTATATATGAGTATATATGTGTATATTATATATACATGCACACCTATATACATACACACCCATACACACATAGAAATAAATAATACAATACAATGCAATGCAATGCAATATAATATAATATATAAACTAATTTATATGTGTGTATGTGCACATTTACATACATATGAATATACACACATGGTCATATATACCCCACATACCTATATATACACATATATCCATATATACCCATACCCATACATATACAATATATTCCCACATGAATGCATACATACACACATAAATGTTTATACAATAGGTGGGGCATCAGATAGAAAGCTAGATCTGCAGTCAGGAAAACTCACCTCCTTGAGTTCAAATATAGCCTCAGGCACTTATTAGCTATCTTGGAGAAGTCACTTCACCCCATTTACCTGAGTTCTTCATCTGTAAAATGAGTTGGAGAAAGAAATGGCAAATTGCTCCAGTATTTTTGCCAAGAAAACCCCAAATGGGGTCACAAAGTCTCAAACACACCTGAAATAACTCACCACCACCAATAATATGATCCTTTTAGTAAATGTGCATAGCAATTTACCAGACACTCAATACCATTGTGGATAATACTAAAGAAAACCTTTCATGTTTATTTCTCCCATATAAATTTAGTTGTATACTACTTACATTCAAAAGAAATAAAGTTCACATTACCCTTTTCTTTTCCTTTGTCAAGATTTAAGCTCTCTATTATGTGTAATCATCAAGTGACATTGATGCTGAAAAGATGAACTTTTCTTGGCATTTAACCTTTTTGAGATCATGCCATGGGCTATATAATTTGTCAAATGGAAACCAATCTGATTTTCTCTTAAATTCTATACACAGGGCAGGCAGCTAGATGGTGCAGTGGATAGAGCAGTGGCCCTGGAGTCAGGAGGACCTGAGTTCAAATTCTGCCTCAGACACTTAATACTTACTAGCTGTGTGACCCTAGGCAAGTCACTTAACCCCAATTGCCTCACCAAAAAAAAAAAAAATCTATACACAGATTACTGTCCATCTGTATTTCCTGTCTAAGATGTATGGCACGTGTTTGTATACATATACACATTTGGATATACATAACTAACTTACTAAGCTATTTGTCTAGTGTTATGTCATTATGGAGTAACATATATGTGAGTATGTAGACACACATATATGTGTATATATGTCTATATGTGTGTATACATACATATATGTATATACAAACATACGTTTGCTATTCTGAAAGTGAAAAAAGATATACAAAATTATCCTTTACATAATTGAATATTAGAATAACAGATTCTGGGTGAAATTGAATCTCTATTACACTATAGCTTATATTTAAAATAATAAAATTCATGAACTCAAGACTAATTGCGAAGTTGCTTTATTTGTCCACTTTTCCTTCTGAAATTTCTTGTATTTACATCTGTACATTTAATATGTTTGTGCATTATTGTTCTTCACATTTTTCTTTTTTTTATTTTTTATCATTCTCACTAGATTCAGGCAGCTAGGTGGAGCAGTGTAAAAAGTGTTGGGCCTAGAATCAGGAAGACTCATCTTCCTGAATTCAAATCTAGCCTCAGATACCTACTAGCTGTGTGACCCTGGGAAAGTCATTTTACCCCGTTTGCTTCATTTTCCTTGTTTGTAAAATGGTCTGAAGAAGGAAATGTCCAAATTCTTTTCCAAGAAAACCCCAAATGAGGACATGAAGAGTTAGACTAGATTGAAAAATGACTGAATAATAACAAGAAGACTCCTTTGTCCCCAACAATTTTCTGCCTGTCCCATTTAAGAAAGAGATTCTTTTTTTTTTTTTTTTTTGGAACTGACAAATAAGCCTAGTCAATTAAAACAAATCTATAGACTGACTATGTCTGAAAATGTTTATTTCATTCTGTTCCTGTAGTCTTACCACCTGAAAAGATGTAAAGATGTTTCATTAGTCCAAGTTCTCAAGTCTTTCAATGTTTTATTTTTTTCTTCTTTAAATACAAAGCTGGCACCTTCCTATCTTTCCAATCTTCTCAGTCTTTGTTCCTCTCTATATATACTTTATGGTACCATACAATCCTACTTGCTGTTCCTCACACACAGAAGTCCATTGCTTATGCTTGTCTTTGGACAGAGCTGAAATATTCTCCCTTCTCACCTCGCTATCTTTTAGAATCCCTGGCCTCCTTCAAAGGCTCAGTTCAAGTACTGCCTTCTTCAGAAATCCTTTCCTTGTCCCTTTTTGGGTAGTGCAACAACTTTACGTTTATCCTATATACATCTTATATTGTGAATTTATGTATGTAAATTTATGTATATAAATGTACATAAAATTTATGCAAATAAAGCGTTTATACATGTATGTATGTAGAGATATCATCTTCCCCTATTAAAATGTTAAGTTCCTTGAGAGAATAGACTGCTTTTGTCTTGTTTTTTACCCCTGGTACTTATTACAGTCCCTGGAACAAAGAAACTGCTTATTAAATGTTTGTTAATTTATTTCTTGGTCAGTGTTCAACTTGATGCTCTTTTTAGGTCATTGCTGTAGCACGTCTAAGTTGTGCTCCCCTGACATCTTTTGCAAAGCCATCTTGCTCAGGAACCTGATTAACAGTTTTTATCCATTTTCTTTTCCATTGTGAATGGTAACCATCACATTTCTATGGATTTTACAAAAGAATTGCATAGTATTACAGAGCTTAATACAACTTCTACAGCATTATCTGTAAACTGAAACATTTGGAGAACTTTTTAAAAACTGATGATCCTTTTATTGGACTTCTCTGACACTGGTGAAAAATTATTCCCTTTTTGGGACTCAATGATTTGATTAAATCGAAGAAATAATTTTAATGTTCCTACTGTGCACAAGGTGTCTCCCTTGACACTGGAACATAAGGAATTATTGAAGTAAATTATTCTTGTCATCCTTTTCAGAAAATATTGCATGTTTTTAATATAGGTGGAAGAAACCTTGTTTAAGGAGAGAATTCAAGGTTCTTTTGTTCTACTGTATAAAACACTTAAAAAAACACCATAAGAAAAATGCAGGAAGAACTTGTACTTTCTATTCCTCAGTTAACTTTTTGAGGAGTTTGCTAAAGAAAATTACATATGAAAGCCTCTTCTTTTCACATGTTTCTGTGCACAGGTACTTTTTTAATGGAAAAGAACTTTATTCAAAAGCAGAAACCAGTATTTATGTCTCAATATTTAACAGAAAAGAAAATGGCCATTCGTTTCAAAACCAAGTCCCCTGTTAAAACTCTGTCCTGGGCCAATTAACTTTTTGTATTTTTGTGTTTTATTTAGCCTTCTTGCTGGATGACTTGGATGATGAACTTTTGGGGATCTCTCCAGTTTTCTTGAATACTTTAGATGTCTCAGATTTCCTTCCTTTACTTTTGGATTGATCTTTGTCTGACTTCCTTGACCCCTTAGATTGGAAGAAAGAAGGCTTGATGCCCACCTTCAACGCGCTCATTCTGAGCAGCTGTCTTTGGTTCATCACTGGCCTCCCTAGGTCTCCCAGCTCCTCTAGCTTTAGATATGGTGACTGCCCCTTTGGATTTTGGTTGGATGCTAGATGATTTCTTATGCTTTCTGGCCTTGGAGTTTGTTTTTTCTCTGTTTTATATTCTTCTATTATTTTCTTAGGTGATTTGGGTGATGTAGGAGGTTTTTTTTCTTGCTTTTGGGGTTTTCAACCTTTGGTTTCATGCCCCTGGTTTTGGCTCTTATCTCTTCCACATCGATTTTTGGTTCTAGGGCCTTTTGAATTTGAGTGCCCCCCGGCCACCCCCACTTTTGGTAGCTTTCTTAACCTCCCTGAGAACTTTGCTCTTGATCAAAGCCTCCAAAGAAACCTTCTTGGTTGCAGGAACTTTCTGCTTGATCAAAGCCTTTGGAGGAAACTTCCGCTTGGTGGCAGGAACCTTTTTCTTGGTCAAAGCCTCCAAAGAAAACTTTCTAGCTTCACTGGTTCTATAAGCCTTATTTTTCCTGGGTTTGACAGCTTATGTAGACTTCTTCGTCTGGGTCACTTTGATTTTATCCTTGAGCTCTAATTTGAATCTTCTCCTGGCTTCAGTAGCAGTAGAATTTCATGGTCTCATGAACACCCCTAATACCCTTGGTCAGGGCTTGTTTCAGCAAGTTTTTGAATCTTTTCATATCAACAGTTGGATATTTTTGGCTAATGCAGCACCTAATAGCTTGTACAGAGGTACCATATTTGTCCCCTTAGCCCTGCAGTGCTTTAGTCACCATTTGGAGCATGGTGACTGAAATTTTGGTTGTACACTGGAATGTGCCCTCCCAAAGTCATCAGTGGTGTCTACAACTGGGTTTTCAAGATGATCACCTAAGGGAAATTAAGCCAACTGGAAAGATTAGTAGAATTGGGGGAGTTGTTCAAAGTCAGATTCAGATTGATGCCGTTAGAGCTGGACAGAAGAAAAGTATGAGCTTTGTCCTCAGAAGACATCCCGAAACCCCCAAATGTCCAGGATTCCCTTGACAGAATAACAGCATACTTACTCAAGTCCCAATCAAGCCCAAGAGATATTCCTGATACATTCATAAACTATTATTCCCACAGACTCAATAGAGATAAGGAAGCTAAGTATATGTGGCAACCATGGAACACAACTAGTCTTAGAAGAATAAGAAATATAGATAATCCAGAGCACAGTGGAATGATGAATGATGGGTATAAATAGCTTGAATCATGTTAATATTGGTGACTTGCTCAGGACAAATGGCCTAAAAGACAATATTGAGGATATAGATATAGGATACAAAAAATAAGTGGGTTGGGCCTGTAGTGATAATGAGAACACATGGAGAGCACAAAATGGTTCATTGTCATATGGGAGCCATTAAATAAATTTGAAGAAGTCATTCAACACTTCAGGTTTATGGAAAGACATGGAAAAGCATGACACATTGAAAATACATGGACAGGTTTTACCTTTCTTTACTAGTGAAGGGAGTCCCAAATTGACAAAATTAAAGATCAATCAATGTGTATTATAAACTTTGAATATGATAAAATGCTTTAACTGGAACAGCTCTTGGAGAATTTCAACTCCCTCTCCTTGGTGAGCAAGACAAGAGTCAGAGAGATGAAGTAAAGCATCCAAAGTGAAATAGCTAGCTATTGGGAATTCATTGCAGTCTAGTGTTTTTTTTTTTCCCCAACATAACACATTACATGTTCTTTCTTCTCTCCAAGTGTTTTCTCTTTTAAGGTATGAATTACCTTTTCTTCCAGATTTAATAATCACACAAAATGGTCATATACCCTACCCAAGATTAAACTATTCTTTTAAGTATTATTGCTACCATTTGTATTTTACACTTCAATTTTTCCTGATATACCACACCCCCACGGAGTTCATCTTCATAATACAGGAAAACTATTGAGCAAAACTAATTGACAAAACTATGATAAGTGACAGGATGTTACAACTTCCATACTGACAGTCTGTCTCTGTCTGTCTCTCTGTCTCTGTCTCTCCCCCCACCCTCTCTTCTGAGTGGCAGGAAGTACATTTCATTATCTATTATCCAGGATGAAAATTGCTCCTTACAATTCATCTTAGTTGAACTCGCTTTTAATGGTGATTCCATTTATGCTATTGTAGTGATTATGTATATTGTTCTTCCAGTTCTGTCTCTATTACTGCCTCAGTTCAAACAAGCCTTTCCATGTTTCTCCAAGTGACTTACATTTGTAATTTTCTAAGGTGCAATAATATTACATTGTAATGCCATGATTTGCTCAGCTAGGGTCTAATCTCAGTGCACCTACTTCAATGCAAATTTTTAAGTAAGGTTAAAGAACCTTACAGGAGGTTCACCATATTTACAGTTACCCTGTAGGGGCAGGGTGGCTTCAGAAGCAAATATTGAAGAAAAGTGTTTTGATTTCTAAAGGATGTACACTTGTGATGTTTCATCTCATAAACTCTGTTAAAAAAATAATAGGAGATTCTTCCTTAGGTTAGGAAAAAAACCTCTAGTCTTAATTTCAGAGATAATGAAAAATAGAACATCATGAAGGGGGAAAAATGACCTAAGATCTGCTCTTCCGAGTATATAGATTTTTTTTTTTTGGTAGTTGATCACCTCAGACTCAAAATGTCTAAAATCAGAAGCATTCTATTCCTCCCAGCTCCTTCCCCTGACTTCTTTATTTTGATCAGTAGTACCATCATTTTCTCAATCACCCAGGCTTGAAACCTTGGAGGCATCTTTGGCACTTTCTCCTCCTATACTGGATGAGGCACCAAGACCTGAGAATTCTGCTTTTGTAATTTCTAATGTGCCTGCCTCTTTCTATTCCCATCATCACTTTCTTGTTTCAGGCCCTCATTACATTTCCTCTAGACTATTGAAACAGCTTCATGACTGGTTTCCATGCCTGTAGTCCTTCCCTGATCCATTTCAGAAAACCACATTAATATTATTATTTTTTTAAAAAATACCCCCCACTTTTAAAAAACACTAGCCTTTTGTCATTTAGTGTGGTCGAAAGTATATAGCCTGGTGGTATCACAAACTCAACAGACCAAAACAACTAATTTTTTCCCCCAATCTTCCCCTCTTCAAACTTTCTATTACTGTCCATGGTCCCAGTCATTCAGGTTCACAATCTAGCTGTCATCCTTGACTTCACATTCTCTCAATCCCCATTCCCACATCCAATAAATTGTCAAGTTCTGTCATTTCTATCTCCATAACATCTTTCATATATGTACTCTTCTTTCCTCTGACACAATCACTGCTCTGGTCTAACCCTCTAAATCCTCTTTCCTAGATTTTTGCAATGTCCTTCTGTTGGGTCTCCCTGCCTTAAGTCTCTCCCCACTGCACTCAGCTGTCAAAATGATCTTCCTAAATAATTAAATAACAGGTTTAACCCTACCGCTGCTTCCCCCTATTCCCCCCCATTAAAAAAGGGAGTGAGTTTTGCCTTTCTTATGATCTGCATCACTTAGCATAGCACCTGGTACATAGTAGGCATGTAATAAATGCTAATTGACTGACTAATGGATTTGAAGTCTGAGGAGCTAGATCGAAATCATGGCTCTTCTTATTGTCCCTTTGTGACCTTTGAAAATCACTAACTTCTCTAGCACTCAGCTTCTTCATCTATAAAATGTCTAGATTGACCTAGCTAAATAACAAAGACTCTTTCATCTATAAAATGATCATGTCTAATATCATAATAATGTCAGATCTCTAAAGACAAATGTTTAATAGGCCAGCAATGCTACAAATAGGATGAAGTTCAAAATTCTTAGCACAATTCTTAAAACCCTTTATCTACTAAACCTTGAACACATTGGCTATTTAACATTTGGGGGGCATCAGTTTCCTCATATGAAAAATTAGGGGCTTCAATTAGATGACTTATGAGGTCCCTTGAACTCTAGATCTACAATCTTCCTTTTTTTACTATCAACTACTATTTCCCTACATAAAATAATCTCTAATCAGGCTGTTCTCCTTACTTGCAATGTCTTAAGCACTCCTTACTTAATATTGTCTGCATTGTTGCTCTTGCTAGGATTTCCTCTTGGGATACAGTTTCCTATCTTTTTTGCTTATTTAAATCCTTTCCAGGCTAACACATTTCATCTGTGAATCCTTCTAAACACCAGTACACAGTAATCTCTGCCTCTTCTGAACTTCTGCGGTACTTTTTGTTTGTTCAATTCAATTGACATTTAATTATACATTTACTTCTCATACCAACCTAAGAATAAGGATGGGGAGGAGAAGAGGGCCGTGTGGAAAAACAGGCTCATTTGCTTTGTCTTTCCAGAGGAAAGAGGGTTTTAAATTTAGCTGTTAAATCAATCAGCTAGAATGTATTAAGGGTCTACTATGTGCTACTATTGAGGGTACAAAGAAAAGAAAAGGAACATTTCCTCCCTTCAAGGGGCTTCCATTCAATCTGCATTTACTAGAACAGTAATTTCTTGACAAATTTCCTTGGTCTTTCCCCCAGAGTCTAATATATATCCGTGTGGTAGAACTACCAATACATGATGCCTTTCCCTCATCATATCCGCCCCCCCCCCAAAAAAAAAGGTCATGGAAATGATAAGACAACACATAGGAGATACAAGACTCATTCACACTTTGGCTTTGCAATAGTTTCCTAAAGTCTCTTGAGGGACCAGGGAATAATCATGTTTAAGTGAGATGGATCAACAGAGGATTGGGAGGCATGGTAACAGTGGGCTAAAGTGTACAAGACCCCTTTTTTCCAAATGATGGAGTCCTGAATCAATGTCCTTTTTGTCCCACACTACTTACATCTCTGAGTAACTGCTCCTCTATGGGATAGGCCCATTTTTATGGCTTCACCACACTTAAAATGGAATTAAAGAATTTTATACTAAGAAGAGGTCTTCATAGCCTTCCAGTCCAAATCTATTAATTTACACTTAAGGAAACTTAGAGCCAGAGATGTTTGCCATTTGCCCAAGATCTTACCACTAATAAGGAGGGGAATTGCGACTATAGTCCACTATTACAATTCCATGTTCAGCTCTACTTCCAAATAGCAGTGTCACATCATACTGAAAGTTAGATATCCCCAAGTAATTAATACATTTGAACCATTAAAAAGAGCTAGAAATCATTTAATAAATAAGAATAAGTAGAAAATAAACATATAATTCAAAGTATTCCCTACTTTCTATTGATGCTTTATTTAGTTTTCATGCTTCTTCATGTTTTTAGTATAGCTAATAACCTCAAAAGTTAGATACGGCCTCTAGGTCTCCAAGTCTCTCGTATTATTATTGAACTTTCCATGCATGTGTCCCCAGCTACAACATCAAAGCCTTGAGCTGATGTATTTTGTGTTTCTTAGTATCTTGAGGTCCTTGCACAATGCTGTAAACATAGTATGCTCTAAAT
Source organism: Dromiciops gliroides (assembly GCF_019393635.1). Taxonomy (NCBI): domain Eukaryota; kingdom Metazoa; phylum Chordata; class Mammalia; order Microbiotheria; family Microbiotheriidae; genus Dromiciops; species Dromiciops gliroides. The sequence continues at coordinate 292,016,707 of NC_057863.1, read as the reverse complement.
GAATATGTTGAATGTACAAATGAGTAATACAACAATCACCACTTCAGCAATAACTCCACTGAAATAAAATAATGGCAAAGATAATAATTCACATTTAGACAATGCCTTAGATGTACAAAGCAATTTCCTTACAATAAGCCTGTGAGATAGATAATGCAGATATTGTCCCTATTTATACATGAGAGAGCTAAGGTGGCTTACAAGTTAAGTGACTTCCAACAAGGCTCTAACTGGTGAAAGGCAAAGCCTAGACTTTGTTGAAAATCATTAATAAGCATCATTGAATTTGTCTACCTTCATAATCTCCCTCACATCCTTGTCCTCTTCTTGCCACTGACACTGCCACAATACCAGATTAGTCCTTTATCATCTTGTTTTAAAACTATTGAATTGGTCTCCTAACTAGTATCCACTCATCCACACATAAAATGGAATCAAAGAATTTTATACTAAGAAGAGGTCTTCATAGCTTTCTTCTTCATCCAATCTCTTTCTTTTCCAGGGTATCCTTCACACAGCTAATAAAATAATAGTAATAATGTTCAGTGAATCATCATGCTTCTGGTCAAAAACCTTTTATAGTTCTGTTACTTCTAGTGTAAAATATGAATTCTTTAGTCAATATTTAAATGACTCACTGCTTTTCACTTAACTTAAATAAGCATTTATTAAGTCCCTACTATATGCAAGAACCTCTATTAGGAAATGGGGATACAATGACAAAACAGCACAGTCTCTGCTCTCAAGAAGCTTTCAATTAATAAGAGAAAATACACATGTGCCTGGGTTATAGGCAAATACAAAGTTTATACAAAAGCATTTCAAAATAACAATTCCTCCTCTTTAGAATTAATTTCTTTAGAAATTGACCTCTATTCAGGGCTTTTATTTGCTCTCTTTACACTCTTTTCTAAAACAATAAAACCTGATTTCTGATATCATCTAATTTAACCTGCTCTCCACAGGTATAAATGATCTCTTAAATTGCCAAGTGTAATAGTCTTTCCTTAATCCTTGTTCTTATTGATTTCTCTACTGTATTTAATACTATTGATCATCTCTGCCTAGATATTCCCTCCTCCCTATATTTATATGAATATGCTCTCTTCTGGTTTTTGTATAACCAACTATCCTTTGATTATATGAAACTGGATGTCCCATAGACATCTCAAATTCAACATATCCCAAACAAATCTCATTAAATTTCTTACCAAACCATCACCTCTTCCAAGGCTCTCTTTGAGGGCACCACAATCATCCTAGTCTCTTAGTCTGGAAACCTTTATGTCAGCTTCCATTCTTCATTCTAATTTATCCCACACATCCTTTCCAAGGGGTTCCATAGCTGTAAGAATGATGAGCACTAAGAAAAGGCCTCAGACACTTACTAGCTGAAAGTCAATTAACCCTGTTTTCCTCAGTTTCCTCACCTGTAAAATGCTTTGGGGAAGGAAATGGCAAACCACTCCAGTATCTTTGCTATGAAAACCCCCAAATGGGGCCATGAGGAGTCAGGCAAAACTGAAATGAGTAAGTAACAACAACAATTCCATAAGTTTTGGTTCATCTTTTGTTTAGTTCTATGGAAACACATTTACTATAATGAAATCGGATAAAAAGGCATGAATTGATTATAATTTATTATTAAAATTTTTATTAGCAGCAACAAAAACAACAAAACTGTCTAACCTTTGTATACTATCTACTATGTGCCAGACCCTGTGCTAAGTCCTTTATAAATATTATTTCATTTTATTTTCATAACAACCCTGGAAAGTGGATATTATTATTATCCCCATTTTATAGATGAAGAAAATGAGGCAAATAGATTACATGGCTTTTTTGGGCGGTGAGGCCATTGGGGTTAAGTGACCTGCCCAGGGTCACACAGCTAGTAATTGATAAGTATCTGAGGCCAGATTTGAACTCAGGTCCTCCTGAATCCAAGGCTGGTGCTCTATCTACTGCGCCACCTAGCTGACCCAATTAAATGACTTTTTAAGATCTCATAGTTAGTAAATATCTGAAGATGCATTTGAACTCAGGTCCAGTTTCAAGGCCTAGGTTCAATCTAATGCACAACTTACCTGCCAAGACTGATGATTACAGATCAACTGAATGCCTAAAGAAATCATCAAGTATAAGTTTATTAGAGCAAGTTTTCATAGAAGTAAGCTAAAGATAAGATGAAGATTTGGGGAGCCTGGGAGAGGGAGAACAGAGATGAAACTGGTATCCAAAAAGGAGCCTGAGTAAGGCCATCCGTAACTACAGAGCTCACTCCATAGAAAAAAGATTTATAGAGGTCCTAAGATCTCCATGGAAACTCAGAAGGAATTAGTGCTGCCTTGATTAGAAATGTTGTTACATGGACTGAGAATTCCCAGAAGCATACCTGTGCCAAGAAAAATAACAGAAAAGACACTGGAGAGGGACAATGAGACCAGGGTTCATACATTTTGGTCTTAGTTCTTTTATTATTATTATTAATTCATGACAATTTCCCTTTCCATTCATTATTTCTCATTACTCACCTTCATGCACTCTATGTCCTAGCCCAAAGCTTCTTAAACTTTTTTGACTAACAAAGTCTTTCAACTGAGAAATTTTTATGTGATCCCAGATATATAGACATAGAAAATATGTATGCATAACCTTTTACTGTTGCCAAATTTTTCTCACCCTTACATTTTCCCTACACCCACATTTAGTCACATGTCCCATATGGGGTCACGACCCAAAGTTTAAGAAGCTTCATTCTAAGCTTCATTCTAGGGGGCTTCTAGGTAGTGCGGTGGATAAATGACTGGCCCTGGATTCAGGAGGACCTGAGTTCAATTTTGGCCTCAGACACTTGACACTTACTAGCTGTGTGACTCTGGGCAAGTCAATTAACCCTCATTGCTGAAGAAGAAGAAGAAGAAGGAGAAGAAGAAGGAGAAGGAGAAGGAGAAGGAGAAGGAGAAGGAGAAGGAGACGGAGACGGAGACGGAGACGGAGACGGAGAAGCAGCAGCAGCAGCAGCAGCAGCAGCAGTAGCAGCAGCTTTGTTCTAGGCAAGCTGAAATAGTAGATACTCCCTGTTCTTGTCTTGCTATGCTATAACTGGGCACCTTTATGTAGACATTTCCTTTTGATAGGAATGCACTCTCTAGTTTTGCCAATTAAAATTGCTTTCTTCCTTTATGGAATTGAATATGGTCCACCTTCTTCATGAACCGTTTCCCTGTGTGCTTACAAAAAAAGTGATCTCTGCACTATCAGATTTTCTGAAAGTACTTTTTTTGTCCCTGAATCTTGTCTCATAGTCTGAAAGTATGTATAATGCTTATTTTTCAAGCAATAGAATATCCATGATTTCCTTTTAAATATTGAACTCTTCCCGTAGATTTCATGTAATAATTTGCTTTGTTACTCCCTAATTCAGGAATACATTATAGCTGTCTGTTTTAGTGTCTACTCTTCCTACCATACTGTAAGATCCTTTAGGGCAGGGATTATGACAACTTTGTATTCTTCCCTCCCTAGCACTTAGTATAGTACTATGTATACATTAGGTGTTTAGTACAAGTGTGCTATATAGATGCAATGGGTCTTATTATCCTAGGAGACTACAAACTCCTTGAGGTTAAGGACTCATTTTCTATTTTTAAAATTCCTTATGTCTAATAGCATTCTGTATATAGTGGGAGCTTAATAGACATTTATTGGAATGTTGACTTTTTAACATGGTACAAGTGTTCAAAATATCTTTTAATCTGCCTTGTCCATTTTAGTTATAGCATGATAAGCTTGGGAAAGTACTATAACAACAACATTGAAGAAATAATGACATTACTCAGTGAAACTGTGACAAGTAATATTACTAGAAGTGCATTGTTTAACATTTAGGGCCAAATCATTGAATTCCCTTTCCGAAAACTATGAGCTGATGACAAAAAGAGAAAATTGTCTTCTCCTTCATGCATAACTCAATAGACATTAGAATCTCCTTGAAAAGTATAGTGAATAAATAATAAACTGTGCTTAATATGGCAGATAGAAAACATTAGTTCTTGACTTTGATGATAGGAGCCTGTTGACACAGTAGGTAGAGAGCATAGCTTCTTTGAATCAGAGAGATTGAGCATAAAGTGTTGATGTGTTCTTTAAAAGTATGATCTGAGAAAACAAAAAAAAATAATCTCACACACACACACACACACAGAGAGAGAGAGAGAGATTCTTAGTTTTTCAGGAAGCCATTTGAAAGACTGAATAGATAAATCTCAAAAATGAATCTATTTACTTTCCTCATTTATCCCACTATTAAAATAAAAAACAGTGCATGCTTTAAAATTTCAAGGATATGAAATTTTGCTGATTTGGATATTTCCTTCCCAAATATATATTGCAAACCCTGTGCACCTTAGTAATTGGCCTCATAATTGGCGATCTCTGTAAGAAGTCATCTCCCTGCAGACAACATAGTGGTAAGCCTCTCTATACTTGTGTAGGTAGGCAGTTCCTTGGAAAAAAGACATAGTCCTTTTGTTTCTAGACCTATATTTGAATTCTTTCCAGAGGGATAGAAAATTCTATAGTTTGTGCTTTGTTGGCTCATAGCCTTTGGTAATAAATAATGCATCAGACCAAGGTGAAAAAATATGAACTAAAGTAAGTTTTCAGTTGAGGAAATACCAAGAAATAAGTGGCTCTGCAACTCATTTCCTATTTGATGTCACCTAACATCTCTGGGCGTCAGTTTCCTAGTCTATAAAATGAAGAAGTTGGATTAGACAATCTCTAAGGTCCTTTCCTACTCTATTGTACTACTATTATATCTTTATTGGATTTTCAATCAGGTTAACCACCTGAGAATTTTATTTACAAAACAATTTGTATTTCAGGAAAAATTATGCATGTGTAGAAACATAGAATCATATAATTTGGGAATTAGGCTAGACCTTAGTGATACTTTAGGTCAGGAGGTTCTTAAATTTTTGTGTCATGGAAATCCAGTTATCAATTTTTATTTTTTTAAGTTCATGGATTTCAAGTTAAAACTTCTGATCTAAATCTTAAAGAAACCTGAAGCTTAGTGAGGTGATATGTTATCAAAATTCATTCAGTTGGCTTGTGGCCAAAATATGCAGTTCTGAACATCTTCTAAAATAAAATTTTATGTTGTGTCCAATCCCTTTACTCTAAAAAGAGAATCTAAAAACTCAAGCTTTTATATGAATTGAGATGTCAACCATGGCAATGAACAAAGGAAGATTAGATTTAGGATTACTTATTTTACCTGAATTTTCCTTATCTAAGAAAAAAAAGTACTTTCATGAGCTATAACTGATGACAACTTTATTTTCATAAGTATTTATCATCCCCTTAGTTCATATGTAACAATTTATGTAGTAAATACATAAAGGTCCAAAGAGGGTCCACAGTTTACACGATGAGGAACTGATAAAAAGGAGATAGGACAAATAACAATCACTTCAAGAGACACTGGGAACAATTTGACAAAAAAAGGAAAAGAAAAGAGAAAAGCAGTAAGAGTTGAATATTTACATTGTTTTCCTGTAGTGTCCCTTGATATGTATATTAACCTTGCCTGAGTTACAGTTTCAGATTTCAAAAAGCTAAACAACACACATATTAGGACATGTGAATATAATTTCTTTCTTTCTTTCTTTTTTTTTTTTTTTTTGCGGGGCAATCGGGATTAAGTGACTTGCCCAGGGTCACACAGCTAGTAAGTGTCCAGTGTCTGAGGCTGGATTTGAACTCAGGTCCTCCTGAATCCAGAGCCGATGCTTTATCTACTGCGCCACCTAGGTGCCCCATGTGAATATAATTTCAATAATAAAGGAGAATTTTCGTGAGCTTTCAGAGTTTTCTCAGTAACAGGATCAGAGATTTTAAGCAAAAATGATATATTACATGTAATGGAATCATATTAGATGGCATCTAAGATCCAGTTTAGATGCCATTTAGTCCAAACTTTTCATTTCATAGATGAGGAAATTGAATCAGCTTCTTTGCACAGTGTCACAGAAATAGAACATGACTAGGCCAGTTTGAACTCATGTCCTCAGACCCCAAAGTTCTTGTTCTCTTTATACTGAATAATTCTACTTCCATTCATGTTATATTTTACTTTGTTTTAATTTAATGGTGCATTTGTTGTAATTAAATTATAAATTAATTTTAAAATATATTGCAATCTGACTCTTGTTATTCTCTTCTTATTTTCCCATCCTTGAAAATAATCTCTCTGCTTTTATCTAATCATCTTCTCTAAATCTCTTCTTCCTTTTCCAGATACCTTCTAAGACCTTTTATGTAGATCAGGGAACACCTTATTGGTGTCTGGATCCAGCTAGTTTCTGTCGTTCATAAATCCAGAGCCTCTCCGGGGTGACACTCGGAAGTATTTTCTGTTTCTGAGTAATTAGTTTCCTGTTACAATATGTGAATATACTATACACAGATAAACATTTGACTTTAAAGATCACAAAGCCAATTGCAACAAAGGCCCATTTCATCTTAGCCAATTCCATTTTACAGAAAAGAAAAAAATATTTTCCTTAGTCACTGATTATAATTCTGCCTTTCCCTAACCATCTTACAAATGGCTGGTATTAGGCAGAAGAAATTTAAGTGGGCAAATATGTAATGTAAGACAACCCAAACTACTAAAACGGATAAACCCATATCTGCCCTCCTCTCAGCTCACCATTATACATATTTTTCTTTTTTATTTAATGGTATGTTTTTCCAAGTAGATGTAAAGACAATTTTCAACATTCATATTTTAAAATATTTTGAATTCCAAATTTTTCTCCTTTCCTTGTCTCCCCCCTCTTCAAGACAGCAAGCACACTGATATAGGTTATATGTGTGCAATAATGGATTAAACATATTTTTTTAAAATGTGGCATCATGCTAAAATAAACGTTACAGGAGACTTGAATTATCGGATTTAAACCTGGAAAGGATACTAGGGATCAACCACTACAACTTCCTCAACTTTTAAAATAAAAAAAATTGGAGCCCAGAGACAACCAAGATCACTGACTGTAAGTAGCAGAATCCGGATTTGAACACAATAAAACATCAAAGAGCACCCTTTAATCTACTGCCCTTCCACTTAAAAAATTATTGGATTTTCTTTGACATATATCTATATGTACACCTATATGCATATAGATAAATGGATATAGATAGAAAACAACTTAAACAGTTTAACATTCCAAATATTCTTCTTTAATATTTACTCTCTATTACTTTCATTCTGAAGAACTCCTAATCCATAATTGATACTCAATTAAAATAGTGGGGATTTTTGTTTGTATTTTAGAAAGAGCTATTTTAAAAATGGAATAAACTCCCTTAAGGGAAAGTAGAAGTTTATGCTCTTCGGTATATTATAATGGGGATTCTAAGTCATGGATTCTAACCGATGGTTTTTGAGGTCCTTCGAACTCTCAAATTCTATGATTCTGTGAAAAGAAACCAATTGATCCATCCTTTCCTACTGTGTGTGACTCTGGGTGTGTGTGTGTGTGTGTGTGTGTGTTTGTGTGTGTGTGTGTGTGTGTGTGTGTGTGTGTGTGTGTGTGTGTGTGTATTTAGTAGCAGGAGGCTTTTAGATTTGGTTATTGCCAAGTAGAATGACTTAGTGGTCAGAAGAACAAAAGGTATCCGGTTTTCTACTATCCATGGTCCAATACACTTGAGATAGGCATGGGTGTGTTAACTTTACTTACAGTTTTGATATTTGCTCCCAGGAATTGAAGCAGAATGGATCATTGGGGGGTAAAACATGTTCGCCTCTTTTCAGTGCTAATGAATACAAGTTAGTCCATTAAGTGACTAAATCAGTGATTGGTAGCAAATGAAGGCAAAGAAAATTTTTAAAGGAAATTACTAAATGAAATCCCTGCATTTCCCTAGAGCAATTAGTAATTTTCCAAGCCTGGAAAGTATTCAAATGTACACATTTATAATATAATGGGCCATGCACCTAGAATATTTTTTTCTTTCTCTTTTTGGTCTATGTATTTGTAAGACACTTATCATGCATACAGAGGGACCAGATTTGTATTTAATAGTCCAAGACACCTAGATGCATATATGTGACTCCCAAATAACTGTCTTATGTGCATATATTATAAAATATTGTAGTTATGTATTACTATAGGGATACAGACTGCAACTAATATTCAGAGCATATTGATGTCAGTATTAGCTATTGTTCTTAAAATCATTGGTTTGGAAGAATAATGCTGCTGAGATTGATAACAACTTCAGTCATAGAAGTAAGCTAATTTTAGAAAGTTCATTTTAATCATACATGTCTTTTGTTTACATAGTACTTGTTCACTAGTACCCATCCTCCTTCCCTGAGTATCTTAATAAGGGCATTTATTCATTCACTAATAAGTGAAATGCCATATAAGCAAGTTCCAGCAGAAGTTAAGTTTCACAAGGAAAACAACAACAAAGAATCATCATAGAAAACAGGAGATGTGACATGACATAGTACTGGAAAAATGCAAATATTTGACTGATTTTAGAAAAAGAACATACTGCACAAATAGTCAAATGAATTTAACTTCAATTTCTGGAAAAGTCTTGGCAAATGTATTATTAAAGAGATGGTTAAAGAAGATTTAGAAAATGAATTGTTGATCACGAAGAGCCAGTATGGCTTTATCAAAAAGAGATCACACACAAAATCTCCCCTTCTCACTACCTTTGCAGAGATAAAAAACCTACAGATATAGAAAATTGCATATATTGTCAAATTTTTTGACATAGCCATCAGTTTAACTGAATTTTTCCTGAGTCATTTTTTTCATCTTTTTAATCAAAATTCTTTCTTAGAATGAATGTTTTTGGGGAGGAGGCAGGGAAGGATGGGGGGAAATTCATATATATATATATATATATATATATATATATATATATATATATAAGAAATGTCATACTACAGACATCTTTTTTTGATAAGGTTAATAGCTTTGTAGATCAGGGAGATACTGGAGACATTGTTATGTGCCTTACCAAAAAGGATTTGCCATTTCTGTAGAGATAATAAAGAGACTTAGTCTAAGCAAAAGTTTAGCTGGGTAGATTTGGAACTAGTGGAATTGTTGGACCCATGTAAAAATGTTTAGCCTTGTGCTATTCAACATTTTTACCAGGGAGTGATTTGGCTAAAAGCATAGATGTCATGCTTATCAAATCTGCAGATGACATAGAGCTATGAAGAATATGGAACACATTGGATGGCAGAGACAGTATATAAAAGGATCTTGACAAGACAGAATGTTGGACTGAATCTAAGATGAAATTTAATAGCTAGAAATGTAAAATATTCCATTAGAAGCAGTATATGGATGGAGAATGTGCCTTTAAGCCAAGAAGATTTTTATGTGAATTTAGGTTAGTATTTTAGTGTCAGCAAGACTCAGTTTTCTCTACTGTAAAGTGGCAATAATAATACTCTTGGGAGTTATATCACAAGGTCATCATGAGAATCAAATGAGATTTTATATACACACATATGCACATATACATGTGTATATATGTGTGTATCACTTAGCAAATGTTAAAACTTTATCTATATCTGGTAGGGGGTCCTGGCATTGATACTAACTGCATTAGTCAAGGATATTCATCTCTTATTTACCCTTTCCATGATATTACTAATATAGTTATTGGGTTCAAAATCCATTATTAACAACTTAGCTCTGTTAAACAAAACTCATCTCTGCATTTTTCATGTCCAAAAATGTAAATCTAATTCTGTCTTCCTGTCAAAAGGCGAGCATCATGCTTCTTCCCCAGTCTTCTGGAGTTATGGTAGTTCATGTCATTGAACAATGTTTTTAAGTCTTTTAAAGCTGTTTTCATTTTGTGCTATTGTTCTATATAAAATGTTCTCCTAGTTCTTATCCCTTTGTTTTGCAGGACCTCAAAAAGTTTTCTCTAAAACACTCTCTTTGGTCATTTCTTATGGCATGATAATATTTCATTTTATTCACATCTCAAAATTTGTTAAGCCATTCCCCATTGTTGGACAATTCTTATGTTTCTAGTTTCTTATTATAACAAAAAAGAGCTACTATAATTTTTTGGAGCGAATGAGTCTTTTCTTTCTTTCTTTGATCTCTTTTAGATATAGGCCTAGTAGTAGTGTAGCTGGATCAAAGAGAATAGAGTTTGGTAACTTTTGAGGCACTGTTCCAAATCCAGCACACATCCATTAAGATCTTATGTTCAAGACACTGGGCTAAGTTCCAAAGATATAAAAACAAATGCATTTCCTGTCTGCAAGGAGCTTAGTTTAAATTCAACTGATGAAATGGGGAAATATAAAATCTAAACAGATAAATTTGCATGTGACAATTTGAGGAAGAGAGGATGATCACATAAAAGAAAAAGGATTATGTTATACAGTTTAATGGAAAGTCCAGTGAACTGGTCCATCAACATATGGAAAAGAGCACAAATGAACTAAGTCCAAGTTTAAACAAAAGGAAGAGAGTAGAATAGATTAAAATTTGGAAATTGTGGGACACTTTTTTTTAGTGAGGCAATTGGGGTTAAGTGACTTGCCCAGGGTCACATAGCTAGTAAGTTTTAAGTGTCTGAGGCCAGATTTGAACTCAGGTCCTCCTGACTCCAGGGCTGGTGCTCTATCCACTGTGCCACCTAGCCGCCCCGGGGACACTTTTAATTGTCCTAAATTTTTCCCTGAAAAAAGAAAAACAAAACCCAAAAATATCTTTTTAAGAATATGCAATGATAATAGATATAGTTCCTTGTCACAATGGGTAGACTCCTTTTCTTGAGAGGTAATGAACAAGTTTCACCAGATGGAAGGGCAAATCTGCAGCAATGGAGGGAGTATCAATGTTGATGATATAATAAAAGTATCAAAGAATCAATTTTAGTGTAGATAGACTATAGACCTAGCAGGGGGAAAAACCAATGAGTAAACTCATAATTTTGGTTTCCTTTTCAAACTTTCTTTTGTTTAAATGCAGTTCTTTTAAGATGGTGAAGAATGATTGAACCTCTATAATCTATGTAGACACTAATTGAATTTACTAACTGCTTTCTTCTTCTTCTTCTTCTTCTTCTTCTTCTTCTTCTTCTTCTTCTTCTTCTTCTTCTTCTTCTTCTTCTTCTTCTTCGTGAGGCAATTGGGGTTAAGTGACTTTCCCAGGGTCTCACAGCTAGTAAGTGTTAAGTGTCTGAGGCCGGATTTGAACTCAGGTCCTCTTGACTCCAGGGCCAGTGTTCTATCCACTGCGCCACCTAGCTGCCCCATAACTGTTCCTTTCTGATTGAGATTTGTTCATGTGCACATATTCACTGGTGGCAATGAGATATGTATTCTATTTTAGCTCCATCAACAATGGCAACACTTTTTTCAGCATCTAAGCATCTCAGTCCATAAATCAAGATCTTTTTAGCATGAGAGAAATTTATTTCAATTCTATAGAAAATAATATATAAGCTAGAGCATTTAATGCCATTGATATGTTTTCAAATTTCTCAAAAATTGCATTTTTTCTAAATTCTGTTCTTTATTTTTAATATTATAATCTGTATATGAATTAAATTATTCTGTAAAGAATATTTTCTGTATAGAAAATTTCATACTTTTGTTGAATTGTTCAAAGAGGTTCTTCAAAAGTAACTAGAGGTTGACATATTGCCTTTACTACATAAAGAAATTCCTTGAAACAGTAATTATATGGCATATTATAAACAAAAGTTGTATTTTTCCAGTCTGATAAAAAAATGTATTGTCTCTAATCTCAGAGGAAAACATACAATTTCTTTCTTAACGAAAAGAAAAAGTGTGGGTTTTCTGCCTCTGCAGTTATATAAAGTTGGGCATTCAACATGAAGGCTGGAATCTCAGGCCACGTGGAGCAGATTCTACTGGCACAATTTGAGAAAATAAGATGGTCTTACTATTCATTAGTTCCTTTGGGCAATTGAAAAGATCAATCTTTCCTTTGTAAAGCAGAATCACAAGACAAAGCTGATCTTTTGAATCTACAACCAATAGTAGCACTAACATTTACCCTTACCCCTCCAAAGGATAGCATAATATCTCCTATGAGATATATGAAATGAATATTCTGAATCATTGCATTCAATATCCTTTGTAGAACTGTTTGGAGGCATATTGATGCTCATTCACATTGCTCTTATTAGAAAGACTTTCTTTTGTATATAATTGATCTTGTCTTCTCTTAGAAATAGAAAACTATGGCCTTTTATAGCCCAGCTATTGTAAGGATGGCTAAACCTACTCAAAGATATTAAAATATACTCATGAAAAATGTTTTTATTAATTATAATCAATATAAATCCTTTTCATCTCTCTACTTAAATGTGTGCTAATGTAAAAAATTACCTTTAATGTAATGGTTAGGGCATAGCCTCCTAGACTGGTTAAAAGGCTTTTTGGGGGCCTTTAAAAAAAGCATTACCAATGGGAAAGGTCTTGGTTCCAATGTGCTTATGTAATAGCCAAGGGAGTACCATTTGAGAACAAATTTAATAGCTTTTCTAGGTAAGATTCCAGAATTAGTGCATGAAAGGAACAGAGTACATCTGTTTGAACTTAGGTTATACATTAAATTAGGTTATACATGGTATTGTAAGAAACAGAAAAGCATAAAAGTCCCTATAGAAAGACTTATAAGGAAACAAGACTTTAGGAACTATAAAGATAGATTCATAGTGAAATGTTAAAGTACATTTCATAAGTTTGTTAGAATTCTATGTATGATTTACTTTAATTACATTTTGATAAAAACTTTGAATTTCTTATCTCAAAATTTTTATGATCCCTACTGATTTCCATTCCTTGTACAGGAGAGCATTGAGTACAGTGCAGCAGCAGAATGAACTTTGGACTAGGAGACTGGAGACTTGATTTTTAGACCTGACTCTTCATTCCTTACTTGGTAAACTTGATTGCAAAGTTCGAGAGTACTTCATCAGTCACTAGTCCCAATTCTAGCTAAATCATGAATCCTGCCTGAAATACGGGGCAGCCAGGTGGCACAGTGGATAACACACCTGCAGGGGACTCAAGAAGACACACATTTCTGAGTTCAAATCTGGCTTTTGAGATTTACTGTGTGACCCTGGGCAAGTCATTTAATTCTGCTTCAGAACTGGAGAAGGAAATGGCAAACACTCCAGAATCTTGGCAAAGGAAACCGCAAATGTGTTAACAAAGAGTTGGGCACAACAACTTGCAATATAGCTAACAGATGATCATTTAACCTTTGAATTCCTTTGGACCACAGGGACCCAATATATAAAATGAGGTAGCTAGTCTAAATCATCATAAAGTTCTCTTCCAAGGAACTTTATCTTCAGACTAGTTCTTCATTGTGCATGGATCTTCTTCATTTCTTCTTGTAACTTCTCTGTTTTCCTTCAAGTTCCAGCTAATCTTATCTTCTATAGGAATCCTTTCCTTATCTCCCCTCATGGTATCATCTTCCCTCTCTAGGTTATAGCCAATGTATCTTATAATGTATCTTTTTTGTAAATAATTGTTTCATGCAGCTTCCCCATTAGACTGTGAGTTCCCTGAGAGCAGGGATTCTCTTTTGCCTTTCTTATCCCCACTGCTTAGCATAAAGTAGGTACTTAAAGTGTTGTTGTTCTTGTTGTTTTTGTCATTTTTTCTGATTTAAATTAAAGCTGGTCAATCAAAAACTAGAAAAGAACTGTCATTTAATTTGGCTCAAATGGGGCAGGGCCCAGAAATATACTGGATTTAGGTGAGAATGTGTGGTAAACACCTGACGGAGGAAGAGGGACTTGAATTGAAATCTACCAAAAGATCAAGGGAAGGTTGAAAAGCAGGGTTAAGAAAAGCTTTGTGGATAATAAATCCTGAGGGAAGTGCATTCATCTGAAAGCTTTCTAGCTAACCTAGCCTAATTGACCCTGGACTTATATCCTTCATAGTTTTAAAGATGTCAATGTAGTAACTCTAATAAAATGAATGGGGAGATCCAAACAGACATATAAGATATATAATCATCCAAAGTCAGAGATATTAAGGGGATATGGAGTAGATGAGAACACCCTTGAAGAAAGGTCCAGTCTCCCAGTTTCAAAAGTTGTATTCTCACCTACCAAAGATCCCTTTGGTATCAAAGACTGTGGATAATTATATACTTTATATGTCCACTTGGATCTCCTCATTGATTTTCTAAGGGCTACCTACCCCCTTTGAATTTTTACTGAAATTTACAATTAAAAAACACCCAGAATTTAAGAATTAGGAGGGTTTCCAACTCGATGTCTATGATTCTAAAACCTTATGAACACATACATGAAAGGTATCCACAGCATAACATTTTTCCCTCCAGACTCCCATACATCATTGGAATTAGAACTGGGGTTTTGGCAGAGGAATCAAATGCCCAGGCTTTGATAACTTTAGATACCTTAAATTTTGTGTGTACTTTGCAATAGGAAATGGAATGAATGATCACAGAAAAAGAGGGAATAGAAATGAATACGTGTAGCTTTTAAGATACAAAATTGGCAACTAAATAGATAGCAAATAGAGTGTTCAAGTAATTCATTAGATACTGAAACAATTTGGATAGAACTCCCTATGGCCTCTGCCACCACCACCACTACCACTACCACCACCACCACCACTACCACCACCACCACCACCACCACCACCACCACCACCACTACTACTACCACTACCACCACTACCACTACTACTAGCACTACTATTACTACAAAATTAACATTTCTATAGTTCTTACTATGTGCCAGATTCTATGCTAAGCACTTTACAAGTATTTGTTCATTTGATCCCCATAACTACCTTGCGATGTAGGTGCTATTATTATCCTCATTTTACAGATGAGTAAGCTGAGGCAAACAGAGATTAAGTGAATTGCCCAAGGTCACAGATCTAGTAACTATCCAAGGAAAGAATAGATGTCAGGTCTTTCTGACTCCAGGCTCAGTACTAAAATACTAACAGATAGGGCTTTGTAATTAACCATTGCAAGAATCTTAAGGTACTCTACAAGCAGGGAGTCCAAAGGGTCCCTGGATGTATAACTTAAAATGGTCACAGCCCACACTCCAAATACTGGTCTGAGAAAATTTAGTCTAGAAATATTAAATGTTGCATTTTTTCAATAGCAGAATTTGAAAGAAAAAAGGAATAGATGAAAGTAAACATATTTTTGTCAGATTATATGTTTATACTATTAAAATAAAAATGAATATAATCTGCTCTATGTCTTCATTACAGAATAGGCAAAATGCTAATCTTGGAGTCATGAAAATTTGAGTCAGACTTCTTCCCCAGAAACTAATTTCTGTAGGGCATATCTGATACGTCATATACATGTTGTCAGTTTACTTTGGTAGGGAACTTTCCTACACCTGGAGTTCCCTAAGGTGAAATCATAGAGTTGCAAGAAATGCAAGGAAGATAAGAGATTTTCTTAGGATCATATAGTATATGTCAGATTCAGAATTCAAACCCATATCTTCTTGGATCTAAGGAAAGGTCTTTATCACTACAGTTTGCTGCTGCTTCTAAGCAAGTTCAGATACAGAAGCAAATTCTGACTTTATTCATAAACAAACACCACTGGATTATATTTATTGCTTCTTATAAAGCAATTGCAAAACCTTGATTGATAATTATTTTCAATTATTTAGAGATGAAGTTATAGTCTATATGTTTAAGCTATAGTTTAATCATATAATTTTTGCTCTAACATTTTCTAAGCTAGGAAAATATTTCTGATTTTAGACTAAGCAAATAACTTTTGCTGACACTCCTCAATGATAGCTGTTATTCCTTTGCGCGCACACACACACACACACACACACACCCTTCTCTGAAACTCAGGTGACCTAAAGTAACGGACCTCACTAGGTTGCCTTGTTACGAATTACACAGCTGTGATGGAAGATGACAAATATGGAAAGGGCAGATGAAAAAGATTTCTGATTGTGATTTTTTAACTTTTAGTAATGTCATTTTATGAGCTGAATTTTCATTGTGGAAGTATTTAGTAAGAGGAAATCAGTAGTTTTAATATTATGTTGGACAGTATTTTCTTAAAGGAAGGCTTCCAATCCTGAAGAATATGGGAACTAATTTTTTTGGTAAATTTTGGGGGATGGAAGAAGGGACAAAAACCATGTACTTATTTTGATAATGCTGGAAATGACAAGCTGAGAATTAAAACAATTGTAAAGTTCTGAACTAAATTGTAAGGGCACTAGAGGGAGGGAAGGATTGTGGGTTACCCCCTCTATCTCTTACTAAGGGATCCCCTGAATTTGTCTTTTTGAGTTGCCATGTTTTTCAGAAACACTGGACTTAGAGCATGGATGAAGCTCCCCCTGAGCTGACATAATTTGTTGTTGGTACCCCAAGCTGGACTCCCTGTGTGTTCTTGGGAGGCAAGACAGGCACCAGCCCTCTGTGCCAGGCTAGGATACTGCTTCTGCAGCTGGGGGTCTTCTGCAAATAAAAGGACCTTCCTATCTCCATAGTTTAGTAATTCCCAGGGGAAAACAATACAGCTTTGTCCTTACCCTGCTCCTCCCTGTGGGGAGTGGTTTCAGTGTCCTCTGTTCCCTGTCCCATGTTACACCCCTTCCTGGAATCCCCCCCTCCCTTTGTCCTGCTATTATAAAAGTGTAAACTTCTGTAAAAACTTCAAGCCCATTGGGTTACTATGCATCTTCATTTCTCCTGTGATAAACTTGGTTTTCCATATAGGTCTCACTCATGATGTGATTGCTAGTTAACACTTCCATGCCCCCTTTCCTCATGTGTAATACCTTTCCAATCTCATTTACAACCACAGTTCCTGATAACATAGTAGAAACTCAAATACTGTTCATTGACTTGAATTTCCAAGAATATATAATTACTTTTCAAATGTTAATTTGATCCATTACTTGAATTATCAGCTATAAAATAAGATTTATTTTTAACTATGATCTGCTATGTTTATGATAAGGGGTTTGACAAACAAAAACCACATGACAACATTTTTTAGTAACAAATGTTTGTTGCTGTTGGTCCTTAGAGGACCATGACATCAGGGTGATGTCATGAATTGCACTGAATTGGATTTATGTGAGAGAGAGCTGTGCGAGGTGACTAACCCCACTCTTTCTTCTAGAGCCATCTTATATACATCAGGGTGACTGGAGATAGCCCCAGATGATTAAGGCAATTGGCGTTAAGTGACTTAGTAAATGTCTGAAGTGAGATTTGAATTCAGGTCCTAGACTTGATGATCAACAATCTATCCATTGTACCACCTAGCTGTTGATTAACGTAAGAAATAGTCTTATTGATATCTGAAAGGCCAGCTGTGATATTTAGATGTACTAGTAAAGTTAAAAAAATACTTATATTTAATTACCAGGAGCTCATTGCTTTCATAAAAGCACAAGAACTGAAACTAAATAAATGATTAGCTTTAACAATAGCAACAGAAAAAGGCCTTAATCCACCAAATTAATAATTTTCCTTACCCTTTTTGGCCTTTCTACCTTGGTCAAAATTTAATTAATTTCAAGGCATTTTGGAGCTGATATAATCATAGTAGCTCTGGATTAATGAACCTGATAAAAAGATATATTGTAACAGACTGATCAATTACTTTATTTGAAGTATTTTGCTGTATTACAGGTGACCTCCCCTATTACCAAGAAATTCACAGTGAATCTTCTCCATTTAGTTATAGTAGTTAGACATAATTTGTCATATTTGTCAAAACTATGCTCCTGCAAAACAAGTTTTTTGAGCATTGTGTATTTTGTCTTTTGATTTTCTTTAGCTTATTTAAATGATCCTTATGTTTATCAGATTATATACCTTTGTGTGTTTATAAATATCCCTACCTTCCTCTTTGGGTTTACTGTTGCAGAAAATCAAATGAATTGTATTAAAATACAATGCGATTGCTAGCTAGTTGTTTTATTTTTCATTTTTGTGGATGTCATTGAAGCCAACATTTGTTGCCATTTTAAGTTCTCCACACTCCGACAGTAAAAATTGAAAAGGGGAGACAGATGGTTCTCCTATGCCATTACATTTCTTCCGTGAAGTGCTCTAATACTCTGAATGATGTGTTACAAAGCTGAGATGCTTCTGATTACTGGAGAAAAAAGCCATATTATTGACAGAGTATATTTCTTATATTTGTGGCTGAAGATCCACTAGCTGAGGAGTGGATAGAAGAGGGTATAGTTGTTGGATAGATAGAAATCTGAGTAGCTAATGAGAAAGGGGAGGATAAAAAGGGACTGAGTAGGAAGAAGAGAACAGAAGGTTTTTTTTTTCTCTTTCCCCTGAACACTCCCTACTTATGTTTCCTTCCCTATTCTCTCTCCTCATATAACTGGAACAAACAAAAACTTATTCAAGATGTCAAAGAAAATAGAAAAGAATGGCTGGATAAAATATAAAGGCAGCATGAGATCTGAATGGAAGTAAAGGAAAGGACTATTTAGAAGGCAAGTCTGGAGGAAAAAAAAACTGGGACAAAAATCAAAGGAGAGCTACTGGCAGGATTTAGGTAGCAAGACCCTGAAGATAATAATAAGAAGCATGAGTTTCAGACAGGAGGGGGAAAAAAAACAAAAACAAAAAACAAAAACAAAACCACCCCACAGCCAGTGGAGAGGTTTAAGGCAAAATATGACCTAGTTAGAGAGAGATCATGTCAGTAGCAACAGCTTGGAGTCTAGTAGTGACAATTTAAGAGACCAAAGAAAAAGAAAAAGGTTATGTTAGACAAAGTGGAACATGGTCAATTAATAAATCAATGCCTTTAATTATGTTCTAAAAGGGAGAACAAAATTAAATAATGTATTATTTTAAAATGAAAAAATCAGCTATTTATATTAATGAAATTGTATGAATTTTATACTGAGTAAAAACACTAAAACAGACTAATTTGGGGAAAATATTAAATCAGTGAAAAGTTTAAATTATAGATTTAAAAAATTATTTTTATCTCCATTTTAAAAAATTCTTATTTTTCTTCAAGGATCAGCTCAGGTGCTACTTTTCCATTAACACTTTCCTGATCCATCCAGTTTTTAGCTGTTTTTCTTAAAAATTACATTTTAGTGGTAATCTACACATATATAATACATTTCTATCAATCATCTATCCATCTATTGTTTTATGTATCTGTTTATCTTTCTATGTATACCCATGCATACTTATATACATACGGGTTACTTTGCTCAGTGGAATATAAGTTCCTTGAAGGCAGAGAATTTTTACTTGTAATGTTTTGTTTTATTTTTCTTTGCATCCCTGGAACCTCAGAGTACTTAATACAAACCATTCCAATTCTACCAATAGTGTATTATTGTGCCTATCTTCCCTCTGACCGTCCAATCTGAAGTATTCCTACTTTTTTCCCCATCTTTAACAATTTGCTGAGTATGTGGTAAAACCTTAGAGGTTTTTTATCTTAATTTCTCTTATTATTAGCACTTTAGAATATTATTTTTATGATGATCATCATTTGTAATTATTCTTTAATTAGTCTTTTTTTATCTCTTTATACCCTTTGACCAATTACTTACCGAAAAATTGTTTCTGGTCTTATAAATTTCTTAGTTACATACGTGTATGTGTACACATGTGTACGCATACATATACACATGTGTGTATGCGTACACACACAATACATATATGCACACACTATATGCAAATATATGTACACACACACACACACACATATATATATATATATATATATATATATATATATATATATATATATATTTGATATTCACCAGAAGTTTTTGACACAAATTCTTTTCACAGTCAACTGCTCTCATACAGAAGCTACTCAATTTCTTAAGCAACTGGTGTTTCAAATGCCTCTTTTACAGAAGTTACATTGACTATCCCCATAGCTTTAAAAGACAAATGGAATATTTTGGACTTGCCATTTGGGGCTGCAAGTTGTTGAGAAACCAAGAGGAGAGAGTTAAGAGTGATGGTTTTAAATAAACTATGGTGAAGATTGACAGAAAGAGGGGAAAGGAAATTTTTTAAAAAGCTTTGGGGGGAGAACTACTTTAACATGTATTTTATAAAGGAGAATTATAAAGGAAATTCCATGAAAAGTGAATTTGGACTATTAAAAGTAATGGCTTTAGAGAAGCTGAAAATATTATCTTTCCAGGTGAATTTAGTTTCACATTTGTCAGGAAGTTATGGGAGTGTGAGATAAATTCTCGATTTTATCTTTTGTGGTCACTTAGTTGTATATTTTATATGATTAAGAATTCATCTCCTTGCCATAGCTGTCAAAGGAAACTGATCTGCTTCTATTCTCCATTATGACATGACATTTTATATTCATATCAAATATCTATTTTGAATTCATTTTACCATCTGGTGTAAGATGTTCGTCTAAACCTATTTTTTGTCAGGCTACTTTCCATTTTCCCAACAAATCTTGTCAAATACTGAGTATTTCCCCAGGTAATTTATGTTTTCAGCTTACTTAGACATTCAGGTTTGAGTTCAATTATTTTTGACTTCCTTGTCTAGTTTGTTACACTTGTCTGTTATTTATCTTTTTATCATGGCAAATGACTGTTGGTTTTTTTTTTTTTTTTTTTTTTTTTTTTTTTTTTTGCAGGCAATGGGGGTTAAGTGACCTGCCCAGGGTCACACAGCTAGCAATTGTCAAGTGTCTGAGGCCGGATTTGAACTCAGGTACTCCCGAATTCAGGGCCGGTGCTTTAACCACTGCGCCATCTAGCTGCCCCTGACTGTTGGTTTTTAGTATAATTTGAAATCTGAAAGTGAAAGCTCCTCTTCATTCCCATCTTTCTATTGTTTTCCTTGAAATTATAAATCTTTTTTTCTCTCTAAGTAATGTTTCTTATTATTTTGTCTACTTCTGAAAAATACTCCTTGAGAGTTCGATTAATGTTTCATTAAATCTATAATATAAACTAGCCAGTATTTTTGGTTTTATTTTATTGGTATTAATGATAAACACCAAATATCACTATAGTTATTTGCAAGTTTTGTGCCTAGTAGAGGGTAAAAGTATATTACAATCTAGTCACTTTGGGGGGTCATTGTTGTTTTTATTCACTCATTTTTGTGTTGTCTCTGTGACTCCATTTGGGGTTTTCTTGGCAGAGATACTGGAGTAGTTTGGCATTTCCTTCTCCAGCTCATTTTACAGATGAGGAATTGAGGCAAAGAGGTATAAGTGACTTGCCCAGGGTCACACAGTTAATAACTGTCTGAGATTAGATTTGAACTCAAAAGATGAGTCTTCCTGACTTCAGGCCTAGTATTCTATCCACTGTACCATCTAGTTTCTGCCTTTGGGGATATAGTTTCAAATTATTTTCCAAAAAGGATGGACCAATTCATAGCTATTATTGGGTAGTTTGGATGCTGTCTCATAGTCCCTCAAACAATGAACATTTTCCATTTTTGTTATCTTTGACAATCAGTTGGATGTTACATGGATCCTCAGAGTTCTTTTAATTTGCATTTCTTTTACTAATAGTGATTTGGAACATTTTTTGTATATTGCTATTGATCACTTTATATCTATCTATATATCTATATCTATCTATCTATCTATCTATCTATCTATCTATCTATCTATCTATCTATCTATCTATCTATCTATATCTTCCTGTTCATATTCATAACAACTTCTTTACTGGAGAATGAAGAATGGCACTTGTAGTTATATATTCATATACATTGTAAAGATAAGATTTTGTTTTTTAGTGAGGCAATTGGGGTTAAGTGACTTGCCCAGGGTCACATAGCTAGTAAGTATTAAGTGTCTGAGGCTAGATTTGAACTAAAGTCCTCCTGAATCCAGGGCTGGTGCTTTATCCACTGTGCCGCCTAGCTGCCCCAACACTTTACCTTTAATGGGAATGTCGAACACCAATGAAATCATAGGTCTTGAAAAAGAAAAAATATTCCTTTCCCTCCATGAGTCTTGTTAAATTTTTGAAAGCAGTGACAAGACTTTAGCCTATTTTGATATGCTCCATAGTACCTTGCATAATGTGGAACAAAGAGTAAAGATTAAATAGATATTATATATACAGATGTGATTGGAAGGCAGGAAGCAGGTATTCCTTATATATAAAGGAAACTTCTCATTCTTACTCCCATTCTGCTTGCTCATGTTTGCTCATACCTGGCTCCTGAAGCACCCTCTGTGTGTGTGTGTGTGTGTGTGTGTTTGTGTGTATGTATGTATTTGAGAGAGAGAGAGAGAGAGAGAGAGAGAGAGAGAGAGAGAGAGAGAGAGAGAGAGAGAATAAAAATATCTTTGTTGTATTTTGTTTTTTGCCAGAGATTCAGAACTAGCTAAAAAATTAATGGACACCTCCTCCAAACCATTCATTTTAGACAAGAAAAACCTGAGTTCCTAGAAATGAACTGATTTTGTGTGTATATAAATTATATGTATACTGACTTCTCCAAAACAGTAGACAAGTAATAGGCCATCACCTTTCTGTGATTTTATCTATAAGTTGCTTCATCTATACTGTCAGGCTAAAGGAATTCAAATGAAAGGAAAATCCAATTCAATGGAGTCAGAACCAGGTTTTGAGTGAAGGAGTACCTTCAGCCCTTTGCAGGTCAAATATTTCTCTATCCATTGGCAGAATACCATTTTCTTTTTCAGAGGGGAAAGAGCATGGAGGAGAATCATGGTATCATAGAAGTCTAGACTTTTTATGGGCACAGCAAAAGTTGTTTGTTTTAAAAGGAAAGAATTCTATACAATGTGGTATGTTGGAAACCATTCTGAATTGGAGGGTGGACAGACTATACGATTTACAGGATTTTCTCTCTTCAGTTTCTATCTCTATGATTTATATTGCAGAATCTTGATTTTTTTTGTCTTTATTTAGTTTGCAAGGATCAGCTCCATGCTTTCCATAGGGAGGAAAAAATTCCCATTGTGTGGCAAAAACATACTTAGCTTTTTTGACTAAATCAGATTTGGATATTGGAAAGAATCTGCAGCCAATTAGAAAGTATTGAATGCTTGCTTCATTAAAACTGTGCTGAGAGGAGATATCCATGAAAAGGTTCACTTGCCTCCAGATTCTCTTATACTTATCTTTTAATTTACACAGTCCATTTCCTGCAAGGACTTAGAACACATGCCCATTAAACATTAAAATAACTAAGTTTATGGATGAATCCCACAAAGCCAAATAAAGCCTAAGCTTATGGAAGACCTTTAAACTTTTCCCCATTGTGCTTAATGACTCTGGCTATTAAGGCTGTATGTGTGATTGCTCACTGTCCCGAGACTTGCAAAAATAAGCAAAACTCGTTCAAAATATGGGTCCTAAGAGGATTTAAGTTTTATGATTTCATGAATTTCAAAGAAAGATCTTTACACATATTGGATGTATTTTATTCTTTGAAAGAAAGTGTGAATATGCATATTATATATTTGTATAGTTACATGACAAGTGTTTGTTAGTCATGGAGTCAATAAGTTTTTATTAAGTGCCTCTTATATGCTAGGTACTGTGCAAAGTGGTTTATCCCAAGCACTTAGGCAAAAAATCAAAATTCATCAAATCAGTATGAGTATTTCTGCCAGTGATGCAGCTATCATCCTTCTGATTGCGTATGTTGAACATCTCTTGTCCGTATCTTCCTATAAAAAGTCACTCTAGGGGTCCATTTTGACTTCTTCTATTTCTTCTATTTGCATAGTTATCTATGGATCTGTCCCTGACAGTTTTTGCTATTAGATTCACTTTCAGCCATTTTCAAAATCTTGGCAAAATATGTCTTGATACAAATACCATTTTGTCATTTTGATTTGGGGAAGGGATCTGAATATTGCACAATGTGTATCATTTTCCCCTTAGTATATCCCATTTTTCCTTGGTAAAGTCCTATTTTGATAACTGAATTCTCAAGATGTAGAAGTGTTTTTGGATTTTCAAAGGCTATGTTACTGGAATGCAAGCTTTGGCTGGCCCTTTCCAAGATGAAAAGGCTCCAAATAATGGCCTATTAATGAACTGTATGTCTCTTTGTTGAAGATCAGCCACTTGAATTTAAAAAGCTTCATTATCAAAGGGTTCTTCTTGAGATGATGACTTTTTTAAGCCCTAGAAACTCATGAACATTGAATACTAAGGCATAGAGGAGATTGTTATGTATAAGCCTGGGTGTGAGATATCTTATCATCATGGATGATCCGTGAAGATTTAAGGTATCATGATTTCCCTTTTTAGATTCTGGAATGTTCAGTTTAAAACAATATTGAAGCAACAATCTTCCTTTAAGTACACCAAAGCTCCTTATGCCTTTATAAAGCCTAGAAAATCTCTTTTCACCTTAAAAGTTGATCAATATGCAGTTTACATGAACCACAAACCACATAAGCAGGAAATTTAAGATAGCAAGATCCCTTTTCAAAAATCTACTACATGTTAAATGTTTAAAAGTTATTAAATCTGTAGAGGATGTAATATGCCATAGTCTTTTCCATCTCTTGGTTTCCTTCTTAGGCTGTTTATTTCGGTGTCACTTTTGTTATTCCAATTTTTTTTTTTGCAGTAGTTAAAGAACAGATAGGACAGGCAATAAAATGATCAAATTGAATAATTAAATCAAAGACAGTTTTGTGATGATTTTGAATGCTGCATAGTGACCTGACCATTGGATGCAAAGGTGGAACACATCATGACTCATAGACACGATGAAGTAGCAAGCTCACCTTTATATAGCACTCTATAATTCACAAAGCATTTTTATTGAGTATGCTAAGAAAATGTACTAATGGCACATATTGATACCAGTGACAGAGGGAAGCATAGTAGGATGGTTGTGAATGCCCCATTTAGGTTGTTAAAAAGAAGATAATTCCAGCATCTCTAGGCTGATTTCTGAAATACTACTTACCTCATGATGTAAGCAGAGGTATAGTCTTATGACTGGGCAAACTGAAGACAGAAGGAAGAAGCTTGTAGATTTTATGGGAATTGTCATGCTTTGGCTTAGCTGGAATCTGTAACAAAAGGCTAGGTTCTAATTACAGCAAGTTGCTGCAAGCCAATGGGTACTATTTTTTTTCAAATTGGTAGTAGAACAAAACTGAGGAAAAGTCATAGTGCAGTAGAACACAAGGCTTAGATTGACAGTAGACTAAGAGAGTGATCCACAGGGAATTCAGTACCTTTGCTTGAGCAAAAGTGGCATGACGAAGTACTTGATCCAACAAATCATAGAACTGACAGGTGTGGGACATAGCAGGAAAGCACAGTCAGAATATGTCAATGCTTGCATAAAAATGCTAGAACTATATAAAAGAAAATATGAGCACTGAGATACATTGCATCAAATGTGAATAAAGGCCATCACAAACACAAAGAGGTATTTGGTTGAGGGGATACAATACTACCAAGATATAAATTTCTTTAAAAGTATTAAGAATTCATGTATAGGGGGTAGCTAGGTGGCACGGTGGATAAAGCACCGGCCCTGGATTCAGGAAGACTTGAGTTCAAATCTGGTATCAGACACTTGACACTTACTAGCTATGTAACCCTGGGCAAGTCACTTGACCCTCATTGCCCTGCAAAAACAAAACAAAACAAGATTTCATGTATAGGAAGATGAGTGTCATTGCATGGTAGAATCATACAAACAGTATCTGGAAAAAAGTATATATATATATATACACACACACACACACACACATACATATACACACGTATGTGTACATACATACATATACACATGTGTGTATATATACATATGTGTATGTATATTTGTGTATATAGTCCATACTCAAATTGGCATAATAATTCATCAAGATGGAGTAGGGGGAGGTAGTAAGGGTTTTTTTCCATTTATTTATTTATTTACTCACTTATTTATTCATTCATCTATCTATCTAATTATTTGTTCATTGATCCCTTTATTTGTTCATCTATTTATTTATTCGTCTATTTATGCTTTCATTCATTCATCTATCCATCCATTTATCTATCTATATCTATCTATCATCTATCTATATATTCATTTTGTGGGACATTGAGGGTTAAGTGACTTGCCCAGGGTCATACAGCTTGTAAGTGTCAAGTATCTGAGGCTGGATTTGAACTCAGGTCTTCCGGAATCTAGGGACAGTGCTTTATCCACTGAGTCACCTAGCTGCCCCCGTAAATTTTACTTTGGAAAAGATGGAAAAGATGGTACAGGTAAGTAGAAGAGAATACCAAAATAAGGTCATCTACTTGCAATCTAAAATACTGCATCAAGAAAAAACACAAGTTGGTATATCTGAAGAGATCACAAATCTAATAGTGGCTGATATTCATTAAATATATGAAGGGTAAGCAATCAGCCAGAGAAAGTTATATCATGGGATATATTAATGGTACAAAATTAGACAGCTAGGTGGTGAGATATATGGGGGTAAGGCTAGACTTAGGTGATCTAGAGCTCAAATACTGCTTCGGGCACTAGCTGTATGAACCTGAACAAAATACCTAGCCTTTCTGTGACTCAGTTTCTTCATCTGTAAAATGAAGGGTTTGCATTTAATGGTCCTTACGTTTCTTTCTGGCTAGAAATCTCTGAATCTAAGATCAAACTTCAAGCTCGGTGTTAACAAAGAAGAAGCAAAAAGATGAGAAAAAAATGCTTTGCTGTAGTTAGAGAAAGGGGTTAGCAAGATTCCCACTCATGAATTGTTTTGAAGCAGTTAGGATAAAGGGATTAGATAATAATGATGATGGGATTGATATAGTTCTTTAAAGTTTGCAAAATGCTATATATTATATATATATATGCACATATATTGGTATATATATGTTTGTAGATGTATATGTGTGTGTTGTATGTATAGCATGCAACATGCATGTGTGACATGTATGACAGTTGTGTGCATATATGTTGATGTGCATATATATACACACATATTGTGTTTATGTGTCTATATATGCATTTAAATGTAGTGTGTGTATTGCTGTAAATTTAAGCTATATATCAACCCTGTGAGGCAGGTGATTCAGCTATTATTCCTGTTTTAGAGATGAAGAAATAGTATCACAGAGAGAGATTATCTGTCTTTCTTGTTGTCACACAACTAGTACATGTCAGAGGAATAATTTCAATTCCTATCTTGCTGTCTCTAAATTCAGCACTCTACTTACAACTCCACATTCTCTCTCTATGTATCTTATGCATCAACTACTGATAAATGATAAAGACCATTCCAAGCCTAATTGCTGATAAACCTGCAGTAGGTGAAATAGTGGATAGAGTGCTGGGCCTGGCATCAGAAAGACTCATTTTCCTGAATTCAAAGCTGGCCTCAACTACCTACTAGCTGTCTGACCCTAGGCAACTCACTTAAACCTGTTGGCCTCAATTTCTTCATATGTAAAATGAGCTGAAGAAGGAAATGGCAAATTACTTTGCCAAGAAAACCCCAAAATGGTTCACAAAGAGTTGGACACAAATGAAACAAGTGAACAACAAATTAAGTATGTGTTTGAATGGCATTCATAAGACTATATCTTTGATAAAAAATTTGAAAGAACTTAGGGTTATTAATTTGGAATTGTTAGAGGAGATGTAAAACTTGTTACCACAAATGGCACAGTGCCTGAAGATTGGTGGGTTGGTGATATGATTTCTAACTATATAAAGGTTTCCTAAACTCAAGAGGAAGTAGAGATGCCAAAGATTCTTACCAGCAAAATTTTAGGATTCTTTTGTTTCTCTCTTTCTTTCTCTCTCTCTCGGTTCACTTAACACATATACACATAGGCTTAAATTATTCAGTCTGGCTCAATTGATAGCAAGCTAGTCTTGGAGCTAGAAAGACATGGGTTCATGGACTGCCACTGACATATACTATTTAAATGTATGGCATTGTTCAAATTATTTATCTTTCAGTGTCCAAAACAATTCAGCTTCAGAGAAAGTACTCACCTACATTAGTAAAGAAAGTTTTGTTATCAGGGAGTTTCTTCCAAGGATGAAACCACTACCGGTGAGTTTCTATACCTGTTTCTTAAACCTTTAAACAAATTGGTCAGAGGACACCATGCTTTCTTCAAGGGAAACTCATATTAACTAATTGCTTCACATCTTTTGCACCGATAAATATATATGTGCAAAAGGGGAAACTAGTGTATGTAATTTGTTTAGACTTTCAAAAAGCCTTAGACAAGTACCCACAAAAAATTACTCTGAGAATGATACTATTTTCCCCTAATTTATTTATTTACTTTTTACTTTCTATGGATATTAGTGTAAAGGCAGAGGCAGGAAACAGGAAGCATACACAGGAATAAATGAACATTCTCTTAATGGAGTAAGAGGGGAAGTGTTCATTAAAAAATGAATAAAGCTCCACTTTTTCTTTCCAAGATGTTCAAGCTCTTCTAAATAGTGAAATGATAAGTTTATGAGGGCAAATGGAAATACTTAACTCATACATTTGTGTGAGTGTAAGAAAAAAACTCTAAGCATTATTTTTAAGTAATTCACTTAGGAAAAATAATCTTAACTATACCTACTTGCTTCCCATGAACCTTTTACTCCTTCAATGACCCAATTTTCAAAAATTTTCCCTTCCGCTCATTTTTTCTGCTTTCATTACAACTTCTCATATTTCTTTTATGCATTTTATATTCTATATTATCCTAGAAACTCTATCTCTCCTTCCTTGGCTTTGGTGAAACTACATCATTCTAATACTCCTTCTTAGTACTTTCCTCTATCATTCCTTCTCTACTTCCTTCACTAGATACTCTTTATCTTACCCACTAAATGTAATCAAACCTAGATACATGTAGCCTTCAGTTCTTCTGCTCTTTTCTCCCCACCCCCATAGCCACCATATTCTCACAATTTCAACTCTCATCTTTATGTGGATGCATTCCAAACTCACATCTTGAAGTGTGACCATTCTTCCTACCTCTGGAACCATATCTCCATATCTTTTTACAACTTGAATTCAACATGTCTAAAGCCATCACACAATCAAATATTTGGAGCATGGGAAAACCTTAGACATCACCTATGACAATCTAAAACAATAAATTAAAGTCCCCAAAGTTTAAATCATAGAATTTAGAATTGAAATAATTTTCAAAAAAAGGAATTCTGACTACAACATATTCACAAGTGATCACTAATCTTTTTTTTTAAGATCCCAAAAGAGGGAAAAAAACATCATTGTCTTGAGGCAGGCCACCTCTACTCTTGGAAAACTGAATTCTTACTCTGATAGTAATATTAAATTTACTTCTTTTAATTTCCACCCATTACTCCTAGTTCTACCCCTTAGGATCAAATAGAACAAAATATAATCTCTCTTCTACCTGAAGTCTTTTCATATACTCAATGATGGCTATGATGACTTTTCTTTTCCAGGCTAACTATGTATACTTCCATCAACTGATCCTCATATGACATGAACACATGAACTAAAGACCCATCTCTATCCTGGTTGTTTCCTCCATATATTATATTAGTGAGGCAATTGGGGTTAAGTGACTTGCCAAGGGTCACACAGCTAGTAAGTGTTAAGTGTCTGAGGACGGATTTGAACTCTGGTCCTCCTGACTCCAGGGCCAGAGGTCTATCCACTGTGCCACCTAGCTGCCCTGAACCAATATTTTTAAAAACTTTGGTATCCAAAAAACACAGTGTTCCAAATGTGTTCTGACCAGGGCAAACTATAGAATGATGATCATATCCTTATTCCTAAAATGAAATGTATCTTAATCTAGCTTGCCCAAAAGACTGACCCAAGGCCATATAGGCAATAAATAAGAAGACTGGAATTTAAGTATTGATTCTCTTTCTGAAATGCAGTATTTCTTCCCCTACATTAAATTACCTTATTCCTTACCATACTGGCATGACACCCTTCTCCATAACATCCTACATTAACCAGAGACACATAATTTTTAGCCTATTGCATCCCGTGTAAAACCCTGAACCACAAAGATTGATTATGTACTATGTATGGAGCTGACTTCAGAACCCAGCTGGTATGGCCAGGAGGCAGAAAGATCTATCACCAGAGGTATTTTCCCCATTTGTCCCCTCAGCTGGTCATTGGGAAATGCATAACCCATCTGGAACAACTGGATCACCAGAAGATTCAGAGTTAACCTTTCCCATTGCCTTTGCTATTCCAATCAGATCCCAGCTAGGCTACAAGATGTGTCATGTGGCTTGGATGATTAATTACTAACTCTTTTCCTTGTAGTGAGAGGGAAGGCCATTAGACCTTACTATCTGCATTAATGCTAGCTTCTAAGTTCCTTCAGGCCTTACTATCTTCTCTACCTCTAGACCCTGCAAATTCTGAGTACTGTTATTCTACTCACTGAAAAGGACTTCTGGACTTTTCCATGTTTTTATGCTACACTTTAAGGACATTCAATCTTTTCTCTCTATCTCAAAGCTCAAAGTTCTTTAATGTGATGTCTCCACCAATTAGAAAATGAGCTTCTTAAAATCAAAGACTATTTAGCTTTTTCTATTTCTATACCTAGAGCTTGGCACATTTTAAGTGCTTAATAAATGTTCATTCATTTATTCATTTGTATCATAGCCCTTAAGATATGGCACTTCTTTGATTTAAAATGGGGTAATGGGTGAGAAGGGACAGCCATTGAAGTTAATTAAATAAATTTCTCTCTTGGCTTGAATTTACAATTTCAACTGAAAGGAGAAATATCAAATGTTTCTGAACATAAATTCATTCATTAGTTCAGCTATTATTGAGTGTCTATTAGATACTCAGGACTTTACAGGTGATTTCATTTCTCCCACTCTGATGTTGCTCCTTGTCCCTTACTTCCAAATGGAATCAATGTTGTATTAACCTTTCATTACTCTTGAATGAGTACATTCTCATCTTTTTTACCACTAATCTAGTTCATTGTTATAGATCTTGTGAGAAACTGTAAATTATCATCATTCCCCAATCCCAATGCATAACTCCAAACTACCTCAAGATTCAGTTATTAAAACATTAGTAGATAGAGAGCTGATTTGGAGTGAGGAAGACCTAGGTTCACAACTTTCCTCTGACACATATTGATTGTGTGACCTTGAGCAAGCCTCTTAACTTCTCAGTCCCTCAGGAAATTCCTTAAGAATATAAATTGCAGAGAATGTGGTATATTGGGAGAGGATATTGCTCATTGGGAGTTTTCTACACTGAAGAAATCATAGGTATAGCCCCCCCCCAAAAGAGACAACTGCATTATATCACTTTCCACCTAAAACTTTTGTATGACTTTCTATTCACTAACAGATCAAATTCCAACTCCTTATCTCATTTTCAAGTCCCTTTATAATCTGATTCTAGCCTCCCTGTCTCACATTCTCAAAAGATTCTCTTTGACTCCAAACAGACCAGTCTATTCCCTATTCCACTGAATACTCCTTGTCTTTGTTCATGATGTTTCAGCAAGTCATTCAACCCCCTACCTTCTTCTTTACCCATTCAAATCCTCTTGGCTCTTTGAGGTTAATTTCTCATAAAGTTTTCCTCAATTACCTCAGCCCACATTCATCATCTCTCTATCCTCTGAACTGCAGCACACATCAGTAACATTCTTTTGTCACTGCTAGTTAGTGCTTCACATTGTTCATAATCTTTTCCTAGGTATTGATCTTGTCTCTTCACTCAGGGTATAAGTTTCTCAAGAGCATGATCATTATCATTTTCCTTTTCTATATTCCCCACAGTAAATGAAATAGTAGCTAGAGCTTTGCACATGGCAAATACAGCATAAATATGAGTAGATTTCCTAAGGTTATGCTCTGAGAAATGAATTTCAACCCAGAAAAGAGTAGCCATTTTAAACTCTTTTTTCAAGGCATTTGTCTGGTGTCTTGTTATCACTCACAATTATATACTGCTGCTATTGATACTGTTTCTGCTACTATTCCTGCAACTATTACTATTTTTACTATTATTATTATTACCCTTCCCTTTCAATGGTATGCCTATTTTTGATAATTTATTATTCAACTACCTCCATGTTCCCATCCAATATACTTTATGTTGTCAGACTATTGAAAAAAGACAGAAAAGACAACAAGGAATAACAAATGCAGGCCAGATTTACTCAGGAAGAGCTGCATTCAGTATTCTCTTTGACACAGTGGGAACTTTGGCAAATTATTTAATCTTTTTGTGCCCTAGGAAAGATGATAGATTATGGATGAGATGCTGCTTTTCATAGTAGAAGTTCCTTATACTGATAAAAACAAAATCTGACTACTCCCCACCACACCCCAAAGACACACACACATCGGATAGCAAAAGTATATAAGATATAGAACTTTGTTAATAAATGATTTCATAAGTTTCAAACATTATTTGTTTCTATACACATATGAGTGATCCCCTATGCCTCTAGGGTTGCTTAAATATAATTTCATTTTAGACTATGTGATTCCCTACCATAGTGGGAAACCATAGTCACTTTAGAATTCAAAGCCCCAGTGGTAATTACTTATCAAGTGTGGATATTATCTGCTTTTTAAGAGCCTTATCCTGTAGCCTTTAGCAAACTCGAAGAACTGCTGAAACCTGTTGTCTATCCTCAACAATTGGTTATCAAAGTTGAGATTCCACTCTTGGGTTTGGGAACACTGTGGTTATAGAACTAAATATGGTTTTCTTGTGTCTTACCTCCTTATCACAGACCCTTGCTTGCTTCTCTTTCTCATTTGATGCTCCAACAATCTACTTAACTTGCAGAATGCTTTCCATCCGTTAGACTCCTTGCTTAGAGATGTCACTTTGCTTTGGCAATCTATAAAATGAGAGGCTATTGTTATACCCATCACCATCACTACTACCATCGCCCACTACAATCATCATCATCAAGCAGAATCGTCAAAAAGTAACATTGCTGATAATGGTAATGGTGGTGGTATTTGTAGTGATAATGAAGAGGATGATTCTGGGGAATAAAAACATTCTCAAAAAAGTTATTACAAATGAAACATAAAGGATTCAACTACCTTTAAAAAAATCCAGGGGGCCTACACACCTTTAATACCCTGTAGACTTCAAGAAAGAACACTTACAGAGAGAATAAATTAGTAGCTACCAGATTAAAAAAATAAAGAAGACCCTTCAGAAAAAATTAAGGCCGAGAGGAGATAGAATCAAAATTTATGATAGCATAAAATATGAATGGGGTGAATATAGACCTACTATTTACCAGAACTATTTGGCATCTTTTGAATATTTCCCCTTTCTTTGTAGTTGCATTTAAAAAAATCTGAACTTAAAAAACCAAAAAAGTGAACATTTCCATATACAAAACAGAATAAAAGGAAATCTCATGTAATGAAAAACTGAGTTCAAATCCAGCCACAGACATTTGCTAGCTACGTTATCCCATGCAGGTTATTTAACCTCTGTCTGCCTCAGTTTGCTCAACTGGAAAATGGGTACAAGAATAGCATTCTCCCAGGACTGTTGTGAGTATCAAATGAAATAATATTTTTAAAGCACTTAACATAGTGTCTGGCTCATAATAGGTGCCTAGTAATGCTTGTTCCCTTCTATTTGTAGCAGTCAGTGTCTTCATATTTTTAGTCACCTCTCCAGACTTAGTTCTTGCATTAAAGTTTTGTTAAAGCTGGTCTTTGCCCCCTGCTCTTGGCTCTTCTGGATACTTATTTAACAACAGCTCAGGACAAATTTCTAAGGACTTAAGTTCACTTTGGTCTGGGCTATTCTAGTGTGAGTGCTGCCATGCTGGCCCTGGGTACTGCCAATATCATTGGTCCCAAAGTCTATATTAGTAGTTTCAAACAACTGTGGACATTCTCTGGAAGCCCTCCTCATACTTTGTAATATGACACTCCTTGAATTTTGAAACAGTGATCTTAGCACAATAAGATTAACTTACTCATTGGATAGTAAACTTATAGACAAATTGCTCCCAATAAATGCACCATGGTAAAAAAATATATTCAGAAAATGTTTAAATAATATCATGCACAGTAATATGCTCATCAAATAAGAGATGCAAGAAATAATTTGGAAACATCCCTAAAGTTTTGTTATTGATCTTATAAAACATCTATGGCCACCATAAAATATTCCCTTGTGCTCTGAATAGAAATGGAATGCTGAGTTGGATAATCCTTGATCTGAGCCAGCATGACAATTATCAATGTACACATATATTTTACATAAAAATATGCCATTTCCTTAGAATAGAAATTCCTTGAAAGCAGAGACCATGTCTTATGATGTTCTGAATTGTCCTCATATCAAGTAAAATTCTCTCCAAACACTAAATTTTTAAGTCAATTTAAATGAAAAACTAATTCCCAACAACAACAAATGAAGAAATGTGAAAAGCAGTTCCTGATTAATTTGGCAGTATTGTCTTGTAAGAAGGGTAATGAACTAGAATTTTATTTTGGTGGTTGCTTCTGTTAGGTACTGGCATCCCTCCCTATCTCTTGACCTTATTTAAATTACTCTGTTGTTCTTTATAGTTCTTTTTTAATTTATATGTATGCCAAAAACTTTTGCTAAACAAACACAAAATGTCTAGAGTATATTATGCCAAAGAATATGTCACATTTTAAAAATGTCTTGTTTTCTATGAATGTTTTAAAAATTAGTTTGGTGGGACAATTAATTATGTCTGAGGTAAAATTTCAAATATAGTTAACAAATAAAAAGGAGACTTCAGTTTTCAAGCATACAGGCTAGTATAATGGAACTTGTTTTGATTGTTTCTGGGTTTAGGTTAGTGATAGATTTTCATGAAAATTTTAAAAGTCAGTTACCTGAAACCAGCAGGTGACCTAATATCCAGCCATTTTCTTCTGCATAACCTAAATTAAAACATTATCCTCTTATTGATACATGAATTGCAATTCTTAACTATGGTTTTACTTACGTGTGTGTTGATTGTATCATTTTATTACCAAATGTTTAAATGATGCCAAACCAAAGTTTCTAAATTCCACTTAGTTTAAGTACAATTTTTGATGGGCAGCATTTCCAGGCTGAGGATAGCTTGGGTCTGGTGTTACAACGCCCTAGACAGATGGAATAGACTGACTGGAATGAACCTAAACTTTTAGTTCTAAATCAATTCTGTAAATACATCTAAAAACAGCCGGGCTGTTTTGGTTGCCATCTGTAGAATCATCTTGAATTATAAAAATTGAAAACAAACAGATTTTTAATTCATCATTTAGATATTAGAAGAAATAGATAGAATTTTAGATCTGGAGGGGTCTTTGGAGATCATCTAATATAATATTTCATTTTTTATTCAGGGAAACTTGAGGCAGGGAGGTTAAGTAATTTACATAAAAATCACATGACTGGCATGTATGAGAGTCAACACTAGACACTGTGTCTCCTGAGTTTTGGTCCCTTGAATTTTCCAATATGTTATTTTGCCTTCTTCATTTCGGGGTCAGTTATATTGTCTAAAAAAGAAATTATTACTAGGAGAGTGTTCCCAAAATTTTCCGTATCTATTATATATAAATTTTCATTTGATCCTGTTAATTACATATGATCACCTGCATTACTGTTTTATAACCATATAGGTTAGTATTTATGGCTATAATTTCTATTTGAGTTGACCACCTGGAATCAGGAGCCCTGGGTTCAATACCAAGCAGTGTAACTTAAGAGTCATGTGACAATGGTTAAGTTAATCACTCTGTAGCTAAGTTTTAATATCTGTAAATAGGAATAAATATACTATAGTATCTACCTTAAAAGGTAACAAGGAGAGGTCTTTATTTTCTTTAATATATTTTATTAATGTGAACTATTATTACTTAGACTTCTTTATGTTTGTTGTTGTTCAGTTATGGTAACTCCCATAATTATCTCAGGTGTCATGATAAATACAATGTTGGATTTGGCCTTGACATCTGCTACCAATTATATTAGATCTTTAATTTCTCATAATGGCATGAGGATAATTGGGCAGATGATGCAAAAATTGATGAAACAAAGATAAAAAGTTATTTTCTAAATTAATATCACAATTGTCTTCTCAATTTATTCCCCACAGAAGGGAGTATAGTAATATTAAGTTTTAGAGAGTGTTTCAATTTTTATTCTTATTATATCTTTCATGTGTAACAACTGGACAATAATTGTAAAATCTCTAAAAGATTCTGAATTTCCTTAGACATGTTTTTGAGAAGTCTAATAGTCTGATTTGGTTACTGGCAAAGCTATTTAAATTGTTTTAAGATCAATTTTATAGGAAACTTTCCAGTGGATTACCAGTATCCAAAATACCTGAGAGACTTTACAATCACACCTAAACTCTACAGCAGAGGTTTGTTAGTTGATCATCAGCATCCACACCTGAAAGACTTTCACTCAACAACTATACCCAGAGGATATCCCAAGAATCATGTGAGAAAAGACTTCCATAGACTTAAATGGAGATTTTCCTGTTTTCCTTTACCTCATTGTTTCCACTGTTTATAATGTCCACTTACTTAAGGGTCACTCCCCTTTAGTTTTTGTTTGTAATGTCTACCTGCTAAAGGGGAGTGCCCCCTTTAACCTCTGTTAATGTGTCACTCAATTTCTTTTCTCTATTTTCCTTACCTTTACTTTGTTAGTCATAATTATCTGTAATGTAATTGGTTCATGTAAGGAAATGATGTTTCTTCATGAAGCACTGTGGGGGAGTGTGAGAGTCCGGGTATTACTCCCTGCTGAGAAAGACATTGTGAGAACCAGGGCGATGCCCCCCTGACGAGAAAGCATGTGACTAGTGTATGGAAGTTTCTTGGCTTCCGGAAGTTATCTCTATTTATAGACTGCCTGTAAATTATGTCAATCAATGGACCAGCCAATTAGCTTGGAGCTTTGTGTGTAGGGACTACCTCAATTCCTGTTCCACAGGGGACTTCCTGGGAGAAGGAGCTAGGACTCACTCTCTTTGGAAGTGTGGGCTGCTAGGTGAAGGCAGGGTTTTTTCTTTGTCTATCTTACCTAGATCTGAGCTAGGTTTTTCCATTCTTTCAGAGTCCTGTGTTCACTCTATCTCTCTTCATTAACTTCTATTATACTTTAATAAATACTTAGAAGCCTAAATTGTTGCCTAATTTATCAGTAAACTTAGCTAGTTCTACACACACACACACACACACACACACACACACACACACACACACGCACACACGCGCACACACTGGGGGCAGGTAAGACAATCACACATTAGATTTTTAAAATGAAATAAGGAAGATATTGTCTTAATGTTCTCATTTTTAAATGTAATTATCTTTTGTTTCTATAATGTAACCATTGACCAATCAGTACTTTAGAATTAAATTATTTGTTTTTCACTTAAGATTGAATTCTTTCTTCAAATCCCCTTTATTGATAATATTTTTATTGACTTAAGGTCAAAAAACAATCTACATAGTAATCCTACTTTTTTACTGTTTGGGGGTTTTATGCCCTAGTATTTTGAAGGAACATTAACCTCTTATCCCTCCATTAAAAAGCAAATACTTTATCATTCAAGCCCTTCCTTTTTCTCAAATGCATTTGCTTTTCTAGGTTTTTCTTGACTCCTCTTTGCTTTTCAAATATCTCTATTTAGGTCTGGTCTTGTAATAAATTCTTGAAACTCCTTTATTCTGGAAAATAGTTTTTCATCCTATAGAATTATAATTATTTTTGAAGGTTATATTGCTGTTTCTTGTAAGCCTTTACTTTTTTGTCTTCTGGACTATTGTTTCCAAGAATTTTCTTCATTAGAGTAGTTGTACCATAGTCTTGTGTTATCCTAACTGTGATTCTTTAGTACTCAAACTCTATTTATTGTTGCATGCAGCCTTTATTTTGTTTTTATCAAATAATTCTGGAATTTGACTGACAATCCTGTTGTTTTCAATTTGGAGTTTCAGGAGGTGATGTTTTATTTGTTTACTCATATTTTCCCTTTTGAGTCTCTTTTTTTTTTTTAGTGAGGCAATTGGGGTTAAGTGACTTGCCCAGGGTCACACAGCTAGTAAGTGTTAAGTGACTGAGGCCAGATTTGAACTCAGGTACTCCTGAATTCAGGGACAGTGCTTTATCCACTGCGCCACCTAGCTGCCCCGAGTCTCTTTTTTAAAAGCTGCAGTTTACCATGGCTTGTGCTGGTTTTCTTGGTGTAAACACTCCATTAATCTGGTATTGTGGCTTTCTCTTTGTTTAGGTTCTCAGTAGATGGAGGACCTTAATTCTGTTAGTCTGTTTTTGGTTTTGCTGGGGTATATGTGCAAGAGCTGGGCTTCTCTATAACTTTCACATCACTATCTTAACCATATGTATGGATGTATGGATGTATATATATGTATGTTCATGTGTATGTATATGCCTATGCATATGCCTATGTATCTGTATCTCTATCTCTATAATTCAATCAATAAGTATTTATTAGCACCCACTATGTATCAAGCACTGTGCAAGGTACTGAGGATACAGATACAAAGACCCTACACTCTAATGGAGGAGAGTAGTAGTTCATATAAAATATATACACAAGATAAATATAAAGTAACCAGTTGTAATGTATACAAATTATTTTAATACAAGAGAATATTGAGGGAGTTAGGAAAGTCTTTATGCAGAAGATGATCTCTGTGCTATATCTTAAAGGAAGAGACACACCCTGTGAGGTGGGGATAAGGAGGGAGTGCATTCAAGGTATATGGAACAGTTAGTGCAAAGGTAGATCAAGTAACATATGTGCAGAACAGAGAGAAAGCCAGTTTGGCTGAATCACGAAGTATGGAAAGGTGAGTAATGCATAATGAGGCTGGAGAGGTATTTTGTAGCCAGGTTATATAAAGTTTTATTTTCAAAGTCAATAAAGAAGAGTTTCTGTTTTATTCTAGAGTTATTAGGAAGTCACTGTTTTTGACTGAGTAAGTGAATTATGTGGCACATCTAGATTAAAGGAAAATACTTTGGTACAAGTGTGTAAAATGGACTGGAGTAAAGACATATTTATAGGACAGAAACCATTTATAATAAGGATGTCACAATAATAAAGGCAAGAGATAAAGCCCTGAATCAAGTGGTAGCTATATGAGTAAAGAAGGGATCAGATTTGAAACATGTTGTAAGGGTAGAAAGGGCAAGAATTGTCAACTAAATGAATATGTGGATTGAGGAAGAATCCAGGATAATGCTAAAGTTATAAATCTAAAAGACATGAAGGTTAGAAAGAAATAGGGAGGCTTAGAAGAAGAGAGAGCTTAAGGGGAAAGGCAATGAATTCAGTTTTGGGTGTGATGAGTTTATGATTTCTTCACAATATCCAATTTGAAATGTCCAATAAAGAATTGATGATATGAGACTGAAACTCAGGAAAGAGTCTGGGGCTAGATATATAGATCTCTGAGTAATTTTCATGGAGATAAAACTTAAAACCACAGGAGTTAATGAGATTACTAAGAGAAAGATTATAGATGGAGAAGAAAAGACAACCAAGGAAAAAATCTTGGTATATAATCACAGTTGTGGCACATGGTATGGACAAGAAATCAGCAAAGGACAGTGATAAAGAATGGCTAGATTGGTAGGAAGTAAAATGGGAAAGTTTAATGTCTTGACAACCCAGAAAGGTAAGAATATTCAGGAAGAGAGATTTGTCCACAATGTCAAATGGTGCAAAAGGGTGAATGATTAGGACTGAGAAAAGACCATCAGATTTAACAATGAAGAGGTCATTGGCAAAATTAGAAAGAATTTCAGTTGCAAGAAACAATTGGAAACCAAATTGCAAATAGTAGAAGAATAAATGAAAGAGAAGGATTTAGGGTAGAAAGGGCAGCTAGTTTTTTCAAGGAGTTTGACTGAAAGAGGAAAAAGAGACGTAGGATGATGGTTTGAGGAAATAGTAAATTTCAGTGAACAATTTTTAAAAATAACAGAAGAGATGGGAATATTTGGAAGAATTAGGGAAAGAACTGGTTGATAGAGAGAGATTAAAGATGTCAGAGAGAGACAAGGGTGGAGGATCCAATCTACTTGAGGGAATGAGATCAGTTTCCTAGGTGAAGAGGTTGATATTGGCAAAGAGAAAGGGCTCCTCAGTTGTATTGGAAACAGGCTAGTTAGCTCTAGATTTGTCACTTCTGGTGTCTCCTGAGGAACCTGTCTTAAATGATATTTTCTGCATTTATTTTGATTTTGGTTTATGTTAGTCTTTTAAATTTAAGTAATAATTGAATAACAAATGCAATTCCATTGAAAAGGAATTCAAGCTCAGGCAAAGCTCTGTGCTAAACGTTGTAGCTTTGAAAATGAAATAGCTCTGCATTCAAAGATCTTATCTTCTACTGGAGCAATAGAACATTTACACAAGAATGTAAATTATTCAAAGAAAATGACCAAGTAATTTTATTAGGGAGAGATTGCTAATAAATGGTGCGATGAGGAAAGGTCTTATGAAAAAAGTGACATCTCAGTCTGAAAGTTCAGCATTCTTTCCAATATAATGTCCCATGGTAACTTTATTTTTAATACCTCACCACAGAGAATAATTTTGTATCCCATTATTCTTTAGCACACTCACACAAACAAATCAACTAAACCTATAAAAATCTTTTTTTTTAGATTTTAATAGCAATTCAACTTCTTTTTGAAGATATTTTAGACCCTTTACAATCTGACTTCCTGTTTCTATCCTTGCCTTAGATTATTTTCTATAATATAGTCTTCATTCCATCCAAACTGACTTGCTAGTTGCTCCCCTAACAAGATAGTCTCTCTTCCTACTTGCATTTTAACAAACGGTCTCTCCTCTAGGGAATACCTTTCCTGACTGTCTCTGGCTCAGAGAATCCTTAATGCCCTTTAAAGCATAGTGAGAAGTAACTTAGGATAATGGGTAGAGAGTGGAATCTAGGACTTTATCGCTCTCTTCATCAAATTCTTATTCTCCTTAATAAATGCTTAGAAGTCTAACTCTTGCTAAAGTTTATAATTTATTGGCAACCACTCATTAGATATTTTAGACAGACTAGCTAGAATTTTAGCCCCTTACACTCCTCAGTTTCTTCTTCTTTTTTTTAATTTCATGAGGCAATTGGGGTTAAGTGACTTGCCTAGGGTCACACAGCCAATAAGTGTTAACTGAGGCCGGATTTGAACTCAGGTACTCCTGACTGCAGGGCTGGTGCTCTATCCACTGCGCCATCTAGCTGCTCCACACTCCTGAGTTTCATACCATATATCTAATATACAGTCTGGACTACAAAATTGTCTTCTGTAAACATGGGTTCTGTAATGACTGTACTAAGAGATTGAATAAATCAAAGTTTCCCCTTTTCATAGAGGAACTATACAATGGAGTAGCACAACAAGTGTAATCAAGAGGATGTCTGAAGTCCAGGACAGCTTGACATGCCAGTGATCCTTTGTGAGTAAACTAGTTGAACTTGGAGATGCCTCCAACTTGATGGAGTCAGTCTTGACTGTCTTAGAAAGAGCACAAACATCTTGCTTTTTATTTATTGTGTTTACAAATATCTTCTCCCTTAATCCATACTTCCTCCCTGACTTCCTTATTTATTGTCTTTCTCCACTAAACCCCACTTAGCCACAAATACCTCAAATAGGTATAAATACCTAACCCTTTCCCATCTCCATCTGAGCAGGTGAGAGCTTTATCTCTCCCTGCTCCAGCTTGCAAGCTCTTCTCAGAAAATAAACTCCTTTGTGACCTTTGTAAACTATGATCAAACTCTGGATTATTTTGGGTCCTCTTTTCTGGACCTGGGATTTCTTCCATTTTAGCAGTTTCATGGGGATTTCATCAGTTTTGACTCTTCCAACTCATTCCCCTGTGTCACTACAATCCATTCGCCACTCAGTTGCCAAAATTATCTTCTTAAAGCATAGATCTGACAATCTTACCCACTGCTCTATGATATCCAAACTCCATATTACTTGCATTATATAAGTCTCCTGTTTGGCTTTTAAAACTCATCATAACCTGTCTCCTTTTACCTTTCCAATTTTCTTATACCTAACTCCCCTGCATATATTCTATGACCGAGCTACAGTAGACTACTTTGAGTTACTCAAATGGGACCCTCAGTTTCTCATTTGTGCCTTCACACTGGCCATACTCCATGCTTGGAATGCTCTGCCTCCCCCCCTCTGTCTCTTAAATATTCTGACTTTATTCATAATTCATATCAAAGATCACTTTTATGCAGAAGGCCTTTCCTATTTCCCCCCAGCTTCTAATGCCTTCCCCTTTCAAATTACATTAATCTATTCTGTATATAAATCTAGACTGAGTTATTTGCATGTGTCTCACTCTGATTAGATCATTAGAATGTAAGCTCCTATAGGCAGGAACTTTTTTTTTTGGAGGGGGGTTGTATCTCTAGTACTTATCACAATGTCTGACATATAGTAAGCACTTAATGCATACTTATTGACTGGCTGAATGATTCTTTATTTTTTATTTATTTGGTTCAATCATTTAATTTGTTTCATCATCTCATCTGCCAAGACCTTCTTTGGGCAGCTTCAAAAGTCCCATGAAGGTCAGCAGTGAGGCATCTTCAGTATGTTGATTATGCTAATTGCCATTTAAAGTGTTATTAAGAGGACTGGTATACCAGAAAGAGCACCAGAATTAGAGTCAGAAAAATGAAACTCAAATCACGAATTAGTCACTAGCTGTGCACAATAGAAAGTTATTTTTTCTTGCTAAGATTAATTTTCCTCCTATGTAAAATGAGGAGGTTGGTTGGAATTATCTAAGATACATTCTAGCTTTAATGATCAATTCAGGCTTTAATTGATAAGTAGAAGGATGCATTAGCATAAATCATTTCCCTTCCTTTTTCTTGCCTTCAAATAGTTTCATAAAGACCTCCTTTGAATGGCTTCTCTTTTAAGGCTGTTCCATTTTTTTTTTTAGTAAGGCAATTGGGGTTAAGTGACTTGCCCAGGGTCACACAGCTAGTAACTGTTAAGTGTCTGAGGCCAGATTTGAACTCAGGTACTCCTGAATCCAGGGCCGTTGCTCTATCCACCGTGCCATCTAGCTGCCCCTCCATTTTGTTTTTATCTCTTCCACCCCTCATCCCTTCCTTCAACAACCACAATCTGACTCCTTTACTCCTCAAGGCCTTTGAGTATGGAGTGGACCAGTCCCAGTATATGGCCCAGCCTGCCTGCTGCTCATCATATTTCCCTTCCTAACAATTGACAATCACAGTTCCTCAAGTCTCCTGGCTGCTGGCTGAATGTTTTCACTCACACTACTTCAATTAGCAAAGAATAACTAACTAAAAATTTCCTGTTTTCATGAAGGACTGGTGGTCTAACCATCTGCCAAGACATTGGGCCATAACGAGCATTGGGCCTTCTGCCTTGCTATTGCACACTAAGAACCACTGGGCCTTTCCATCCATCTTGTAGCTAAGTTTTCTCTATGTGTTAAATCCACCAATGAGAATGTGAGCTCTTGGAGGGCAGAAACTGGCTGTAACACTTATCTGTTTGTATTCTAAGGGCTTACTTAGCACAATGCTTGGAAAATAATAAGGACTTAATACATGCTTTTGCATTCCATCCCATTCTCTTCTCCTTGAATATTCTATTCTTTATTCTCACTGGACCTCTATCCTCTTATCACTTTGGCTCTTTCTATACACATATCTCTCATTTGCACTTTCATTTTTCCTCCATTCTTTAAAAAAGAAAAATCTGCATATGTCTTAAAAAGCAGCTAGGAATATGTATTCTGTTCTTTAAAGCCTTTGGTTTTATTTCTTCCCTTGAGGATGTTCTTTCTTGTGGCATTCTATGACAACTTAGAAGGAAAAGAGAGAT
This sequence comes from Dromiciops gliroides, assembly GCF_019393635.1. Classification (NCBI taxonomy): domain Eukaryota; kingdom Metazoa; phylum Chordata; class Mammalia; order Microbiotheria; family Microbiotheriidae; genus Dromiciops; species Dromiciops gliroides. The sequence continues at coordinate 291,972,725 of NC_057863.1, read as the reverse complement.
TTCCTCCTTTTGATCATTCCTCAATTCTTTTGGGGTGGTGGTGGGGGTGGTTCTAACAGAAATTTATTTAAACTTTATATATTTCTGCATATATACACTGAATTTCCTAAAATATGAAAAATTTTATTACCATATAATAGTCAGAAAATTAGGCATCTCTCTTTCATGACTTCAGTTTTTTTTCCCCCTGTCCTCTACAAAAGTGTTATTCATAGCATGAAGGTGCTCTGACTTCTTAAAAGCTATTAGAAGTAGAGTAAAATGTTCTGGCTTGTTTAATCAATTTTCATAGACCTGGAAATGGATTGTATGTCTTTTGTCAGAGGCCCAGCAGAGCTAATGTAGAAGATTCCCATCATTAGAGATTTGGCCACTAAGTAATACATCTTTGGGGTCATAGCAATTATTAACCACGTCTTTGAAGACCTAGAGGGGTTATAATGTGAATTAGTAAAGAATTTTTCATTCTGTTATTCTAATTAGACTATCATCTTTTATTGCCAATCCTTACCAACAAGATAGAGAATGCTTACAATACAAAAAAAATGTTACATTAATTTTATCAATTTTCCTGGCCCAGTTACATCACCTTTTGTGAGTATACTCTTACTGAAATTTTTTTAAAGTAAAACTGTTGCAATATGTCTCAAAGAGAGCATCCTTACATCCTGTATTGTTACAAATTTAAAATTTTTCTTCTCAGAGGTGATTTTTGGGTTATTTTCAATAAAATAATTTTATTTTCACTCAGTCACAGGTAAATGCTTTCTTTCTTCACAGGAAAAGTAGCATACATATTTCTAGAGGGTATGAAACCTAACATGACCAATATTTTTGCATCTTCAATTCATATCAGCAGTCCTATATTAGCTCTGTGGGGCAGTGGATACAGTATTAGGCCTGGATTTAGGGATACCTGAGATCAAATCCATATTTAAACACTTCCTGGGGGTGAGCCTGAGAAAATCACTTGACCCTCATCCATCTCAATTTTGTTTCCTTTACAATGGAGATAAAAATATCACCTACCTTTTTAAGGATAATATGAGATAATAGTCATGAATCCCTTTGTGAACCTTCAAAAGCTATATAAATGCTATTATTCTAAATCAATTTTATATTTTTTGAATATTCACATCCTGTGAATTGAGCAAAATCCCAAATTGTTGAATGATCATCCCCTATTGTTTAATGTGAAGACCTCAAAAATGAATCCCTTTCCTTGGAATGCATGACCTTCATAATTAGCTGTATTTCTTATTATAGAATAAAATCTAGTTTTTCTTTTTCCAGAGCACTTCATTTTAATGTGTGTTTGTATTTATGTATGTATGCATTTTCTCTTTTTAAAAAAATTTTGCTAGATCCTTGTTATCCCCAAGCCACCCCTATAGCTAATGAGGAAAGTCTATAGTGATTCTAATTAATTTCTATTCCTAACTGAAAATTACCTGACAGGTGAGCAACTTCATTTTTATGCCACAATTCTATTTCACATTTACAATTTGCAGTCCAACTGCCAAATGTATATTCAGCTTTTAGAGGAACTGTGAATATATCATAATACATTTTTAACCAAGTTTTGTCCTTTATCCTCTGTTTCATTCCAGAAGAGAGAAAAAATGCGTTTTTAGCCTTGGTCTATTAAGTAGTCCTCCAAAATTTTCTTAGCAGTTCTTATTTGGTCTTTTTGCCTGATAGTCTCCAAAGTAACTCTAATTTCTCTATTACAAATCTTATATTGAATTCCTTACTTCCCATTATTTGAATTACTATATGTCCCTTGAGTTCATCCCAATAGAATTCATAATTAGGGTTCCAGTATACAATAACTTTTACTACTACTTTCATCCCTTCTACAGCAAATTCTGTTAGCAAATCTTCCCTTAAAGGAGTCTTTCCCATTGTCCTACCCTCACAGAGGCTACATGAGTTTGCACATATTCTTGCTTCCTTCAATCCTCTTTTTTATTGCTTTTATTTTTATTTGGAAGGAAAAATGAACTACTCGGCAGTTTCTATTGCCTTTGCCTTTTCCTTCTTTCATTTTTCTCATCTTCCAACTTTCTTCCATCTTTCCTGAATTATTCCCATATCCTCTCTTTATCAAAGTTTCCATTTCATTTTCAAATAACAACTACTAATAATGATTCGTACTGATGGTAGCTATTCATTTTTTATTCATTTAACAAAGAAGAAAAATAAGTACCTACTATGTAGTAGATCCCAGAGAGATTATTGTTCTTGTTTGTCTTTTGTTCTACAAGAGGAACATGACATTGGTAGGGGATGTCATGACTTGTAGTGAATTGGATGAAGTGAGGGAGGGCTGTGCAAAGTTACCAGCCTCCCTCTCTCCTCCAGAGCCATTTGGGTCCAATGGAAAGATACACATCTGTAGGACTGGGAAATGGCCTTGGATGTTGTGGGAGATACAAGGATGAATAATACACAGTTTTTGCTTTCAAGGTTAAATTGTAAGCTCCTTGAGGGCAGGAACTGTTTTTTGTTTGTTTTTTCCCTTTTTGTCTCTTGAGAACTTAGAATAATGCCTTGTGCATACTTAATAAATATTAATTGAATGAATCATATCAATGGAGGAAGGGGAGGAAGAGATAACGTAAATATACAAATGTCCATATTATTAAATTTGATATGATATTTACATAGCATAGGTGCCAAAAATGTGCTATAAGATTCGCAAGAAGAAAGTATTTATTTATAGCTGTATGGAGCAAACTGCCTCAGTTTACCCAAATAACTTGAGGAGACCACCAAGTCAAGCAGAGACAGATTTATTACATTCCCGTAGGAATGGGCAAGTTCAATTCCTGAACCGCGCCAGCCAATACATGCCTTAACTTTATATAGGAATGCTGGTCAGAGGGGAAGTCCCCACGCACACTAGGTCTAGCTCACAATCTAACATCCAATCCTGTCTCACCCAGGGTGCGTGTTCAGCTTGTGATCAATGTATGGAGACATGCATATGTGTTCCAGGAACAAGGTGGAAAAGGGGAGGGGTAACAAGGTCAAACCAAAGGAAGAGGAAACAGGGGAGTGACAGTCAGATGTTTCAGATGTCACTGTTCCCACTGACTCCCCTCTCCAGGCCCCTGTCTCTAAAGATATTCAACCTGAATAACAGGAAGAGTCACTCAGGTGCTTCAGCATTGTTAAGGATGACAGGGTTAAAATTTATCTTCAGTTATGTTGGGAAGAAAAGAATAATCCATTGTTGGGACCCCAGGGCCAAGGGGATTCTGCTCTGAGAAAAAGAGACAATGTCATTTAACATCTGGTCTCAACTCAATTGCTGCATCCTGTGCTGAGCCCTGTCCTTTCTTCTTGAGTCCCGAGTATTGAATTGGTGGGCTAACTCCCTGACCCACTGACTGGGGTTCTGACACATGATGGATTGCAGACAAAATTAATATGTAGCTGACAAGTGGGGAGACTGAGCAGAAGTAAAAATACTGTTAATTGTCAATAAAACTTAAAGGAGACAGTGAGAATTTGACAAGCAATAAACTTCTAAACGAACTATACTGGGGCAGGGCTGGGTACCTTCCAGACCCCATCCTCAGAGTTTAATCTGACCCAAATCCATAATTATATCATACATAGCTAAGCAAAAAATCAGATAAAACTTCATATAAAGGTTAGAACCTGACCTTAGACTACCAAGAATAGGTAGGATTGTAGGGGTTAATGCTGATGACAAAGGGGAGTTTTAAAAACCCACAACTCTCCCTGCTCTGATCCTCTTCCTCATTCTCTTTTAATTCCCCACAAAATTCTGATGAGCTTGTATGTACATCATGCTTTAACTTTCCTCTTTCTCCTCTATTTCTTTGTGAAACTTAATGAATTGGTATAATATTTCCTCTCCACCTACTCCTTTTCTCCACTTTGTGACCATGTTAATTTCTTCACAGCAATGCACCACTTACCGGTGAAGCTCCTTGGACCCCATGAGGTAGATGGAATAGTGATTATGATTATTTTTTCTAAAATATTGCATTCAGATCTTGATACCACATTTTAGGAAGGTTATTTTCAGGTTGAATTCTATTCAAAGAGGCTGAGAACACACTCTTTTGGTAAAAGAACACAAAATCATGCCATATAAGAATCAGTTGACCGAATTAGAAATATTAAAGCCTTGGTGAGAGGTGAGATGGTTTTATTGTTTCCATTTATTTGAAGTACTATTATGAGCAAGAAGAATTTGATTTATTTTGCTTGGTCCCAGAGGGCAAGATGAAGAACAAAGAAGGTGTCATGAAGAAAGTGTTTTTTTAAATATAATCGTTTATTTGAAAATGATTTTAGGGGAACTCTACACTGATGAAGAATCCACAGAGCAGCTAAAAAGACTAATGTGGTTTTAAGCTTCATTCATGGTCATGTAAATTCTAGAACAAGGAAGGTGGCAGGCAACCCTATATACTACCCCACATCTAGGGGATTGTCTTTAGTTCTGGGTAGGAAAAATATCTATAGGTTCCTGATTCCTCTTTGGGGTGGGATAAATAATCACAGTAGAAAGGGAACTCAAAACCACTTAATGCCAGGGAAATAACTGAATGGTTAGCATGGGGAAGGAAATAAAATGAGGAAGACAATGGCTAATTTCAAATATTTGGCGGAATTTCTGGAAGAAAGTTTACACTTGTTCTGCTTGGTCCTAGAAGATAGAGCTAGGATTAATTGATGGACAGTACAGAAGGAAGATTTTAGCTCAATATAAGAAAAACATCCTACAAATTCAACATAATCAAAGATGGGACGTGCTTTATAAGGCAAGTAGATGGTTCAGTAGATAGAATCTTAGAATTGGAACCAGGAAGACCTGAGTTTCATTATTACCACCCCAGATCCTCAAAAGCTAATGAACCTGAGCAAGTCGAGTCATCTCTCTGCCTCAGTTTCCTTATCTGTAAAATGGGGGATAATATGAGCACCTCCCTTTCAGGGTTGTTGTGAAGATTAAATGGGATGATATTTATAAAGTATTTGGCAAACCTTAAAGCTTGATATAAATTCCAGCTATTACTGTGAGGTCTTGATTACCTAAAGTTTTCAACCAGCTGTCTAATTTTGCTTTTGGAAGATGATGTAAAAGGAATTACCACTTTGTGTACTAGATGGATTAGATGACTTCTTAGGTTCCCTTCAAAGTTCAGGTTCTATTAAGATGATTCTACTTACTTCTGTTGAGTTGTTGCCAGTTTCCTTCCCAGCAAATTTATCTTCCAAACAAAATTATAAGCAGCAAGCAGCATCTGCCACCTGTTGGGATAATTCTTCTCTTCATAGTATTCCTCAACATCCTGCTTTTATTACCTTTTTAAAAATTTCTCAAATTCCAAATTATCCTCTTCTTCCTATAGAAGCTTTACAAAAGGGAACCTAGCCTCTGGCTTTTAATATTACCTTTATGTAACAGAAGTCTCAGAAACCGCCTTTCAACACATCACCATTCTCACTCTGTCTAATCCAGTTTCTCCTGTGCTTTCTGTGGGATGACTGTAGTAAAGGTGATGAAGGCAAAGTTTAGATCCTTTTTGCACATTTTCCAATAACCTGTTCCAAAGACAAACTTTGGTAACTGATGGATATTATATTTTCTCACAGAGAAAAATGAGTCATCTTCCTAATAGATATTATTTGAGTTTATATTGGTCCTTTTGGGGTTTCCACATTAATGTATTTCCCCTCCAGAGAATTTATACTTTATGTTTAGGTACTTGAATAATTGTCATGGAGTTTGAACATGACATCTTATCTGGAAAATTATATGTTACTTATTAACATGTACAGACAGAAATCATTATGTTGAGTAGCATAATAAAAGCAGTTTATGAAAGGCTTAGTTCTAATGATATTTTAAAATGAAAGCATTAACTATTTTATTTTCATATTTCTGTATTTTTGCCTTTCAGGAGGGAACTTTTATAGTATAGCAACTCCTTCTTTAACGAGGAATGACTATTTAAACGTAGATTTCCTCCAGATCTTACACTTATGAATCCATCATCAGCCTTACCCTCCTCATTCATCATCTGCAGGACACCATGAAGCTTAAAAAACTTTTTGAAGTTTTTCTTTCATGCCTCCTGGGGCCAAGGAGGGTAAAGTCGTTTCATAATTTTGAAGTGAAAGGATTTTTAGCTCCTTTGCCTCTGGGTACATACACAGTAGGAAATAAGTCATAATGAACAAAAGAAAGTCAGGATAAAACAGCCTCATGATAATAAGATTCTTACTGTTAATTAGTGAAAAGCTAAAGCAAAAAAGGAATGCCATACATCATATATTGAAAATCAGTGTACTGGGAAATTTGTGGTCCAGAGGTAGAAGGGAATTTGAAAGTCATGGACATCTATAAAATTGCTGGCAAATGCCTAGATATTTTACCAGCTATAACAACCTAAGATGTTATCTATAAGGTTAGTGTTTTGATTTGAAAGATTACTATAGCCAAACATTATAAGCATTTATAGACTAAAGATTAAAAATTAAATTATGATAGAAAATAAATACAAGGTTCATGTTTTATATGAACAGAGTATGATGCCATTATCTGGTTCATTATCACAAATAGCTGATCAAATGTGTCTGCTCAATTAAGTAAGTCCATACATTTAGCACAGATCACAGTTTTGTTAATCCTATCTATGCCTTTCTATCAGTATTATATATGGGTATTATATATGCATGCCACTACACAATCTTTGGCGGCATTCCATCTTCTAGGCTGACTCATTGTTTCTTTTTCCTACCTATGATCACTTCTGCTCCTGCCCACAGTCCATTCAGTTCTTTCAATGCACCCTGATTTCTTCTTGCCTCCCTCTCCTACAGAGGTATTTCTTAGTCCCCCATTAAAATCTTCTAGCCTGAAGACCTGTGGCTCACAAATTGCCTCCTTGGAGAAATATCATGTACTTTCCTCCCAATCAGTGCAGTACTTTTATCCTCAGGGCTGGTGAAATTTTTCGTCATCTTTCTTATTCTTCCCATTTTTGTTGTGGCATGGGGAGTGAAGGAAGAAGTGAAATGGAAAAACCTATATCCATGATTTCTTCAGTTTAAGAAATTCCTGGTATGGGAGCTCTATCAGCACCAATCAGATCATCTGTATTATATCATTTTAGCTGCTTGGGGGCACTGAGAGTTAAGTGACTTGCTTGCTGCTCGTACTGCTGTTTCCACACAGAGATATGATGTGAAACCCTATTTCCTTGACTGACTGACTCCAAGATACATATAAAAATCATAAACGAAAGGATATATGACCACCTGGTACAATCAAGTAGTAGACTTGAAGGTGAAAAAACCTGGGTTAAAATCCTTTAAATTTACTGTGTATCACTTAATTTACTTGTACCTCAAACAATTCCTTAGGACATTTACTTGGGGGGGGATGTAGTTTATCAAAATATTAATTAGGTTGGATAAGGAACTATGTTAAAGAGAGTGCTATTAACCACCCCAGTTTAAACTAAAAAAGTGGGATTAGAAATAGCATTAAGGAGTATTGTTTTACTTCAGTGGATCTGGTGATCTTATTAAGGTGGACACTCCTTTCCACTATGGTTACCCATCCGTACTTTCTCATTGTCTATGATTCTTGCACATGGCTTCCTGTAAATCCTCTATAGGGAATTTACCCAAGGTACTCAGGGTCTTCCTCTAAACTCTTGATATGGAATATGTAGATTCTCCATTTGTTCCCTCACTCTTGCTACATGTGCAACAAATCTATTCCCACTACACATTTCTTCGGGCCATAATATCATCTTTACACTAAATTTAAATCTAGATGATTTTTCTAAAGTCAGATTTAACTTACATGGATTATGCCTATGACTTGTGAAAATAGCCTTTGTTCACTAACTAAAAAGATCTGATTAACTGTTGGATTCAGGGGAAGATTGAAGTAGGCAGCCTGTTGTTTCCCCTTTTCCCAATGCCTAGAAGATCAATAATTTTTCTCAGTAGATTAGATTGAGTAATGACAACTACAGGCACAACCATTGTCTTCTTTTTTAAGTTTGGAGTGAAACTATAATTCAACATAATTTCAATTAAAAAATTCACAGAAATGATCTGCTTTGAAAAGTTATATGCACCTTCCATTAACAGAAAGAAAAATCTTTTCATAGGTGTCATTAATAAATGATACAAACATTAACTACGTTTAGCCCTAAAGGAGTCCAATAGTGACAGTCTTCTACTCCCATATTTTGTTCTTGCTTGGCCAGTAGATCGGCACTATATTTCTCTAAATAAATAGAGAAAGAGAACCATCAATCTCCACTCACCTGGAAGTCCAGGACTGAGATAACAAGAAAACTGATTTCTTCCCTTAAAGATGATATCTCTAAGCACAATCCTGTATCTCATATCTCTCTCCTGGAATGACCAAATATATGGAATATATCTCTTCCTTTAAATATATATATATATATATATATATATATATATATATATATATATATATATATCCATCCACTGTAATTTTTAACTGAGTTGCCAATGTTATAATTTATATTTAGCCAACAATTCTGGGAGAACTGCATTTTCAAAGTCAAATCTGATTTCACTATTATTTCTTTCCATAATTTAATAACCTTTAAAAGGGTGATTATTGGACATTGTAAATCACTGATGCCTGGATCATTTACATATGAATGAAATTATAACAATTCTTATATAAATTGTTCCACTATAAATTAGAACAGAGAAGCTGCTCTGTCTGGTAAGGTTGACTTGCCCTTCTGTAAAGTCATCTGTAAGTCCTGTAGGACATTCTTAACATTTACAATACAGAACCTGGATATTAAAACTCTTTGTCATATTTCCATGTCTCTAATAGGGTAGCTATTACACAGATAAGTGTAGGTTTGGCTCACTGGAATATTTAATGGCCTATAATACTGCAGGGGAAAAACTCATTTTTACATCTGCTTCTAAAAAATACAGTAGAAACAAAACAGAAATACAATGTAAAGGAAGTTGTAACCTATTTGATACTTCTTTGGTAATGACTTTAAAAGAAAGGTTTCCCAAGCTTCTTTTTTTTGTCAGTATTTCTGGAAGACTAGTTGGGTGCCTGAAACCCAGAGATGGGTCAATATAATGAATATACTATACACGTGATGTGGAAAAAAAGACCTATTAGAATTAACCTCATATTCTATATCTGGAAGAGTAAAATATAAAATATGTGCAAGCATTTGGAAGAGAAAATAGCCTGGACTAACAAGAAACCTAACTTCATAAACAGAAATGCTTTCAGAGTCCTTCTGGGATATAAGGATGAGGCTAGACAAAATGAACCTAGGAGGAAAAATAAGAACAATAGATAGATGGAAGCCAAAATAAGGCAAATGTAAATTTACAATAAGGAAATCCAACTAAACTATTAGAGTCATCCTAAAATGGAATGGTTTTGCCATCCTAGATAGCGGATTTGCTTTCTTTGAAAGGTCTCCAAAAACTGGTTGGATGAACTTCTGTCAGCAATGTTGTACAAGGAATTACAGCTCAGATATGGGTTGGGCTGGATGGCCTCTGCTGTTCCTTCCAATTATGAGATTCTGTGATGCTGTGTTAGTAGAAGATGAGGCGTGGGATATGTATGTGGGAGTAGCTTCTTGCTTAGATCTGGTTTGGAATGGGTAATTTCCAAGTTACACTTCAGCCCTTCAGCATTTGGTCAGTCCAGGCCAGGTTTTTGGGTTGTTTTCCAGGCCTGTGATTTCATTCATGTGGGGAACTTCTGGATAAGGCACTCCTTCTACCAATGCAGATCATTACTATTTTTGCAACTAGTAATATTAGAAAGTTATCTGAGGCCATGAGAATTGAAATCATTTTCCAAGGTTCACTGAACCTTGTCAGAGTCTGTCTCTGAGACCAGCTAGCTCTCTATTCACTAGGCAGCTAAGTTTCATAGAGTTACATAGAGTGCTGGGCCTGGAGTCAGGAAGATCTGAGTTCAAATCTAGCCTTAGTCACTTACTAAGGTAGATGGCCCTGGAAAAGACACTTAACATTTGTCTAACTCAGTAATCACAGCTGTAAAATGGGAAACATTATGCTGTTTACCTCACAGAGTTACTGTGAGGATCAAAACAAGAAAAATTCCTAAAACATTATGCTAGGGGTATCTAGGTGGCAAAGTGGATAGAGCACTGGCCCTGGATTCAGGAGGACCTGAGTTCAAATCCGGCCTCAGACACTTAACACTTACTAGCTGTGTGACTTTGGGCAAGTCACTTAACCCCAACTGCCTCACCAAAAAAACAAAACAAAACAAAACAAAACAAAACAAAAAAACAACAAAAAATTTATGCTAAGGGCCTGGCAAATAGTAGATGTTTCCTAACTTTTCACTCCCTCCTCCCCTTCCTCCAAGACTAGCACTTCCTCTGTGACAGGCACTTATTTTATTATTTTTGTTTGGTCATTTTTCAGTCCTGTCTGACTCTTCATGACCCCATTTGGGGTTTCCTTGGCAAATATACTGGAATAGTATGCCATTTCCTTCTTTAGTTTATTTTACAGTTGAGGAACTAAGGCAAACAGGGTCAAGTAACTTGCCCAGGGTCACATTGCTAGTAAGTTTAGCAGGCTAGATTTGAACTTAGGTCTTCCCGGACTCCAGGTCCAGCACTCTATCTATCTAGCCACCTAGCTGCTCCTAGGTACTTATCTATAAATTATAAAAAGGGGTAATAACATGTGAGATTTTCATGATGATGATGAATGCAGCATCATATTCTAATACATTTGCTTCTATCTGCATTCTTTTTTCCCCACACGATAAAATTTAATAGCATTCAAGTTTGTGGTATGTAATTCTGTGCCAGTGAACGGCTAACATCAGGTCCTCTGGGTGTTCCTTTGAACATTTCTATAGGAAGATTCTGTTTTATTTTTTTGAGATGTTAGCAAATAATTAGGAAAGTTAACAGGACCACAAGTCATAGTAAAATGTCCTAATAAATGTCTACATGCAATTTTGACCAAAATCTCTGCTAACACTCACCTCTATTGAAGTTCATTTTTATTTCATTAGCAGAGCAAATAGGGCAAGGTCCTTTCACAGTAGGGACCAGAAGCCCTGCTTTTTAAAAAGGAGCAGTACTTATTATTTTGTTTCAGGTAGATTTTGTATTTGATTTACCAGAATAGGAGATAATGCTGGAAAATAAAAGGGTGAGATCTTGAAGCACCAGGGCTAGGTTAAGTTGAATTTCAGCATTAGCAGAGTCATATGAAACAGGAAAGAGTAGAACACAGATGAGAGTTGCCCCCTATGACATCATTTTGCTTAAGAGCAGGTCTTACTAGAAGCCATTCTATCTTACCCTTGACTTGGGAAAACTATGTTTATCCAATACCAACTTAATTCTTAGCTCCATGTCAAAGCTGACTACCACATAGTGCAACAGGCCTGCTATCTCTGTAGCACAAACTTCTATTACCTGGGTCAGTTGAGGTTTCTCTTTCCATATGAAAATAGACTACTCATTCATCTCTAACAATCATGGTTCAGGAAACTTTCATATATCCAATTTCAGAAAGTGGAAATTACCTTAAATGACTTTTTTTTTTACCAGTTTTTTTTACCAGTTCCAAGAATTTTTTACCAGTTTTTTTACCAGTTTTTTTTACCAGTTCCAAGACAAATTCAATTTACTTACTATATATATATATAAAATGATATTATAGAAACTTATTCTTATAATTAAACAATAAAAACTGTTAAAATTCATATAATTCATATAGCATTTTAAAGTTTGCTAATATTATCTCATTTTGCACTCCCCAAAACCCTTTGAGCGAGGTGCTATTATTTTTTAATAATTTTTACTAATGAAGAAACTGAGACTGAGGTTGTGACTTGCCTTTTCCAATTAATTCTCTGCTACTTCCACCATTCTTAAATGAACTATCAATATTCATTTACAAATATATTTTATTGAAATATTATATGTTGATATAATGATAACTTCTCAATCACTATCGACTCAAGTACATTAAAGTTCAGGGTGGGTCAAAAGTCATGAAGGGGTTTCAATATTTAGTAACTCCTTTATTTTTTTTTAATTTACAATACCATAACATCATATACAGTAAAAATAGGAAATGAATTTACCTTATTGTGAAAAATCAAATCTTGTACGTGGCAAAAAATAAAGAAAAATATTTTTGAAATAGTTATTAAAACATTATGACTTTTGGCTTACCCTGTACATTCCTCTTAAAGATAAAACAGGCAAAACTATCAGATATAAGGCAGCTGGTGGTGCAGTGGATAGAATGCTGGACCTGGAGTCCAAGGTTAAAATCTGACCTCAAACACTCAATCAAACACTTGACCTTGGTCAAGTGACTTAACCTCTGTTTGCCTCAGTGAACTGTAAAATTAGGATAATAATAGCACCATTAAATCTCAAATGAGACAATATTTGGAAAAATAGCACTTAGAATAATACTTGGCACATGGGTGCTGCTATTTAAATGGCTATTCCCTTCCCTTTTCTGACTGACAAAAAATGTAACATTTCATACTTACAATTTACTTTTTTTAAACACCTTGTCATTGCACTTACTGTCCTTCAAAGTTGTTCTCCATTAAAATGCTATGAGAATTGCATAATTAATTCTACTCACTTTACTGTGCATCTGTTCATATATGTCTTCCCACATTTCTCTGAATTTTTTCTTTTTTTTTTTCTTATGGGGCAGTAATATTCTATATTATTGATACGTTGTGATTTCTTCAGTCATGCTACATAAATTATTCACATCTGTGTATATATGTATAGCCCCATATATATATATATATATATATATATATATATATATATATATATATATGTATGTATATATATAGAGAGAGATACAGAAATAGAGAGAGAAATAATTACATAGCTAGAGCAAGCATTTATTAAGAGTTACTTACAATGTGTGAGGTACAGTAATAAGTACTGGGTTTGCAAATAACAACCAAGCAAGACAGCCCTTACTCTATGTGGAGTATAAATTCTAATGAAGAAAGATCACCCTTTGAAAACAGAGAAGGGGATGGGACAATGCAACCTCAGGCTAGTAGAAGGAGTTGAAGATCAGAAACAGTCAAGCAGAGTTATACTAAAATTAAAATAATTGTTCATAAATTAAATGGAAAATGCCATAGTAGTAGAATGGTGTCCTATGGGGAGCCCTTAGGCTTTGGGTAATTTGAGGGATAATGAAGTCTCTAAGAATGGACAAGCCCATAGGAGAAAAGGAACCTATTGTTTTGAGAAAAAAATGCTCTGCCAAGGGTTAATCAGAGGGTTTCTGATATTAATATAACCACTAGCTATAGCTGTGGCAGCCATCTACCTGGGCACTCACTTCTCCTACCAACAAGAAATTGTCACAATCACAGCTTGCCAAAAGCAAGTCAATCTTTCTAATCACCACCCACTTCTTTGACTTCCAATCTTTGTTCTCCAGGGTCAGAGAAGAAGAGGAAAAATAGTTCCTGGTACCTATGATTAGAATAAAAATCACAATGAAATGTTAGCTCACTTGGCTGAAAGGCAGAAAGAAGTCTGGGACTCCATTTTTAAATTTCTCTACTTCTTAGGAGATTTATCAGGCTATTAATAGAATAAAATCAGTATCAACTCAACATAGTCCAAGCAGTACCAAGCAACCAAGCTGGAAGGAATCCTTTCTAGTCAGTATATTTTATGATGCAAAAAGCACTTAGAGCTGATCTTGCCCCTTACCCCACACTCTCTAACAATATCTACCAGCTTTACACACAGAGAAAAATTGGAACGGATTCCATCATTTCTCTAAAGAAATCAGACAATGATACTATTGAAACTGTTAAGAAAAGCTTGAAGGAGAAACATAAAATATTGGCTTTAAATCTCCATTTGAAATGAGAGGGAGGGTTAAGAAGAAAATAGTATCTGGAAAGTATACTTCACCAATCAACTAGAGATAGTGTCTGGAGCAGATTTCCATCTGTGCAAGCACAAGGCAACTCCTACCTCCTGCTGCCAGCATTTTCTATCAACCCCAATGTAGAAAACCTCCAGTGCAAAAAGGAACAACCTTCCCTTTGACCATAAGCCTTCTGAATCCTATTCCACCTATCATTTGAGGGAAGTGGAATAGGAGAGTCAGTGGGGAGCAATACTTTAATCTGCTGCTCCATTTTCTGACTAAACTCCAGCCTTCAGAGAGGAGCATTGAAATGTTTTCTGCTCTCTAACTTGCAACCATGAGCCTCACATCTTGTACCTGCTCTCCAGCCTCCCTTAGCAAGAGGGATGATGAATATTCGCACATCTGGTCATAGCCTACATATCCTACTGATTCTGAATCCCTATAGGTGATCATCCAAACCCCATTTCCCATCACTTGCCACCCAATTCGTTATTACCATCTCCTTCGACCCCTCCACTCCAAAGTAACTTCCTCTCCCTCTGCCTTTCCTTCCCAAACCTTACTCTTTTTCCATACTGTGACCACCAATTACTTGGCCACTCAATTCCCTTCTACACCATCTCTCTTTCTCTAGTCACTCTTTTTTCTTTTCCCTATATTGACCCCTTGGTGAACAAATTTAATTTGAAACTGCCCTCTTCCCCAGTCCCTTAATTTTACCAGTTGTCATTCATTTGGGGCCAAGCATGCCTTAAGCCAATCTCCTGGGTCAGGCTTGGGAATCTGAACAAAATGGAACATTCATAGTAATATAAGACCATTCACAGAAGTTCATTTAACAGTAGCATTAACAGAATTTTGAATAAGGATATAGCCCCATTTCAGGTAGTCATAGCATCCTTCATCTCCATACAGAAATATGTATGTTCAGATGAGTATTTTGGGTTAACTTTCATGACAACTGGATGTCTCTCAATTTTAAGAGTCATTAGCTGTTTTGGGATTTTTTTTCTACACAAGGATAAAGTTCTGTAAACAGCTATACTGCTTAAACTATCAAATCTCAAGGATAGCTCTCATGCATTTTATGGAAAAATTAGTCTATCCCCTGTGACAAAGTTTCTAGTAGATGTTAGTCCTAGTATAGCATTTGTCTATCCACAACCTATGCTTCCTACATTTCCAATCTTCTTAAATATTTTAATCTCTTTCCCTTGTCCTTTAATTCAGACATACTAACCTACTTACTATTTTTCACACAAGTAAGATGCTCCACCTTCCATTCCCATGTCTTTGCACCAATTGTCCCCCTTGCCTGGAATGCCCTCCCTCCAAATGTCTGCCTTTTGGAAGCCCTCATTCCCTTTAAGATTCAGCTTACTGCAAGAAGCCTTTCCCGCTCCTCTCTCGCTGCTCCTAAAACTGTCTTGTCTTCATTTTATACATATTGCGAGTATACTTATGTATGGAGATGATGCCACTCCAGTTAGAATACAAGCTCTTTTAGGCAGACTGCTTCACTTTTGTTTTTCTATTTCCCAGTGCTTAGAAGAATTCCTGGCAGATAGTAAGAGCTTAACAAACCTTTGTTGCTTGATTGTAATAAAGCAAAAATGTAAATATATACTGAGTTTGGACAAGTTAGTGAAATTCTGAAATATTCAACAATAATTTATTAATTGTCTACAAAGCTTTGTATTTGGTATTAAGGGATCTATATGGATAATTATGATTTGATTCATTCAATTAATCGAGCATTTATTAAGTGCCTACTAGGTTCAAGGCATTGTTTTAAGTGAGAGGGATACAGAGACCAAAGTTAACTAGTCCCTGCCTGAATGGAATATATATCCTACCAAGATAGAGGAATGGGGTTATTGACATTCAATAATCATGCAGATAAGTAACTACAAAGCACATATTAAGGAATTGCAACACAATTTCATGATGGTGCATTGAGTACTAGAAACTTCTGTAGGAGGTAACACCTAAGCAGATTCTTGAAAGAACTAGAATTTCCAAGAGGCAGAAATAATATAGGGAGATTATAGATATGGGAAAGTGAGACAGAATGTTATGTACACTATGCAGAGAACAAGATAGAGTCCATGCCTTCATGGAGCTTAGAGTCTATTAGGGGAACATGCACACACAAGATCACACGCACGTACACACATATACACATACATACATACATGAATATTCTATATGGTATAACAAATAAATGTTCATTGTAACAATAGGATAAAGTTCAATGTAAGGCCATCAAGATATGATAACTACCACCTAATTCCTTTATATGTTTTGTCATTCTTTTTACTGTCATTGATACTTGGCTTTTTATGGTTTTCCTTATCTAGTTTGCTATAACATACATGTAAGAGAAAAATTACACTGTAGGAGGCAACTTTCAGATTGTTAACTTTCTGTTGACTTAGAAGCAAATGCTGATACAGGCTGAAGATGAGAGCAATATAAAAATAGAGTAAAAGCAAGGAACTACACCCAGAGATAGCATGATCATCATAGATATTTGTATATGCAGGCACATTTATGTGTATATGAAGATATGCAGAATCAACATGAAAAAATAAAAGCAGCATTTTCACAAATTCACCTAGAGTCCAACTTCACTTGGAAAATATGTCCATGAAACCTTAGTAAGCTTTCATGTAACCCTAGGGTTCCATGCAATTGACTTTTTAAAAACCCTATTCTAAGTGACCCTGGGCAAATTAATTAACTCCTCTTTTCCCAAATCTATCTCCTGGGCATGCTAGAACTTAATTGAGATCAGATTACATAAATCTTTGAATTCCTGGCAAGGCACTCTGTGAACACAGGGTAGTAGTGCCCATCAAGCTGGTGTTATTAGTACAAGGCACCCTTCCCCTCAGGAATGTAAAGGTTAGGCCTTTGGGTCCAGCATAATGAGCACATCGACTAAAATGGAGAAATTGACAATATTTCCTAGGAGAGCCACTCTCAAACAATCAACAGGACCACGTGTTGGTATTGTAGGTATACATTGCACCTTCATACTATTCATGTTGGAGAAGGTTCTAGGCTGCCTCAAGCAGAGTGAACTGGCCCAGGTCAGCAATATATCAGGTCAAAGATCCCATGCCAATTAATGTCATGAGTGGTCACTAGACTTCCAGCCTGGTTGAGATAGGGAGATCCAGTTTCAAAAAGAGGAAAAGAAGAGAAAAGGAAAGGAAAGGAAATAGAAAAGAAAAGGGTCTGAGAAATAGGTTAGTGAATGGCTACAAAATGCTGAAGAGATGAGAGAACATGAAGAAATGAAAGTCTCCCCCCTTAGTGTTCTCTTCTCTTTCAAATAGATCATTTAGGAGATAGAGATAGCAGGATTTCTATAGCTTCAATCTCTCCCTATAGTACTCATTTTATTTCATATACTCTAGGTAAAATGTGTGAGAAATAGCATTTCTCCCCTCTCTTTCTCTAGCTTCATCTCTCCACGAAATTGTATTCAAGGGAAAGACTCATTTGGAGGACAGTAAAAGTTTGGAGGAAAGGGAAGTTTAAGACTGTATCTAGGTTAGAAACCTGAAATTGATAAGAAGGAGTCTTTCTGTCATCAATACTAGAAACTATAATTTGTGTATCTGTGATTTCTGCATTAAACAAGCTAAGATGTCTAGACAAGATATTTGGATAACTGGGTGATCTTGATCTCAGATAATTATTCAGGGAAATGGCTTTTTCTCAATTTCTTTATCAGGGAAATCCAACAGCAAAAGAGCACATTTGAAAATACATTACTACCAATGGCCTAATTAGTTACCTCTTTTGAAATGCCCACTGAGACTGCTCAGATGGAAAGGTTTACAAAAAGATGCTGCCTTTTCAATGTCATGTTCTGTGAATTATTTTGGGGAGAAGATTTTTAAAAAGAGCTAGTCTTATTTCTATGAGGGCACAACACACTTTGAAAACAGGAAAAGGCCGCTGATCACAAGATATATAGGTTCAGGAAGTTGTCAGTATTCTAGTCCAGAGAAACTTTGAATTAAGTTAATTGTCATGCATAGAAACAGGAAAACGTCCAACAAATCATTATCTCTTTTACTTTACTGAAAAGATATAGACAGGCATAATTTTCTAAGCTTCCCATCAACATCATCATGTGATGAGGCATTCTGCAATCTATGAAGTTAAGGTTTTGAAAATACAACTCCAATAGAAGGCTAGTTATATAAAATTCAGATTTCCATCATCCTAAATTCACTGATCAAATATACTTTGATCTTTATTGTGCATTGTATAAAAATCAATGTGTTGCTCTATAAACAATCTGTTTCTTGGATTCCGGTTATTAATAAGCTTTGCTGCCTTTTCAAGAACAGTCATAAGGGTTTTAGACTTAGAGCTGGAGGGGACTTCAAGATAATAGTCTAATCCTCTCATTTTTAAAGGTAAGGAAACAGAAAATCCAAAGCAGGGAAGTGTATTATACAAGGTCACATTAGGAAGTGATTGACAGTGACAGGACTAGAATCTAATTCTTCTGACTCCATAATCAGTGTCCTTTACAACTGTTTATTAGGGAAACTGGGGCAGCTAGGTGGTGCAGTGGGCAAAATGCCAGGCCTAAAGTCTTAATGACTCATCTTGAGTTCAAATCTGACCTTAGACACTTACCAGCTGTGTGATCCTGGGCAAGTCACTTAACGCTGATTTCCTCAAGTTCTTCTTCATTTGTAAAATGAGCTAGAGAAGAAAATGGTAAGCCACTCCAGTATTTTTGCTAAGGAAACCCCAAATGGCACCACAAAAAGTCAAACTTGACTGAAATGACTAAAAATTAAAATTATGGAAGGTACTGGGGCAGGTACATTGAGTTTGATCATGATGGTTGAAATAATACTGAGAATGGATCCTAGGCATACTGATTAGGGAGAACAGGAAGAAATACAAGCAGTTAAAATCTTCTTTTTTCTAGTTTCATATCAAGGTATGGAGAGGGAAGGTTTGCTTTTTGTATTTGAGAAACAACTAAAAATAGTGTTTTGTTGCTACTTGAATCTAATTCAATATATAAATGGCAATGCATACAAAGCAATGTCTCTAGAACCAGAGAACCTGGGTTCAAATCCTGCCCCTGACAATAACTACTTGTATTAGTGCAAGGTCAAATCATTTAAATCCCCTTGGTCTCAGGGAATTTCCTTACTTGTATTATGAGGAGGTTGGAGCTAATGGCTGCTGAGATACCTTCCATCTTTAGCTCAATAATGATAATAGGAAGAAGATGGAGAAGCATCTCCCTGAAGTAAAAGAACATTTCCACAACATACAGTGAAAATATGTGATTGCAACTTATGTATTAGTTTAAAATTAAAATAATTCAAATTCAAATCAATCTGAGGTTTATTTTTAAGTACAATATAAGTCCCTTGAGGGAATTTATTTTTGCTTTTGCCTTTGCCTCATTAGCACCCAAATCCATGCTTTTTACAGAGTAGCTGTTCAATAACTGCTTGTTGAATTAAATTGAATTGACTCTGCTTTTTGGTGAGCTGAAGTTAACCTGTTAATCAGGTCTTCTATTTTTATATGGAGCAAAACACTGCTCTAACTGCTATTCCTTTGAGTGAAGAAGATATATGCTCATGGGTTGGGTGAATACCTAGGGCTGACAGGTTAGTCCTATGAAGGTGAGGAATTATCACAAGAGTTTCAAAGCTGGTAAAAAGAAGACAGCAATGTTGAATGAGGTCATTCAGTGTGAAGTGAAGGACATCTGGGACCCATTTCATTACTTCTGATGTGAAAAGGAAAGAATACATTGGAGACAGAGGTGGACTACAATCTAAGTACCTGCCATCTGTGGACAGACAGGGAATGGAAAGTGAAAAAAATTGTTAAGGTAAAAGTGATGTTGGTTCCTTAACACATAAACAAAATATCCCTTTGATGATTCTAGGACATGATTATCACTTATTCCTGTTATTTTGAAGGAATATCTTGAAAAAAGAAAACTTTCACATGCTCATTATCATTCATTCCCTATTGCTTGGATTTTAACATAATTAAAGCAATTTTCAAATGTTTGTTTGCCATTATATATGCATAGTTCAGAGGACCATAGAGTTAGATCTTCATAATACCTTAAAGGTAATTTATTCCAAACCCCACATTTTACCTATGAGGGAACTGAGTACAAAATTGATTGAGTGCCATATAAGCATACATAATATGTAAATATCATATAGTATGTGTATAATTTATACTTGCAACATAGTATACACATAATATATTACACATAAATGTGTATATTATATACCCATACACCTATACATGTGTATATATACATATAGGCAAACATACATACATATATGACATGTTATATGTATATATGTCAACATTTTTGGACAGGTCTTCTAATGCCAGAACTAAATCTTTATCCATTGTATTATGACAGTAGGTAACACAGTCCAGGGTTGATGATTTGGGAGATAAAGTTCCATGCTAGTGGGCCAAGGTATACTGTATTTACAAAGTAGAAAATATTAGAAAAATGTATATTTTCTCTAATATTGATATCATAGGATATTGGAGTTAGAAGGTGTTTTGGGCTGAACCTTACTCTGGCCAGTCCTCATTTTGAAAGTATAGGGCTAATTATGTTTTACAGTTATGTTTGTATAGTTCCTGGATTTATCTTGACAGGTAACATCCCAAGTATTTTATATTGTCTATGGTTTGTTGTTGTTGTTGTTGTTTTGTTTTGATTTTTTTGTTTGGTTGGTTTTTTCCAGGGTAATGACAGTTAAGTGACTTGCCCAGGGTCACACAGCTAGTAAGTGTCAAGTATCTTAGTCTATATTTGAACTCAGGTCCTCCTGAATCCAGCGCCAGTGCTTTATCCACTGTGCCACCTAGCTACCCCCTATATAGGAGTAATTATGAAACAAAATAAGACATTTGTATATTATTTAACAGTTATCAAAAGGAGATGTACTTAGCCATGACAAAGACCACTCGGGTTGATTCAACTAATTGAAACTTCCTTTCATAAATTGCCCATTGTATCTGACTATGTCTGGAACTCCCCATGGCCATTTTGTAGTCAGGCAGTCAGAAAGGGATGTCAATAGTTTAAGCCAATGCCAATTTAATATCTCTTATGGAAAAAACACAATGAAACTATTCTATATTGCTTAAGTGCAGGAGTTAGAAGATTGCTACTATCATAGAAGAGAAGATGGCGATTATCTAATAAATCCTCTTCACTGAAGATTTTATGTATTGACTTTCTTGACCTCACTTTTTATTTATTTACTTTATTGGGGCCCTGAGAGATTAAATGGTGTGGCCAAGATCATACTGATAGATTTAGGATACAACACGAGTTCTTTAATTTCAAATCCAGTGTTCCTTCCAGTGTGTGAGAACAGCTATTTGAACTAAGGATGCGGAATTTGGACTATTGTTGATTTGGGGTCTTGTTTCTTTGATATATATACTACTAATGGAGGCAGAATGGGCAGGGAATGGAGCTAGTAATAGAACTAAGGGGATGCAAGAACATTCATAGTCATAATGCTACAGCAGAGGAAAAGGTGGTAGTGGAGATTATTTTTTTTTCTGTTTCCACTTTGTGATGGGTCTCCTTGCATCTGAAAAATTGGTCCAGTTAGGAAATTCAAATCTGTTAAACAGATGCAAGTACACAAAAATAGTCTGTTTAGTTAAACAGTTTAAATTGAAATACAGCTTAGGATAAAGACAGTATACTTTCTAACTATAAAATTGATCTTATCATTCAATCAAGTAGCATTCTTTTTTTTTTTTTTTTTTTTTTTTTTTTTTTTAGTGAGGCAATTGGGGTTAAGTGACTTGCCCAGGGTCACACAGCTAGTAAGTGTTAAGTGTCTGAGGCCAGATTTGAACTCAGGTACTCCTGACTCCAGGGCCAGTGCTCGATACACTGTGCCATCTAGCTGCCCCCATTCAAGAAGCATTCTTAAGCACCTAGTATAAGCTAGTCATTGATCTAAGTGCTAAGGATATTAAGAAATTTCAAAAATTGTTCCTGAACTCAATAAGATCAGAGTATAAAGGTGGAGACAACATTAGAACAACTAATTACAAGCAAGATATATAAAAGATAAAATGAAGATAATCAATTAGCAGAAGGCAGTAACATTAATGGGAATCAGGACAGGCTTTTCACAGAATGCGGGATTTTAGCTAGGACTTGAACTCGTTATTGTTGTGTTACAAAGAAAAAGCCTGAATTTTTTTGAAAGGAAAACAAAAGATTATTAAATTTTCCTGGGATATTTCCTTCCCATAGGCAGAATGATAGATGACATTAAATGATATCTCTACTGGTTGTATGATCCATGCCAATTCCTGTGTATATGGATCAAATTGGTAAGACTATCAGTATAGTCATAGAGTTAAAGAAGGATAACAGTGCTGCTGCACTCTGGAGAAAGCATATGTATGTAATTCAAATATGACTTTGATATTGAAAACAACTTTGGGTGCCTATAAATTTTAGAAGGTCTTTTTATGCTCTGAGTCTCAAATTCACTACTTGTACAATGAAGATACTAACTGATTTTTCAGTGATTAAAAAAAATGGGCCAACATATGTGGAAAACTGTTGAGCTTCCAAGGGAAAAGGTGGTATATAAATGCAAAGTCGTATGCTTAGTTACTAGGTAGAGTTAAATAATATTTACCCTCGCTGAGTGCTATGTTTGGGTAGAGGGGAGGGGAGGGAAAGGAAGACAGAAGGGAAAAGCAATGGAGTACTCTATGCTCCCACCAAGAGGCAATTTAGTTCTCAGTGACTTGCATGTTACCATTTGTATTTTTCTGTTTCAAAAGATAAATGTTAACTATCACATGAAAAAATAGTGGTTTGACTAATACTGATGGATCAAGATTAAGGAGGACGTTTTCCTTTTGATTGTCAGAGTTGCATTATTGGTAGATGGAAATCATTGGGATTGGGTAGCCAATTGAGAATTGATCTCCATGACCTTTCCAGTTAATTTCATTCAATAGTGACACAGAAGCTAGGGAGAGCTTGCTTTGCATAATTCTGTTATAATGGATCCTTTATTATGTTGCACCCAAGGACATCTCAAAAATATATTTCATCCAGAAAATGGGGTGATTACTCCTTGGTGTGAAATTGACAAGAACTTGCTTTCAGACCTTTGAGTCTTATGTAACCTATTGGTTTCTCAAAACTGCATGGCCATATGATTGTACCATTGTCAACTGAAATTTAAAATGTCTCTTTTTCCATGAATAGTCATACTGTTGAACGGCAGTGTCAAGTTCCTGTTTGCATAGAAGTTAAAAAACCAGAAAAGTTATACTAGAATAATTTTAGGGAAAGTAAGGTTTTTATATTTTATCTGGAATGTGAAACCCTTTGTAGTAGATAAATAGTCTGGATATAATACCCAGGATGCTTAACTTATATGCATCAGTGTAATGTACGTATTTGTATCTGGAAGGTTATTTGTCTCTCATCTACTGAATCAGCATTATACAAATTGTTCTGAGAGATGGGCTTGCAGAAGATAGATTCTAGTCAGCACCTTAGTTCAAAGGGCATTCATGAAAAAAATGTACACATACATAACAGGTAGATCTAAATATATTTACAGATAAATCTATCTATACATATTCCATATATTCCCATACATGTGCAATGTATGTTTTTGTGTATGCCATTTTGGTTTTGCCTGGATCTTTGGTCCTTTGATTTCATTAGTGTGGTAAAATTCCAGTACAGAAACTTTTCCCCAGGGAAGATATTTAATTAATTTGTTACTTGTAGTCTTAGAGAACTGCCTAGAGATAATTAGAGATTGGATGATTTCACTATGCTCACAGATTTTCATAATTCAAAGGCTGGCTACTACATAAAACTTCTCCAATGTAAGCTATTATTTTGTATTAAGTTGCATGGTAAGGGAGGAAACCACTATCAATTCAATTCAATGCAATTAACATTTATTAAGCAACTTACTTATCACTAACATCACTTGTCATATGTAACTAAAAATGACTATGCACACCCAAAGATTTGAGTGGAATCAAAAAGCCCTCCATTGGGGACATCTGAATGAACTCAGTCAACAATATGTAGTTTCCTTATATGAAGCAATCACTTTAGAGATACTTATAACTAACAATGTAAAGGGAATAAAAAGAGAGAAAAGAAATCAAGTGACGCATTGACAAAAACTAAAGGGAGCACACCCCTTTAGTAGGAGGACATTACAAATAGTGTATGCAATGGGAAAAGGAAAACAGGAAAATGTCCATTTAAGTCTTTACAAGTCTTTTCTCAGATGATTCTGGGGATGTCTTCTGGGTATAGCTGTTGATTCTGGCTCTGGATCCTGGGCATGGTCTCAGGTGTGGTAGTTAAAAAAGTCTCTCAGGTGTTTCAGATACTGATGATCAGCAAGAAAGTCTCCTCAGCTGGAAAAATTCCTACAAAATTGATTTTAACACAACTTTAAACAACTTTGCCGATAACCAAATCAAACAAGATATGGTTGTTCTAAGTTTACAAAGGAGGTCACAACCTAATAGATTTGCAGAAGAGGCAGGCATAAGTAGAAATTATTGTTCTACTATTAATGGGCCCATAGATACTATGCTAGGGGTTAATTTGGCAACCTTTTGAATTTTCCCTGAGACCCCAACTACATTTAGTGATCCAGTAGATGTACATTCAGGGTCAGGTTTGTTCACTAGGACTGATCTTGAGGCTCCTGTATCTAATAAACAATCATAGTAAGTGTCCCCAACCTTAAGGGTTACATGGGGTTCATTATTCTGGGAAGGTGAATGGATTGGCACAAGAGGGGTCTTGGGGTCAGGGAAGGTAAAGTCTTTAGATTCCACCATCCTTTCCCCTCCCCTACACCATCAGTCCTCTGTTTCTCTCTGAAAGGATCTATAAGTGCCTCTCTGTACCTCTCTGATATGATCCATAACTGTTTTGATTCTGCTGCCTCAATGAGTTTCTAAATTCACCAGTCATTCATTATCTAAGTTTCCTTTGCCTAATTCTACAGTACCACATTATGTGTCCCCATCTATTGCAGTAATAGTTAAATCTAGGGGGTTGATAGTGATGCAGGGATTGATAGCAATTCTCAACTGCCTGACCTCATTGCCTCATGGTTTCCTGTAATGGAGCTAAAATGCTCTCTCTGTTCCTATCTTCCCTCTCATTTCTTTTCATAAATATATGTTGCTATTTCCTTAATTCTGGCAGTACCCAGGGCATTCCAACCTGGACACTGCCATTCAAAATATTTCTGTATTTCTGGCAATGATTGATGCACAAAATAGTTAAAGATAAAGTGGGCATCTCTAGAATCCAATGGGTCCAATCTAGTATATTGTTTGGCACTCTTACACAATCTATCATAGAATCTATTAGGTCTTTCATTAGGTTCCTGAACTGTATCTATAAATTTTTGCCAGTTATCAGTCTTGCTAGCACAGGATTCCATTGCCTTCAACAATGTTCCCCTTTTTCCTGCAACTCTTCAAAATCCTCAGGAATATTGGGGTCCCAGTTAGGGGCTTCTAAAGGCCATAGAATAGTAAACTTTCCTGATGTTTCTAAGGAGTTTGCTGCAGCTAATAAATCAGCTCTTTCCCCTGGAAATAATATCTTTTCCATGAGACCAGTAACATCACCCCAAGTGGGCTGATATCCTCTGAAAATTGCTCTAAACTGACTGATAACTGCTGTGGGATCATCATCAAATTTAGGAATATTTTGTTTCCATGAACTCAAATCTTTGGGCCCAAAAGGTGTGTATTGTCTGGGCTTTACTATAGTACCTTTTTGGTCATGGGTGAGGATCTCTTGAAGGGGAAGAATTTGGGGCTTTTCTGTCTCATCCAAAGGTGAATTTTCTTTAGAGTAAATAGAAGTTGGGCTATTTGGCATTCTAATTTTCCTTATCAGAAAACAAAAAAGGTAAAAATAAAAATAGGAATAGAATATTCAAATTCAAACGGATCAACCATTTGAAAACTTAAAGGGACAGACATATAGGAATAGGAGAAAATTTCTTACCCAACATGAAGATCAGAAGATTGAGGGGTTCAGCTATCCTGTCTAGCTTGCCCAAACTGTGACAGGTAAAATTAAATGTGTGGTCACCTTACCTTTCACCTGTGTGGTGAAAACTAACTAGGACAACAGTTTAACAGTTTAGGTATTAAACATTTATTAAAATATATTAGAGGTTGGGGGGGCAGCTAGGTGGCAGAGTGGATAAAGCACTGGCCCTGGATTCAAAAGGACCTGAGTTCAAAGTGTGGCCTCAGACACTTGATACTTACTAGCTGTGTGACCCTGGGCAAGTCACTCAACCCCCATTGACCCGCAAACAAAAACAAAAACAAAAACACAACACCCAAAAAACAAAACCAAAATATATTAGAGGTTAACAGAGAGAATAAGTGTCTCTGAAAGAATAGAAAAACCCTAACTACCCTTCAGGAGCCATCAGAGCTCCACACCTCATGAGGTTCCAATGACCAACTGACTAAACCAACTGCCTTACACAATGCTTCAAGCTGATTGGTTGAGGGTGGTCTCATGTTCACTCAGCAGGGGGTCCCTAATAATAATCTCACAAGAGTCAAAAAATTGCTGTTATGTGATTTTTTTTAAAGAAGATTTATGGTAACAATCCAGGACCAGTTCATTGAAATTAGAAATTATGGAAAGGTTATCCTTGAGGATCCTGAATTTAGTGATCAAGGATGATTATGCAAGGAAATGGTAGAAATTCATTGTAGGTTAAAAAGTTTAGCACCTACTGAATACTGAACAAGACACAACTTGAGGGAAAAAATTATACACAAGAAACTTGCTATCTTTTATGGATGGACTTCAAGTACAGACCTTAAAATATCCTTGAAAACTCAATCAATGAATTGTACTTGAATCAGAATATTTTCAGACAGAATTGTTATCTACTATCTCCTAGACCTGACATTGATTCATCAAAATTTGAGAACAATGTTTTATTAATATGTTTTTAACATCACTTACATTTATCCCTATATCCCCTTTTCTCCTTTTTCTCAGAGAGTCATTTCTTATAACAAGGAATAAAAAGAAAAGAGGAAAAAGCTCTAATAAAGCAAATCAACATATAATATACAATGTTCTATACCTAGAAACCCCAACATCTACAAGAGAGTTGGGGGAGCTCTCTTCTCATATCTCTTCTTTGTGGTCAAGCTTTGTCATTAATTATAATTTTCTAACCTTTGGTTTTAACTACTTTGTTGTTTTTTCTTCTTTTCATTTACATTTATCTAGTCTTTATGAATATTTCTCCACTCTGGTTCTACTTTCCTTTCCTTTGCTTCACTTCATATCTTTCCACCTTTTCCTGTATTCATCATATCCATCATTTCTTAAAGTACAATATTATTCTATTAATCCATGCATCACAATTTGTTTATCTACCCCTCAATTAATAGATATCTACTTTGCATTCATTTGCTACTACAATAAGAGTTCTTTTAAATATTTTGGCATAAGAGCATATATAATTTTTCCATGTAAAATGTTTTGCCACTTATCTTCTTGGGTATATACCGAGAAGTAGAATCTGAGTCAAAGGGTATGGAGAATATAATCACTTTATTTACATAATTCCAAATTCCTTTTAAGAATTGAATTAATTCCTAGTTCCACCAACATTGTCTTAGTTTTCTTGTCTTTTGATAATCCCTGTAACATTGCTTGAATTTCCATCTTTTGTCATCTTTCTAGATTTTCTCTATTACATGAATTTTCAGAGTTATTTTGATTTGCATTTCTCTTATTAGTAATTTGAAATAGATGACTTTATATCTCAAGTTAGAACCGAAAGAAATCACAGATGTCATCAAGTCCAACCTCATTTTATAGGGCAGGAAACTGATTTTCAGAGAGGCTTAGTGATTTGTCCAGTGCTCCACAGCTAGTAAGTATCAGAGTTGCATTTAATCCCAGGTTCTATAACTCAATGACAACTGATATTTTATCTGTACATTCTGCATAATATTTTGAAGAACATTAAGCACAAAAGAATAATAGCAAGATAGTGACTGGTCCCTAAATCATTTTTATTTGAATTCCATCAAATAAAATGAGACCTTTGAGAGGGAAAAAAAAGTAACTGACATTGTCAAGGTGTTTTTTTCCAAACACTTTACAAACATTATCTTTACATTATTATGTAATTCTCACAACACCCCGATGAGCTAAGTATTACAGGGATTATTATCTCTCTTTTATAGGCAAGGAAACCGAGACTCAGAGATTCCATGTGTTTTACCCAGGGTCATACAGCTACAAAGTGCTAATATGGTTCTGCCACAGGTATCACAACTAAGAATATGAACAATTTGTTGGTATTACCTACATATCTCGTACTAGCAAGTAGAAAGACTATTTATGACTGCTAGATAAATTCTAGGCTCTACCCAATCCGACAGCATGAAAATGATGTTTCCTGCACCCTCTGACATGGGTGGGAAGTTGTGATAGAATAAGGATTTGAAAACAGTTCCATAGGGTCAAAGGGAAACATTCTGATGAGATGGGCAGGTGCATAGGCACAAAATACTTCAAGTAATATATCCTTCATATTAATGAGATTACAGAGAAGTAAGTGGTGGGGAAGACTGATCAGCTAGACAAAAAGAAATTTTCCTTTCTTATTCCTTCACCCCAAGAGGAGATTGTGCAGCCTAGGAGATGAAGAAAAATGAGCTTTAAAAAAGCAAGAGGCATTTAGAGGGATGACTCTAGTAGCTATACCATTGAAAATCCACATATGAGTTTGGCATGACAGGAATTTCTATTTCTATATGGAGGTTCCTCAGTTATGCTCTTTCCAAAGACACAATAACCCTGTCAGCAGAGAGAGTATTGAATGTGAAGCAGTGTGTGTGTGTGTGTGTGTGTGTGTATGTGTGTGCCTATACCCATGTCTTCATTTCCCAGAAGTCATTACATTTTTATTCCAGTTGCCTATTTAAAATTCAGTCACTGAAACACATTGAAACTAATTGAAAAACAATATGTGCAAAGCTAGATATGAGGATGTGGGTAGATGTCAGTCCTATCTGCAAATGCTCTACTGAAGTCACTGCCTTTCTGATAACAGTAAGTCTCAAGCTGAATGCTGACTGAGCAAGACCATCCTTTTTATTTTGGTGACTGCTCAGTCATATTTGTAGCCTTTTCCTTCTAAGTAGTACTTTTAAAGCAAAAAATAAAATTGGTGTACAGGTGGACTCCTTGGTAGTCTCCTAAGAACACAAAGGATACAAAGGGGGGGATACTCCCACTTGGTCAGGTGATTTACATTGTTCTTGTTCTATTGCTAATGATTCTCCTCTCTGGTACTCTGTTTGGCCACAGTGCACTTACAAAAGATGACTGAGGTTATGGATTTCGCCAATAGAATATTTTGTACTTTTGAAAGATAATTATTCCTTATGAGTATTAGAAGCCATTAATGAACTCAAGGGGCTGGAGCACTTATCTGCCCAATCTTTTCTAGTGAAACACATTTTATTTCAGACTCAAACACTCAGTCAGAATAGGTTCAATCCTGGAGAAACCTCTAGGTTCCACTTTCACACTCTGCAGCTCCCTAAACTCCTATCGTGGTGCACTGGGCAGAAAATTCTTATGGCTTAGAATTTGGGACAATGTCTAAGTTCTCTCCAAAGGAGCAATGGAAAGGAACTCAATGTATAATATAAAGTATGTATAGGCCAAGTATTTATTTCCTATACATAAAAGAAATGTTAAGCATTAAAAACAAGCACACATCTGACAGAAACAAAATTTAACTAGTGGTAGCAATAACTTTTGTTACATTCTCCCAGAAGGTTGATACTTCAATCTCAATTAAACGAGACATTTTGCAGACTTGCTGTTATGTTCTGAACTTTTCTCCTCACAGGAGACATCTTCTGGCAGTGCATGCTAATGCTTAGCTTCATCCTCTTATATGTGATCCTTTTCTCTAAGAACATTGAAGTAGTTTCCAAAGATTTCTTCCCTTGTTGCCTGTCAAATCCTACCAAAGGACTCAGAACCAGCAAACATCTCAAACTCATGAAGTCTCCTCTAAGCCCAGAACCATCGATCTCAAGACTGACATTCATTCGCCCAAGAATAGAAAAGAATAAAGATTAGAAGGAGGAAGCCCCAAACCTTGGATCAGTCTTTCACCTAGAGAGGACATGGACTTTAACTGCTATGTACTTTGCAGCTTACCATTTCTTCTCGTGTAGAGGGAAGGACTGTCTCTCCTCTCCTCCTTCACAGGAGAGGTATTTGCAAGTTCAAGGCCATGCCAGAGAAAGTATCAATCCTTTTTAAAAGAGCCACTGAGAGGCAGCTGGGTGGCGCAGTGGATAGAGCACTGGTCCTGGAGTCAGGAGGACCTGAGTTCAAATTCAGCCTCAGACACTTGACACTTACTAGCTGTGTGGCCTTGGGCAAGTCACTTAACCCCAATTGCCTCACCAAAAAAAAAAAAGAAAAAACAAAACACCAAGAAACAAAAGAGCTACTGAGTTATTGACTCTTTCTGATCAGCAGCCAATAAGGGGGTTGTCTCATTATCTCAAAAACACAAGCACCCACAGGGCTGAGTCATGCATATGGTAGATGGGAAACATCCAATGTTTTCATCATTCCCAAAGTGCCCAAATGCTGGACTAGCATATGGTATTGGCAGAGCAATGAAAATCAAGGAGTATGAGGATTTTATGCATGCCCGATTCAATATTTAATTACACATAGATTTAACTTGTACCCTTGGCTTCTTAAGAAAGGTGGTAAACTGTCACCTTATTCAATATTCTTTCTCACCATTCCCAAGATCAGTAGTTTGGCTGTGGGGTTTCAGACTTCTACAGGATAAAATTTCAACTGTGGAACCTATGGAGTACTCTTCAAATGCTGGTATCTTAATTCATTGAGCCCCATCTTTCTTGGCAGTTGCATTATTTTTCAAATAGGTGAAAGTTCAAAAACTGAGTAAAGAAATTTAGGTCAGCTTTAGTCAGGAGCCAGATAAATAGATTGGTTGGATGCTTTCACAAAGGGTGCAAATCCACTCTTCCAGGCTTATGTTTGAGCCTGCAGGAAGAGATGATTGAATATATTTACTTTTCATCGCTGGCATTGTCACTTGCCTTATCCAATTTACTGACTTCAGAGTCAGGAAACTTTCTTTAGCTGTCCTCTTCACAGCTGAATTACAATGAAGGCTACGATGAATATGGAAGGAGGAAAGGGGAGGAAGATGAACCAGGAAAGTGATAGATATATGCCTAGTATTATCTTTGTTTTCCCTGTTCTTTTCCTTTTCTAAACAGGACTCCTGCCATTTGGGGTAACTTCTAAAATCAAGTAACTCATCTATCTAATTAAATGCCTATTGATCCATTTTCCCTGTTTCAAAATCATGGACTCATAGCATTCCAGAGCCAAAACCGAAATTTAGGGATCACCTAGTCAAAGTCTGTGTCCCCTTCTCGAGTATGGCTGTGAAAAAAGCTACTCTAAATCAGAAGATTATTATTGTTTTAGTTGTTTTTCAGTCCTATCCAACTCTTGTGACCCCATTTGGTGTTTTCTTGGCAAAGATACTGGAGTGGTTTGCCATTTCCTTCTCCATCTTATTTGATAGATGAAGAATCTGGGGCAGACAGGGTTAAGAGACTTGCCCAGGGTCACACAGCTCGTAAGAGTCTGGGACAGGATTTGACACATTGGATAAAGTACCAGCCCTGGATTCAGGAGTACCTGAGTTCAAATCTGGCCTCATACACTTGACACTTACTAGCTGTGTGACCCTGGGCAAGTCACTTAACCCCCATGGCCCTGGAAAAGAAAAGAACTCTTTCCTTAACTAACAGTGGCATATTTGGGAAGTTGCTTTATCTTCTAGTTTTCTGGTCCTATATCTGTAAAACATTTTTCTTGGACTTGAAGGTCTCTTCCTGATAAAATACAGTCAGTACAAAAGTCTCAGTGCAATTTTAAACTTAGCTTAAGTGGTTTCCTGATTCCCTTTCCAGGTCTTTCTTCACTATCCTATCTCTCTGGGATTAAAAGTCAGGAGACTTCAATTCTAGTCCCAATTCTGCCACAGACTAGCTTGCCACTGCCATTTTAAGTTTAAATAGCTAAAAACTGCACTAAGACTTTTGAGACACCTTGTATTCTATGATTTTGATTCTTTACTGTCTAGTAACCAGTGACGAGCTAGTCATTGGAAGAAATGGAAGCCAAATTCAAGTTTCCTGACTTCTGTTCTTAGAGATGCAACTCAGTAAAAAGAGACCTACTTCTAATCTGTCTTCTGCCATGAAATGTCACCTTGGGTAAGTCTCTTCATTTCTCCCGACCTCATTAAAATGAGGGAGCTTACTGGACTAGATCAGTGTTTTCAACATTTTTGATCTGAGGACCCCTTAAAAGTTATTTAAGATCCTCCAAAGTACTTTTACTTATGTGGGTTACATTTATTCATATTTACCATATCAGAAATATAAATGCTCTAGTATTATTATTGTGAAAATAGTTTTGATTTTGCCAACCAACTTCAACAGTCTTAGAGATCCATGTGGATCCCCAGACCATACTTTGAGAACCACTGGACTTGATGGTGTCAACAAGCAATCACAACTTCATGAAATTCACAAGAAATCTAGGTTTATTACAAGAGAAATGAACTTGCATATGGAACCCAAAGAGTTCATCATCCATATAAAAGTTTACATATTTATGACAGTACAACGAAGGAAGGAGGAGAAAACAGAAATCTCCTCCTAAAGAGGCATGGCATGGGAGGGGGAAAAGTACAGTAAAGGTGGGAAAAGACAAGACTCCTTCTGAAGGAGGAAAAGCTAGGTGATGGCAAAAGCTGAATTCTTTTCCTTTGGGAACTCCTGGACCACAAAGATAGGAGGGTCTGATTATCTACAAGGGTCCCAGCTGCATATACAGTTTTTCAGCTGACTACAAACTATCCGGTGACTGTCTTGACTCCTAAGGACACAGGAAGTCCAGTTTGGGGTAAAAATAACAAATTATGTCAG
The DNA here is from genome assembly GCF_019393635.1 of Dromiciops gliroides. Lineage (NCBI taxonomy): Eukaryota > Metazoa > Chordata > Mammalia > Microbiotheria > Microbiotheriidae > Dromiciops > Dromiciops gliroides. The sequence goes on along the minus strand of NC_057863.1, from coordinate 291,939,584 downwards.
CTCCAGATGGGGCTTCATCCTTAACGTGTTCAGGTCTTCCTGCATACTCTGTCTGTGCCCAGTGTTTCTGGGAAATATGGCAACTCAAAAAGACAAGTTCAGGGGATCCCTTAACATTCCTTAACAATGGTCATTAAAATTCCTTCCAGCTTTAATTTACATGGGGCCATAAGATCAAAAATCAAGAACTGTAATAGATATATAGATAAATGGGTGGTTGGATGAAAAAACACGTATGTACCTACTACGTGCTTTGTTCTAGGAAGCAATGGTGATAATGTTTTGATTATTGTCCCCAGAGCAAGAGGTAGAAAGCCTTAGAAGTGGCACATTACAGGTTGTCTAGTCTAGTGAAACATGATTCTATTAGTAACTATATTTTCTGTTGTGATTATGCATCCTAGTCCAGACTTGTAAATGTTAACTCACCTGCATTGTTTCATTATCCCTCTCTATTCCTGCCAGCATCATGTGGTGCTAGAGATTTACAAGGCTCACATACTTACTAGAAGCAAATCTGGCTGTTCATGTAGAATCTGGCATGCGGTTTGCTCTCTCTTGGGCTTTGCTCTGGGAATTCAAAAATGGTTTCATTGACACCTGGCCACCAGAGGGTACTGTGCAACCAGCCAGCTGGCTCTCCCCAGTGGTGTTCTCTAGGGACGTAAAAGGCACAGACTGAATCCCCATCTGTGCTTTGGCGCCTGCTATTCTTAATCTTAGACACTGTGCTCTCAGTCAATCAGTGAGCTCAGGTTAGGCTTCTGTTTAGCAACTCTTGGAATGAGGATAGGCCTTGCATTCTTAGTAGTAACCAGAGGATGGGAGAAAGCTAGGGGCTTGCATTAGACAGTATCAACTCTTAAAATAATCTAGCAAACTCCCCTCCAGAAATGTTGAAGTAGTAGCGATTCTAACTTGTAAGTCTTCCTAATTCTAAGACCCAAACTGCAAGACACCACCTAGCTGGCCCCGTAGGAAAAAAACACTTAAGGTAATAGGCACACATCTCATGTTTAGTGATTGTTGAATACAATTTTTGTTTTTCTTTCTTAAACTGGTTGTTTCTGCATTCTCCCTAGGTACTATCTTTTTAGGCTGAGCAGATTCTTTGGTTTGCTGAAATTGAGCAAATTGCCTACAGGCTGGTCTTTTCAGGAACCTTCACATTCAGCTGCTGTTTTGGAATCATTATATTGAAATTGTTTTTTTCAACCCCTCTCCCCAATCTACTGTAATTCCATTGTCCTCTCTTATTTGGTTTCCTTGGTTGCTTTTATGGGTTTTCACTTGGTTTCTGATGAAAACCCCATGACACCAAACAAAATCTAGGCTTAAAGAAACCTGAATCATCCAAGTTAACTTAATATAATCTAATTTTGAAGGTTTCAAAACCATTACTTCATCCACTAACTCATTTTCAACCTTAGCTCAACTGTTCCCCTCCCACATCAGGCCTTTCTTTAACTTCTAACTCCTACTGCCCTGCCTCAATGACATTTTAAAGATTTTATATATTTGATATTGTATAATGTGTACATTATGTTTCCCCATGGAATATAAGCTTCTTGACTGCAGAGACCCTCACAGTTTTGTCTTGGTATACCTATCACTGGGGTGAGTACCTGGTGCTTAATAAATGCTAGTGGGTGGATTAGTTACATTTGGGGCAAGAAATGCAATATGACACATGTCAAACCTTAAGTAATCATATTATATAGATAGATCAAAAATAGGTTTAGTGGGGCAGCTAGATGGCGCAGTGGTTAAAGCACCGGCCCTGGATTCAGGAGTACCCGAGTTCAAATCCGGCCTCAGACACTTGACACTTACTAACTATGTGACCATGGGCAAGTCACTTAACCCCCATTGCCTAAAAAAACAAAAACAAAAACAAAATAGGTTTAGTGATAAAATTTTTAGAAGATTGTCTTTAGTATAACAATATATTGGTTAACTTCAGTATTTAAGGTTGTGTATTGTTTCCTGGTAGTATTGTAATTTATAGTAAATCTTTTAAGTTCTGGTAAAGCTGCTGAAGCAGTTTGACCCTTAAGCATTTTAAATGCCTTCAAAGTCAGAGTGGCCCAGGTGGCTTGCATGTGATTGGTTGATTGATCTATTAAGGAAAATTGCACTAATTTTCCCCAACCCAACAGTTTAAAGGTTTATAATGTAAGAAGCAATTTTCCCCATGAGTAGCTTTGAACTCCATGATTTTTTGGTAACTATTTAAATTGGTATTTTAGTTGTTGTGCTTATATGGAATCTAGCTTAACTTCTCCATGGGAGATCTATACCACAAGTTTAAGATGCATCACATTATGTAAATTATGTACTTAGAAAAAAAAATACTTTGACAAGCACAACTGGACAATTAATAAATGCTTTTTGATTAGAAGAAATATAGTTGTTCTCAACAATAAATTTAGGAATACCATATTTTCAAAGACTTAGAAAAATACAATATAATAATAGTAAGCATGTATAAAATATTAGGGCTTAAAGTTTTTAGAAATCTAGCCCAGACCCCTTATTTTACAGAAGAGGAAATGAGGTGACTTTCCCAAAGTCACAGAGCTAGTCAAAAGAATATTGTAACAACATAGCATGTTGTAATACATATGACTATAGTCAGGCTATGATTAGATTTGAGAGGTTCTTGGCAGATTCCCCTGTGCAAAAATATCTTATTCAGCAGTCAAGGTACCTGAAATTTCACCATTTTGGCTGTCTTTCTCTCCTCTCTTTTTTAATCTTAAGGGATCTCAGTTCTTCAAGAGTATGATTTTAAAATGGCAAGATGCTAATTCCTCAGGGGAAACAATGACACCTAGTAACACCAAAAATACCAATATCTGACATTTTAGAGAAGAATATGACAAGTAGTTTGGACAAAGCTATGAATCAGTGGGGTATATAATAGATGACTAGGAAGAGAAAGGAACAGTATGTCAGGATAATCAGAGACACAAGGCAAAGAAGCTTTGGTAGGCATGAGATAAAAGGAAAGAGAGATTCAGACAGAGAGAAATACAGAAACAGTGATAGCGGGACAAAGACAGAGAGAAAAAGATGAACAGAAACAGAACCTATGACTGATATCTGTTCTATGTTGGTCCATCTTATAGCATAAAATGTCAGAGTTGATTATGTTGGGGTGTGGGGAAGAAAAAGAATCACCTGGGACAACATTTTGGCAGAGTAAATCAGTTTTGGAGATGTGAAGATCCTGGATAGCATTCCCTGTGTGCCTGTGTCCTATGTGCTTCTGGGGACTCTTCTGCACTAAGTTGTCTTGAGCTTAGAGGAAACTCACCTGATGGTCAATAACTAAAAGTCACAAGGTCAAGGACAGATACATGCTGGATAGCGACTTCTGTGCTCTCTCCTGTTCTTCAGACTGTATCTGAGTCAGAGGCTGCAAGAGAGGATCATAGATCTGGAATTGCAAGGGACCTCAGAGGCAATGTAGCTCAAACCCTGCATTATCAAGGTGAGGAAATGAGGTCTGGGGTTGGTTTTATGATTTGCTTGAACTTATTCAGCTAGTAAGTATCAGAGGTGGAATTTGAATCAACATAGGGAGTTAGCAAAGAAAAATTCATAGAAAAAACAATTTTACCTTGGATAGATGCTGATTTTTGTTCATGGTTTGGATAGGCAAGCTTCTCCAAATACAATCATATATAAAAAATTCTATCTATATATCTGTCTACCTATCATAACAGCTTAGTATAAAATCCTATGTATGTTACTTGGGTTCTAAGTGTATCTTGCAGACATTAAATCACTAGGGTTGTGTAATGCTAATGTGTTATTTGTATATTAAACAAAGTCCTGAAATAAATATTTGATTAATTGCCAGCAAATGACTCACTGTATCCTTAGAAAAATTGGTTTCCTCTCCCTCAGAGAGACTAGGAAGCATGACCCTACTACCTATGCATGAGCATACTTCAGAAGTCTGTACAGGGTCCTCTTCTAGTCTTTATCTCTGGGTGACCTCAGCAGCATCTATGGTCTCAACTATCACCTCTAACTGAGACAATTTGAAGATCCACATATCTAGCCCTCGTTTTGTTTTTTAGCTCTAGTCCCACACCATCACTTTCTAATTGGACGCTTCTAATTAGAAATCCCATGTTATTGTTCGGTCGTTTCAGTTGAGTCTGACCCTAGTGACCGCTTTTGGGGTTCTCTTGGCAAAAAAACAAGAGTGGTTTGACATTTCCCTCTCCAGCTCATTCGACAGATAAGGAACTGAGACAAACAGGCTTAAGTGACTTGCCCAGGGTCCCACAACTAGTAAGTGTCTGAGGTCAACTTGAACTCAGGAAGATGAATCTTCCTAATGCCATGCCTAAAACTCTATCTACTGCACCATCTAGATGCTCCAGAAATCCCATAGCTATCTCAAATCCAAAATATTTCAATTAGGTATAAATTTTGGGAAAGGGGATCTTCAAAATGAGAGGAAGGATTTTTTATATGTTTGGTGCTTTTATGTTGAGGTAGCTAGCTGGTTCACTACGCCTGGAGTCAGGAAGACTTGACTTCAAATCAAGCCTCAGACACTTTTCATCTATGTGACCCTGGGCCAAAGTTTCTTCCTCTGTAAAATGAGGATAATTTCTTGCCAGGAGTGTTGTTGTGAGGATCAAATGAGATAATGTTTAAATCACTTAATAAATTAGAATTCTTGTATTTTTCATGATACCTACACACATGATGGGCACTCACAAAATGTCATTGACAGTGAATAACCAGGAAAGTAATTTCAATACTTACAGATTTTGGCAGTCAGTGTGATGCTACTTTGGCTATGTTATTTTCCTCCTCTAGGCATGCAAGAAGTCTTCATTCCTGTCTAATTTATATTCACTAAATCCCTGTAGGCAAGTAGAGGTAGTCGTATTCCCAGTCTGCAGATGAAGAAACTGAGATAAAAGGAGAAAGCACTTCCTCAAAGTCAAAGTAATGCAGTAACATTTTCAAAATATATGTTCTATTCATTTGACTATAATTTATCATACAATTTTTTGAGTTATGGTTTACTATATATGAGAGTCAGAGTGAAGAAATGAAATACTAAAAGGAATACTACATTAAGAGGTAGAGTTCTACTTTTGACTTTTATCAACTGACCCCTTGTCCTTTTCCTATCCATAAATTGCCAATACTTTTCTCTTAGGTCAGTGATATTCTTAATAGCACATATGTATATGAGGGTTTACCTATATTGAATAAAAATTGAAACCATAAAATAATTATCTAACAGCCTTTCATAGCTAGTCATATTTTATCTGTCCTTCAGTTTAATAGGATGCAATTACCTCACAGCAGTAGTACAAGGCTTAGTTTATGTTTACTAAGAATTTAAATCCTTATAATAAAAATGCTCAACCTTTTTTATTATTTAAAAAAAATTCAGAAAAGCAGATTATTTAATTATGGTCTAAAATGTTCCCTATTTGACGGTATCCTGACCTATTTAAATGTTTAAAATATCCTTGGACTCTAACATGCATCGTTTTGGAAATAAAATGAAAATATTATTTTGGACAAGAATAAAGTACTAAGATAGTTTCACAGTGAGTATTTGCTGGAGGATCTTGCTGTGCAGAGTTAGATCCTGTACCTCCCTGGGCAGCATTTATTAGACTCACACTGAGAGAGGAGCTGTCTCTTGCTGCTAAACTGAAGGCTGAAGATATCAACTTTAGGCTTTCCTGCAGTCACAGTTAGTGCAGTGGCTGAGAAATGGGATTTTGGTCTTAGGAATGCATGACTCAGGTTTGTAATAGAATGTGGCACAGTTTGGTGTATGTGCCTGATAGAATTCATGCTCTAACCAGACTTCCTTCATTCGTTTCATTATGTAAGTATTGAAGGTCTTGAGGCAGAAAATTCAAATGGGAAAGCTTTGCAAGTTTTTGTCTTAAGAGAAATTCTTATGTCAGAATGACTTAGATCTTTATTTTTTGGCCTCCTTACTTTATGTTTAAATAATAATAGCTTATAAGGATGGTAGTGACCCTCTGTAAATAAGAAACTGATGTTTAATTTCTTTGATGAACTCAAATGTGTTAGAACAGCATGTATGAGGATGAATTGATAACTTAAAAACTTGGAAGTATAGAAACATTATGTCTCCAGGATGGAGGAAAAACTCAACCAAATAAAAAAGTGACTGCTGTCAAACGACTCTTTCCATCATTCACATCTTTAATAAAGACATAATCATAGTCATTTAAGGTTTGATGTTATTTTCAAATATCTTGAAACATGCTGTCAATAGTCGACAATACATTTGAACTGTTCTACCATGTTCCTTTTTAAAAAATTCCTTTCTTTGAACTACACCTAGTCTTTTTCATTTTTTTTAAAATTCCCTGAGGATGACAATGACCATTTCAGTTAATTACAACTGATGTGTTTTTTTGTTTTCCTTCCTGAAATGTAGGCTCTGGGCTCTTAGTATCCATCTGAGAGTACTATAAATGAAAAGGAGATACTCTGTCTGCAACTATCACCGAGAAAGTGGATGTGATTTCTCATAGGGTGTCAGCAGCCCATTTTTACATTTTTAACTCTTGAGGCAGCCTCTTATGGATGAATGATTAGAATAAGCATGTATTAATGCCTGATACAAGCCAGGCATTGTGCTAATCACTTTATAAATATCTCATTTGATTTTATAGTCTCAAAATAAGAAGGTACTGAATTAACTAAGTCACAGGTGGCATTGATTTTATTTTTTTGCTTCAACTCGTAAGAATAGTATTAAATGTAATCATCTTTTTTACAGAGTAAAATATTCTAAAATCAATGGGAATATTTGCTTATTTCCTTCTTTTAAAAAATCCACTTCAGTGGTAATTTGAAAGGGACTCTAATATTTGTAAATACAGTTGTGCTCCCTTAAACAGAAAGTTCTTATTGTCAAGTGAATATAAGCCTTAAATGCATTCTTCCTGGCTAGACTTAGTTATTCTTCAGTCATTTCATGGTTATTCCTTTCTGAATTAACTTAGGAGCCATTTTTCAATGCTGAGGTGAAAAACAGGTGACATTAATATAGTTTGATTTTATAGGATTTGATTGTCAAATCTATATTTCTACCAAAAAATCACAACACTATGGCTTAGAATAGTCTTGGCTTCGCCTTAATTCCTGTCTTTTGTTTCTGTTTTAGGGAACAGCCTTTAAGAGCTGGAAAATGAAAGCTCCAATTCCACACTTGATTCTCTTATATGCCACATTCACTCAGAGCTTGAAGGTTGTGACCAAAAGAGGTTCAGGTAAGTCAGTTTGTATTACCCTCTCCACACTGGGAGCATTCCTTAGAATCATGTAATGGTTATACTGATGATGGTTTGTGCATGATGATGATAATGGTTATATTCTTGCACATGAGATTTTTTTCTGAGAATGTGAAATTGAAGACTAAAATTCACTCTTGTGAAGTTTGTCTCTAATTCAGAGAAAATTCTTTAATTGTAGAATGAGCTACTTGGAGCTCAGGTCAAGACAAATAATCAGTTTGTCAATGTGGCTTCCTCGGAATATAGTAGTATAAAGGAGATAGTTTTGTGGATGATTTTTGTTTTGGTATGTTTTTACATCTCTGAAAGTGATCCTTATAAACAATACTTAGTTTTTAAAAAGGCATTTATGTATGATATAATTTTATTTGGGGCATAAAAATTCACATTATTTTTTAAACTGTATCAACTTTTGAAAGTGTTATTTTGAATATCAGTAGTTTCTGGGACAGATTTTCTTAAAATGACAGTCTACAGTTAATTTATATGAATTAAGAATTGGAATAAGATCTAAGGCTATTAACAAATATCATGGGAAATAATACCCCATATAATTAAGTAAGTAGCTACATAAAAATTAATATTAAAAGTATTAAAAGTTTTGACATTTGATGTGAAATTTAAAAATTTAATAAAATTATTTAGGGAAATGTTCCCTTAGTGATGAGTGGATTGATTATTACACAATAACCAAACATTAAAACATTGGTTTTAGTGAAAGAAACAGAAACATTAGCAATTTAATTTAAAACATTTCTAAGTAGATGAGTTTGAGAACTATGAAGGGCCAAGTGATAATTGGTGATTGATTTACTGTTATATGATGCTGTAAGGTTGTATTTCAGCTCATATTTCCTGTAAGTACTGTACATAATTATATTTACTAGCCTCAAGTGTGTGGAAGGGATAGCGTGGCTCTTTAATTGGAGGTGATAGTGACAGAAGATTACTGGACTCCTGAAAAACAATGAGGAAATTTCTAAAGCTTTTTGTTATACTGATTGAATCTATATTTGTAGGAGTCTTTTAAGATTTTTCCCCCCACAAGAAATTGATCAAAATGAAAATAGTTCATTCTAAATAGAAATGTGATTAGCATATCTTAAGGCTTTCTTGGGTGTATGTATGGAGAAATGTTTAAATCCTACTTAATTTTCTGAGTTTCAATTTAGTATTCTGTTGACATACATGAGGATATGTAGAATTTTAAATAAAAATGCCAAGACATTAATGTCCTACTGAAAACCAAGTCTCCAGGGGTAATTGTTCATTATTTGACATAAGCTTGGATTTTTCAAAGTTATTATTGCTTTGTGTGACATTTTAGCCTAAGACTGAGAAACATGTAGCTAGAGCTTATTAAGGGACACTATAATACTATGGGAGAGTGTTGCAATTGGAATGGAAGAATGTATGTCTGAATTCTGGCTCTGTTCCCTTCTTTCTTTTGTGACCTTTGCCAGGTAACTTATACCCTCTTGACTTCAGTTTCTCATATGTAGCGTGAGGCCATTGAAGTAGATGGCATACCTGGCTCCTTCTAGCACTCAATCTCTGATCTTATAATTAGAAATGCAGAGAACTTTACTTTAGTTATGTGTTTCTCATATGTAGACCTTGGACAGCTCAATGACCTATTAGAAATCTAAATGTTCCTCTAACAATGTGGACAGGATTATAGGAACAGAGTTGTTAAATAATGCCCTGGGTCTGACAGAAATTTCCCAGCCTTGTTTTCTCTAATGTAAGAAAAGGTGTAACATAGACATGTTTAATGCTCTATGAAGTTAACAATTTGATAAATTAAAGCTATTAGATAACATGGAAGAATAGATTTGCTATTTTTTCTATACTTCTTTCAGTTTGATTTTGTATTTGGGACTGGGCACAACATCTCCAGGCATCTAAGTTACTATCTCTTTGGAAATTAGCTGTTTGAGAAGCCATATTGTTATTTTTAATTCAAGAGGGTATACTTTGTGTGTGTGTGTGTGTGTGTGTGTGTGTGTGGCAATGGGGTTAAGTGACTTGCCCAGGGTCACACAGCTGGTAAGAGTCAAGTTTCTGAGGCCAGATTTGAACTCAGGTACTCCTGAATCCAGGGCCGGTGCTTTATCCACTGTGCCACCTAGCCGCCTCCAAGAGGGTATACTTTTAATATCATTAATATTGTACTGATGCTCCTGAGGAGCAGATGAAATTGTGCTAGTTAGGGAGGCAGAGGACCTGTGTTCAAGTCTTCTGGGTTCTCTTTTGGCCTTAGTTTCATCAAGATGTATTCAGGTTTTAAATCAATGATTCTTATGGTCCTCCTTTTTTATCTTGGGTTTCTCTATTTTGCATTCATTTCTTCTACTTCCTGATTCACATTGTCTTTAGAAAAGTATCTGAATAATTGAGTAGAAGAGAATCATTACTGATCTCTGTCGTGCCAAGAGGCAGAGGAATGAGTTTGGAAAGAAAGACAGCAGCCTCATTTTAAGAGGATAATGATGCTAACTTCCTTCCATACCCAACCTGTAAAGATCAATGACATCTAAGCTACAGAAAACGCGCACACACACACACACACACACACACTCACATAAATACACACACAAATGAAAACAAAACAAAACAAAATAAGAAAACATTACAACAAATCATCAACCCAAAACTACCACCAGCAACAATATAAAAACAACTCTTTTTGATGCATGATACTGCTTGTCAGTGCTGGAGGCTATAAGATGACTGGTTATCTCACTTTCCATCCCAACATTTGGTGCAGTCTTTTAAGTTCTAACCTTATATTTCCAGTTATTCTAGAATCAAATAAGGAAACATAATTCAAAACCTTGTGGCATTTATTAGTTTTATGTTTGCTAATAGTATCATGGTATTTTATTTCATTATAACTATATGAATATTCATCTTAAATATTTCAGTAACAAAGAATATTTTAATTGTGATGCAGCGCACCTTGCAAGTTTGCACCAATTAAAACTTTGTTGACTTGATGTTTTCATAATAGTATTCCTAGAAGAATATCGGTTTTGCTTTAGATTTTTAACAAATGGTCACTTCATAGACAATAAGAATTAGATATTTGTTATTCATTAACAGTTCTAATTTGAAACAATAGGAGATCTCTGTACACATGTTGTGGCTGCATTTCTTTTTGTCACATTGGATGACTCCCCCGTTGCTATTAATTTAAGAAACAAATTAGAAATGTAATAGACCAGTTATAGATTTTATGGTCTTCTTGATGGAGGTATTAAAATGGGAAAACTTCATAAAGTTTTAAAAATCTCTTCAGGAGTCCATATATTTATGAAACATTTTAGGATTACAACTGGTATTACTGTTCTTGGTTTGTATATAACTCGAGGAATAAAACCTTTGATTTAACCCATGGAAACAATTTCAGTCTTCATTACTGAATGAATTTTGTACAGGACAATTATAGCTTTTGCCTTTTGGATTTTTATAAGGAGCACTTGTAAGAAAAGGCAAATATGACCCCCAAAGTGTGGAAAGTAAAGTATTTATTATTTGTAGAATGTTCAGATTGAAGTAGATCTAATGAAAATACACATTTAGTAAATATGTGTATCTTTAAAAACTATTATAGATGCACATATCTTTAAAATGTCTTATAGCATTTTAAAGTTTCTTCTTAAAGATACTGATATAGTTTCTTTCATATCATCTTCATTTCTGAATATATTCTTCCCCATACCCTACTCAGTCAAGAAGTCAATAAGTATTTAACAAGCAGCCCTGGGAACAAAAAACAAAAAAAGACATTCACTGTTCTCAAGGAGCTCACAATCTAATATGGGAGCAAACATGAAAACAATTATGTACAAACAAGATACGTACAGGATAAATTGGAGATAATCAAGAGAGGAAAGACATTAGCCTTAATGGGGATGGGGAAAGGCTTCTTGAAGCAGGTAATATTTTTGCTAAGGCTTGATGGAAACCTGATAATGAAAGAGGCACAAAGGAAGGAGAGAAATGCAAGCTAGGGGGTGAGGGGGATATACAGAGTTGGGAGATAGAGGACTCTGTGTGAGGAACAGCAAGTATCACTTAATTGAAATATATAGACTGTGGTTTAAGGTGAAAGAAAACAGGAAAAGTAGGAGGGGACTAGATTATTAATATCAGGGTATTGAATGCAAAATGGAGGATTTTGTATTTTATCCAGGAGGTAATATGGAATTTTTGGAATTGATTAAGTGGGGGTGGGTGGGATTAGTGGGTCTGTGTGACAAGGTCAGAGCTGTACTTTGGGAAGATTAAATTGACAACTGAAGCAAAGGGAGACTTAAGTGGAAAGAGCCTTGAGGCAGAGAGGCCAACCAGAAGGATATTACAATAGTCCGGGTATTAGTTATGAGAGCTTGCATAATTGTGGTGTCAGGGGCAGCTAGGTGGCACAGTGGTTAAAGTGCTGGCTCTGGATTCAGGAGTACCTGAGTTCAAGTCCGGCCTCAGACACTTCACACTTGCTAGCTGTGTGACCCTGGGCAAGTCACTTAACCCCCATTGCCCCGCAAAAAAAAAACCCCAAAAAACAAAACAAAACAACAACAACAAAACAAAACAAAATAATTGTGGTGTCAGGGTCAAAGGAGAGAAGGGGAAGTTTATGAGAGATAGTATGAAGGAAAAATGAGAAAGACTCGGAACAGATTGAATATAGGCGGCTGACAAAGAGTGAGGAATAAGGATGAAACCTAAGTTGTGAGTCTAACATACTGGGTGAGAATGGTATTACATATGATAGTAATAGGAAAGTTCAGAAGAGGAGAAGGTTTGTAGGGGGAAGATGAAGAGTTCTATTTTGGACACATTGAGTTTAAGATGTCTGCAGGATATGCAGTTGAAGATGTCCAAATAGGCATTTGAAGATGGATGACAGGAGATCAGAAGAGACATTAGGGTTGGTTGAGTAGATTTGAGAATCAGCAGCATACAGATGATAATTGAAACTATGCCATGGGAGAGGATGAGGTAGTGCAATGAAATAGTGTAGAGAAAGAAGAGAAGGTGGCTCAGGACAAAGCCCTGGGAAAAACCCATAATTAGCAAGTGTGCTTTAGGTGAAGATGCAGCAAAGGTGACTGAGAAGAAATGTCCAGAGAGGTAGGAAGAGAACAAGAATAGAACAGTGTCACAGGAACCTAAAGAGAAGAGAGTATCAAGGAAAAGAGCAATAGTGTTAGCAATATTGTCAAAAGTTGCACAGAGGCCAGGGAGGATATGGATTGAGAAAAAGCCATTAGATTTAGCAATTAAGAGATCATTAGTAACTTTGAAGGGAAGAGTTTCAGTTGAATGATGAGGTCAGAAACCAGATAGTAGAGAGTTAAGAAGAGAGTAATAGGAAATGAAGACATCAATTATAGACATCCTCTTCAACGAGTTCTCAAGCCACAATAGGGAAGAGACATGGGATAATACCTAGCAGGGATGAATGGTTCAAATGAGGGCTATTTGAGAATGGGAGAGGGGAGAAATGGATATGTTTGTAGGTAATAGAGAAGTAGCCAGTGATAAGTAGTCACTTCTCAGAGATAAGTAAAAGTATGGTGATAGTGGGGGATATCCAAGAGAAAATGGGATCACATGCATGTCAAAACGTTTGACTTAAAAGTGAGGTCCACTTCTTCTTATGAGGCAGGGGTGAAGGAGAGAGTTACAGAAGGCATCTGAGTGATGGGTGGTGTGAAGGGAAGGAGGAATACTTGAGGAATGGTTTCATTTTTTCAGTAAAACATGAGGCAAGACTCTCAACTGAGAGGGTTAGGGCAGGGTTAGGCATAGGAAGCTTAAGGACATATGGAAAAGTTTGTAAGTGCTACTGTATTCATCTGGTTAGTGAGTCAATGAGGGGGGTATAAAAGGAATTGAAATAATATAAAATAAATGTATAAGAGGACAAGTCAGCAGGGTTTCATGATGTTTTTCCAGCTTTGCTCAGGAGCATTTGAGTAGGAACAAAGGCAACAGATGATGGAAGTCATCCAAGGCTGAAACTTTTCAGGACAATATTGGCAATAGAATTATAATGCTTGTTACTTCAGTTGAGAGCTGACTTGGTTCATTAAGGTTTCAAGATGGGAAAAGGAGGAGAGTGTAGCTACTGTAATGGTAATGACTTAAAAGAAAACCGAGGATTCAAGGGATTGGAGGTCATGGTGGGGATAAGGAAGGGTTTGGGTTGTGAGACACAGAAAGAGGTGGAATGATGACAGATTATGATCAGATAAATACATTTTCAGTGTTTGTGGTACATTTATGAATAATAAGATCAGTGTATGACCATCTCTGTGTGTAGCTGAGTTGGGATGGAGAAAGGGAGCATGGAAAATGAGTAAATTTGAGGAACTGGGAAGTTAAGATGTTGGGAAGAATATCACTATGTGTGTTGATGTCCCCTATGATGAGGACAGGAGTTGAATAGGAAAGAGAGACTGTAAGCCAGGGACTGAACTCATTGAAGAAAGTAAGGGTATATCCTGGAGGTTGGTAGATGACAACTACCAGAATTTTGATTGTGGCGTATTTAATGAACATCAAAGGATAAAAAAGTCATCCCTTTTAACAAAGGAAAAGGAAAGATGCTAAAAAATATTTTAGCAGGAACCAAGGGACATATCCAATGAATCTCACGGTGTGTATGCTATATTGAACAATCATAATCCCTGATCTTTGCAAAGAAAGGAGGAGAGAGTAAATGCGTGTATCTTAACTAGGATTTTAAAAATACTTAAGTAAACCTATTCTAGTGTCTAGATTTATTGTATCTGAATATGACGGATGCTTACTCTAGGTGCCCACATTCAGTGTTACTGGAACAGATATTTGCCCTAGTCACATATTTAATTAGTACCTTATTTGGAAGACTGAAAATGCATGTTTGGTGGGGAACACATATGAAAAGATATAGAAGGAAGTAAAAATAACCAAGAGAACAATATAAACAATGACAACAATGATGTAAAAATGAAATAATGCTAAATGACAAGTAGAATTAGATTAATTACAATGACTAATCTTAGATCATGAGATCCTGGCCATCTCTCCTCACCATGCCTTCTGCATCATCGTGCTTACCTAATAAAATCTTGAACATGGTTCCTAGATGCCCCTTTCCCCCTCTTCTCCTACCCCAATAAATAATCTTTGGTCTTATCTGGCCCAGAACCAGGCCACCAACCACTTCCTGGCCATCTCCTTACCATACTGCATATACTTTGGATTCCCCCTGCCCCCAAACCTGGATTACTCCCATGGGTCCTTTTATATCTTATTTTTTCTAGAACCAGACTTCAATGCTACTTTCTGGCCATTTACACATTCATACTATCATGTGAAGACCCCTCCCACACACATATTTGAAGCTCTCCTTTATGTGCTGTCTTCGCCCATTGAACTATCTTGTTTTCTTGTACTATCTTGTTCACTTGTATAGTGCCAGTCACATAATAAACACTTAAGAAATTTATTCTCTCTCTCTCTCTCTCTCTCTCTCTCTCTCTCTCTCTCTCTCTCTCTCTCTCTTTCAGTATAAAATGTTGCATTACATTTCAGACATATACTTTCTCAAATTATTTTGTTTTGCTATAAAACAATATCAAGTTTAATGGTAGAGAGCCATTGTTGGGGAGAAGATTATATCAATAAATGACAATTGTGTCAAAAATAAAAGATATCAATAACACTTTAAAAAATTCATATTCAGAGTTTAGTTCCACTATGATTACAAGAAGTCATTATGTTCTACAAATATGTTTTAACCCTTTTACCTGCCTTTTGGTCTATCACTGACCATTGATCTCTGTATAAGTAATGGAAACTAAATCAAATGAAACAAGATGACAAGCAGCATGGTTAGGACAACAAAATAATAACTAGTGGTACAGTCTAGAGGTATTGTATTTGTATGGAAAGGAGCTAGAATCAGATCCCTAACTCTTACAACCCAAATGACTGAGCAAATTGCATAATTTCTCTGGTCCTGAGCTCCTGATTTTCATCATTAAAAGAATAGAATTGGGGGCAGCTAGGTGGCACAGTGGATAGAGCACCGGCCCTGGAGTCAGGAGGACCTGATTTCAAATCTGGCCTCAAGAATACTTACTACCTGTGTGACCTTGGGCAAGTCACTTAACCCCAATTGCCTCACCAAAAAAATCCAAAGAAATAAATAAAAAAAAAAAAAGAATAGAATTGGACCAGAGTGACTAGAGCTGTTTCACTTAAGGTCTACAATGTTCCAGTGACAAAAGGTAGTTGTGAATAGACAAATACTTTTTTTCTTGACATTCTGTAAATTTAGAGAAACCTCAATGGTGAGACCTTAATCTGAAGATATTTTAAGGCTTTTGCTAGATTTTACCCCAAAGATGGAAATTGTATTCTATATATCCTCAGGTTACATTACCTTGTATTCATTATGACTTTTGAATACTTTATCTTTTTTCTCATGTATGTGTTGGGTTTTGTGTGTATCTGACAAAGCTTCCAACAGTTTTAGATGCATTCATTTATGGTTAGGAGGCAATTGGCAAATACTCTGCTTTCCTCTGTAAAAAAATGCACATTTAGAAAGGGGCCAAGGGGAAAGGTAAATCTGTTGGGATGGAGTATAGGGACAAGTTCTTTCATTCCTCATCAGTATTCATTATAATTGCTAGAGGATTTCTTTCTCCTAAGAACTTTGGTTTAGCAACAAATAAATCTAGAATATAGCCATGGATATGTCCACAATAGTTGGGAGATGCTTTTCTCCTCATTGGATGTCATTTTCATTTTCTATGGATGTATAGACTATAAATCTAAATGACAGCTCTCTGTGAAGAGAATATGGTATTTGAATACAAAAGAGGACTGGGGCAAGTGTTAACCTGTAATGTAGTCCTTTCCCATAGGAAAAAAATTTTTAAATTGAATCAATTCTATAGATATAAAGTTTAAAATATCATATTCTTTTAGAAGGAATAACATCTCATTTGAAGAATAATGCCAGCATTATTATTATCATATTAATTACCCACTTTTCATCTGTTTATTAGTGGCATTTTTTATATTCAGGTAATAGTTTTTGTCAGTCAGAATTCCTGATTCTATATTATATATTTTTCGATGAATTATTCTTTGAAGTTTAGCTGAAGATGCCTCAGAATACAATGGTGGTGGATAAACAAAAGTAAATTAGAGGCATTCAAAAATGTACTATATAAAATGAGGAGGAATTGATATATAATACAATTAAGGAGAGCAGGAAGAAAAGATATAAACCCCAAATATGTAATTACTGAGAATCATTAACTAGAGAAATGCAGGGAAATTTTATTTTACTAGTCTAGACAGATTTCATGTTATTTAGAAATATAATTCAAATACCCAAAGGAAAACCATCTGAAATTTCTTGGACTAGAATTTTGTTATATTGAAGATATACTTTAAAGATATATAAAGAATGTTGAAGATATACTTTAAAGAAGTAAATCATTGACTAATACTTAAATGCCTTGCTTTATAGGATCTTACAAATAATGGCTTATTACAGGAGCATAAGATAATAGATTTGGATCTGGAAAGGACTTTAATGGAGACAATATAACTAAAATTTTATGTTGTTACTGAACAATATTTCTTAAAAATGTGCCAAATATGGTATTCAAATAAAAGCCTTGTTGAGGTTAAATGAGAACATAGATAAAAGGGCATCAATTATTATAATAAAGACTAAGTTCATTTGCATTGGAGTAAGGATGGCCAAAATGTATGTCAAAAGTGACTGTTTAATGTTATATTTAAGCTTACATTTTCTTGCTATATTCTTATTTATGGATTTTCTTTTAGTAAAAGATGTGGTGCTACTATGTTAAGAAAGTGAAATTAAACTGAATAAAACTGAGGAAATCTTAAAAAATATTTTCATTACATGCCAAAATGATTTATGTACATGAATTCCCTTGAGCATTACCAGGAAACAACTAGTTTAATTCTATGTGTTTAAGAGACAAATAAGTCCTTTAATATCTGCCTTTTATTACATTGCTGTGTGTGTAAACTCCCCATTTGTGAAATGTGCCAAAATGGAGTAAGCTTTTTGTTTTGTTTTGTTTTGTTTTTATACTTTCTTTAGGGATAGTTCAAAGTTCCAAGCTCTTAGAATTTTGCTTCTTAGCCCATATAATTTTAAAGGAAGGAAAAACATCATTTAATCCTGTTTGGGGAAAAAGGAAACATCTTCATTTAATTTAATATGCCTTAATACTTAGAGAAAGTTTTATGATAGTGATATATCAACTGTTTTATAATCTTGAAAGTAGACATGTATAGTAATATGCCATAACTATTCATTTGTAATGAGACATTTGGATAGAGTCCCAAGAATCCTAGCTGAGAGAAAATGGGAATCTTAAGGAAATAGGAAAATGAATACCCTTCTCTCAACCCTCATTTCCATAATCTTTAAGGGGCCTCTGCTTCATCTCCTGTATATATATACTGATGATATTTTACATATATTTTCACCATAGAAATGAATTTCACTGTACTAATTTTCATATGAATTAACCCATGTATATATTTTAGACAATTAGTATACACAAGAAGTCTCTTTTACAGACATATGTTTGTGACTTTCTTTTTTTTTTTTTTAGATACAGCATTTTATTTGACAGTTACATGTCTTTTTTTTTTTTTGAGATATTTTATTTTTTCCGTTACATGTAAAGATAGTTCTCAACTTTTGTTTATACATGCTTTACACTTTCAGATTTTTCTCCCTCCCTCCCTCCCCTCCCTCCCCCCTCCCCTAGACAGCAGGTAATCTGATATAGGTTATATCTATATATATCTATACATATACATATAGATATATATATACACACACATATATATACACATAATAACATTAATCCTATTTCTGCATTAATCCTGTTACAAGAGAAAGAATCAGAGCAGTGATGCAAAACCTCAAAATAGAAAAAAAAAACAACAGCACCCAAAACCAAAGAAATAATATGGTTCAATCAGCATCTATACTCCACAGTTCTTTCTTTCTTTTTTTTTCTTGGATTTGGAGATCCTCTTCTATCATGAGTTCCCTGGAACTCTTCTGTACCATTGCATTGGTGAGAAGAATATAGTCCATCACAGTAGGTCAACACTCAATGTTGATGATACTGTGTACAATGTTCTTCTGGTTCTGCTCATCTCACTCATCATCAGCTCACGTAAGACCCTCCAGGTTTCTCTGAACTCTTCCTGCTCATCATTTCTTACAGCACAATAGTATTCCATTGTATTCATATACCACAACTTGTCCAGCCATTCCCCAATTGATGGGCACCCCCTCAACTTCCAATTCCTTGCTACCACGTAAAGAGCAGCTATAAATATTTTTGTACATGTGGGTCCCTTTCCCCCTTCCATGATTTCTTTAGGCAAAAGACCTAAAAGTGGGATTGCTGGGTCAAAGGGTATGCACAGCTTTATCGCCCTTTGGGCATAATTCCAAATTGCTCTCCAGAATGGTTGGATCAGCTCACAGCTCCACCAACAATGCATTAGTGTTCCAATTTTCCCACAGCCTCTCCAACATTTATTATCTTCCTTTTTTGTCATTTTAGCCAATCTGATAGGTGTCAGGTGGTACCTCAGAGTTGTTTTAATTTGCATCTCTCTAATCATTAGAGATTTAGAGCATTTTTTCATATGGGATTAGATAGCTTTGGTTTCTTCATCAGAAAACTGCCTGTTCATATCCTTTGACCATTTCTCAATTGGGGAATGATGTTTGTGACTTTCAACATGGATTTCTTTCCTGTCTGGAAATGTGTTTTATTCATGGATGATGTATTTTTGGCTGTAGTAAACTACATTGACACTTCTTGTGTTGAGCAATAATTGCACCGTTAGACCATTGACCTTCCATCCCTACGGCATAGAAGAGTTGTACAAGAAATGTAATATACTGGATGGCCATGAGATCCTGTGTGTGCCTTTAACAATATGCTTGCCTTGCTAAATGTTTTGTGTAAATTAATAGTAAAGATTCAGCTCAAGCTCTACCTTCTACATGAGGTATTTCCTGATTCTTTCCAGCTTCTAGGGGTACCACATCACCTCCACAACAACAACAACAATATCTTTTATCTATTTTGAATAAACCTATGTGTACATGTTGTCTCCCCTAATTAAATATTAGGTACCTGAGGGAAAAGGCTATTTTGTTTTTGTTTTGTTTTTTCTCTTGGTCATCTTTGCCAAATCCTGGCCTTGGAAAACAAAAAGACCTGGGCTCAATATCTACCTCTTTTCTAAGTCGGTACAAATCACTGGAGAGGAAGTCAAGCAGAGCACCTGCCATTAAAATAATGTTTTTTTAAAAATGCTAACTTTAATCTGCATGTAGATGATTTAGAAGTGGTTGCAGATCTGTAGACATACACTATTAATGTGCTAAGCTTTCTCTAGAGTTGATCAATAGAACAAGGCTCTCTGAATTATTTTTTAAGCTGTAGTGATTGTTTTAACTGATTCAACAATATATTCTGCAACTCTCTGTATAGGTAATTCACTATTTAGGAACCTTCTGTGTTCTCAAAATGCTAAATTTTAAGTTTGTTCTGGACTCAAAATGCTCCCTCTTACCCCCATAGACATCAAATCATCCAAGATTCTCTAGGAAAACACAGAAGCCTATGTAATTTGGTTACCTATAGTAAAGTTAACCCCTTCAATATACCATTAAACAACTTAAGCATGACATAGTGTTTTTCTGTGAAAATGCATTTGAAGTATCATTTTAGAAGGTAAATCTCTCCCTAATTACATTGAAAGTGGAACCCTTCTTTCCATTTGTCCCTACCTGCATTATTGTGAGAGCAAGGGTTTTCCCAATTCATACTTTAGTAAAGTGACTTAAGTTAAATAATGTATTAGGTGAAGGGGTGTGTGTTTGTGTGTGTGTGTGTGTGTGTGTGTGTGTGTGTGTTTGAATAGTGACTATAGGTACTCCAGGAAGTATCTTTTGCCAGAGGGCCCCTCCTCCCTCTGATGGCATGCTCTTCATGGAACCTTCATTTAAATAAGGCAATCACAGTTAGAAATTTATTTTTCACCAGGCTCACTATAATCTTCTTCTACTACTTCTTCTAGTACCCTTCCCCATCCTCACTTCCTTTTAAATTCCCCCTTTTTTGTGTTGTCTTCCCTCATTAGAATATAATTTCTGCTTCTATTTAATTGTATAGCCAGCACTTATCACATTGCCTGACACATGGTAAACAGTTTAATAAAAATTTGTAAATTAATTGAAGTCAGTCTGACCTGTTGACCCATAATACTTTTTTTGACCACATATATTTTCATATGACTGAGGGGATTGTATCTTCTTGAGTTAGTGAAGATGTATTAAACATGAACCTTGGGGTGGCATGCAGCACACAACACTCCTGAGTGTCTTAAACCATATTAAAATGTGACTGGGAAATATGTAACAAAATAAATAAAAATATAATAAAACATCAATAATACATTTTTAAACTGTCAATATGTAGCCTGCAGGAAACTTATGTACAAATTACTAAACCCTGTTTTTATTTGGCCTTGACACCACTGTTGTAGTGGACAGTCTAAGAATGTTTTATTTCATCCCAATCCTCAGTGTGAAACATCATAATGTATGGAATCAAGTCTGGCACAAAACAGAGTTTGTTCTGCCAAGTTGGGCTTAATGGAGTCAGGAGCTGTGGGGTCCAAGATATACTGCTGTTATTACCACCCAATAACCTTTTTAGGCCTGGACTGACTCCCTGATCTCTCTCTCTCTCTCTCTCCTCCTCCCTCCTTCTCTTTTGTTATTGTTGTTGTTGTTCAGTTGCTTTAAACTCTTTATGAACCCATCTGTCATTTTCTTGGCAAAGATACTGCAATGGTTTGGCATTTTCTTCACCTCATTTTAGAGATAAGGAACTGAGACAAAGAGAGTTAAGTGACTTGCCTAGGGTCATGCAGCTAGTAAGTGCCTCAGGCCAGATTTGAACTCTGAAAGATGAGCCTTCCTGATTTCTGGCCTATGAGTCTTTCAGACTTCAGGCCTGGCACTCTGTCTACTGCCTAACTATGGACTTTAGCTATTGGAGCAACTATATGCCTATTCATGGTGAATACCTTTTATTTACAACCATAATCTCTTTCCAGACATATACATTAGTTAATCAATGGAATATTTGCCTACTAAATGCCACTTACAGAGTACTGTGTTAGGTAACTGTATATGATATAATAGATCATAAAACATTAGTGACTTAACTCATGGTTCTTATAGTCTGGTAGAAATGGGACACCCTGACCTATTGTTTGGAAAGCAAACATATAAGCTTTTTGAAATTTTCTTATGACTTAACTTTATGATTCCCTCCTGCTACAGAAAATTTAGTGGTACATTGCTCCCTCTACATAGGTCTTACCTTACAACAAGCAACAGGTATTGATTCTCCCCAAACTTTTGAGGAAGAAGGAGGTATGATTCTTGTCAATTGGGTTGAGAGACTGTTTTATTCTCTCCTATTCTAAATTGCATTGGAATTCAAGAAGTCGCTCATGTCCTGCAGACCTGACCCTGATTATTGATGAAATAAAGATGGAAATTCAGCATCTGAGACATTTCTGCAAAAAAAAAAAAAACCCATATATGGGTGGTCCATTTGACTTGTAAACACACTAAACAACAAAAACACAAAATGTTATGTATAAATTACCAAAGAATGAATAATGAAATAATTTACTCCATACTTAGAGAAAAAAACATACATAAGGGGATAAACATATCTTGTGGAACAAAATAGTTGGGAAATATATTAATGGTTAAGACAAGAGGGAAAGGACAGAGAGAAATGGAGTACATATCCTTATCTAGCCTGTAGATGAACAATGAAGGAATGGCAACTCTTTGTCTCTCAGCAAGAAGAGGGGTATCAGAGAATGGAAAAAGGTACAGAAAGAAAATATTGAATCAGGGACGATGAAAGGGAGTCTCAACATAGAAGACAGGAAAATGCCCTTTTGAAAAGCATTCTTATGAGGGAAGAGGAATACTTCATGATGGATTTAATTTGGAAGGAGTTGGGACATTTGGAAACTTCTTTTACTAAGGGACTGTTGTGACTCCAAGGAAAATATATTAGCCTAGGAGAAGAGTTTGTGAAGAAGCTGACATCCACAAGAGTGTGTGAGGGGAGTATGAGTACATGGACTTATAGATGAGGTGGCATGTAAGAAGAATTATCATTGGGTGAGAAGGCGTAAAATTGGATTACACAACATCAGACACAAGATAATTTATACAATGAAGTACTGCTTCTATCTCATATCATTCTAAATTTGTGACACACACATGGAAAAAGATAATGGATGTAATTTCCATAATGCTAAATAATTCTATAAATACAGCATTAGAATAGGGTAAACATATGAAGAACATAGAATAATTAAAGAGGTAATAAACAAATTAGAGAATAAAATTTCAGAAGTTAATTGACTAGAATGGAAGATACTCAATGAATACAGCCAAAAGGAAAAAAAAGCTTGGAAAAAACCCCTAACAAATGTAAACTACTAGAAGGAAGAGAGGAGGAAGGATTTTAAAGTAATCATTTAACTAAAGAGAGGAAAGGGGGGGAATTGTAGGGAAATACATAATTAAATACTTGGAAATAGGGACTCAATCTGTGCTTTCATGATAGTCTCATGTGAAGAAACTCCCTCTCATTTGGGTCAGCAACTCAGGTATGTTGGAAGGTTAATTGGGATCACAGAGGTGTCACAGACCCAGTATATGTCACAGGTGGCATTTAAAACATTATCCTGGTTTAAGGGTAGTTTTAAAATAAAGGGAAGACAGTAATTGAATAATTTAATTAAAACCCTATAAACCTAGGAAAAGATTGACAAATTGAGTGAAGATATGAGAGAAAAGAATTTGTAGAAATATGATTCAGTCAAAGTAGTTGGAACAAAACTAATTTTAGCGACAAAGTATTAATGTCAAGGGGGAAAGAGATTTCTTAAAAATCTTATAAGAAAATTTTTAATGAAACAACAGAAGAAAACATAAAACTAACAGCCCTAACTTTAAATGTGAAAGAATTAAGCGATACAATAAAAGTAAAGAGAGAGGCAGACTAGATAAGAAAACAAAACTCTACAATCATTTTATAGAGGTTCATAAGAAAACTCTAAAAAGCAAAGACACAGAATCAAAAGAAGAACCATTAATAAAATGCACTGTGGATCATAATGAATACATAAGTAAAAATCAAGAGTTGTGAGTACACTCAGGGAAAGGAAAAATAAAGCTAAAAATCGAAATAAAGAAAAAAGTTATATGATATTTAAAGGAACTATAAATGATAAGCAAATACAAATATTAAATATAAATATACTAAATGACCCATAATATGAATTCATAAAGGAAACATTAACTGAATTACAAAAGACTTACAGTGTAGGATAATAACAGAGGGGGACTTTAATATACCTCTTTCAGAATTGGATAAATGTAATAGAAAGATAAACAAAAGGAAAATATGAACAAACCTTGGGGGAATTTAGAGGTAAAATATTTATGGTGTCTTCTGATGGAAACAGCAAAGTCCATGTATCTTTATCAGAAGCACATGAAAACTTTACTGCCTCAAATTAGTCCATTCATTAGGATACAGAGAAATTGCAAATAAATGCTTAAAATACCTAAATGATAAACTTTTTTTAAAAATCTCAAAATAAGAAAATTAACAAAAAATAAATATAAGAAGCATGATCAAAAGATACAGGCATAAATGGAGATTTAATAATGAAATTGTAAACAATGAGTTGGTGAAGGTATAAAACATAGAAACAATTAATAGCTGTGTGAAAGCAATAATGAAACAAAATAACAAAATTACTAAGATACTACTAAAGGAGTTCTTGAAGAAAAAAAATATCCCTAGAAACACAAATGAACAAAATAGGAAAAAAATAGTAATGAATTAAATACATATTTTTTAAAAACTTAGAAATTCAACAAACTGATAAGCTACAAAAAACAGCACTTTATGAAAAGCTGATGGTGAAGAAGGTAAGAATATGGAAATAGTACTCATAAAGCAAGAAGTAAGACTGAGGGTGATTGATTTTGGTATGGGGCAGGGGGAAGAAATAAATGAGAAATCTTTGTTTGCCATTTCCTTCATCTCCTACTTAAAGTCCTGCCATGGTTAGGTTCTAAAGCAGATAATATGAAGGGAACAGGTAAACATAAAGGCTGTAATACAAGAGGAAAGAAGAGCAAAAATGCTACCAAGAATATTAAGGAGATTAAGGGAGTGATATGAGATTATATCACCTAGCTGTGGCAACCTGGGTATACCTAAAGTGTGACTGTATTTCTAAGATGCCTGACTTATTTGGGTGTTATTTTGTGCCAATCAATCATTCTATCAATCAATCAACAAGCATTTGTTAAACACCTTCTATCTGCCAGGCCCTGTAGGCATAATACAAAATGAGGCTTATTGGCCTAGTTCAACCAAAGAGACAACACATAATTGGCCTCATCAGCAGTATGCCTTGTGCCACTCACTGGTTACTGATCATGGCAAATTATTTCAATTTAACTCAGACTCATCCACTTCATTATCTTTTACTAGAAAATAGAGACTTTAGTATTATTTGAAGGCAAACTGTGATATAGACTAAAAAATAACATTCTTTGCATGCCATGATATTTATTTCCAAGTTAGATTATATTGGGCAATTCAAGACGAAAAGTTACCCTCTTTTTTGCATAGTTATTTAAGGCAGATTTTTTTTTCTATCATAAATATGTTCTTCTAATACATTCTTAGTGTAGTCTTGCATGGAGAATATTGTCAACATTGACAATATTGCATGTTTTTAAAGCTATGGATGATACACAAAAGCAATTTTTATTAGGTCAGAGAAATGATGATAAATATATTAACCATTAAATATTAACTATTAAATTTGATTTATATTTTATCAACATCACTAAAATATTTTCCAAAATGACATTTCTACTTGAATTTCAGAAAAGGTTGCTACCTTTCTTAAATATTTGCATTTTGACTTAGAGGTTGCATAGAAAACATTTTCTATATAATATATAGATAATGTTTTCAAAACACAGGTAATATGGCATGTTTGATATATATATGTATATATATTATAATAAAGTTTATTTTAAAGTATATTTGATATAATTACTATAAAAGTATATCCTGTTTACTACTAAATGTGACAAAGTTCATTTCTGGAGAATTGGGCTTTTCTAAATATACATTTTAGTGCCCCCAAAGCTATAGATAGAAAAAGAACTTGCTCAGCCTAAAAAGGGGGTTCTACCAATTTTTCTGATGTTCAGTGAAGTAATTGAGCACTGCAATGCCATCTGGTGGCCTTATGTAGATGTTGAATAATAGGAATAAAAAATGCATAAGACAGAATGAAAACAAGCATTGAAATGGAAAGGCAGACTGAATTATTGTAAAGAGATGATTTTACCTCATCAATTCTGAAAAAAATTAATTATTTAAAATATTTGTTAACTCCTTGTTAAGTGAAAAAAGGTTACTTGTCTTCCCATTTTAATAGATGACCAAGAAATTTTGAAGGCCAGCAAAAAATACATTTTGCACAATTTGCATGTCAGTTTTCTTTTATTAAAATTAAATATTTTCTTTTATTAAAATTAAATATTTTCAGCAAATTGTTTTCAGAAATATAATTTCTTTTCCAGTGGGTTTGTAGGGGAGATCTATAAGTTTAATAATCTCCATGACAACATGATTTAAAACCAGAAATAATGAGAATAATATGAAGGTATGGAAAAAGTAGAGGAACTGTGTTTTGGGAGGTTTGTTTTCTGTAATGACTTAAAATCACAGTTTTGGAAGAGAAAGGTAGGAGATATGGACTGGTTTTAGCTGATGAAGTGAAATCACTGGTTATTGGTTGGCATTAGATTAAGATATACAGGGGTGCTCTGCACTCATGAAAAATGATATCTAAGTTGATGGATTGTTTCTTAATATTTGTATAAAATAAATTAATATAAATATCTTTACTATAATTATTTTATAAATAACAATTTTGTAGAATTTTGAAGCATGTGCAAAAAATTATAGTCATGGAAAGAATTCTAGATTTGTAGGCAAAGGACCTGTTTTCACACAGTAGATATGACAATTATTACCTATATGATCTTGGGTAAATCACTTAATCTTTCCCTTCCTTCCTTCCTTCCTTCCTTCCTTCCTTCCTTCCTTCCTTCCTTCCTTCCTTCCTTCCTTCCTTCCTTCCTTCCTTCCTTCCTTCCTTCTTTCCTTTCTTTTTTTCTCTCTCCCTCTCTTTTCATCTTTCTTTCCATCTGTCAGTTTCTTTCTATCAGTTTCATCATATGTAAATTTAAAGGGTTGGACCAGATCACCTTTTAGATCCCTTCTAGTTTTTTTTTTGTTTGTTTGTTTGTTTTTTTTAGTGAGGCAATTGGGGTTAAGTGACTTGCCCAGGGTCACACAGCTAGTAAGTGTTAAGTGTCTGAGGTTGGATTTGAACTCAGGTACTCCTGAATCCAGGGCCGGTGCTCTATCCACTGCACCACCTAGCTGCCCCCTTCTAGTTTTTAATAATGATTCTATGGTACTAAAGAGGATTATTCAAAATGTTCAAGGGTGTAATGAGGTATTTTTAAAGGAAGAAATAATTTTCATTTGGGAGAATCTGGGAAGACTCTATTGAGGAAGCAGAACCCAAATTCAGCCTTTAAGCAAGTAGAGTAGGTGGAGAAAAAGGGGATACGGAATAGACTATAGATGATAAATATTGAGGCGAGAAAGAGGAAAAAAAGAATAGAGCAGTTGGCACAGCTAGGTGGCACAGTGGATAGAGCACCAGCCCTGGAGTCAGGAAGCCCTGAGTTCAAATTTGACCTCAGACACTTGAAACTTACTAGCTGTGTGACCCTGGGCAAGTCACTTAACCCCAATTGCCTCACCAAAAAATAATAATAATAATAATAATAGAGCAGTCTAGTTTGTCTGTATATAAAAAGATGTGGAAGGAAATAGTAAACATTATATCTCATAGTTATACAGGGTGGGCCAAAAGTTACAAAGAGGTCTAATGTTTTAATAACATTTTGAAAATTATTTTTTTGCCATTTATGAAGTTGATTTTTCACACATCATATAAATTTATTAACTATACATATATATATAATGCTATGGTATTATAAATTAAAAGCAAAAAATAAAGGAGTTATTAAATATTCATGACTTTTGCCCCACCTTGTAGTATAAGACAAGTCTGTAAAGAAAGGATTATATGGATTTTTCTTGATTGGCAGCAAGTGGCCTTATTTGTAAGTAATTTTCAAATCTTTGATTTCTTGGTCTGTGTCTTGTTTTTTCTCTGAATATGTTGTGTTTCTTCTCTTCAAAGCACTACTTCTGACTACTTAGAAATACATACGTATATACATGTGTACACACATGTACATACACATGCATGTCACACACATGTACACACCTACACAAACTCATGCACGTACATCCACATAATACACATGCATGTATACACATATACAAATATATACACATGTGTGGTTGTTTTATATATTTGTGTGCATATGTATATGTACACACTATATATATGTATGTGTGTATGTGTATGTATATATGTATATATATACACACATAAATATATATCATTAAGAGCCATTGCCATCAAAGACAAGTAGTATGCTTCAGTTTAATTATTTTATAGAAATACTTCCAGACAGTACATCATGGGTTGTATTGTGATGACTGCTAGAGACAACATAATATTATACCTGATCCCTTCTGTGACTCGGCTATTGTATCATGATGAATATTTCATGTTTCATTCAGAGTTTACAAGTCCTTATTAAAAATCCACAATGTTTTTCATACTCTTCTTCTGAATAACCTTTTGCTTTCTGTGTCTAAATGCAGCAATAATTCTGATATTCAGGAAAGTTCATGGCTGAACTATAGCTAAACAAACTGAAGATAGACCTCCTGCCTGCAAAGACTTTTCTTCTCACCTCCATATGTGTATAGGATTGGTCACTAACAGAAGTGGAAACTCTAAGCACAGAAAGAAGTCCCTTCACTTTTTCCCCCTCACTTCCAAGGGAATTCCAAGTCTTCCTGGAGAATCAGACTGTGAACAAATAAAGAGATTGTGGGAATATTTCTTAAATAGTTTATAAGGGTGGAATCATTCAGCAAACATAGAATCCCCTTAATAGAATGTAAAGATCTTGATAGTGGAGAATGTTTCAGTCTTGTCTTTGCATCTTGAATACCTATTATATAGTGCCTGGAGCATATTAAATACTTGAAAAATATTTGATGAATTGGTTTTTCTTAAAGAGTATGGTTTTAAGATTCTTTCAAGATGTCTACAAAGTCAAAATTGTTTTCATAAAATATTAAGATGTTTTAAGGCTAATGGCATATATAATCTATGTAAGTAAAGAAAAGCTCTTTGGGCCCTATGATTTTTAAGAAGAGAAAGAGAAGTAAACAAGAACTTATTAAGTGCCTACTATGTGCCAAGCACTGTGCTAAGCATTTTATAACTATTATCTGATGTGATCCTTACAACAATGTTGAGACACAGGGGCTATTATTATCCTGATTTTACCATCAAGGAAACTGAGGCAGATAGAGGTTAAGTGACTTAACCCGGGACAAAGAATTGTCTGAGGTCAAGTTTGAAATAAGGTCTTCCTTTCTACAGTCCTGGGGCTTATTGTGTCCTATAGTTGCCACCACAGGTAGAATGTAAAGGAGTCTTAAGACCAAAGGTTAATTTTGCTCATGGAACTGTAAAATATGGGAAGATATGCATCATGTAGCATTTAAGGGAGCTAGATATATAACTCATCTATATTTACCTATTTGGGTTTCTAAATCTTATGCATACAAATCTCCCAGGGTAGGGAGAGATCATGAATTCTGGAGAAAATGCTCACACTAGTGGACACTGAGATGCACTAAAGTGTCCAAAGAAAATATTCTAAATGTGATTTTTCATTTAACAGTTTATTGATCTATAATGGCTTATTGGATTCTTCAAGTAAGATTTGGTCTTGTTTGGAAACTGACATTTTATCTTCAAATAAGTTGTATTCAAGTTCATTTAGGTCGTTAGACAAGAGTTATATGAGACATTTCTCTGTTATAAATTCTTTTTTTCCATTTATTCCAAAACAATAGTCAAGACTAAAGGACGTACGTATTGTAACCAACATAGAGATAACAGGATATTCTAGCATTGCTCATGCTAAACCAGATGCTCACTACAGTTTCCAGTGAATTCCCTACAATGTAAAGGAATTCAGTGAAAAACTTAACCTTGTGATTTTCAGAGGTAGAAATGAATGGATTTATGTTCTTCCATATTCCATTATTGGTTGGTCTGTTTCTTAGGATGGCATTATTTTCTTTATAATTTTCGAATTATCTTCTCTCCACCAAGCATGTGAAAGGCAACAACAATAAAGTAGTTTAAGTACCTATCTTCATATTTTCTCCCATATAATCAGATTTAGTTATAGATTATCTAAAGTTAATGGAATTTGCTTTTCTAAATAATTATCTAAATTAGTAAAAGATGTGGAAAAAATAATCCTAACAGAACAATACTCTACATACCTAAATTAATAGCACTCTATATAATGTATTATACATATACATGCATATTCATACACATCATTTTATGACCACAAAGTACTTTTATAATATATTGTAGAAGGTAAAGTGCTGGATTTGGAGCGAGAGGATCTGAGTTAAAATATTGACTCTAATGCTCCTAGACGTGACCTGGAGCAAGTCACTTAACTACTCTTTACATAAGTGACTTTCTAATGTGTTGAATGAGAGAGATTGCATTAAATAACCTCTAAGTTCTTTCTAGTTCTAAATCTATGATTCTATGTTTGCTGTTGTTCAGTCATTTAAGTCATATCTGATACTTCATGACCCTATCTAGGGTTTTCATTACAAAGATACTGGGGTAGTTTTCCATTTCCTTTTCCAGCTCATTTTACAGATGAGGAAACTGAGGCAAACAGGATTGTGACTTGACCTGTGTCACACAGCTAGTAAGAGACTGAAGGGAGATTTGAACTTAGATCTTCTTGACTCCAGGCTGGTGCTCTATTTACTGTGCCCTCTAGCTGCATGGTTCTTTATAGAGCAGGTATTAGTACACTCATTTTAAATGTCATAATATCTACTTTAATATCCAAATGTGCATTTTATTTACTATTAGGACTGTAAATGAAAATTTGATTTAACTTAACATTTCATTAATCCAAATATTTATGGGATTTCCACTATGTACAAGATTTTAAAGCTTTAGAAACACTCATATGCCAAGATGTTTTATTTATTGCTTCATTGAGCAACAATTTAGCTGAAATAAGAAAAAAAAATCTTGGTTCTGCAATTATTCAATATTAAGAACCACCAAAATGACTTTAAGCTTTTTTTAGATTTCAAGCTTATCACAGTTTGTCCAATAGGATGGATACTAAAGAGCAAAGGGGACTAGCATTCTTTCCTAAATATGAATGCTCTTTGTTCATGGTGGGGGGGGGGGGTAAAAGGCACTCTGAGAAACAGAGGCTTTTTTTCTCATAGAGTACACCTGGGTAAAATGGAACAGGCATAACTAGTAGGAGCAGTAACAAAGCAGAAGCATTCATTCATCCCTTGGCCATGCAATGATCCTTGTTCTAAAATCATTTTCCAAAAAATCAGTTGTCATTACTTATTGCAATTACTTTATTGGTCAGGATCTTCAATAAAGTTACACATGAGTCCAAGAAGCTGCCTATGGAGAAAATTCCCTCTACCCATGCAGATCTGCAAGCCTTTTGCCTGGCTCTTGCAATCCAAGATTCACCAGGGTCAAATGGTCAGTTTCCAACAGTTGGATTTGAACCCTGAGTGACTCGGGTTTGCAAGGTAAAATTATTTATGAAGTCACTATTGGAGATACACAATCATAGAATTGCACTGAAGGCTCAGTTTAAGCATGGAAAATTCTTTCACAGATCAGTTATTCCTTTGGGGTAGAAATCTTAAATAACTCTTCTCTGTTCTTGGTTTCCCTTGAGAAATGTAAGCAAAACTATAGTGTTGCCAGTTGGATTTTCTGGCAAATAGCCTGGGAGATACTAAAGAACAAATGACCTTTGATCATATATAGGAAAGTACATTTATTTGAATATTGTATTGCCATTTTATCATTGAATAGGAGATGAAATAAGGGAAGAAAAAGGATTAATCTTGATGAACTCTTCCCCCCTCCTGTCAACTTGGTTACTAAAAGCATTACTGAACAATTGAACTGAAATGTAAGATCCATGAACGTCCAGTTATATTCTTCTCTCCAGTTATACCTGGAAAGCAAATTGCATTTGATAAAATTATTCTTCACAATAAACAATGCTATTTATACTATTTATCATTTTGTCCTTTTATAAAAGTTAAGGGGGAAATGTGATTTTAAAACTATAAACTCAAAAGATTAATGAAAAGCAACTTAGGAACAAGGTTGTTCTTGATATTGGAGGCCTAAATTCACTTACTCTTTTCCCTAGGACAAAACTTTTAAGACTTATTATGGGTATTATTATTTAAAATGTTGCTACTAGCACTAATCTATAAAACTAACATTTTTACGAATGCATTTTTGGTACCCACATTCCTCATTGTCACTAATTCAATCGGATAAAGATGGTAACTGATTGTGACATGATAATGTATTTGGAAGATAAATGTTCTTGCCATTAGATTTGTGTTTTATGGAAATTATATGAATGTTTTCCTTGCTTTAGAAAACTGTCAGATGTGTTAACACAAAACAGGTGATTTTATCAAAATCATTTTACATTTTCTTGGATTGCCATAATTATAACAGGAACTACTGTGTGCAGTATGAGCTTCTAATGAAGAGTCAGTTTGATTGAAATGTATTTACCTTGTCTGCGTTTTATATCTCCACCCACTACTCAACATTCTTTTACCAGATACACAACATTCTCACCAAACCCACCTCATAGTTCAACTATAGCTTTTTAGCACCCCTTTTGATATACTCAGAGAAAGACTAGTGTTGAATTTAGATAACTGTGGTTCAAATCCCCAGTCAGTGCTGCTGAACAGCTGCACAACTTTGGGCAAATCAATCCTTTCCTCACCCTCCCTAAGTTTTCTTATCAATAAAATGCCTGTTGGGGTGTGGGGGTTGGGAATGTGAACTAAATAAACTCTATATTTTCTTGCCACTATAAAAATAAAGGCATTGTTAGCACCTGTGCCATTCATTTGGCCCCTAAAATCAACTGTGTCAAATTGTCAACTCCTTGTGTATGTTCCTGTTTTTGTTGATGAGTTAAAGTAAATCTTACATCATAGGATTATTAGCTCCTCTATGCATGTTAAGTGTGTCTATATTTGCTGCCCCCTCCTCAGGTGACCTGGTGCTGCTTTTGAAAGTCAAATTATCTATTCAGCTCAGGTCTTTTCATCAGGAATGACTGAAAGTCCTCTCTTTCATTGAATTCCCATTTTTCTCCCTGTAGGATTATACTCAGTTTTGCTGGGTAGGTGAATCTTGTTCATAATCCTAGTTCCTTTGCTCTTTGGAATATCATATTCCAAGCCCTCTGATCCTTTAATTTAGAAGCTGCTAGATCTTGTGTTATCCTGACTGTGGGTCTCCAGGAATTGTTTTTTCTGGCTGCTCGCAATATTTTCTCCTTGACTTGAGAGCTCTAGAATTTGGTTATAATTTTCCTGAGTTTTTTTTTCATTTTAGGATCTCTTTCAGGAGGTGATCAGTGGATTCTTTCAATTTCTATTTTACCTTCTGGTTGTAACATATCAGTACAAGTTTTCCTGACAATTTCTTGGAAGATGATTTCTAGGCTCTTGTTTTTGTTTTTTTTTTAAATAATGGCTTTCAGGTAGTCCAATACTTTTCAAATTATCTTTCCTGGATTTATTTTACAGGTGAGTTGTTTTTCCAATGAGATATTTCTCATTGCCTTCTATTTTTTCATTCTTTTTTTGTTTTGCTTTATTGTTTCTTGATTTCTCATAAAGTCATTAACTTCCATTTGCTCAATCCTAATTTTTAAAGAATTATTTTCTTCAGAGAACTTTTGCACCTCTTTTTTCCATTTGGCCAATTCGAATTTTCAAGGCATTTTTTTCCTCACTGGCTTTTTGTACTTCTTTTACCACTTGGCCTAGTCAGTTTCTTAAGGAATTATTTTCTTCAGTATTTTTTGTCTTTCCTTTACCAAGCTGTTGCATCTTGGTGACAATATGACTTGTAGTTTAAGTCCCACTTCTGAAACATGTCTGACAAATCTCTTAGAGCACTGGACAAATCCACTAAGATGAGTTTATAAATAACTTGGGAATTTGTATCAGATGTAAGGCATTTCCACACCTGGAAATGACTCATGGACAAAATCATAGATCTAGATAAATCAAAATATTGAGAACTTTCAAGGAAGCAAAATCAAAATCATTATATATATGCATATGTATTATATTTCTTCTTGTTTGACTTGTAACAACTTTACTTTGACTCAGTGTCTTTTAGATGACCTATGCACTCTTGACTGATTTTTAAGTAGTTGATATCTAATTGAGAAGTCCATGTAAATATTGATTTAAAAACACATTAATCTTTTAGGAGCTTAGAATAAAGATATTGACTAATATGTGTATAGTATTATTCTAAGAGCCTTCCAATTTCTATCTAATTTGATACAACAACCCTGGGTGGGAGGTGCTATTCTTTTTTTAGTGCCAATTTACAATTTTTTTTAGTGACTGGCCCAAGGTCACACAGATAGTAAGCATCTGAGCCATCACTAACCTGTTAGTCAATTGTACCATTTGGCTTCACCAAGTAAAAAGTGGTCCCCAGTCAAACTTAGCCTACAGAGCCAGCATACTCCTTGGAGACAGTCTGAAATAATTCTGCTTCAGAAGCAAATCCTTTTTGCAGCAAAATCTCTAATTTTGAAGGTAAATTCAGAGACTTCCTGTTACAAGAAATTATATTCCAGTACTAAAATAATTCCATAGGAGGCATCTGGTTTCAATTACCTTCTCTCTATCCTAAATAAGGTATGGTAAGGCTAATTTAGAACACAGCTATGTTTTTTTAAAATATGTATTAAATTATTATAAATAAAACATCTTTCTTCACATGGGTATGTACATCTCATCTAGCTGAATACATAAGTTCCTTTATAGAAAGGAACCTGCCTTATACTTCTCTGTTAGAATATATAGCAGAATACTCAGTACATGGTGCTAAATAAAGTTGCTGATTCATGAATAATTTAAACTCTAATGAATCCCAGCAAAAGGTTGCATTATATACCAGATAGAAGACCAGCTTTAGAATCAGGAAAACTTGGGTCCAAGCCTTGACTCCAATACATACTGACTGGTATGACCATAGACAAGTCATTTAATCATTATGATTATAAATGGTGGAAGAGCTATTCATTTGCAGCTGGATTATATGTACCAGAAATTCTTCATACTGATGAAGTCACAAGTCTGGACTCTCCCCTTCCCTCCCAAACACAGAAACAACCAACATTACTTATTAAGGCTTTCAAAGTGCTTTACAAATATCTCATTTGATCTTCACTACACCTCTGGGAGGCAGGTGCTATTGTTACTCCCATTTACAGCTGAGCAATCTGAAGCAATACAGAATTTAAGTTACTTGCCTACTGTCAGACATGGAATAAGTGGCGGAGACCAGATTTGAGGTCAAGTGTCTGTCTTCCTGACTCCAAGCTCATCGCTTCCTCAGCTAAGTTTATTTTTGCCACAAACACAATGGAACAGTTTTGATTTCAGAAATAGGTTGATTCCAATACCTACAGGTTAAAGTTTGAAAGTTCTTCAGTAAAAAGTAAGTGTGGTATTTTGCCTTGTAGGTGATTTTGCTTAGATCTGAGTATGAATGGGATGGGAGATGATGTTGTTTGTCCTCCAGACCTCCGTCACAGTGGGATGGTTGTGGTCAGAAGCACTGAGGGAACACAGAAACATTGCTCTTACTGTCGGCATGTCCTCCTGTGGCTACAATGTTCTTAATTTGTACTAAAGGGGAGATTTTCATGGACTCGCTGAAGCATGAGCAGGTTCCTTCTTTTCCCTTCAGTGTTTTTGGCAGTAGTGGTACATTCAGGCCAGTCTACTATGGAGCAGGGCTGAAACTATAAAGAAGGATTTTTCATGGTGGGTGTGCCAGGCCTGCTGCTCAGTGCCTCGACTTTGCCCAAGATAGGCCCCTGCAAACCCCAGGAACACTGGTAAATGGAGGTGGCCTACAACATGGAGGGTGTTTTATTTTAATTCAGAACATGAATTAGTTCAATTTGGCAACTTGCACATTCATTCCGGCACTCTGTTACTGACACGCCGCTCTGTAATGAACAGTGGTGACTTACTGCTTGTTTCAAAGGCATGTTTTGCTTCTTTGGGAGACATGCTTGGTTTGTTTTGTTCAATTTTTAATGATACATGATTTTATTTTAAATTTCTTTGGAAACTGCTTTGTATCCTAGGGTTTCCGGCTTTCTATGAAATGAGAGGAGGTTATTACCTTCTAAGTTTTCAATTAGCAAAACAAAGCAAGTTTTGGAAGCTCCTTTGGGATCTTGTAAAGCCTCTCAATGCATGTTCTGAATGAGACAGTTTCTGAGCAGCTTGCTGGAATTGTGGGAGCTACGACAAGCCAAGGAAGCTAATGGGAGAGGGCTTAGTCAGAACTTGAGTGATGTTGACTGGACAGCCATTTCATCTTTTCCATTTTGGGGGATGACCTAACCTTCAAGAACTGGAATGCTCAAAGTTTCTCATTTCTTTAACATCCATCCTTCTTTGTGGACAGCGTTTTATTTTTATTTTCACCCAAAACATTTTAATATGTCTTCTGTGTACTATGCAATTTGTGGGCTGGTAAATACTTTGTTTACCCTTACATTTTATATCTGGTTTAGAGAATGGTAGACAGGAGCTAGAAGAAAACTGAGAGATCATCTAGGCCAAGCACTGTTAACATTTTTATTTGTTTCATGGGCCCTTTTGGCAACCTTGTTGAGCCTATAGATTCCTTTGCAGAAAAATAGCTCTCATGGCAGATAGAGCAGTAGCCTTGAAATCAGGGTGATGTGTTCAGATCCCGACTTAGACTGGTACTAGCTTTATGACCTAAGGCAATTCACTTAACCTTTCTCAGCCTCAGTTTCTTCATCTGTAAAATAGTGGTAATAACAGCACCTACCTCTCAGAGCTATTTGAGGATCAGATGAGATAATACATCTAAAGCACTTTTCAAACCTTAAAGTACTATGTAAATGCAAGCAAAATAATGTTTAAAATACATTTTTAAAAACTATGATTACAAAGGAAACTAATACTGAAGTATAGTTTACATTATATATGTGTATACTTATACATACATCTATGTATATGCATACACATATAAGTTTATAGAACCCATGTTAAGAATTCTAGTTCTAGTCTAATGACATCATTTCACAAATAAGGAAACTGAAGCTAAGAATGATAAAACATTTAAGTGCCTACTATATGACAAGCAACTCACACCATACACATACACACAGGTGTGTGTGTGTGTGTGTGTGTGTGTGTATGTGTGTGTGTATGTATACATAAATATATATATATATATATATATGTATGTATATATATATGTGTGTGTGTGTGTATATATATATATATATATATATACATACATACACAGAGAGAGAGAGAGAGAGATGTATTTATGTATAGGAGCAGAGATGAGATAGAGTCCTGGTTGAAGGAGAGATCAAGCTTACCTATCAATGCCCATCGTGGTCTGAATGTCTCACTGGAGGGAAATGGGGACAGGTTGGTTGATAGGCAGAATGTAGGTGGCATGATTTGGAAAGGCAGGTAAACGAGGTGAAGCCTTGGTTCGAGGTGAGGTAAAATAGGAGCACATCTTTAAGGCTAGATGAATTATGGAAACTTATAGAGATAAGAGGAACAGAACTGGAATTTGACCCCAGAGCTCCATACGCCAAAGCCCAAGTTCCCTCAACTACACTACAAATCTAGCACTAAATTTTAGGAGAGTTTAGCATGTTTCTTTTTGAGTTATAGCTAGCAAGTACAGAATATAATTTATCCCATTATAACTGTTATAATCATCACCTGAATGATTACAACCCCAGAGTTCTCTAAATTAGACAAGAATATGTTTAGTTAATTTCATGAACCACATAAATGCTTTTAGACAATGCACTTCATTTGTATCTTTAGAGTAATGCTTGATTACATTATTTAGTTTTGGGTTGACACCGTATAAGCCTCCTAAAAACCTGCTTCCTCTTGGTATCAATCGTGAAGGCAAAACAACAAATAAACACACAAACAAGTCCTATCTATTTCCTATTGAATAAATTGGTATTTTGTTATTTGTAACCTTATGCAGTCATTAGTCTTGTCCAGATTTGTGTCTTCATCTGTAAAATGATGTGGTTGAAATAGTCTTTTCAGCAAAGTGCAATTTCAGTCATATTTCAATTAAACATGTTAAAAATCTGAAAGCATTGAATCTATGCTATAATTTTCGAATCCATTTCCAGCTTCCCATGTGTTAAAAATGGAAAGATAGAGATATATATCATTTCTGTTTGTTTTAGGTTGGAGGACATGGCAGAGAAGTTCCACTTTTCATACTGTATTGGAAAGAGTTTTGGATAGAGCCATAAAGTCTCCATTTGAATCCCACTCTGCT
The DNA here is from genome assembly GCF_019393635.1 of Dromiciops gliroides. NCBI lineage: Eukaryota > Metazoa > Chordata > Mammalia > Microbiotheria > Microbiotheriidae > Dromiciops > Dromiciops gliroides. Next base: position 291,901,299 of record NC_057863.1, on the reverse strand, counting down.
ACTTTTGGATCTTTGTGACCTTGGAAGAGTTACTTCACCTTCCAAAAGTTCTTTTTCCTTCTCTGGGCTATAGTCTTTAGGTCCCTTCCAATTGTAAATCCATTGATTTTAGCCATCTTCAACTAATACCTGAAATTCAGCAGTCATTCAAAAAGGATTTTTGAGTTTATGTTAAAGGCACTGTGCTAAGTGCTAAGTATACAAATACTAATGGAATATAGTGTCTGCTCTCAAGGAACCTCCATTATTAATAGAGTAATGGTGGTAAAATTCAGAGAGTGAAGGATTCTGGTCTGGGGTCTTCCTCAAAATGGAGGTTCTGGAAAGAATTCATTAATACAGGAAAGGATCCATAGGAGTAAAGTGAGAAGTAGGATTTGAATTTAGATTTTTTTTTTTACTCCAAGTTCAATGTTCTCTTTGCATTTTTCCACCCTACCTCTCTCTCTCTCTCTCTCTTTTTTAATCTAGAAGACAGGCTATGTAGGAAAATATGTGCAAGGCTATTAAGAAGCATATTATTACCAGATGTTCCTAGTTAAGGAATACATTTATATGCTTTTTGTAGTAAGTTTTAAATGGCAGAAGTCAGTCCACATTACCATTTGCTTATCCCACACCATCTGCAATGTAGTACTAATGTCAAATTATTAAAATTTATCTTTACACTCCTAGGTCTGTATGATTTGCAAGGACAGAGAACTATTTTGTTTCACTAGACTAGAACTTAAATGCTATGCAAAAATCTGCTTTTCTTTATATGCATGTACAAAGCTATATGATAATCTTTGTATTCTAAATATATGAGTATGGAATGGATGCATTTCATTTGGAGTAAAACTTTATGTATGAGTTATTTATTAAGTCACACAATCTTACTTTAAAAAATACATTTTTGATCTTGGGCCAAGTTACAAACTCTGTTTTTCTTATCTAGCAAATAAATCAGTTGGAAAAGATCAGTGATTTTTAAGGTAGGGTCCATGAATGAGAGGTCCATGAATATATTTCAGGAAGTCCATGGGAACATGGATGAGATAAATAAAATTCCACATTTATTTCACTAAAATTGATTTTCTTTGTAATATAATGTGTTTTATTTTATACATTTAAATGAATTATTCTGAGAAGTCCATATGCTACCCAAAAGCTAAAGGGATACATGACCCCTCCCAAAAAACTAAGATTAAGAACCTCTAGATTAAATAACCCTCACAGCTCTAAATTTTCTCATATCTATGATGTCCTTTTGTCCTATTTGCATGATCTAATATTTGAAACAAAGAAGCAAGTATTACTAATGTAACATTTGTTCTTTCAGTAGAGAATGCACTCCCTTAACCTGTCTAGGACAGATAAATCTTATGCTGTTGTCTGGGACATATGAAAATTAAGTGACTTGTGCAAGGTCTCTGAATCAATGTCATAGGCACTTTTTATTTTTTATTTATTTATTTTGGGAGGCTGGGCAATAAGGGTTAAATGACTTGCCCAGGGTCACGCAGCTAGTAAGTGTCACATGTTGGAGGCTGGATTTGAACTCAGGTCCTCCTGAATCCAAGGCCAGTGCTTTATCCACTGTGCCACCTGGCTGCCCCCATCACAGGCACTTTTTAAAGATACAACTCTTTCTTTTAGTAAGAAAGTCATTGGATGGGGGGTGATTAGGAACATCTTAAATACAAAAAATTTTGTATATTTTGAAAAAATGCTTACCTTTACAATATTTTTGATATGATCAAACAAGCTTGAAAGAAAGGTCATTTGTTTTTATTCTTTGATGCCATGCTAAGCCATTAGAGAAATTATAAATTTGACACAACTTTTAAAGAGAAACTTTTTTTTTTTTTTAGTGAGGCAATTGGGGTTAAGTGACTTGCCTAGGGTCACACAGCTAGTAAGTGTTAAGTGTCTGAGGCTGGATTTGAACTCAGGTACTCCTGACTCCAGGGCTGGTGCTTTATCCATTGCGCCACCTAGCTGCCCCAAAGAGAAACGTTTTACAGAAATCTAATTAGAAGAAAATATGAAAGACCCTATAGGATCATAGGATTTTTAGAACTGTTAGGGGTCTTGGAGGCCACCTAGTCTAATACCCTCATTTTACAATTGAAGAAACTGAGGTCAAATAACTTGATTAAGAACATATAGCTAGTAAATGGACATGTAGGATTAGTGAGAGGTTATTTCTAGGCCAACAAGTTTGGATTAAAAGTCAACTTTCTATCTATCAAATCCTTTCTAGAGCTTTAGCTACTTCATTCCAAGGGGACTGTTTGTATTGTTGGACTAAAGCTTGTTTCAGTGTTAGTAACATGAAATATGGGATTTCTCAGGATTTAGTTTCTAGAGTTTTTTTCTGTGGAGGGAGGAGAGAAAGGTGAATTTATTATTTGAATTTCCTTGAAGAAAGTAGTTTTTAAAAAATAACAGATTAAAAGAAATTGTATTCCTTCATCAAGCTACACTTTCCTCATAAACATAACCACTTCAGATCTTTGATATGACAGAAAAGCCCTAGTAATAATTTTTCCCACCTGCATCTAATGAAGCTCTCTACAGTGTGAAAATTCTAGCAGGTACAGATGGTCATTAACAAAGGAGTAGATATTTTTCAGTCTTCTGATCTGAGCTATTAGGGTAGGAATTTTCAGACTATTATATTAATTGGTTCCTTTCTTCATAATATAAATTCTAACAACAAATTACGACACCCTTTTGTAGCTCAAATTTACTTGATTTTTATCATTACAATTTTATATTTATTGAAATATATCTCTTAATATTTGGGGGAAGAATTAATATCTATTATGGTTAATAGTTGTCACTTGTAGAATGATTGGTGACATATTTGTTATTATTTTATTTTACTTTAATAGGCTATTTGTCATGTATTTAACTTTAATATTCCAGTAACACATGCAGTAATAACATACGTCACAAATAAATTTAGAACTGAAAAGACCTTGAGAAATCATATAGTCTGCCACTGAGACTGAGAAAAATTAGGTAACATCTAAAGTGATAAAAGTATGTTACATGCAGATAGGAGTCAAACATAGGCCATGTTCCTCTATACCGGCATTCTTTCCAGCATACCATATCATTTGATCTTTCAGTTAGTCTAATACAAACATTTCTTAATTGGAAGAAACATTCACAAAATATATATGTATATACTATATATGTGTGTAATATGCTAGTGAAAAGTATATTTGGAGAAATGATGCTGTATATTGACTAAGTAGGCTCTTCAAAAAAACCATGAGTAATTATAATTAACAATGAGCACCAGAGACAAAGTATGCCACATCATATTCATGAAAAACATGAAATAAGCTGCAATACAAAAGGAAAGAATATGGTATGTGTAGTCAAAGTTCTATTCTTTTTGGCATGCACTTAGAAAACTAAATCAGCTATGTGCTAGAGAACTTTTGATTAGGGATTTGAGTGAAAGTATAATGGGTCAGAACAGAGTTGACTAGGACAATGGTGACCAAATATTAGGCAAAGGCTGAATGTCTAAATATAAAAGTAGGGCCAAAGATGGTTTGGTCGTAAAGTAGACACATAGGGATGTGAGTCTTACACTATATCAGCGATTCATCTGGGAAAAGAAAATGGAGGCAAGCAGGTCCTATATGCTGTAAACTCTTGATTTAAATAAGGATTGAATAGGTGATAATGAAGATGTCCACATGGCAGGCAATTGTTAGAGATCTAAGCAGGCAATCAGCATCAGAGAAGTCAGCCATTATACTAGTGACTGAAGTCTGGGAGAATTGGAATACAAGGGCAAGAAATTCAGTCTCTGGATTGGGGTACTAAGCAGAACCTTAAACATAGTGAAAGAGGTAGGAACCTAGTTCTTGGAGAACTAATGTAGGGGCTGCTAGGTGGCTAGTGGATAGAGTGCTGGGTCTTGTGTCAGGAACACCTGAGTTCAAATCTAGTTTCAAACACTTCTTATGTGTGATTCTAGGCAAGTCATTTAATGGCTGTCTGTCTCATTTTCCTTATTTGTAAGATGAATATAAAAATAACACCTACTCCCAGGGTTATGAGGATCAAATAAGATCATAATTGCAAAGGATTTAGCATAGTGCCTAACACACAGTAAGCATTATAAAAATATTAGTCATCATCATCATCAGGATTGGTCTGGCAGCAAAATTGTTCAACATGAGGTTGAAGTACAGATTTAGATATTTTTATGTAACCCTTCAAAGTTTAAAGGAGGTGAGGGGAGGCAATAAATGGCTTCTAATATGAAGGTAATATGGGCAGAAGAGGTAGGAATCCAGGCAGATAATTACCAAGATAGATTTGAGGCTTTTAAAGTATGGCTTTTGAACAACTAAAACAGTATAGATAAAGGCAAAATGAAATAAGGAAGAAAGATTTTCAAAGAGAATGGGGGTAATTTGGTGGTGAAAGTGAATGTGTTTAATATGGAAATGAGTAGGATAAGGTCATAATGGTACTGAATTACAACTTTGTATAAAATGCAGTTAGTAGCTTAATTTGAGGAAAAGCTTATTTGAATAAAGATAAGAGTAAGGCAAAGCCAAGGCAAGTCTAAAAAAAGAAGGTAGTAACATATTGACAATATCTTGTAAAGTAGAGTTTTGAACGTTGTTTTACAAAGCACCTATTATGTGCAAGGCATAGTAGTAGGGACTTGGGATACAAAGATTTTTTAAAATGACACATTTACTTGTTCTCAGGGAGCTAAAAATTTAGTAGGTAGAAAGAAACATGTACACATATAACTACATCTTCGGCACCTCAATCATATGCCACATATCTAATCTGTTTCCAAAAGTTGTTTTTTTTTTCCATGTAATATCCTTCCTTTCTTCCTTTACAATGTCTTTTGTGAATGTTTCCTTTCTCTACTCACACAGCTGTCACCCTGGTGTAAGTCATCGTCATCTCACACCTGGACTATTAGAATAACCTGCTAGTTGTTCACTTTACCTAAAATCTTTCTCCTGTTCAGTCCATCTTCCACTCAGCTGAAAAAAATATCTTCCTAAGGTGCACGGCTAAGTCAGAAAATGTTGGAGTCTTCTTACCATGTCCAGGATCAAATATATAACCCACCTCTTCTAAAAACCCTCCGGCTTTTAAAAGCTTTCACAACTTGACCCCTTCCAACTTTCCTAGTCTGTTTATACTTGGCTGCCCTCCACATACTCTACAATCCAGAGCCACTGGATTCCCTCTTCCAAGTCCATGACTTTTCATGGCCTGTCCTCCATGCCTGCAATGCTCTTCTTCTTCAGCATCACCTTCTGGCTTTCCTGGCTTCCTTCAAAACTCATCTCACTTCCTACTTTCTGAAAGAGATTTTTCCCAGCCTGCTTTAACCTCTCCTCCCACACAATTAAGATCTTCCCTCTGAGATTACTTACTATTTATATATTATATTATATTATATTATATTATATTATATTATATTATATTATATTATATTATATTATATTATATTATATTATATTATATTATATTATATTATATTATATTATATTATATTATATTATATTATATTAATTATATTATATTATATCATATCATGTCATGTCATGTCATGTCATGTCATGCCATGCCATGCCATGCCATGCCATATACCATATCATATATGTCTATAGTTATTTGTATCTTATGTCCCTCATTAGAATGTGAGCTACCTGAGGGCAGGGATGGTGTTTTTGAATTTCTTTGTATTACCACCACTTAGCACAGTGCCTGACACATAGTATATTCTTGATAAATGCTTCCTGACTGACTTAGATTAGGACTGTATATAGGATAGTCAGATAGAATGGCCTTGTCTATTCAAGGAGAGGAATGTGTTTTAGTTTGAGGAAATAGAAAAGGCTTCACAGACCTTGAAGGGGAAACAAAGGGAATACTTCAATAGAATGTAGGAAGTGGATGTGTTGAAATCATAGGCAGGTATATGAAGCAGTTACTAGTCTAGGTTGGTTGAAGTATAGAGTATATGAATTAAGCAGTTTTAATATTTATATGTGAAGCACTATTCTAGATTCTAGTATACAAAGATACACAAAGAGACAAGAAATTTGAAGAGAGAGAGACTGATCTTTTTCTTATGATGGTGGAGATAATGGTTAGGTAAGGTAGACATGGTGGAGTAGGTGGCACTTGAGTTGTGCCTTGAAGGAATGGATTGATATCCACAATTTAGTTGAGAAGTTGTAATTGTGAGAATATAGATGCAGAGTGAATAGAGCACTGAAGCTGCAGTCAGGAAGAACTGAGTTCAGATCTGATCTTTGACTCTTACTAGTTGTATGACCCTGGGCAAGTCACTTCACCTCCTTTTCCTCAGTTTACTCACCTGAAAACTGGGGATACTAATAGAACCTACCACCCAGGATTGTTGTGAGACCAAAATGAGATATTATCTGTAAAGTGATTCAAGAGATTTAAAATACTATTTAAGTGCTAGTAGCTATAATAATTATTATAACATTTTAAATAATATTTATTTTTATTATTGTTATTGGTTGGAGTGTTGTCAGATAAGGGTGGTAGACTTGAAATAGATTATGGATGACCTTGAAAGCCAGGTTGAGAAGAGGATGTTTAATTTAGTAGGCAAGAGGGAGTTTTATGTTTTTGATGCCAGACAGATATATGGTCAAACCCACACATTTGGGAAAATGCTTTGACAGCAGTATTAAAGGATTAAATAATGGGGGCAGTGACTGCAGGCAGGGAAAAATAGTTATATGATTACTACAATAGTCTTAGGGGAGAGAAAGGTAATGGAAATCTGAATGACTGGAAAGGAGAGGAGAGGTTTGGGGCTTTTCAAATGTGTTAATGTATGTAAAGTGCTTTGAAACCTTTAAAGTTAATAACCTGTCTTATTATTACATAGGGTTGATATGGAATGGTGACTTAGATATGGGAGATAAGGAAAAAGAAAATATGAAAATGATTTCTTTAACTTACCAATGGGGGCCTGAAAAGCATGATAGTACCCATTACTAGAAATAGAAAAGCTAGGAGGAGGTTTTAGAAAGAAGCTGATAAATTCAGTGTTGGATATATTAAATTGGAAATACCAGTGGGACATTAGATGTGTTTTACAGGCAGTTGAAAATACAGAATTGTAAAAAAAAAAAAAAAAAGTAAATGGAAAGGAAAAAAAACACTAAAACAAAAACATCTGCAAATTAGAATGATCTAGATTGGCCTCAAAAAAGTAATTTCTCCCATTTTTTGCTTAGGTGGAGAATATAGGAGTGAAAGATAGGCTATTACATGAGACATTTTCAATGTGTTGGTTAGTCTTACTGAAATGATTTTTTCCCCTTCCTTTTATTTATTTATTTATTTAATTTTTTTTTTTTTTTTTGGTGAGGCAATTGGGATTAAGTGACTTGCCCAAGGTCACACAGCTAGTAAGTCTCAAGTGTCTGAGGACAGATTTGAACTCAGGTCCTCCTGACTCCAGGAACAATGCTCTATCCAGGGCGCCACCTAGCTGCCCTTCCCCTTCCTTTTTATTCTCCATTATGAGGAATGGTTTTCTGAGATGGATTTAGTGGGAAATGTAGTTGATGTAAAAATTTTAAAAAGTTTCCAATAAGAATTTATTTTAAAAAATACAGGATAATAATTGAGGGTGTACTAGTTCTGGTGCTAGGGGTTATCTTTGAAGTTTCTCAGAGATGGCATTGCCAGGGGAGAGACTGACAAAAGTAAGAAGATTAAAGAAAAGCCTTGGGGAAAACGTATGCTCAGAAAGTAGGAGAAGGAAGAGGAATCAGTGAAAGAACAATAAGAGAGGAAGGAAAAAAACACACACAACAGACAAGACCCCTGTTGTGGAAGCCAAGGGAAGTGAAAGTTTTAAAGTGACAAAGATGTCTTAATCAGTTGTGTCATTTGCTTTCAAATGTTAAGGATGATGAGGAATGAGGCAAGGTCACTCTGTTTAGTAATTAGGAGGTCAGTGTTAATATTACAGAATTCAGAACTGACAGAAATCTTAGATCATGCTAAGACTGTGTGTGCACGTGCGTGCGTGTATGCATGCATGTGTATGTATGTGTGTGTGTGTATGTGTGTGTGCTGGGGTTAAGGAGGTCATCTAGCTTTAATGAGGCTCTGTTTGAAATTAGAGTACCCCTCTCAATATTGATGCCCTTTTCTTCAAATGATCATTTTAGATCTAGATATTCACCAAAGCCATCAATCTTCCGGCCCTTGCTTCCTCCTCAAATCTTACTGATAGTTGCATTGACCTTAAGCTACGTTTTTAATTTTAAGAGGGTGAGGTGAGGACCTTCTAGAACTTGAATGCCTCAAAGAGGGAATGCATTTTGTTTTTATATTCTCAGTATCTATGCAGACAATCATGAGTAGGGGTGGAAAGGTAGAAAATGACTTCTAGTTTTGTTTGTCCCTCATTAATTTTAGAGGATGCTTATAACATCAAGCTGTATTATACTTTATATAAAAGTGCTGATCAGATCCTTTCCTAAGAATTATTATTATTTTGGGGGGGTAAGGCAATTGGGATTAAGTGACTTGCCCAGGGTCACACACCCTGTGTTAAGTGTCTGAGGCCGGATTTGAACTCAGATTCTCCTGACTCCAAAGCCAGTGCTCTATCCACTGTGCCACCTAGCTGCCTCCATAAGAATTATTTTTGATGGGAATGGAAGTAAAATGAACATGAAGACACTGAGCACCTGGAGGAGAATCTCAGAACCAGAAAGAGGTGCATCACACAGAGGGAGAAAGAACACAGAGAGGGGAGATTCAGCAAGTTAAAGACATTAAAGACACACTAAACAATTTGACTTGCATTCGACTTAAGGCCTTCTGAGTATAGAACTAGGTATAAAATCATTTACAACAAATACAGTCTTTTATGCATCCCTTAAATGGACTGGGTAGTATAAGTATTAATATTCCCTATTGGGCAAACAAAGGAATCAAGGTTCAAGTTATTTGCTCAAGGTTACATACCTAAAATGGGGCAGAGCTGGCAATTGAATCCATGGAGTCACAAAAACACAGAATGTTAGAATTGGAAAAGACTTTAAAGTCCAATAAATTCATTTTTACAGGTAAGGAACCGTAGTACTGTGGAAAGTATATAGGATGGAGAATCAAAGGACTTAGGGTTTTTTTTTAATTATTAAAGTATTTTATTTTTTTCTCATTACATGTAAAGATAGTTCTCAACTTTTGTTTATACAAGCTTTCCAATTTCAGATTTTTCTCCCTCCCTCCCCTCCCTCTCCCCTCCCCTAGACAGCAGATAATCTGATATAGGTGTTATACATACACACACACACACACAATAACATTAAACATATTTCTGCATTAGTCATGTTTATAAGAGAAAAATCAGAGAAATGATGACAAACCTCAAAATAGAAAAACATCAGCACCAAAACCAAAAGAAATAGTATGGTTCATTCAGCATCTACTCCACAGTTCTTTTTTTTTTCCTGGATTTGGAGATCCTCTTCTATCATGAGTTCCCTGGAACTCTTCTGTACCATTGCATTGGTGAAAAGAATGTAGTCCATCACAGTAGATCAACACTCAATGTTGATGATACTGTGTACAATGTTCTTCTGGTTCTGCTCATCTCAGTCATCATCAGCCCACGCAAGACCCTCCAGGTTTCACTGAACTCCTCCTACTCATCATTTCTTACAGCACAATAGTATTCCATTGTAATCATATACCACAACTTATCCAGCCATTCCCCAATTGATGGGCATCCCCTAAACTTCCAATTCCTTGCCACCACATAAAGAGCAGCTATAAATATTTTTGTACGTATGGGTCCCTTTGCCCTTTCCATGATTTCTTTGGGAAAAAGACCCAAAAGTGATATTGCTGGGTCAAAGGGTATGTACAGCTTTATCGGTCTTTGGGCATAATTCCAAATTGCTCTCCAGAATGGTTGGATCAGTTCACAGCTCCACCAACAATCAGTGTTCTAATTTTTCCACAGCTTCTCCAACATTTATTATTTTCCTTTTTTGTAATTTTAGCCAATATGATAGGTGTCAGGTGGTACCTCAGAGTTGTTTTAATTTGCATCTCTCTAATCATTAGAGATTTAGATCATTTTTTCATATGGGAATAGATAGCTTTGGTTTCTTCATCAGAAAACTACCTGTTCATATCCTTTGACCATTTCTCAATTGGGGAATGACTTGGATTCTTATAAATTTGATTTAGTTCCCTCTATATTTTAGAAACGAGACCTTTATCAGAAGTACTGGCCATAAAAATTCTTTCCCAGCTTTCTGCCTCCCTTCTAATTTTGGATGCATTGTTTCTGTTTGTACAAAAATTTTTTAAATTTAATGTAATCAACATCATCCATTTTGCATTTTATAATATACTCTATCTCTTGTTTGGTCATAAACTGTTTTCCTTTCCAAAGATCTGATAGGTAGACTATTCCTTTCTCTCCTAATTTACCTGTGGTATCACCTCTTATGTCTAAATCATGTATCCATTTTGACCTTATTTTAGTATAAGGTATAAGATGTTGATCTATCCCTAATTTCTGCAATACTATCTTCCAGTTTTCCCAGCAGTTTTTGTCAAATACTGAGTTCCTATCCCAGAAGCTGGAGTCTTTGGGTTTATCAAACACTACATTACTAGTGTCATTTACTACTGCGTTTCCTGTGCCTAGCCTATTCCATTGATCCTCCACTCTATTTCTTAGCCAGTACCAAATAGTTTTGATGACTGCCGCTTTATAGTAAAGCTGCAGGTTTGGTACTGCTAACCCACCTTCCTGTGATTTTTTTTTCATTATTTCCCTGGATATTCTTGATTTTTTGTTTTTCCAGATGAATTTTGTTATTATTTTTTCTAGCTCTATAAAATAATTTTTAGGTAGTCTGATTGGTATGGCACTGAATAAGTAAATTAATTTAGGCAGTATTGTCATTTTTACTATATTAGCTCTGCCTATCCATGAGCAATTGATATCTTTCCAATTATTTAGATCTGATTTGATTTGTGTGAAGAGTGTTTGGTACTTGTGTTCATAGAGTTCCTGGGTTTGTCTTGGCAAGTAGAATCCCAAGTATTTTGTATTATCTACCGTTACTTTAAATGGAATTTCTCTTTCTATCTCTTGCTGCTGGACTTTGTTGGTCATGTATAGAAATGCTGATGATTTATGTGGATTTATTTTATATCCTGCTACTTTGCTAAAGTTGTTAATTGTTTCAAGTAATTTTTGAGTTGATTCTCTAGAATTCTTTAAGTATACCATCATATCATCTGCAAAGAGTGATAGTTTTGTTTCCTCCTTGCCTATTCTAATTCCTTTAATTCCTTTTTCTTCTCTGATTGCTAAAGCTAACATTTCTAATACAATATTAAATAATAGGGGTGATAATGGACATCCCTGTTTCACCCCTGATCTTATTGAGAAGGCCTCTAATTTATCTCCGTTGCATATAATACTTGCTGATGGCTTTAGGTAGATGCTGTTTATTATTTTAAGGAAAGCTCCACCTTTTCCTAAACTCTCTAGTTTTTTTATTAGGAATGGGTGTTGTATTTTGTCAAAAGCTTTCTCTGCATCTATTGAGATAATCATATGATTTTGGTTGGTTTTCTTATTGAAGGACTTAAGTTTTAATCTCAGATCTAATATTTACTAGGTATGTGAAATTAAGGAAGTCATTACATGTTCCTAAACCTTAGTTTCCTTATCTATAAAATAAGGGGGTCATTCAATGAACCTTTATTAAATAACTTCTATGTGCCAGGCACTGCACTAAGCTCTGGTGATACAAATAAAAGCCAAAGATGAACTTTCCTTCAAGAAATTCACAGTCTCATGGAAGAGACAGCATATAAACAACTATAAACCACATACATACACACACACACACACACACACACACACACACACACAGAATAAATTGGAGATAATCACTGAGTGAAGGCACTCAGATTAAGGAACACTAGGTAAATGTTCTTGCAGCAGGTAAGACTTCACCTGAGACTTGACAGGAAGCCAGGTAAGTTAGGAGGTGAGATGAATATCAAGAGAGCTCCAGGGATGGAGGACAGCTGAAGAAAATGCTTGGAGTTGAGAGGAGTATATAGAACTGTGAGGAACAATGTGGTAATCAGTCTCCATGGATGACAGAGTATGGGGAGGGGCCGCAGAAAGAGGGGCAAAAAAAGGTATGTCAGGACTGGAAAGGTAATTAGAGGCTGTTATAGAGGGTTTTAAAAGCCCAAAGAAGATTATATTTGAACCTGAAGGTGATAGGTAAACACTTGAATTGATAGAGTGTAGAGTGGGGTCACTAGTTAGATATATGCTTTGGAATAATCACTTTGACAGTTAAGTGTAGAGAGGACAGAAGTAGGGAGACACTGGAGGCAGGGAGACCAACCACAAGTCTTTTGGAGTCATCAAGACATGAGGTGAGGGGGAAGCTAGGTAGAACAGTGGGTAAAGCACCAGCCCTGGATTCAGGAGGACCCGAGTTCAAATCCAACTTCAGACACTTGACATTTACTAGCTGTGTGACCCTAGGCAAATCACTTAACAACTCATTGCCCGACCAAAAATAAAAAAATAAAAAAAGACATGTTGAGCAAGTAAAGCAAAGGACCTGGCAAATGATTAGATATGGAGTATGGTGAAGGGACTTGACTTAGATTATCTCCAGTATGCTTTCCATTTCTAAATCTCTGATCTTTATAATCAAGTGAATAGAGGAGGAATGACTTCTGCAGGTCTTCTGAGAACAAGTAGATTGCTATTTCTATTAGCCTCTTTTGCTTATTCAGTTGTTTCAGTTGTGTCTGACTCTCTGTGAAAACATTTGGAGTTTTATTTACAAAGATATTAGAATGATTTACTATTTTCTTCTCTCCTTCATTTTTGATGAGGAACCAAGGCAAACAAGATTAAGTGACTTGCCTAGAATCACACAGCTAGTAAGTGTCTCAGGACAGATTTGAACACATGAAGATGAGTTTTTATGACTCCAAGCCAGGCTCTCTATCCACTGAACCACCTAGCTGTCACATTTATAGAGCCTCTACTTTTTTTGTAAAGTCTGAACAGCTTTTAATACATGGCATTTCTTCATTTGAGAGAATTTAAATAAATGTTTTCCAAATTATTTTATTTTAGTGGATTTTATTTTATCTATAGCATCAATAGATATTTTGTTAACCCCCTCCCCCAAAAGGCTCCTCCAGTTTTTCCTTATTTCTTTATATTTTTTAGAAATGAATTTGTCAATAACAATTTTAAGGGTAAACTATAGGTTTAAAAATATACCATTTTTATTATAACCTCTTTATTATAACCTCTTTCTCCTTTCTCACTCCTAAATCCAGAATGCCTGGATTTCTCCCACCATAATCTTAGAGTCAATAATCTTGCACTCTCCATATCAGTTTATTTGCTTCAGGTCACCTATATGCCAAGTAGACCTTTCAAAATGATGGATAGAAATAGACTGCTTAGAAGCCACCTCACTGAGAAAACAACAGGTGACCACAATCTCCTGAAAAATCCCTAGTAGGAGTCAATATTAATACCATGAACACTATATACTGTTTTTAGAATTTCCTCTAAAACAATTATGCTGATTGAACTCCAAGCAAATATAAAAAAAGAGAGAAACATTACTTTTCCAGCAGAAGATATAGTCTAGTAAACTAGAATTGCCCAGATGATAAAAGCATGTTTGCATTGCTCTCAGAAATCTAAACTATCTTTCCAGAGAGTATAGTTCATTTTAATAGAAGAGAAGTTGACTCTGCATTCTATTACTAGGGATAAGCACACATCTAGATAATTAATTTTCACTGGGGGAGGTGCTATTAAGCCTGCTCTGAAAGATCTTTTTTTTTGGGGGGTGGGGATAATGTTGAACTGACATATAACTGAGTGATGGACATGTCATCTCCCAGCAAGCAATTTTCTCTTGATTTTAGGAGAGTTTAAACATCATTGGGCTTGTAAATGGTGACATGATTGTTGGTCTGGATATGATTGAACAGTTTAGTAATGTGTGTAATTACCATGAACATCAGAAAGCTCTGGGCACCTTTTCACTTTTGATCATGATTTCTACTGCCAAAGTCCAGATGCACACATAAAATCAAAAGGGACATAAATAATGGTGCCAAAGGCTCTGCCTAGCTATTCAAGTCAGTCATTCCATTTGATGCTATGTAATGAGTCTGACTTTGCTAATGTATGATGGGTCAGGCTATTATAGGAAGGTTGAAACCATAGGCCTCATATGGTTGGCACCCATTCAAAAGCATCACTTTTACTAGTAGAACTTTGGGCATGATGCATTTTATGATTTAAAGTAAAGTAAAAACACTCAAGTTTCATGGATAGTTAGTCTTAAAAATTCTAACTTTTAAGTTTCTATCAGAAATGTGAGTATTAAATATTATTTTTAGACCAAAGACCTGGAAAGAGGCTTCAACTAGAGAGTCAGAAGACATGAGTTCTACTCACAGCACTGTTATTTATTAGGCATGACACTTTCTCCCCTGTCTGTTGCTTATTCTGAAGACTGTTCCTCCATTCCCCAGAATCCCTTCTCACCTTGCCAGTTGTATCCACCCCTGCAGCTCTCTCCTCCAATTGGTGAATTTCTCCTGGGACATCAGTTTTAAGGAAGTGTCTAAGCTAACTCTTCTCACTCAGTCCATGACTTCCAGACTATTTTTGACCTATCCCCCTCCTTTATTTTAACTCCTTTTTATTTTTTGGCTTCCCCTATAGGACAGCAACTTGAAGACAAGGACTGACTTTCTCTTTGTTTATACTTGTATTACCATTGCTTACCACAGTAGCTAGCTCATTCTAATTACACAATAAATATTTATTGACCTGATCTTGGGTAAGTCACTCTATCTCTGAACTTTAGTTTACCTATCTATAAAGTGAGGGTCCTTTTAAAATCTTCTAAGGTCCTTCTAGCTTTGTGATTCTGTGGAAATTAGATAACCTATACTTTAGAAATGTCACTGAGAACAGAAATGTTTCTCTTGACAATATCATGAAATGGACAGCAACTGTCAACAAATATATTTTTAAAAAGTCAACTGCTTTATCACTAAAGTTTTAGGTAAAAGCTCTGGACCATAAGGTCCTTTTCCAGATCCGGTGGTTTACTCGGGTGATTTGGCATGTCTATTTAAATTCTTAATGATCAATAATTCCCATCACTAAAATATAAGCATTAACCTAGAAATCTTTTCTAGATAGTTCATGGAGCAAGAGTGTGTGATACATGACATCTCATGTGCTTTTAGGGACAATTCCAGCAGCTCTCGATTAAACTCAGTGTGATGGACTTATCAAATGATTGTTTTTTTTTTTCTCTCCAGGTTCAAAGGCAGTCTAATGGATGTGCTCTGGAATATTCTCACAAATTACAAAAATTACAAAAACACTTTCTCTAATCAGTGCAGGCCTTACCTTGATATTGCCTTGGAATCTATTCTGCCATTATTCACTTTCCCTCAGTTGGTCTCAAACCCTGTACTTAGATGCTTAGATAAAAACTGATATTAATAGAAATACAATTTATTGGCTTGCTAAATAATAAAACACAAATAAACATTCAGATGTTATAAAGAGCCATTGTGATGGCAAAGCTGGAGTCATCTCCTTTAGGGGGAAGACAGAGCTACTGACTGGAATCCTTTTCCCAACTGCCAATTGCTGTTAAAATTGATCTTAGCTCCCTACTTCTCACTCCTCCTACACACTTATTTTCTCTCCACTCATTTGCTTGCAGCTCACTCTTGCCTTTCCTTCTTAAATGATGTCCCAGAACTTGGTTGATAATTCTCCACAGACCACTGGAACTCCAAAACTCACTGAGATTTTTTTTAACAAATTGAGTTCACCTCAGAATACTTGTTATTACTTTAGCCCAGGGATTTTCTTTCCTCCTGGAAAATTTTCTAGTCTCTATGATCCCATTAAAGGTACAGCATCAGTATCAAAAGTCTTTGTGATCCTGAGTCTCAGCAACCTGAGGCTACAGTCTTGTGGATTTATAATATGATAATAGGTTGTAGGCTGAACACTGAAATCGTGGTAGGAAAAAAAGATTGAATTTCTCTCAAATCCATATTTCTCAGAGCTCACATCTTTCTAGGTAGCTTTATCTTTGAGAAAATATTCTAAAGAAATGGAGCATATGGTTTCAGTTTATGGTGTGAGAGTGTTGAAGGATGTCCCCCAATCTCTAAATTTTTCTTTGTTTCAAATGTAAGCAGAAAACACTTTTCTATTGCTAAAATCACAGTGAGTTGAACAGTTATAATCTCAGAAATCATGAGCATCGGATATAAAAAAAAAGATTCTTAAATAAGAATGGAAGAATACTTGGGGGGATAGGAAGAGAAGCAAGGTGTAAGAAGGCAGAAAAGATAGGAGGGGGCCACATCATAAAGGACTTTGAAAGCCAAACAGAGGATTTTATATTTGATCTTGGAGGTGATAGGGAGCTACTGAAGTTTACTGAATATGGAATTGACATGGTCAGGATTGTGTTTTAGGATGATCAGTTTGCTAATTGAGCAGAGAATAGAATAGAGGGGAGGGACGACAGGAGGCAGGCAGAACAGGTAGTAGACCACTACAATAGGTGATTGTATGAGGCCATGAAAGCTTTGGTGGCAGTGTCAGAAGAGAAAAGTGGGTATATATGAAAGATGCTATAAAGGTAAATTAAATAACTCTTGAAGACAGATTAGCTATGGGGGTAAGAGTGAGGAGTTGAGCATGGCACCTAGGTTTTGAGCCAGAGTGGCTGGCAGGATATTGGTGTATTGGATAATATTAGGCAAGTTATGAAGATGGGAGGGATTGGTGGAAAAGATAATGACTTCAGTTTGGACTATACAGGTATCCCTCCCACATCACAACTTTCCCTATCATGGTTTCACTATATCATGGGTTGCCATAAGAATTTAAATGAATTTTTTTTTAATTAAACTGGAATTTTGGGGGAGTTTTGTGAAAGCTTCCAATGACACATGAAGGCCAGCAGACAACACATAAAAAGTCTGGAAAATCAGAAATGAATAAAATATATGTATAAAATTGCATAATATCATATCAATATAGTCTATCTTTTAGTACCATAATAATTCAGACTTCTGTTACGCAAAGAAGACCAAAATATTTTACTTGGATTTTCCAGATCACAGGGTACCATGTCCCTAACCCCCATGATGTGGAAATAACTGTACTACGTGTGTGTGTCTGTGTCTGTGTCTGTGTATGTCTGTGTGTTCAATTCATGAGACTTAATTTTTATTTTTAGTATAGTTATCCGTTATGTGCTCAACCAGGTTCTCAATGGGGTACTGTTGACTCTCCTTTAGGTTACTCACAGGATCATACTTGCTCAAGAGAAGAGTGGGTCTATATCTACCTAAAGCTGAATTTATCTACAAATACACAGTTTACCACCTTAATATTCCAAGGACATTCTAAATCATTAAGACGGTAGTGAGAGGATACTTTCTCTGCGTTAAGGAATTAAAGTATCTCTGCTTCACCACTGTAAATATTTTCAACTTAAAAGAGCCTTAAATTACCCTAGAGTTCTCTGAAGTTTGACAGAGGTCATTGGGGCGTCTGAAGATAGGTATATTTGTTTTTGCAAATAAACATTTTACAAACAGGACTCTCTGAGAGGAGTGCAAAAGTCTCACTTTAGGCTTTACCTCTTAAAGATATGTAAAGCTAGCTTGTGTGATTACTCTATTTGCATTTAATATTATTGTGATCATTAAATAAAGCCTTTTGGAACATTTAGAGGTAGACTTTTAAGGAAGTTGTAAGGTTTCTAATGCTTTACAACTCAAGAAACATTAACTCTAGGCTAATTTTCTCTTCACACTTGTCCTTTTCCATTTGGCTATGCATGGGCAGGTATGAAACTTAATGATCATATGTATAGGCATATAATAAGGCTTCTTAATTTCATAGTGAATCCAACCTTCAGGAATCTCTTCCCTTGAACTTAATGGGTTTCCCAGCTGCTTTTTGCCTTATACAATGGGAAATAGTTATTATAATGCAACTAGAAGTATGTGAGATTGCCCCTGCCTTTTTACTGGACTTGACACCATCCTGCATGATGGTATCAATAAAAATCAAACAGCACATAAACCCACAATATAAAAAATATTTAAGTGAGCATGTAAGGCAGTGTATTATTAGGCAACAAAAGCAATGGTATGGACAAGTACTGTCAGAATTTATAAAGGGAGAAATTGAGGTGAGTGAAAGAAGGGATCATGAGAAAGCTGAAGAGGGACTATCAACTTTAAGGAGAAAGGCAGGGCATTCCAAGTAGGAGAAACGGAGTGAACCAAGGCAAAGGGACCTACCCTCCTCACCCAGCACACAAACACCAATTACAACTATAGTTAGAGAAAGTTGAATCTTCTAGCAAGCCGTTCTCTGTTGACTATTTTTGCCCCATCAAGTCCAGTTAAAAGTGACAGAATAGTTTTATACTGCCCCATGCAACACTGCTCAGATATCAAGTAATATCTATAAAGTATGAATAAATAATTATGTTGTTTTTCATTAAGAACATAATTTCCATATGCTGTTTCAGTAGTCAGGGCACATGTGTCTAAATCTGAATTCACTTCTGGGTTTGTGTTTGTAACCAGTTCTGTTAATCTGCAGTAAGTCAGCTGGACTCTGAGTCTTTTAGTGACCTCAAAACAGCATTAACAAGTTTCTTAACGTACACTACTGTTTTAATCACTGTAAGGAAAAAAGGAGAGAGAACCTTTGCCTTAATGAGTTTTCTATCTATCAATCAATGTTCATATATTAAGTACCTATTATATGAGAAACAGTTTGCTTGAGTATGAAGAAGGAAAAACAAAAACGAAACATTCTCTGTCCTTAAGGAACTAGCATCCTGTCAGAGGCAACTTTAACCCATATGTAGAAAATGCACACTACATAAATTCTATGATACTTTTTGAGTGAAAACATTAGGTCCCAGGGCAATCAAGAAAGGGCTCATGTAGGAGGTGGCATTTACATTAGTAAACAAGGTGTTTTATTTTGTTTTGTTTTGTTTTAGTGAGGCAATTGGGGTTAAGTGACTTGCCCAGGGTCACACAGCTAGTAAGTGTTAAGTGTCTGAGGCTGGATTTGAACTCAGGTACTCCTGACGCCAGGGCTGGTGCTCTATCCACTGTGCCACCTAGCTGACAAGGTGATTTTTCTCTCCTCTCCCCTCCCTGAGGTGGCAAGCAGTGAGATATGGGCTATACATGTATAATCATATAAAACATTACCTTATTAGTCATTTTGTATTAAAAAAAACTTGAACAAAAGAAAAAGAATGAAAGAAAGTGAAAAATAGCATGCTTCAGTATGTGTTCAATCAATATCAATTCTTTCTTTGGTCCTATCATTAGTCCTTTGGGAGTGTCTTGGAACATTGTATTGCTGAGAATAATTAAGTCATTCAGAGTGCTTTATAGAACTGTGCAATTTGAAATATTGGTGGGAAACCTGTCTCTGTTCTAAATTATTGAGAAACTTAGCTGGGGCTTCTGAGATATTGATACTTATAAATTAATGGCTATTGCAATAGTTTTTGTCATTAAGCATTTATTAAATCATATTAAATGTTAGTAAAGAGTTGACCACATTTAACACAAGCCTAAAACCCACCCCCAGCATCAGAGCATCAGAGAGAGAGAGAGAGAGAGAGAAAGAGAGCGAGCACATGGTTCCCAAGTATAATTCAGAAGCCCTACATTACCTAGAGAGAGAGAGAGAACACATGGCTAGTTTACTTGGGGTCCCAGCCACAAGAGTAAGAGCATGTAAGCTTCCTGAGGTCCACCCAGAATGGGGATCATCTCATGACCTCAGTCTCTTTTCCACTTCCAAATAGAGGTGGCTTTTACACATTGATCAAAAGTAAATGGCAGAGCAGCTAGGTGGCACAGAGGATAAAGCACCGATCCTGGATTCAGGAGGACCTGTGTTCAAATCTGGCCTCAGACACTTGATACTTACTAGCTGTGTGACCTTGGGCAAGTCGCTTAACCCTCATTGCCCTGCAAAAAATAATTAAATAAATAAAAGTGCCTTTAAAACTAAATGGCTAACATCATTCAGTTCTATTGGTTTATGTGACCTGAGGGTGGTCCATATTAAAATGAACTGTACTGTGTTGACATCAGGGCCTAGTGCAAAGCCAAACCCCTTGAAGACAAAGTTGATTTCAAGAGGGTGTGGTTTTGATTTTTAATGCACCTATGGGGCTAGCTCTGAGAAATCAGCCAGATTTCTTGAGTGGGGGTGGGGTCATTGGGTCTCCCCCAAAACCCATTATTAATAATTATTTTCTCACAGAACAATATTGCTGTTACTGTGCACAATATTCTGGTTCTGCTCACTTCACTATACATCAGTTCATATAAGTCTTTACAGGTCAATGAGAACTGTGGAAGAAATAGTAAGATTTGACAATTAAAAATGCATTGGTACCTTTTGAGAAAGTAGTTTCATTGTAGTTATGAGGAGAAAAGTCATACTAAAAGGGGTTAGGGTAAAAAGAAGTAGAGACAATGTGGGAAGGCTTTTTGGAAGGAATAAAATATTCATGATGTCCTGAGACACAATTGCAAGAATTGGCTCATGCACTCATACATCGGGGGCTTTAAGAATGTTTCATGAAGAGTTGAGGAAGTTAGTATAGGCCAAAGGAAAGCAATGTTCCTCATGTTATGTATGATGTGTAGTTTCAATTGTCTTGCAAGTGGTTTCAAATATTAGGATAAATCTAGATGTTCCTAATCAAGTTTGCCTAATTTCAATATTGTTCTAAGAAAAACAATTAAACAATTAGAGATACATGGAGGTGCTTAGAAAAATCCATATGTACCAAACAGGTTTCAGTTAAAATTGAAGGTCTTTGCTTTAACATGGTGTCTTAAATCAAAGTTAAATGTTTCCTTTGATCCCAACAGGACAAGTAATTGAAAGCCATGTTATGGATGAGGTTTTTGAACAAGACATTACTTGAGATAAGTCAATATTTGTAGCATTAATGCTACATATTTCAAAAATTATTTAAATGCAATAGATTTAGTGAATATATATGTATATATATGCACATATGTATGTATGTATATTTTTGCAGCAAAATATTAGCTCTTAGAAGGCACTTTTATCAATGCTTTTTCTTTGGTAAACAGTATTTAATTTTTTCCAATTACATGTAAAGATAGTTTTCTACATTCATTTTTATAAAACTTTGAGTTCCAAATTTTTCTCCCTCCCTTTCTTCCCTCTTCCTTCCCTAAGATGGCAAGCAATCTGATATAGGCTTTGCATGTGCATTCACGTTAAACACATTTCCACATTAGTCAGGTTGTGAAAGAAGAATCAGAACAAAAGAGAAATACCATGAAAAAATTAAAAGTGAAAATAGTATGCTTTGATCTGCATACAGACTCCATAGTTCTTTCTCTGGATGTGGATAGAGTTAATTGCCTTGGATCATTGTATTAAAAGGCACTGTTATTAGCAGAAATCTTTTTTCCTTTCCTACATTCATTCATTCTCTTCCTTTCTCATTAGCATGCTGGATTGGTTGCAATTTAAATGGATTTGTCAAAATCTAGGCGAGTAGAGAGGAATCTCATTCAATAAACAAACATCATTTCAGAGCCCATGTTCAGATTCGGATAGCCATATTTAGATAATAAATTCATAAACCCAATAAAACACACGTGGCTAACATGAGATACAAGCACTCACTGACCAAAATCTCAGAACACTTCTACTGTCCTTTTGATTTTGTCAGTCAATGGAAAATATTCCTTACTTGTATTCATTTTTCTTTCTTTATTCAATTCTCTTCTCTATTCCCATATTTTGTTGTGCCTCTCTGAAATCCTCCCTTCCAACCAGAAAACATAAAGATTGTTCTTCCTGGGGGCACTATTTTTTCCACTCAAAATAAACCATTAATGTTGTGCTTTTCAGTTAGTGTTGGTTGAATTGTACACATTTAAGCTATGTAACTAGTTCCTATAAATCACTATCTCCAATCCTAGTTATTTGTTCTCCAAACCATTTATTTGTAGCCTTGACTAAAGTAATTCTGCATTTAAATCCCATACTTAACATAGAGTTATTTTGGGAAGGAAGAAATATCCTCTTCTTCTTTCCTGAAATGTAGGCTTTAAGAAGTTAGAATTTTGACTGAGTTTAGGACCTATGCTTGAAGGGATGCTGGCCCTATCCTAAAACTATGCTTTTCTTTGATCCTTTTTTCATATTAGGGACAGCTAGGTGGCACAGTAGATAGAGCACCAGCCCTGGATTCAGGACAACCTGAGTTCAAATCTGACCTCAGACCCTTGACACTTACTAGCTGTATGACCCTGGGCAAGTCACTTAACCCCAATTGCCCCACCAAAAAAAAATTATATTAAAAGTGAAAAACACCAAAAGTAAAATAAAAAAACGACTCCTTTTTCTCTGTCCCTATCCCATGACTCTCAAAGTCAAATATAATTAAGGATCTCAGGATAATAGGATCTAGAATGAGAAGAGAATGCAGTCAAGTACTAATTTATCATTCTCCAGATGAGGAAACGGGAGCCCAAAGAGAGTGATGCAATTTTACCCAAAGTTTTGTAACCAGTCAGTGACAGAGCTGGGATCAATAGAGCCCAAATCTCTAAGTACAACATGCTTTCTGCTACAGCATGTAGTCTTCAACTCTGCCACTTACATTTGTAATTACCTCAGAGCTTTTACCCATAAAAACTTCCGTATCCCTGATTTGTGTACCAACCTTTTTTATCTCCTACTGTGGTGCCCAGCAATTTGCGGCTTTGCTGTGTTGTTTGCTAAATGTGATTAAGAACATCTCTAAAGCATATCTTCTATCTTCCCTTTTAAAAATGCTTCATTTTAGCCGGTTAACATTTATATAATGCCTTAAGGTTTTCAGAGGACTTTACAATTTACATCTCATGTCATCCACATGAAAACATTGGGAGGTAGGTGCTATAATTGCTCAAACTTTACAGATGAGGAAATTGAGACTGAAATAGGTTACTAATTACCATATATCTGGGGTCAGCCAGCTGATAAATGCCTGAGAATGGATTGGAACCCAGGTCTTCCAGACTTCAAGTCTAATTCACCATCTGGTACACTCATCATTTTAGCTCTTTATCCAGGTTTGGAGTCACCAATTCTTTGTCCATGAAGCATGGTGGGAAGGGTGCTTGACCTGGAATCAGGTGGGAATTTGAGAGAGGGGAGAGCTAGTGTGTTAATAATAAGGATGGCTAAAAAAGAGAGAATCAATGAACCATTTAAAGAAAAGCACAGAAGAGAACAGAAGGAGAGGTTCAGAGGGCAACACAGGTATGCATGATAACTTTGGTACTAATGTGTTTAATTATGACCTTAAAAAATAGCCTGTACATAATGAACCCTATGGTTTTTCATCAAATCCTCCCTTTTAGTTCTTCTTCAAGTATGAAAATATTTGTTAAGTTCAGAATAACAATTTTAAAAATGTAAACTGAAGATAAATATACATACATACATAAATACATACATACATAAAATTTAAATTCAAGTGAGCCCAATAATGCCATTAGAGATATGAATGTTATAGGATCATAGGTTTAGAGCTGGAAGGAACCCTAAAAATCACCAAATCCATACCTTTTATTTTACAGATGAGGAAACTGAGACACTGAATGTTAAAGGACAGGACTTTAACTCAGGTCTTCTTGACTCCAAGTCCAACACCCCAACGCACTGATATAAGTAAACTTATTTACTTTCACCCAAATCAATGTTATCTAATAGTATTGAGTGCTTTTATGCAGTCAATGAAAATAGATAGGAAGTTAATGATATTCTTTACTTCTTTTATTGTGTCTTTTATTTATAAAAAAGTATGCTGTCAAAAGCTATAATAGAGTCCTGATAGTTCATGGTCAATGTAATAGACAATGTGGGGGACAGCTAGGTGGCACAGTGGATAAAGCACTGGCCTTGGATTCAGGAGGACCTGAGTTCAAATCCAACCTCAGACACTGGACACTTACTAGCTATGTGACCCTGGGCAAGTCACTTAACCCTCATTGCCCTGCAAAAAAACAAACACAGAAACAAACAAAAACATAGACAGTGTGGAGGAGCAACAGATTTGGAATCAGAAAATGTGTTTTTGAATGCTCAACTCTACTGTTTACAACAAACACATATGTATTTCTCTATACACACATTTCTACACAAATTTATATGTGCATGAATATACACATGCAGCATACATATATGTATATGTGTATATACACAAATATATATGGATATATATTTATATTTATATGTTCTTGGGCAAGTCATCTAGTTATCTAACCTCTGTAGGACTCTTGTTGGCTGTGAAATAAGGATGTTGGAATAAAGCAATTCTAAATTATCTTTTAGTTCTAAATTGATGCTGCTACCTATTATTCTGGAATTCAGAATTATTCTGAGTTGTCATCAATGGAGGAGAGACTTACCACAGTAACTGGCACCATCATATTTCTTATTTTATTCCTAAAAATGGCAATAACATAAATAACTGGCATTTTTATAGTGTTTAAGTTCTGTAGGGCATTTTACACTGATTATATCATTTGACCCACATAACAATCCTGTTGGGTGGATGTTATGGTACCATTATCCCAGTTTTACAGTGAGAAAAGGATTAGAAAGGCTAAATGATTGCTTAGGATTGTATAGGTAGTGAATGTCAGAGAGAAGATTCAGGCTCAAGGTTTTCTTGATTGAGGCTAGCTTTCTTCCCATTCCACCATACTGCTTTGCTAAGGTTTACAAAATGGCATTGTTGTGTGTTGTTTAAAAATCTAAATGTGGGTTCTAATCTGCCCCCCCAATTTTGGGGGGAAACTGGCTAAAACCACTGATAAATTCACAAAGAGTTTAGGCTTTTAAGTGTTTATTAAAAGATATAAGATAGTAAAGAGAGAGAAAGATTGAGAACAGATTTCTTACAGCATGGAAATCTTAGCTTTCCTAAACTTCCCAAGCTAATGTCTCGAACCCCAAAGAAGAAGAAACCCTCTGACAGCATTGGCTTCCTACTTCGTGTCCCCCTCCAAGAAATGGGAGGCTCCTCAAGTTGATTGGCTGGTAGCCGTGATTGACAGTACCCACAAGCAAACGTCACTTCCTGATGCCAAGGAAAGCCACATGGCTTGCCCTCAGACTCCTTCTCCTCATGGTAGAGCTTTCTTACAGTAACTCTCCAGCAGGTGGCATCATTCCAATTGTTACAGTTGGTATCTGTGACATTTCTTTACTATTTCACAGAATGGGGTCACAGGACCCCAGAGGTGGAAAAGATCTTAAAGATTATATAATCCAGCCTTCTTTATTTGAAAAAAAGAGAAAATGATGCAAAGAGAAGGAAAATGACTTTTCCAAGTTAGTACTAATGATATGACCTGAATTTAGCCAGGTCTCCTGGTTCTCAGTTCGGTTATCTCCCTATTCTATCCCTGGCTTCCCCTCCTTTGTAAAGATGTTGACAGATTCCCAAATCTTTTCCATCTGTAGTGTCTCTGATAGCAAGTTTGCTCTTTGACAGCTTTACATTCCCTTCATTTCCTATAGAATAGAGGTTTGTTCTGATTAGGGCTAACCAGCCTTGCTTA
This sequence comes from Dromiciops gliroides, assembly GCF_019393635.1. Lineage (NCBI taxonomy): Eukaryota > Metazoa > Chordata > Mammalia > Microbiotheria > Microbiotheriidae > Dromiciops > Dromiciops gliroides. The sequence continues at coordinate 291,875,496 of NC_057863.1, read as the reverse complement.
TGGTTATGCTGAATATTATTTATAAACTTGTCCCAGAATACTAATATTTAAGAACATTCACACTTTTAATCCATGGTTAAAACACACACACACACACACACACACACACACACACACACACCATAATGATTATACGAGACTTCTGTTCTCATCAAATGAAACCTTGTTTATTAAAGATAGAGGGGACTGAAAAATCAAGCTTCCATATCACTATTTGGATTATCTGATATTTTATTCAAAAGACCAACAGCTCCACTATACTATTGGGGCATAGTGATTGGTTTGAATAATGTGCCATTTAGAATGCAATGATACTGACTTAATGAGGTCTTACTGTATTGATGTTAATCCCTGAGTGTAGAGAGAACTGCTTAGCTGTCTATAGTCTGCATATTGGCATCAGATAAAAATTTGAAATGAGTGAGTTATAGCTTTGATATTGCACTGTGGCGTTTGAATTTAACTTGCTTGTGAGTACTGCTAGTCTGTTCTATCATCTGTGGAAAAAACATAAATCAAAAAAATATATCAAGGAAGGATGAAGTTGTGTGCTTACTGGCACAAATCACCTGTATTAAACTGTCATCATTGTTTTCACTTAAATTTATTGGCTGATAAGCTTGACAATATGCCTAAAATTACACATTAATCAAAAGCAGTAAATGCTTATTGATTTGTCAGTTTCAAATAATACACAAATTATGTACCTTTTTGTTATTAAAGAAATTCCATGACTTCCCCCATCCCTGAACACTTCTTGGTTGATATTTAAATTTGAAGATGGAAGATTATGAATTTCTTATTACATTGAAAGAATCCCTTTATTCATTTGAAAATAAGTACCATTTCTATTCAAACAGCTTTCCTAGACTTATTTCAGACTTTTGGATGTTCTTCTAACCAATCTGGACAAAAATCTCTTGTCCAGTGGGCTCTCATATATTCCCCATGCCTGCAATGCAATTCAGTCGTGAGAACTGGAATGACACCCCTTGCTGGGAAAGATACTGCAGGGAAGCTCCGCGATGAGGAGAAAGTATGTGATTTGGAAACCATGTGACTTTAGCGTCTGGAAGTTGCCTGGAGTCTGGAAGTTACATCTATAGAACCACCTGTGGGACCTGTCAATCAGTGCTACCAGCCAATTAGCTTAGAGCTGTGTGTGTGTGTGTGTGTGTGTGTGTGTGTGTGGACAGCCCCGTGTCTGGTTTCTCAGGAGGCTTGGGGAGAAGTTGCTAAAGTGTGGCCTTTTGGGCATTGGAGACTGACTTGGAGGGAGAGAGGCAGGCAGGATAGGGAGAAGAAGCAAATTTCATACTTGATCCACATGTTTCTCTTTACTATCCCTAATATACTTTAATAAATACTTAATGCCCAAATATTGGTGCTATACTTTTTCTAATTTAAAGCGACCATTCATTAGATTTTAGACACCATAGCTAGGATTTTACCCCCTTACACAGTCTTTCTCTAACTCTTGAAATTCTTCCTAAACTTCAAAGCCAACTAGTGTCACCTTCTCCATGGAATCTTAACTGATCTCTCTCAACTAAAAGTGATTGTCCTTTCTCTTTGTTATGCTTTAAATCTGTTTAGTCTTTTCAAATTCTACCTTATAGTATCATGATAAAAGTAATAATTTGTACAATATAATGTGTACTAAATATTGTCATGTTTATTTAGGTAGATGTTGTATCTCTTATTAGATTCTAAATTCCTTGTGGGCATGGATTGGGTAAAAGCTCATCTTTGTATCATTAATATCTGATCCATCATCCACACATCGTAGGTACTGTGGATCCTAAACAATATTTGTTGAACTGTTAAATACTGCTTCACACACATCAAATACTCTTAGCATGTTTGTTTTCTTGTTCAATATAACTTGGAATATTTTGAAAAGTGTGATAAATGATGGTCAAAACATAACAACAAAAAGTCCTTGACCCTAAGAATGTTTCATTTTAAAAGCAAACTTTACAGCCTTAGAGATTGAAAGTTATAGCAAGAAATAATGCTGAGCTTAGAGACAAAACACATGAATTCAAGCATTGACTCTAAAATGTTGGTTCTAACCCTTATTAGTATAACCATAGGAAGTTCAAGTTAACTCTCTGAATTATAATGTTTTTATTTATAAAATTTATTATTTGTGAAATGAGGATAATAATGTTTGAACTTTATAGGACATTTTATACATTGTCATATATGATTAGGCAGTTAGGTGGCACAGTGGATAAAGAACTTCCCTTTTTTGTGGGGCAATGAGTGTTAAGTGACTTGCCCAGGGTCACACAGCTAGTAAGTGTCAAGTGTCTGAGGCTGGATTTGAACTCAGGTACTCCTGAATCCAGGGCTAGTGCTTTACCCACTGTGCCACCTAGCTGCCCCCTGGCACAGTGGATAGAGTGGCAGGCCTGGTCTTTCTGATTTCAAATCTGGCCTCAGATACTAGCTTTGAGATCCTAGGCAAATCACTTAACCCTGTTTGCCTTTGTTTCCTCCTCTGTAAAATGAACTAGAGAATGAAATGGCAAACCACTCCAGTGTCTTTGCTAAGAAAACTCTAAAAGGGGTCACAAATGGGTCACAAAACTCTAAAAGGGGTCAGACATGCCTGAAAAGTGAAAGATATATAACATTTCCTTGTATGTAGAAATGGCATGTGACTTATGCCCCATAATTTGCAGTGACATGCCCTGATTATTTGTATCATCCATAACTTTGCTACCTCAAAGAGCTAAACTGCCACACTAGACAAGTGTTTGATTACCATCTTGTGACAGTAAAACTGTGAGGAATCAGAAAGTTGTGCAAATAGTTGGGAGATCCTTTGGAAAGTGAAATGATGATCAGGCAGAATCTCTCCTCCCCTGAGTGAATCAGTACTTCTGGAATACTTTAGAGAAATTATGGGATATTAGCATTTATTCAACATTGTATGAGTATCGAAAAAAGTGGGCATTGAAATCTCATGCAAAAGGCATCTTCACTCGGGCCCCAAGATGCTACTCCATAACTGAAGTGAAATGAATCACAGCCTTAATCTTTTTGGAAGAAACTTCCTAATCACTTCAGTGATACTTGTTCTGCAAGAAGAAATGGTTTATTACTCATGGCAAGGTTCTTTAGACATTTCGGTGGCTTGGAGGTGCGTGGAATATTTTTTTGTTGCTGTTGTGATAGAGCCAAATATTGCTTTGGTCTTAAGTACTGTAAGTAGCTTATTCTCTGTTTGCCATTATCTCTTAATTTAGTGGAAGGGAAGAATGTGTATAATTGAGTTGACTGTCTTTGCAACCAGGTTGCACAGTGGATAGAGTACTGTGCCTAGAGTTGGTAAGATTTGAGTTCAAATATTACCTTAGACACCAACCTATTTATTCCCTTTCTTAGATAAGTCACAGCCTCTGTTTGCATTAGTAAAATGGAGATAATAATAGCACCCATAGCACCCGCCTACAAGGTTGTTGTGAGGACCAATTGAGATAATATGTGAAAGAGCATGATAATGAGCATTGCAGGCCATTATTAGCATCTGAGAAAATAGACTAATCTGTCTCATTTTTAACTGAATTAATAAGGTGTTGGCCCAACAGCTATGTCGGGAAAAAGTCCTGGTTTTGTATTCATTAATTTAATCAATATTGGACATAACTGAAATGAGCAGTCATGACAAAATTTAGCAGGCAAAATTCTGTGTTTGTGGGATTAAAAATGGAAATAAACAGCTTTTATGAAACAAATCTGGTGTGTAACAGAAAGAGATTTTGATGTAGGTTATGCAAAGTTTTTTTCTGACCTAATCAACACACTTTTTTTTTTCATTCATAAAAGAATACCCAGCTGTTCTGATCTTTTAACTGAAGTCTGAAAAAAAATGAAACTTTACCTTTACATGTGATGGCTTTGAAGAGGATTTATCTTGTACTGCTGCTATTTGTACATTTAATTAAATTTTCTTGTCAGCAGAATTGAAAAATCTTATTTATTATGAGCTGCACCAAGGACAAAGTTAGAGAAGTAATTAAGATGTGGGTTATTTTGCTCTCTTATAAATATTGAATGCTATTAACATTATAGTATCTCTTCTTTTGTTAGCTTAATTAAAAGTTGAATCATTTTGAGCAGCATTTCTTAGTTTTGATTATTTAAAAAATATTATCTGCCTACTTTTTTTCTCTTTAATACATGTTCTTATAGTATTTCTAATGATAATGCCATATTTACTTTCCTTCTCCTTTATCCTAATGCTATAATTTTGCAAGTGGCTAGAGAATTTCTGATATGTAGGCTTCCTAGCAATTTGCTATTTCTCTCTTTAGCCTATTTTATGCTGATTTCTTCTTCATCTTGTATACTAAAATCATGTTATTTTGAGAGTTGAAACATTACTTCAGTGTCATCCATTCTTAATTAAAGCCTGACCTAAAATTGATCAGTCTTCAATTTTCAACCAACTGTTGACTGTCAGCAAAATCGGGGAGATAAGTCAAGATTGAAATTCAGTGGGAAGACTTCAGATGCCAATCTGGCTTTTATACATGTATTACTGAGTCAAATCACCTTCCAGAAAATCCTTAAAGAAACTTTTCTAATTCTTTATGCATGACCTGCTTTTTTAAAACAACATAACTATATTCAATGCAAGAAAACATGAATTAGCTTAAAAAAATCAGATAGGTGGGCAAGACTACATAAGTCTTGGAAGGCTGAAACATCTGATATTACATTTGAAACATGACCCCCATGGATATTCTATTTTTTTTTGTTTGTTGTTTTGTGAGGCAATTGGGGTTAATTGACTTGCCCAAGGTCACACAGCTAGTAAGTGTTAAGTGTCTGAGGCCGGATTTGAACTCAGGTACTCCTGACTCCAGGGGCGGTGCTCTATCCACTGCGCCACCTAGCCGCCCCAATATTCTATTTTAATATAGTAATTAGGGCAACCTGTACTAAATCCCTTCTCTAATGCCTTATTATATTATAGAGAGGTGAGCCCAGGTTCTCACAGGCAATATGTCAGCAGAACACAATTTCTGGAATGGCTCGAAATATGGGCCAATGAAAATAAGACTATGTGTGTGTTTTCCAAGGATCAACCTCACTAAGTTAAGAAATGTTCATTTTCTGATCTCATCATTGAGGAATCTATTTGTTGCAAACATCTCTTGGAGAACATCTACAAAGATGGGGAGAGATTGAGATTTGCATTAGTGGATAAAGTTAATTAGATCACTGTAATTAATTGGAGAGAAAAATTGCTATCTTCACAAGAGAGCTAACGAAGTAGACTAGCCTGTGTTTTAAAATTTATTTTCTGAGTAACCTCTGTGGAAGCATAGTCCAGATACGTGCGCTATTATATTTTTGATTAATGTTCTTTTGGTCCCTCAGTCTGCATACACAACTCTTATCAGAATTTTCTGTGGGTGGTATGCTGTCATGGTCCCAAAAATACCTTGTACCTCTCCTGGCTGCCAGCTTAGTGCTCTTTCTACCACACCTCACAGCAGTCAGCTAATAACTTTGAGGGTCAAAGAAAGGAGGAGCAAGAGGTCCAAAACAGGGAACACTTGAGGCTCCTCCATCTGAGGTAAGTAAAGCTACTCCAGGCTTGTTTAGAGGAAAGTTTCTCTCCCAGCATTTTCTTGGAGTCTGAGATGCAACAGAAATATCAGAGAGAAATCAACACATTTCTTTTTTTCAGCCTTATCCCAATTTGGCTCTAACTTGAAACCCTTCAAATGATAGTAGCCACTGAGCCATGTTAGAACTCTGAATTGTCATCCCTTATCACAGAAGTTTATTGTCCTTGAATGACCCTCCCCTCCCAATATTCTCTTATTTCTAAGTTTTACTCTATACGTTCATGTTTTCAATTATTCACCCAAAATTCTTCCATTCATTTCATAAATATTTTGGTATTCTTCAATACTTCTTCCTTGCAGCCCTCCTCAATCTTATACACATATCCTATAGATAAGGCATTTCTGGGATTCTTAAATAATGTGTCAGGCCTTTCAAAACTGAAATGTGTTTTTTATTAACATAAAACTATGCTCTAGACACGACAAAATGCTTTTAGGTTCAGTTGAATTTCTTTGCAATCACAATTTAGGTTTGACTGTACTTTGAATGAATGGGAGGGAGGAATGATTTATAATAAGAGAAAAAGTCAGCTCAAAGCATTGCAGCCTGGTATGGATACTGGATCTCAGCTCATGCTGGGATATGAAATTTAGGCCTCTTTCTCTTATTGCTAAAAGGGACCTCCAATTAATGAAGTTATTACTAAGTAGCAGGCATTGTGCTAAGACTAGAGAATACAATTACACGCAAAAAAAGACAAGATTTCCCTGAAGAAGTTTATATCCTAATAAAGGAAAACAATATATAAAGGGAGCTAAAAAGAAATGGGCTTAGAGTGATATGAGAGAACTTTTTCTTTTTTTTTCTTTTTTTATTGAATAGAATTTTATTTCCCAAAATATATATAAAAAAAAATTTTAACATCAATTTTTAAAAAATTTGTGTTCCAACTTCTCTTCCTCCTCCATTCCCACCCCCCACCCACTAGAACTCAAGCATTTCAAAATAAGTTATACATGAGTAGTCATGGAAACCATTCCCACATTAGCTAGGTTGTGAGAGAAAACAGTCAAAAAAACCCCTAAAACTTCAGATTGAGGAATTGTCAAAGAGGAAAAAAAATTTTTTTAAATGTGTTTCCAGGGGCAGCTAGGTGGTGCAGTGAACAGAGCACCAGCCCTGGAACCAGAAGCACCGAGTTCAAATCCAGCCTCAGACACTCAACACCAACCAACTGCATGACCCTGGGCAAGCCATTCAACCCCAATAGCCTCACCAAAAAAAAAAAATGTGTTTCCATCTGTTTTCAGATACTATCACTTCTTTCTCTGTAGATGGGTTGCCATTTTGATAAGTCCTTCAGGGTTATATTGGATCATTGCCTTGCTGAAAATAACCACATGCTTCCCAACAAATCGTCTTATACTATTTCTGTTATTTTGTATACAGTACATTTCACTTTGCTTCAGTTCATGTAGGTCTTTCCAGGTTTTTCTGATAGTATCCTGTTCATTGTTAAGGGCTAAAATTCTAGCTAAACTGTCTAAAATATCTAATGAGTGGTCGCCAATAAATTATAAGCTTTAGCAAGAGTTAGGCTTTTAAGCATTTATTAAGGAAAACAAGAATTTGGTAAAGAGAGAGAGAAAGGCCTAGATTCCTATCTATTAAAGGGAGAGAACATTTCTAGCTCCGCTCTCCACCAGAGTCCAAAGGAAAGTGAGCGAGACTGAGCGCCAGTCTCTTCCTTCCTCCTCCCACTCGCCCGTGTCACTTCCTTTTCCCAAAGAAAAGACTCCTGGTCTTGCCCTCAAAGACCTTCACTTCATGGGTGGAACTCTTCTACAGTAAGTCTCCAGCAGGTGGCATCATTCCAATCGTTACATCATCAAAACCTAAATAAAGTACCTTAAACTTGACAAAGAATTTTCTTCATATTAGCCCAGGAAAGTAGGTACCATATGTTTTTCCATTATATTCAATCATCATAACTATTTCCCTCCATCCTATTCCCTTCCCATGATATTTACTCTATTTTCTATCTTCTTTTAAACTATTCCTCCTCAAAAGCATTTTACTTCTGACTGTCCCCTCCCCTACTCTGCACTCCCTTTATTTTTTACTCTTCCTTCCTTAACCTCTTCCCCTCATACTTTCCTGTAGGGTTAAATAGATTACTCCTCCCAACTGGGTGTGAATGTTATTCCCTCCATGAGCCAATTCTGATGACTTTAAGGTCTTTGAGATAATTCTGTGTTCCAAATTTTCTTCCTCCCTCTCTCCTCAACCCTCCCTATGAAATCAAGCAATTCAATATGTCATACTTGTGCAGTTATGCAGAACATCTTTACCTTCCTCGAAAGTATTTTGCTTTTTACTGCTCTCTCCCCCAATCTGCTCTTCCCTCTTTCCCTCTTCCCCCCCCCATTATCTCTCCCTTCCCTCAGGGCAAAAATATATTACTATACCCACTTGAGTATGTATGTTAGTTCTTCTTTGAGTCAATTCTGATGATATTAAGGTTCACTCACTCCCCAATTCCTTCCCCCTCTTCCCCTCCCGACCATAAGCTTTTTTCTTGTTTCCTTCATGTGAATAACCTCTCCCGAGACCATCTCTCCCCTTCCCCCTCCCCCAGTCTATTTCTCCTACACCTCAACCCTATTTTAAAGATGTCATTATGGGTTAGTTAGGTGGCACAGTGGACAATGCACCAGCCCTGGACCCAGGAGTCCCCAAGCCCAAATCTGGCTCCCAGACATAAGACATCCCACAAAGAACAAAACATAAATGCTTTACAGATATCATCCTTTCGTATTCACTTCAGACCTGTGTCCTCTGTGGATTCCTTACTGAGATAGTTCTTATGAGTTCGAAGTATTACCTTCCCATATAGGAATATAAACAGTTTGATCTTTTAATATCCCTCATGAAGTCCTTTTCCTGTTTATCTTTTTATGCTTCTCCAGGGTCTTGTATTTGAAAGTCAAATTTTCTATTCAGTTCAGGTCTTTTCATAACAAATGCCTGAAAGTCTTCTTTCTCATTGAAATTCCATGTTTTCCTCTGAAAGATGATGCTTAGTTTTGCTGGGTATGTGATTTTTGGCTGTAGTCCCAGTTCCTTTGCCCTCTGGAATATCATATTCCATGCCCTCTGGTTCTTTAATGTAGAAACTGCTAGATCTTGCTTTATCCTTATTGGAGCTCCACAGTATTTAAATTCCTTTTTTCTAGCTGCTTGCAATATTTTCTTCTTGACCTGGGAGTTCTGGAATTTGGCTATAATATTCCTGGAGATTTTCCTTTTGGGATCTCTTTCAGGAGGTGATCAGTGGATTCTTTCAATTTCTATTTTAGCTTCTGCTTCTAGAATATCAGGGCAATTTCCCCTCACAATCTCTTGGAAGATGGTGTCTAAGCTCTTGGGTTTTTTTTTTTTTTTTGGTTTTTGTTTTTTGGGGTTTTTTTTGGTGAGGCAATTCAGGTTAAGTGACTTGCCTAGGGTCACACGGCTAGTAAGTGTTAAGTGTCTGAGGCTGGATTTGAACTCAGGTCCTCCTGAATTCAGGGCTGGTGCTCTATCCACTGCACCACCTAGCTACCCCTAAACTCTTGTTTTGGTCATGGTTTTCAGGTAGTCCAAATGATTTTCAAATTATCTCTCCTAGATTTATTTTCCAGGTCAGCTGTTTTTCCAAGGAGATATTTCACATTGCCCTCTATTTTTTCATTCAATTGGATTTCTTTTACTGTGTCTTGGTTTGTCATAAGGTCACTAGCTTCCATTTGTTCAATCCTAATTCTTAGGCAATTATTTTCAGCAGTTTTTTAATCTCCTTTTCCATTTGGCTTTTCAAACTATTGACTTTTTTCTCATGACTCTCCTGCATTGCTCTCATTTCTCTTTCCATTCCTTCCTCTCTTTCTCTACATCTTCTTTCTATCTCTCCTACTTCCTCTTCAAAGTCCCTTTTGAGAGCTTCCATGGTCTGAGACCAGTTCAGATTTTTCTTGGAAGCTTTGGATGTTGTAGCTTTGACCCTGTTATTATCTTCTTCTTCTGAGTATGCATTGTGGTCTACTTTTCCCCCAAAGAAGTTTTTGATGGTCTTCTGCTTTCTCTGTCTACTCATCCTGGCTTACTATTTCTTGGCTTTTTACTCCTTCTTAAAGTGTAGTGCTGCTTCCAGGACATACTGTTCGTGCTACAGCATGACCCAGGGGGTGATTGGGCTTCTTCTCAGCCTGCCTCGCTTGTGAGTAATCACCCCCACTTTGTCTTTGACCCGGAAACAGAAGTCTGATTGAACTCTGATTCTCTATGTTTGGAAGCTTGGCATGCTTTTGCCCCTCCCCCACTCGGCCACCACCACTCTATTCAGCCCACTGGTTCAGACCCAGAGCGCTTTGCCCCAACTCCAGTAGACACTGCCTCCATTTCACCCCAGCCTTACTGCCGAACCCCCTCACCAGTCCATGATTGGAGCCTCAGAATCTGCTGGTGCTGAAGACTCTGACATGTGTTGGAAGCAGTGTCCCTGGCTGGGTCTGAACTGCGTGCTGAGCTGTTCAGCCTCATCAGTAGGTGATCAGAATTGCCCTCTTTTGCAGAGAAATAGTCTCACTCTGTTCTTATTTGCATTAAGCTGTTCTGGGTTTTGATTTTTTACTGCATTATTTGGGCGTGAATGGATGGGTTTATCTGGAGCTTGTGGGAGTCACAACTCTCCTCCACCATCTTGGCTCTGTCCCCCAAGAGAACTTTTTCAAGGAAAAAGGTGTAGAAGAGGTAGACCAATCCTAGTAGGGGGCAGATAGGGAATGAAATTATGTAGCTAATGTTCCTCAAGAAATGGTAGAGTTCTGCCAGGGACTTGACTATCAGGAGAGCAGCCCCTGTTGGAGTGTACTGGAGCTAGGTAAGGTGACTGAGCGCTTAGAGAAATTCTGAGAGCAAACTGACCTGGAAATAAACATAATCTTTTTTTATTGGCCAGGGGAGGGGGAGGGCAATGAGGGTTAAGTGACTTGCCTAGGGTCACACAAAAGAATAAACATAATCTTGCAATGGTAACTTTCTCAGGTGTTTAGCTTTGGTGGAAACTTAGGTGGAGACATCAATGAAGACACCAATGGAAGCTGCTACTGGTATAGTTTGGGTTAATGTCTGTTCTCTTTATTAAATCACTCCTCACATTCACTAACAGAATGACATAGATGAATGTCTTCTGCAAAGCTCTCAAATACAGATCAAGTTTTAGCTAGTGAGTAGCTTATAAAGTAATCTTTCTGTGATATTTCCTTTGATATATCACTTATTTCCTAAAATGCATGGAATGTAATGAGTCAAAGATGTCTCTATTAACTAAAATGTTTAAATATTATTGTAGATATATTTGAATGATTTTTTTCTTTTTATTGGGTCCCCATAAACCTAATAGTGCATATTTGTTAAGATAATTTTGTTTCTTTTCATATTCCTTTACTAACCTTACATTTAAAGATTGAAAAATCCCATTTTTCAGTCACACACCTTCCTATTTGTACTGCAAGTAAATACATATGCCTTTATTGGTACATTTGAACATATTGTTATGTGCTCTAACACAAAACATTCTAATAATATAATTAAGCTACTTTTAAATGAATGCTGGTCATAAACAATTTGTGACTTCTTTACCAAAATTTTCCATTTAATAGTGAACCTTCCATGAACTCTCTGATTCAATGACACTGGTTATATTAATGTTCCTTTCAAATAATTCTCTGTCCCTGTGCTCTGTCCACTTTCATAGGGTGTCTGTTTGTCTCCCCTTCCTTGTATTCTCTCTCTTTTCATCTGTCTCCTGCCCTCCCAGGCTTCCTTTAGCTATCAGCTAAAATTTTACCTTTTACTAGAAGCCTTTCCTGAGCAGGCCTCCCTCCTTTAATGTTAAGTCCTTTTCTCTGATGATCATTTCCAGTTAATCTTTTATTTGTTATTCCCTCATTAGACTGTAAGCTCCTTGAAAGCAGAGAGTATTTTGCCTTTATATCCAATGCTTTAGAAAGTACCTGGCACACAGTGGGTACTTAATAAATACATGTTGAATTGATATAATTTTTTCTATTGTCCTATGTATATAAATCAAAACTAAGAGCAACTTATTAAACTATTTTTTAAAATCACATTTCTAAAGGCAGATTTCATGCTCTATTCCAAGTTACAGCATTATTCTGATCATTTCTACTATAGTTTTCTCACTTTGACAATCAGGATAATTTGAGTCTGAATTTTCTCTAGAATCACTGTAACTAATCCTATCACTTAAGCTTTTGTTCAAGAAAATAACGGTGCCTTTTTCTGACCATTTAGTTTAAAATTACCTCCCACCTCTTCTTTTTAGAATCACATCATGTTGTGTAGATTTTATATTGTATTATATAACTATATTGTGATAGAAACTATAAATTTTGAGTAGGATAAAAGATTTGTTGTTCTCTTTTTCATAAAAACCCATACTATATACAACATCCAACTACTGAGAATTTTCAGAATATCCACTTTGTTCTCTATACACAGAAAATTGTTGATTTTAGTGTTTATTTTCCTGTCATCTAAGTATGCTTCTTTCTACTTTCTCCCCTACGAAACTTTTGTTTATTCTTGGGAAACAAACAGTTATTTGAATGTTAAGCAATTCAAAGACATAAAATCATTTAACTTTCTGCTATATTATATAATCTAGATGGCTCCTCCCCATTAGCCCAAGCCTCTGAAAAATTGATTGTATATACCATGATCTGTTCAGGTGGTACATGTTTTGATGTAATCTCACTGACAAGCCAATATTCTGTCCAATTTTACGTGAACTGTATCCAATACTAATTTGCTCAAACACAATACTGTCACTTTTCTCAGATATTACTATAATTCTGAACTTCCAATGTGACAGAGATCAGGAAGTAACATAGTAATAATTTAGGTAGCTATTACTGGAGAATACTTCTGACAAAGAAATTGAAATGATCAGTGACCAAATTTAGGCCTACAGGTCTAAGGGTTATCACTTGGGAGATAAGTAAAGTTCATACTACAGGTTTCAGCATCCCATAGAACAGTCCCTAGAAATTTCCCCTAAGTTATATTCTAGGCTAGATTTCTTCTCTATAGGCTCATTCACTGGTATTAGGACATGGTACACCCTAATAACGAACATTATCTATGTGTGTCATACATTAAAAACAAAACCAAAAAATCTTCTTTGTACAGGACCACATTACTTAATTTCAATATATTTCATAGAGTCTAGCAAACTGTCTAGCCAATGTTAGCACAAAAATAAAGACTGTTGAAAATGAAAGAGACTTTAGACATTATTTAGCCCAACTCCATTTTACAAATGAGAAAACTGAGGCTTAGAATGGCAACTTGTTGAAGGTCACACATAGATGCTCAATAAGATTTTTCCTTAATGAATGGTGAGGTATTTGAATAGTGAGGTATTTGAGGAGGTTATAGCAGAATCACAACCAAATAAAAAGTAGTCTAGGCTAACCTATACCTGAACAAGGATCTCTTGCACAGACAGCATACTCAATAATATTTTTTGATCCTTACCAAAATTTCGTTCAAGACCTCCAATGAGGGAAAACTTAATTTTCTCTATCTTTTCAACTATAATCAAAATATAACGGTAATAGCAATTAAACATTTTTAACAATAGACATTTCTATAGTGCTTTAAAGTTTTCAAGTGCTTTAAATATCTGATTTTGTCCTTATATAAATCCTGGAAAGAAGGCATTATTATTGTCCCCATTTTATAGATAAGAAAAAAAAAGACCAAGGGAGGTTAAATGACTTTCCCTGGGTCAAACAGCTATGGAAGACTTTATTTTTTTCTTTTATCCATATGAAATCATAGTAAGAGGAATGATTCACTTGCTAACTTTTGAAATAAATTTCTCTAAGATGATCAATGTACAATGGGAAGCTGATTGTTAGTCACTTGCAATGAAATCATATATACTTTAGAATTATTCTTCTTTTAAAGCATAGTATTTATTTTTGTTTTTTATGTAAAACAATGCAGAATGTTTTGAGGATTAGAGATAACATTTATCAGTTTTCTGGATACAAAAGTTCTGAGGCTTAAGTTTTATATGTTTGTTGACCACTAAGTCCAGTTTTGACCATATTTATCAAGATCTATGTACTTTTTTACATAAGTAAAATTAGAAAGCATCCAATTAGATTTAGTTTAAATATTCCATCTAAATATACCTTATGGCTTCCTTAACTGTGTAATCTGAGAGTAGAAGCAGAACTAGAACTAAGGGTAGGGATAGAACAAAGGAAGAAGTAAAAGAAAAAGGAAGAAGGAAAGGAGGAAGGAAGGGAGAGAAAGAAAGAGAAAGGAAGGAAGGAAGGAAGGAAGGAAGGAAGGAAGGAAGGAAGGAAGGAAGGAAGGAAGGAAGGAAGGGAAACAAAGAGAAAAATGAACCTACCCAGATAGTCATCTAGCTATTGCTTAAATGAAGGTGAACCCTCCTTGCTATGGTAGACCTTTCCATTTTTGTACAGCTTTAAGTATTAAAATGTTTTCCTTATATCCAGCCAAAATATATAATTCTGCAATTTTTATACATTTCTCCTAATTCTTTTTGCTAGTACTAAGAAAAAAAGGAACCTAATTAACTTCACATTGACAACTTTAACCATTTACCATTATCTTTTCCATGTTTAAATTTTATCTAGTTTAAACATCTTCAGTTCCTTTGGTTGATCATCATCTCCCGCCAGATAGTCAGTCATTTTTAAACCAACTACTATGTGCTAGTTACTATGCTAAGAGGTAGGGATATAAAGAAAGGTAAAAAGACAATGCCTGTCCTCAAGGAGCCCATGATCTAATGGTGGGCATAATACCAAACAAGTAGTACAAACAAGTTCTATCCAAGATACATGAAAAATAAATTAACAGGGAAAGGCACTAGAATTAATAGGGATCAAGCAATACTTTCTTTAGAAAGTGTGATTTTATTTGGGATTTGAAGGAAGCCAGGGAAGCTAGGAGGCAAATCTGAGGAGGATTATTCCATGTGTGAAGGTCAAGTAGTGAAAAAAAAAAAGTTGGAGGGTCTTGTTCGAGAAACAGAAAGGAGGCTTATGAGAGTAAGGTATAAAAAGACTGAAGAAAGTGTGTACAGGGTGGTAGGTTATGAAGGGCTTCAAACACTAGATTATTTTATCTTGAAGGTGATAGGAAGGAAATGGAGTTTATTGAGTAGAGACATGGTCAAGCCTGTGTTGTAGGAAAATCATCATTTTTATTTCCTTCACTTCTTAGTCCCTCTTTAGTGTGTGCATGAACATAATGCTCCAAATGGGGTCTGACCAGGCAGAGAACAATGGGACTATAACCTTCTTTGTTCTCAATTCTGGTTCTTTTAATCAACTGAAAAGTGCATTAACCATATTACACTGTTGATTACTGTTAAGCATGGAAATATCTTTAGTGTTAAGAAATTCCACTCTCCCTGTCATGTAGGTATTTATTTTATGTCAAGTACATGTGATTCAGAGAACCTCACTGCTTCTGGTTGGGTATTCTCACACACACACACACACACACACACGTGCGCGTGTGTGCATGCACCCGCATGCGAAATCTATTCAAATCTTGCCAAGCATAGACAAAGGCTTTATCTTGGCTCTGGGTATAGGTAATATTTTAATTTTACTCTTTAATAAAAATAACATTTAATAAAATATATATTTAAGCTTACCAAAATGCTTTACCATTTTTATTTAACTTTCTTCTTATTAATTTTCCTTCTCAAAGGAGTTATCTTTGGATATCCTTCCATTTCACTCTCATGCAATTAGTTAGAACCTCTACCAATTAATTAGTCCTACACATTCTCATGCTTTGCCATTTATTTTTATCATAATTAGAGTCTGAGTTCTTATCTGGATTGTTTCAGTGTTTCACAACGGGTTTCTTTACTGACTTCACTCAGTTGTGTTTTGTTTTATTTCCCTTACTCCAGTTATCTTAAACACCACTGTCAGATTAATTTTTTCAGATATAAACAGCACTGAAACCCATTCTAACAAGCATATGAAAGATCTAGCACTGCATATGGATTTTTTTATTGTTTCTTCCTTTGATTTATTTGTAATCTTGGGCAAGTCACATGACACCTGCACTTCCAATTCCATATCATTAAAATGAGTATGCAATACTCATGTTACCTACCTCACAAGGATGTTGTAAAGATGAAATGAGATAATCTATGTGAAAGAACTTTAAGAAAGATAAAGACCTAAACCTAAGGTATCATCATTATTATTTTTAGGTATACTGACAATAGTCATAGTAATTAATATTTATAAAACTCTCAAGTTTTATGATATGTATTTTTCTCAACTACCCTGTGAGTTAGGCCTCACAATATCATTACCTATATTTTATAAAGAAAAAAGTTATGGTTTAGAATAATTTAATGATGATCGAAATCATACAGCTTAATAAGAATCAAGGCTGGGATTTGAATGCTTGTCTCTTCATTCCAAAGCTCCTTCCAGTAAAATATACTACTAGCTCTCTGATGTGGTTCTTGTTTTATATCAATCTCTTGGTCAAAAACCTATAATGATTTCCATGTGAATTAAATTCAAACCTGGCATTTTGAGGCCTCCATCAACTGTCGCTATCTTGGACATGTAAGCTTCTGTCTCACTACTTACCAAGAGAGCACCTCTGCCTTAGAAAGGAAATTGTAAGCATCTTCCTTTGAGTTTCTAATATTTACTTAGAAGAATTGCTTCCTCTGTAAAAGTCTTCTCTGACTTTTTCTACCCTGATAGTGATCTGTCCATTACAAAATACTAACCTCGGCTATTACTGTTGGTATGATAAATACTAAATAAATAGCATATTCTTAGTATGCAAATATCACATGTTGAATGTATACTTCTTAAAATGGTTTTCTATGCAGATGTTGTTGTGTTTTCTTGTTCTTTTTAATATCACAAATTTTTTACTAAAATGTCTTGATCATCTTTTGTTTTACCTACAGAAAATAGTACAATCTTGCATGCAGAAGGTCTTAATAAATCACAATAGAAACTGGAGCTTGATTTAAAATAAAATTATAATTCTAAAGATTATGAATTCAAACCAAATTTTAATATTTCCTCATTTTTCTTGAAATTATTTTTCTAATATTCTATTTGAAAATTAAACCATCAATCTGAGTTCTATCTAGTTCTCTGTTTTCATAAGTCAGACTACATAAATTTAACAGAATCTCTTTATAACTAGCATTGAGTGACAATACTAATACCTACCTTATAGCATTGTGGGAAGAGTCCTGGATTTGAAATCAACATAAGCTTGAATCCTTATTCTGACTTTTGGTCTTTCAAACTAACATGACCAAAGGCATGTCAAGACATCTCTGAGTGCTCTATTTTCTCATTCATAAAATGTGTATAACTTAGAATGTGTATACCTATTTCATAGGCTGGTAATATGTTATGGGTATGTGATCCTATATCCCAATCAACTTTGATTCTTTGTAAAGTTACTTTTCAGGAGCACAGGCATACTACGTCATACTCTATTCATTCTGCACGTCAATGGTTAGGAGTATTATTTGATAAGCATGCTGTATATCTACATACAAATTAATGTAAAGAGCCTAATGGGGTTCTGCTATATGCATTTTCAAATGAGATTTTAAAATTTAATTATCAGTCAAGCAAAACTTTATTGAAGTAAATGTTCATAAAATTCTGATAACTATAGTCAACATTGTAATAAACATCTGCTTATGGTTATGATCCTCGAATTGATGGTCAACTTAAATATTATAGATTAAAAGTTTCTTATTGAGGAGGAACGTATTTTTCATTACAGCTATAGTGTTTTCTTTCATTAATTAGATTTTTTTAAAAGACATATAAACTGACTCATTGAGGTATAATTATTTTGATTAGAAAATGAACTTCAAGTGGGTTTGTGAGGTAAATAATTTTGATCACTAGATGATTTTATAGGTGTTCTAATTTTTTTCACCTCGTAATTATTCATCTTAAATTGTAATTATTCTTGTGACTTTTATACTTATTTTTAAATATTTCTAATTTCCTGGTAAATTCTTATTATTGGCTGGGTCTGTCATCTCTCCTGACCTCTAGGCTCACATTTCTCAATATTTGCTAGATATCTTTCCCTGACTATCCCACTGTCACCTCAGATTTTATATTTCTAAAACCAAATCCATAACCTTTTCCTCAAAATCAACTCCTTTCTCATCACTCCTGTTCCTAGTCGGTGGTTGCACAATTGTCCTGTTCTTATTGTGTTGCTTGTTTTTGTCAATGGCTTGGATCAAGCCTAATAAAACATTCCCTTCTATAAATTAATTAATTGACTGATTTACTCATTTATTTACTAATCTACTAATATATATATATAATTCAGTATGTTAAGTTCCAAAGTTATTTCACTTGTGATTTGCCTTTTAAGCCTGTTGATCTGTTAATTTTCTTTAAATGTTTCACAGACATTCTTTTCTTTCTTTTTTTAAAACAATATAATTAACCCCTTTGTGAAGAAAAAAGGAAGGAAAAGACTAGCAGCTAATTGCTTTTCTGAATGCTTTGTGTGTAGATCAAAAACCAGAATTTTTCATCAATAATGATAATACAAATAAAATATTACTTCATTTATATGTATTAAAGCTAAAAAAAAGAAGAAGAATGGTAGTGTGTACGTGCGTGTGTGTCTCTGTGTAGTTCTAAGACAACAAGATTTAGCGGGTAGAGGATCTCCTTGGAGTAAGAAAGAACTATGCTAAATCTTGAGATTTCTACATAGTGCAAACTGTGGGCAAGTAATTTAACCTCTCAGTGTCTCGTCTAAGCTTTTCAAGTCATAAATTAAAAGTGTTGTTAATACGTATATTGGAAGGGGGTTCCACACTGGGAGTTTTCATACCAATTTCAGTACAATTATGTTATAATGACTAATTAAATTGCATTTTACGACCTTAAATAGTTAACACAGTTAATAAAGATACTATACTTTGTATCAGATTGTGCCTTAGGCACTGGTAGAAGAAGGCTTAATGCTTTTTTATCCTAAGGGATATATAACTCTGATTAAATCCAGGATGGAACCTCTTATAAAAATTCTACCAAAAGGAGATGGGGGGAGGAGGGACATTAACTATAAACTATTCTGGGAAAATAAGCATATTGTATTTTATTGCAATGAGAATTCTTCAAGTATCATGAAGTATATACAATTCAAGTTGCTATTCTATGAAGTTCTAGCTAAACTGTAACTACGATAATTTAATTTATACTTGGTAGTCATTTCACTAACTGACTCATCTATGTATTTTACAATTTATATAAGAAAATGCCCTATAACACAAGTGGAGGCTTGTTTCGATTTTTCTCTCCATCAAATAAATTTATGGGGAAATACCAGTTTTCATATTTTATATATGGAATTTATATAACATTTCATTGTTATTTATAAAAATACATTTGGCCGAGAGTTCCATCTGTAAAGTGAAAGACCAATGGAATTATGTAAACAAATAAAAAGGAAGCAAACTAAAAATAGAAGTTCCTCTTAGAAATGTTGATGCCTGAAAGACAAAATTATGTGGATGAATGTACTTAGGCTTCAGAGGACTTTTCTTGTACTAGGCATTTAGCTGTCTTGCAACTGTTAATCAGTGCAGGTTTTAAAACAGCTGCTTTCATATTAATTAGAGGGAGTCCAGGAAATAATTCAACTGAATGTAGCATTCATGTAAGTGTGTTGAAGGCAATTAAGAGTAAGTATACTCATTACTTATACTTCCAGGAAGTATAACAAAAGGCAAGAAAGTTACAAAACTCATGTTTTTCAGTTTAGCTTATATATACACATAGATATATGTAAGTATACAAACACTCAGAGATTCATATATGGGTGAATAAACATACATATACTCATATACATATATGCACATGAACTGCTATGAAGTAGGTAGTACACATATTATTCTCATAGTTTCACAGATAAGGAGATTCATTCCCAGAGGAGTTCAATGACTGGCTCATCATCATAAAAAAGTAAACATTTGAGCAGAAATCCAAAACCAGGTTTCATAACTTCAATTATTTTATTATTTAGTATTCAGTTACTTCCATTTAGTTCCTATAGACCTAGCGAAAATGCCCATCAGTAGGGACCACATAAAGTAATGACATGTTTTAAGATAAAATTTAACACCACAGTTGAGATTATGATTTTTAGATTTGAGTCAAAATTTTAATGTTAAAAAAAAAATCCTATGGGGGCAGCTAGGTGGCACAGTGGATAAAGCACTGACTCTGGATTCAGGAGGACCTGAATTCAAATTTGACCTCAGACACTTGACACTTACTAGATGCGTGACCCTGGGAAAGTCACTTAACCCTCATTGCCCCACAAAAACAATCCTAAATTAGTAAAGGTTTTGCAAAGAAAAGAGAATGAAAATGCACTGAGGTCACACATTTCCATGAATTACATGAAGAGCCCAAAGAATAATAACTATAATTAATATAGTGCTTTAAGATTTGCAAATCTCTTTAAATTATCTCCTTTCATCTTCACAACAACCCTGTGAATTAGGCTGTATTATTATCCCAATTCATTGATGAGAAAACTGAGGATTCAAGAAATAGCAAAAGTCATACAGCTAGAAAGTATTTTAGGCAGAAATTGAACTCAGGTCTTCCTGACTCCAAATCCTACACCCTGTCTACTATACCACATAAGCTGACTTTCTTATTAGTAATTTAAAAAAATTCCTTGACTTTAATATATAAAATTGGAAATTGTTTACAAGTCTCAGTACCCAAGAATGTTGCTGCTTTTTCATCTTGTTTTATTTTGGCCATTTTCTTACTTTACAATCCCCCTCCTCCTCTTCACCTCCAGATGAAAGCAATATAAATACTATGTTAACTCATATCATTCCATTGCTCAAATGAATTGGAATACCTGAATTTTAAAAATAAAGTGATTAGGGAAACTTGGAAAAACTAATGACATCAATGAGATGTGGGGATCCATTATTATATGGTAACTCTACATAATTAATTTCAAAAGATGGTTTCGTTTTTTGAGTTAGGCTGAACAGTTGGTAGATATTGCCTTAAATCCCTTTGAACCAATCCTTGAGGTCCCTTGCACCTGCCTCTAGGTCTTTGCCAGTGGCTTCCAGCTGGGAGGAGAGCCCAGCTGCTTCTCTGTCTGCCTGAATTGACATTTCAATGGTACAGGGTGGAGGGGGGCAGAGCTTAGGGGGAGAAGTGGGGTCAGAAGGCTTATTTATAATACTGTAGTAAGTTTTTAAAAAATTAAAAAAAAAAGATTTTCAGACCAAGGAACATTTGTCTCCCCATTTTACAGATGATAAAGGACAGACAGGGAACCATTAAGAGAACTTTTCTGATATTTGACAGCTGCAGCAGAGCATTGGGGAAAGAGGTGGGGTAGGAGGAGAATAAAAACCTTTTTCAGATCCACAGAGACAGACAAATAAATCCTCCCTTTCTCTCCTCTGATTCCTTATTGGTAACAAAGCATTTAAACTATGTGACTGCAGGGTGGGGCAAACTATTCTAATGTTCCTCTTCTACTCCCTCCTTCCAGTTTTTCCAGAATCTGTCTCAAAGAATGATAATTAAGGCTGTTTTCTCTTTGGGGATATGTATTTTTGTGCTACATGTTGAATAGTCTGTCTAATTTTCAAGGCTCTCCATAATGCCTTGAAGGTTCTAGCCTACCTATCAACCCATATCTCCCTCAGCTTCTGCTTGGCAGTTTTCTCACTGCCTCCCATGCTAATCATGCTAATTCCCACATCCATGTCTTTGTGTGTGTGTGTGTGTGTGTGTGTGTGTGTGTGTGTGTGTGTGTGTGTGTGAGAGAGAGAGAGAGAGAGAGAGAGAGAGAGAGAGAGAGAGAGAGAGAGAGAGAGAGGGAGTCTCACTCAGAATGGAACTCCTCCTCCTCCTCCCCCCCCTCACTTCCCCCACCCTCAGCTTCTCTCCATCTGTTCATATCCTATCCATCCTTCAAGGCTCAGCTCAAGCTCCCCCATCCTTTCTGGCTGCTTTGCCTCAAACTGCTCTCTCCCTCCTTTGGGCTTCTTTTGCATCTATTGTCTGTGCCATACAGACTTAACACTTGATTATATGGTGTGTATTGTTCTCTGTTTCATGTTTTGGGCTTATCTTCCCTACTAGTAATATATCTACTGGCTCTATTCAGAGCATGAGAGTCTAGGGTAAAACACCAAAGAAATAAATTCTTCAGAGCATGGAACCTGTCTTCCAAAATCTACAAAACAAAAAAGGATAGTGAAGAAAATTTGCAAACTAATTGCCACTTTTGATCATTGCTCTTTTTCAGGTGAAAGCATAACCTACAATATTCAGCCCCCAAATAAGAATTTGTAGCAATGAATACCTTTCTTCTGGGATTCCTAAAGGGATAGTGCAGGTTTATCTTCCTCTTATATGAAGGTCCTCAAGGAACAGTTCAACTATCTTGTATAAAACAGATAAAATACAAGCATCAAAAGGAATAGAGATTCAAAGAATAATTATGATATGTCGTTCACACAGATTTCAGGATAGAAT
This sequence comes from Dromiciops gliroides, assembly GCF_019393635.1. Taxonomy (NCBI): domain Eukaryota; kingdom Metazoa; phylum Chordata; class Mammalia; order Microbiotheria; family Microbiotheriidae; genus Dromiciops; species Dromiciops gliroides. Next base: position 291,853,216 of record NC_057863.1, on the reverse strand, counting down.
GGGGCTGAAATGGACATTTCACAATACAGTTGAATAAAATAATTGCATTAGAAGACAAATGATAGGGAGAAAGATAACATTTTCCCACTGGGATATATCACTGCTATTCTATTAATATTGACTTCCATTTAATTCTACCTTCTTGGATTTTTCTTTAAATTTACATAAAATCAGCATTGATGAAATCAATTCCACCTTCCTACAAAAAAAAAAACTATACTTGAATAGAAAAATATTTTAGGGTTCCTTTTTAAAAATACCTCTAAACATTCAAGCTTATATGATTCTTTATTCTATGTAGTTATGCTCTCTCTGTGAAGGGGCATGATATGAGTGTCTCTTGAAGATTCCTTTGTGACACACATATTTCCAGAGGTTTCTGATGAAATGGGTAGGAGGATATACAATTCACTTCTCATCAACTGGGCATACAGCCAAGAGACAATTCAGTTCAATAAAGTGGTGGTTGAACTACACATGACCCCCATTGACAGTCATCACATTCAAGGGAATAAAGTCCCAGTCAGTTATCATGGCAACTCCAATTCTTCCTTCCCTCTTTGAGAAGTATTCAGTGCTCTACTAGTGGCAAAAATTAAAGATACCTCTGATTTCTCAGGATTTATCTACCAAGCAATTCATGGGATGAACTGGCAGAATCTGCCATCTGACCAGCAAGTCATTATGACTAAAATTTACATAGCTCTTTGAAATTTACAGTATTTACCTTATAATAACTCTATGAAATATGTACCCTAAGTATTATTAAAATACCCATTTTATGGATGAGGAAAACAAACCTCAGAGAGGTTAAATGACTTACCCATGGATACATAGTAATAAATGTTAGTTAAAATTTGAACCCAGTTCCCCTGACTCAAAGTATAGTACAACTGTATCATAATGCATTTCATGTTCCAGTGACAGCTTCCTTGTGATTCGTAGTTCCAAATGGGAAGGGCATCTTGACCATTGCTATGAAATTCTATTGTTCAATGTTATCCTATTCCTTAATTAATTCCAACATAGATGGAGAGGTTCTCTTGGGTCTTTTAGTTACTTGTTCATTAGCAGATGATGGGAGTTCAGCAAGACCCCCTTTGATAGGTATCACAGATCATTGAATATTTTTATTGTTTTATGATGTCATTGGCATAGAGAATTAATGATAGAGGAACTCCCGCTACCAAAGCAGATCCATCTATCTATTATCTTGGAGAGTTGCCTGGAGTGCTGAGACCTAAAGTAATTTGCTCAGGGTTTACATTAGAAGACATCTCTTTCTTTCTCCAAGGTCATTTCTCTGTCTACCATGCCATACTGTAGATATACTGTAAGCTACCATATATAGTGATAAGTGCCATATAGGACATACTTCCTTGGACTTTATTAGGTATAATGGGGGGATTTGTCATATAGAGTCATATGAAATTCACTTAGTTCCAAGAGAATATTGGCTTTTACCATCTTAATAATTCCCATCTTTATGGGAAGTGTTTCCCTTTTACATAAACTTAAAAAAAAAAAAAACTACTTGAGGGCAGCTAGGTGGTGCAGTGGATAGAGCACTGACCCTGGATTCAGGAGGACCTGAGTTCAAATCTAGCTTCAGACACTTAACACTTACTAGCTGTGTGACCCTGGGCAAGTAAATTAACCCCAATTGCTTCACCAAAAAGAAAAGCACAAAAAACTACTTGAAAAAATTAAATTAATTTATTTACATCTTTAACATTTCAACAACTAGTCAAAGCTCCTACCTTAGAAATGATTTCATTAAGAGCAGTCACTGCTAAGTTCAAAAGTAATTCTATCATAGGGTTAGAGTGAAAGAATTGTAACAAATCACATATATGCACACATATAGGCACATGCTAAATCATATAAATGTAATCAGAGGAACAAAAAAGGAATCTAGTATTAAAAAGAAAAAATAGATTTCAAATAATTGATACATAATAGTAACATTTTCTTTCGGTAATGGCAACATTTTAAAAATAATTGGAGGGGCAGCTAGGAGGTGCAGTGGATAGAGCACCGGCCCTGGAGTCAGGAGTACCTGAGTTCAAATCCAGCCTCAGACACTTAACACTTACTAGCTGTGTGACCCTGGGCAAGTCACTTAACCCCAATTGCTTCACCAAAATAAATAAATAAATAGGTAGATAGATAGATAAATAGATAAATAAATAAATAAAATTAATTGGAATGCGTTTCCCTTTGATTAAGAATACTTCTGGAAAAGCTACATGATGTTATCTAGTCATCAGTATAAATAGCAGATCCCTATAGGCTCCATATTGATTTAGACTAAAAATGATACATTAACACTTTATCTATATTGTATTGTATTTATTTTGTTAAATATTGCACAATTACATTTTAATCTGGCTCTGCTTGTTACCAGGTTGTTTCGCAGGTTATAAGAGGCCCACAGGCCCTCTGGTGACACCAAAATGGAATTAGAGTCAGGAAGAACCAAGTTCAAATCCTACCTAAGGCAGTGGCAGTGTGGTAGTAAGCTGACTTTGAATAAGTTACTTAAACTTTCTTATGCTCAGTTTCCTCTTTGTAAAATGAGAACAAAAATATCAGAATCTAATTCACACAGTTATCATGAGAGCCAATGAGATAACATAAAGTGTTTCACAAAGTTAAAAACAATAAATTAATGGCTATTACAATTACTTGAGATCATAATCCATTATATCTTGAGAGAAATCCTAGAGTCATTTCTTTTTTTCAGTTCCTAAGAGACAGATTTTGTTTTGTTTTATTTTTAAGTAATAAACATTTTTATTTACGGTTTTCAGTTCCAATTTTAACCCTCCTTCCCTCCCTCCCTTCCCCCCTTCCTGAGGCAAAGGTACTAACATATTAAATAACTTATCCAGAGTCACATTATATATTAGAGTAAAAGGTAAACCCAGGTCCTATACCTGCATTGCATTATTATTGCCAGGAAGTATTAATATCTACCAAAGACACTTTGTAGTAATACTGATTACATCCATACTTATAGATAGGAAAATTGATATAATTGATTTTGTGTCAAATTTATGCATTTGTCACTATTGTCAATTATAGTCAACATGGATGGGAAATAACCCATGGGCAGAATAGTAGGAAAGAGAAGAATGTACATCAAGGGAAGTACTATGTCATAAAGCTACTATGAAGCTAGAAAGGTATTTTGGGACCAGGTTGTAAAGAAACAGAGGAGTTTATACTTCCTCCTAGATCAAGGTTTTTAATACCGTTTGTGTGTGTGTGTGTGTGTGTGTGTGTGTGTATGAATGGGTATTTGATGGATGCTTTTGGCAGGCTAGGGATATCTAGGGACCCATTCTGAGAATAGTTTTAAAATTCATAAAATAAAATATATAGTATAACAAAGTAAAAATACACTGAGATACAGTTATCCAACTGTTTAAAAAACAAACAAACAAAAAACCACATACAAAAGTTCTTGAATCTCAGGCTTAGAAGCCCTGTCCTACAAGCAATAAGTTCCATGTCAACATTCTTTGCAATTATATCCCTAGTGCCTATCATAGAATTAGGAACACAACAAGCACTTAAAACTTCCTTGTTGATTGAATAAATATGGTATGCACATTGATATTTGTACTCATGCATATAAATGTGCATAGATATATCCACATATATACACATACATGTATATATCACATTAAGTACTTACTACGAGCAAAATACTGTATTAGGCATGGCTGATACAAATAGAAAAGCAAGAAAGTCAGGCCGCTAGGTTGCGCAGTGGATAGAGCACCGGCCCTGGAGTCAGGAGGACCTGAGTTCAAAGCCGGCCTCAGACACTTAACACTTACTAGCTGTGTGACCCTGGGCAAGTCACTTAACCCCAATTGCCTCACTAAAAACAAAAACAAAAAACAAAAAGACAAAAAAAAAAAGAAAGAAAAGCAAGAAAGTCTCTGTGCTCAAGGTGCTCAAGAGATAGGCAATTTATAATGTGAGGTCCCACTAGAAAGTCAAACGGAGAAGCCCTGTCATCAAATCCATTTCTAAACCTGAGTCATTTGATAGGTCCAAGGACTTTGGGAGTGGGAACTTCTTTTCTGTGTCGTCAGTATTTGAAGAGTCAGGGGCCTCAGCATCTTGCAGAATAATTTTTCAAGTCACATTTCTCTGAGTGTTGATGGCCTGAAATATATTTTGAATTAGTTAATGTGTGTCACACCATGTATAGGAAAGAACCTTTTTACATTTACTGAGGCTGGTGCTTACACAGTAGACCATATGTCCATACTCAAAACCTTATTAGTTTGATAGAATCTGTTAGTATTTGCATTTGACAGACATGACCTTTGAGAATTTAAAGTCACTACCATGTCATAATGATATATCAGAGTAGGACTTTTAATGTTAGATAGATAGATAGCTAGATAGGTAGATAGCTAGATAGCTAGATATGTAGGTAGATAGAGATCATGTCCTAATGTATATGTATAAATGTATGTATGTGTATATATATATATATATATATATATATATATATACACACACACACACACATACTCAAGACACTTGCATAATAATAATAATGGTAATAATAAATAGCATTTTTGTCATACTTTAAGATTTGCAAATCACTCTACACATATTATCTCGTTTGATTTTCATAACAATCCAGGGAAGTAGCTGCTACTATATTATTTCTGTTTTATAGATGAGGAAACTGAAGTACTTCTCTAGAGCCATACAGACACTGTCAGAGATCTGATCTGAACTTGTCTTCCAAACTCTAGGTCAAATGCTTTATCTACTGTGCTACCTAGCTGCCTCATTCATTTGTGTATATGTAGATAAATATTGGCATGCAGTATGTGTATGAGACAGAAGAGATTAGTTTCTCCATGCACTTTTGTCAAATTGTCATATTTCTAAATTAATTTACTTCTTAATAGCACCGTATGTTGAATATGAAGTGCTGGATATGACCAGAATTATTCAGAAGAGGATTACTTTCAAAATAAGAAGAAAAATTGTATCGATGTTCGTCAAAATGCGACCATCTGAATATTTTAATGTGTTAAGTTTCTAAGTAGAGCAATAAATCTTTTTCAAAGTCTTTTTTTCAATTTCTATTGTATCAAAGTGTGTAATACTTAATATTCCAGTTGTCTCACAAGCAGACACATTTATAATTATTATGTTCAGCCTGGAGCATTTTATGAACTAGGAGATTGTGAAGATTTTATAACTACTTTGTTATAATGTATGGTTTAAACAGAGTATTTTACATAAGAAAAAATACTGCTCATCTTAGAATAACTTGATTACCTGCTTTTATAAATGTCAAATGTAAAAGCAAAGATAATAATTAGAAAATTTTATAGGTAATAGTGAAATTATTTTAGAGCATAATTTAAATTATTTGAAAATAATGTTAGTTAAAATTGGATCAAGTAGCAAGTGGATGGGGTTTTGATGCAGTGTAATACTAATGTAAATGAGAATATGCAGGATTAAATTGGGTAAGAAGATGAAATTAAATCAGTTTTTCCCAAATACGATCTCTTCTTAGTGAAGAAGTTTATAAGAGGAAGAAAAAGTATGTCATTATCACATAAGAAAAACAAAGGTAAATTTTGTTTCATCCTTTAAGCTCTGATAGATTGTATAGGTAAACAATCCTTGCTGTTTTATTTAGTTCCCAAATACCATTTTTTCCCTAACTGTGAATATGTCTAGGATATTATTAAATATTATTATTCGGTAACAATAATGTTGATGGTAATATGATAACAATAATGGTATTATTATACCTGAGATGGACTTCAACCATCTTCTCATCCAACTTAATTTTAAGGGATACAGATATACATAGTGACCTCCTTGCTATGTAATTTATGGATAAATATGTAGGATAATTTGCAAATTATAAATAATTTTGATAACAGGCCACATTTAATACATGTTATAGAACATAGGATGTGATATATGAATATGCATATACATATATATATGTGCAAACATGTAATTCTCTTATGTCTTCTTTTGTTATTCAGTAGTTTTAGTCATGTATGCCTCTTAGTAACCCCATTTGGGCTTTTCTTGGCAAAGATACTGGAGTGTTTTGTTACTTTCTTCTCCAGCTCATTTTACAGATGAGGAAACTAAGGCAAACAAGGTTGACATGCCCACGGTCACACAGCTAAAAATTGTCTGAGGCCAGATTTGAACTCAAGAAGGATGAATCTTCCTGACTTCTGGCCTGATGCTCTATCTACTGTACAACCTAGCTCTCACCTTCTCTCATGTGCCTTCTTTCTTCTCTTTTTTCTTACTTTTATCTCTTCTACTTATAGATAAGAATTTTGTTTGTAACTTAATCCCAAAGAAGTTGTGATAAATTGCTCATTTACTCTGATGCTTAATTAAGCAAACAAAGAAAGAGAAATTTAATGGCAACACAAATCCTATGATAGTATGAATCTTTAATCTTATAGTATAAACCTTTAGACTTCTTTAAATAATGTCAGAAAAAAATTAACTGTATTTCTGGGTGGGATAAGCAGTTCAGAACTATAGCAGAATGGGCAGAACTTTGTCCAAAGCAGCAAAATTTAACACAAAACCTTTAGTAGCACAGGAACCATTGCAGGAGCTAATTTCTAACTGTATCCCAAGCTCAACTGAATTAGCTTTAATTATTTCTTTTAGAGTTTTCAGATCATGAATTACAGATTTGATATGAGGATATAGTTCTTATTGTTTGACCCATGAGTGATCCATATCACTTCTTCTAGGTGGCAGAATTGTTAGTTGCAGCCGAGAGCACAAGTGCCTGGGTGGCAAAGCTCAATGAATTACTCTGTAATTTACTCAGAAAGGGGAATTGGGGGTGCAGGGAGGTCCATGTGGTGCTGTTGATTGTATTTTTCAGTATTCATTTGTGCTTAACTTCAGAGTTAAAGAATTCTTGCCTGGATGAAGATTTATTTGACTTCAGGCATTTTAAAAGGTGACAGCATATGGTAGTACATGAATTATTTTGAATACACAGCCTAAAATAATTTACAGTGATGGAATGCTCATATCCAGATGAATGGGCATGACTGTACATATAGATAAACTACTGTGTAGTAGAAACAGAAGTGAATAATGCAAGGTGCTTGACTATGTGACTTTCAAATCTCTCTTAATGATCTCTCTGGTGATTCTCCTAGGGAAATACTAATGTGGTGTTACTTGCCAATAATTCTTGTATCTATTATCTAAGCATTCTGGGGCATTTAAAGTTATATATTTAAACCTTATCTCTTACATTTTGTCAAGTTAAAAAAATAGTTTAATCAGCTATGAAAATGCCATTTGAAGAACATTAAGCTTGAAATTTGATGCTATTGAAGATGAAATCACATCTGCACTATTTTTCTCTTTTATATGTGTATTAATAAAACTACTAAATATATATTTCTAGAAATAAACACTAGAAATATATAATTAAAAAAAGTAACCCTGATGTTGATGACATACAGTGCTAATATGATGTTTGAGATCATTAACCAATGAAACAATGCTTTGAAATATGCTGTGCTTTTCAACCCCAGTGATACCTTCTCTGTTGCTACTGTTGTTTGGTTTGCCAATCTTAGCAGAAACCAACAAGCTTCCAATAACACATTATATACTTCTTAGAATATTGTATCTTTACAAATGATTTTCTTTTTGGAAATAGTCATGAGTAAGAATGACTTGCTTATGCTTCAAATACCTGATACATTAAGCATAACTTAAATTGGCACATGATCAGGCCTAAAAAACACCAAGGCACATAGTCATTTAACTAGGTGAATGGGAGCACATCCAACTGGGAGACTTAATTTCTGTTTAAAGCATAAACAGGAGCCAGTCTGAGAGAGCCTTTGTCCGGGAGAAGAACTCCCTGTCTTTGATCCCTTCCATTAAGAGTTTAGTACAACTCAGTTAAGAAAGGAGAAACTAGCCAGAAAGGTCCAGATGGAAATGGCTTCCCTTGGTCAGATGCCTTGAGGCTTCTGAGTCTCATGATTAAGCACTATTCTCAGCAGTGGAGCTAAAGACTTTTAGCCCACCTCTTCATTAAATGTTCACCAATCAGGGTTGATTTTCACTTGTCAGAGGAGTTCCTTTTCAGAAGGGATTTCAAGCCTTTTAGGGTCTCCCTTGGGGTTTTAGGTTACCAAGAGAAACCACTGGCCATCAATTTATTAATTGACAACTAGCCTAATTAATAAATGGAGTATTAACTACCCAGAAAGTGTCTCACAGTTTTCATTTGTCACACCAACAGGGTATGGTAAATAGAAAGCTGAATTTGTACTCAAAACGATTTGTATATAAATTTCATACTAGCTTTGTGACCATGGATAAGCCTCACTTTTCTCAACTTAGGAGATGTCTATTCATTTAAAAATGGTTTAACAAATGATGGTATATAAATGTAATGAATGCTATGGTGCTATAAGAAATAATTTAGTGGATGATTGCAGAAAAATCTGAGATGACTTATTTTAATAGAGAGAATGGAATAAGTAGAATCAGGAGGAAAATGGGTATACTAACAAGAATGTCCTCTCCTCTTAAATGTAACACTAAATTGCTCCCCACTACCTCTGTACTCCTTGCCTTGAAGAATGGCAGAAATGTAGAAATAATTTAGGTATGTCACATAAAATCCAATGAGAAAATGGTAGACGTGGTGGTGGCAGTCTGAAATTCCTTGAAAGCAGGAAGTTTTTCATTTTTGTTCTTGCATCTCTAGTGCTTAGCACGTCATATGTATTAAATGAATACTTTTTGAATGAATAAATGATAGTGGAAATTCAACTTCCTTCATTCATTCTCTCCCAGTGCCAATTTATTCTCTCTCTAGAATTTATCACATTGCCTGGCACATAGTAAAGTACATAATAAATGTTTCTTTCATCATTCTTTTTTGTGCTGACTGTATTTTATTAGTACCACAATAATTTTTCAGAGTTAGAAACAATGGGAAGCCTTATTCTTAGACTCCAGTTGAGGCAAAGGGACATGCTTAGTTTGTTTAGGCATCACTGGCTTTCCCTAAACCTTTCCTTAATGTTCTTTTCTACCTACTCTTTCCTGAGCATTCCAGATTCCAGAGATTTGGAGTTCATTATCTCTCCCTCCCCCATGAAAGACCATGCACAAATGAGCACTGGACTTCATCAGAAAGATTTAGTTTTCTTCTCATTACAACTTTGTTAACTCGGGCACATTAATTAACATCACTGAGACTCAATTTCCTCAAGCATAAGATGAGGGGAATAGATAGCTTCCATGATCTCTACCAGTTTCAGATACATGACAGAGTATAAATTGTCATGCAACTTTTTTTGTGTCGATGAAGAGTCATCATGATGATCTCGTGGTTTCAAGAGCACTATATTTGGCACAAGAAGAATGGGGATTTTGAGCTGAAAGGAAGTTCAGAAACCATCTCATCCAACGGTCTTTAAAACAGAACAAAACAAAAGTCTCAAAACTAGAGAAATTATTTGGCTTGCCTAAGGACACAAAGGCGGTAATCATTAGAAAGTGTATGGGAACTGAGTTCCTCTGTCTCCAGAGTAACACCCTGTCATTCTAATGTTCATTCAAATCTCCAATTTTAATGTTTTATCCTCTATAATCTTTGGCAGATTCTTTCACCTTTGCAGGCTTCATTTTCTTCACATATAAAATGATGGAGATAGATTAGGGCAACCTTTTCAGTCATGACAGTATTGGGTCATGAAGATGTCATCCTCAGGCTGACCTTGTAGACCCATATTCTTGCCATTTTCAGCCCTTGGTACCCACAGTGGAGAGCAGAGTAATAAGACATACTATTCAAGGATGCTTAGGTGTGAGGGCATAGAAATTAATCTTGACTTATAAAAGTAAGCTGGGACATGAGGTTTGGAAGTTGGAGAATTGTATTTCGGATTTACCATTGAACCAGTGTGGAGATGAAGAGAAAGACAACAGTTGATACAGTGGAAAAGAACAATACAGAGAGAGTGATAGAAACACAATGGGAGTCAAAATGAATACATGCATATGTCAACATCTTGGAAATTCATTGATTTTAGTTCAATGTATAAATAATGAAGAAGAAGTCAAGTGAAGCAAAAGACTTTGTAAAATAGCTAGCAATTATTTCTATCAATTTGTTTACTATTTTTACCTATTCAATATGCAGAATAACAACTACATATATGAAATAAGTATAAATTACCATCAAAGTATTGTTTTGCTGTTACTTAAAAAAATTGTTGCTCTTATTTATTTTGGTAATTTACTCAAAACTAAAGACCCAAACTAAAGACATATTTTAACGATAAGAAATTTTTTAAATATTAAGAATATCAATAGATAGAAAATTTATGAAGAGACATATTTCAATGATAAGGAATGTTTTTAAATATTAGAGGAGGTTATATGGAGATGATGGAAAATCTTATTCCAGCTGTCTTTAAAGCAAAACATTTTATCTTTATTGAATATTTTAAATATAATATGACAAAATTGTGGGTATTGATATTGCAAGTTCCTTTCTTCTGTGTACTAGAAGTATAGAGCTATGGGCACAGAGTTTGATGGTTCATAAGAATGCTTAAATAAAATTACAAAAGTGTTTATTCATTATATTTGTAACCCCAGGAACTTACTTTTGTGAAAAGTTCAAATAAAGCCCTCAATTTTTTTCTGTTTGTTTGTCAAATGCCTTGAGATCAGTAACAGAATAATCCATACTAACTACTTACCAGCAACAAATAGAAATAATTTCATTTTTTTTCTTAAAAAGAAAAGATGTAAAGTGTTGTATAATACAGGGGGAAGATTTTAAGTAGATCCCCATTAACAGGAAAATTCTGTTAGGAATTCTTGAGTCAAAAGCAATACGCAAAGAACGTTTTTATGATTTAAAGATTGTGTGTGTATGTATACACACATATTATATATATGTATATGTATATATATGTACACAAAAAACACATGCATGCATGCTTTTAGGACATATTTATCATGGGTTGGTTAATTGATAATACACAATTATAGGAAAAAGTTTTTTTAAGTATTCCAAAAGACCTATGAGATAGATACTCATGATTTTTCTTTATTCATATGATTTTTTTTATATTTTGTCAGTTTTTTCTTTAGATTCTGTAAGAGAGATGTGAACATTTATATATGCAAATAATGAAACTATGGTCAATATGGAATTATTGTTTAGATAACTTATTTTAGGAAAATGTTATAATACAAAGAATTTGTTATTCAGTTGTTTCCAGTCATGACTCTGTGATCCCATTTGGAGGTTTGTTGGCAAAGGTACTAGAATGGTTTGCCATTTCCTTTTCCAGCTCATTTTATATATAAGGAAACTGAGGCAAACATGGTTAAGTGACTGCCTAGGGTCACCCAGCCAGTAAGTGTTTGAGGCCAGATTTGAACAGAGGGAGGTGAGTCTTCCAGACTCCAGGGCTAACACTCTGTGCACTGTGTCACCTAGTTGCTCACAATAGAAAGAATACTTAAATCCAGATAAAAGTATTCCAAATTTGAATTTTAGATCTCTGCAGACAAGATTTATTACAATGGTCCAGTCACAACTCTTATGATCCTGAATTTTTTCATAGTTTGAATTGGATAAATTATAAATAATAGGAGCAGCTAGGTGGCTCAGTGGATAGAGCACTGGTTCTGGAATCAGGAGGACCTGAGTTCAAATCCGACCTCAGACTCTTAACACTTACTAGCTTTGTGACCCTGGGCAAGTCACTTAACCCCAATTGCCTCACAAAAAAAATATAAATAATAGAACTGCTACATCATGGGCTTATTGTGAGGAACACCCTTTTACAATTACAAAATGCAGTTAGATCTAGATTAATAGGAATAATGGATTACCTGAAGTAGTCACATTATTTGAATTCATACTGAATTTTTCCATTGAGGTATAACAAATGATCATATTTTACATAATTTGTTTTCTCTTTCTTCCTTTCTTTTGTTTCTCCTTCTTTCTTTCTTTCTTTCTTTCTTTCTTTCTTTCTTTCTTTCTTTCTTTCTTTCTTTCTTTCTTTCTTTCTTTCTTTCTTTCTCTCTCTCTCTCTCTCTCTCTCTCTCTCTCTCTCTCTCTCTCTCTCTCTCTCTCTCTTTCTTTCTTTCTTTCTTTCTTCTTTCTTTCATGGGACAATGAGGGTTAAGTGACTTGTCCAGGGTCACACATCTAGTAAATATCAAGTGTCTGAGGTCACATTTGAACTCAGGTCCTCCTAAATCCAGGGCCAGTGTTTTATCCTCTGTGCCACCTAGCTGCCCCCAATATTTTAACTTTGATTACCACCAATTAAAATACATACCACAATTTCAGGGGATTCATTACTCACATTTAGTGAGATGGTTATATACCACATGTGAATTTTGATTATTGATCAGTACTCTGCCACATCTATAATAAAGTTTATTCTGAAGAATAAATTCTTTGGTAATGAGTTGGTAGAATAGGACTTGAAAGTCCAAGATACAGCTATAGAGAATGTTTCTCTAGAAAGGATCTTAGAGGCTACCTAGTCCAATCCTCAATATGATTCTTGTAAATATGAATATAAATCCATTTCCAAGGGAGGTATATTGTAACTGGGTTTCACTTTAATTATAGTATTTGAAGGATTTGAATATGTACTCCATATATATTTGCACATATACATGAAAACACAATATAGTCAATATATACATATACATTTGCATGTATACATGTATATATACATATGTGCTTATAAACATATATATATATATATACATACACATGATGTAAGATGCAAGTTTTTTATTACTCTAAATGGTAGATAATGTAGGGAAAGGAAGTAAAAGTACATATGTTTGGAGGAAGGTATAGATGCTTAAAAACAAAACAGACTTTTTTTTTTTTGCGAGGGGCAGTGGGGGTTAAGTGACTTGCCCAGGGTCATACAGCTAGTAAGTTTCAAGTGTCTGAAGCCAGATTTGAACTCAGGTCCTTCTGAATCCAGGGCCTGTGCTTTATCCACTATGCCACCTAGCTGCCCCCAAACAGACTTTATTTTAAACATACTTTAAAGTGACCACTTGGTCATGTTAGAATCTCCTCTCTGAAAAATAAGATTTTAAAAATGAAAAAAGATGTGAAGCCTATCCTCTGGTTCTGAATTAATTGAAAGTCATAGACAAGAGATTGTGATACAAGAAGATTATCTGACTTAAGTTAGGAAAAAACCTTTCTTGCTCTTCCTTTATGTTTTTGCTCCTGTAGTTCCTCCAAGACTGTTAGCATTGATTTTGCTTTTCAATAAGAAGGAGCTGCAGCTCTAATAGCTAAAGTGAGAGCAAAGATACAGCTTTATCCCGTATCCTAGGCGTGGTAAAAAAGTAGACATATTTGAAATGAGTAACTAATGCTTAAGAAAATATGCCTTCCCAATTCAGGTTTTTGTTTTTGAAGAAAAAAAAAAGATGCATTTGCATGTCTGAAGATGAATAAAAACTGAGCTTTACTAAAGAGCAAACACTTTTTCCCCCAAGTTGTAATGTTGAGTTTCCTAAGAAAAAGGCTGAGAGTGAAATTTTTCCTCCAGAGTGAAATTGACTTGTTGACATCTTGCAAAGCTGTGATAAAGCTCAATATTGACTTTTTTTAAAGCTATGAAATTTCTTAAAGGAAGCTTCTGTTCTCTGTTTAATATTGCACATCCTGAATGATTGCACAAATGTGTGTCAGAAAAGGTGGGAAAATATTTTTCTATAGAAGATACCTACTGTTAAGGTTAAAGTTGAATGCTTACTTAGCTTTTTGGAAGTTTTCTCAGTTTTATATAAATCAGTCAGTCAGTCAGTAAGCATTTATTAAGAGCCTACTATGTGCCAAGCATTGTCCTAAGTGCTGGGGATACAAAGAAAGTCCAAAGATAGGGGCAGCTAGGTGGTACAGTAGATAAAGAACTGGCCTTGGATTCAGGAGTTAAAATCTGACTTCAGACACTTGACACTTACTAGCTGTGTGACCCTGGGCAAGTCACTTAACCTTCATTGTCCTGGAAAAAAAAAAGAAAAGAAAATCCAAAGTCCAAAGAATGTCCTTTCCTTTGAGGAGCTCACAGTCCTCTGGGGGAAACAACATGAAGAGTAATTGTATAACCAAACAATATACAGGATAAATAGGAAGTAATTGACAAAAAGAAGTCTCTAGAATGAAAAGGGGTTGAGGAAATCTTCCTATAGAGGGTGGGATGCTGGCCAAGAAAAAGGAAGTCAGAGATGTCAGGATGCAGAAATGATGGGAGAGAACATTCCAAACATGAAGGACAAACAGAAAATATGCCCAGAGGAAAGAGATGAAATGTCTTGTTCAAGAAACTACAACCTACCACTGGGTGGAAGAGTACATAAGTGAAGATGAATGGGCAAGCTGTGTGGAAATGGCATAGCAACATCAGGTAATCCTGACATGACCAGCCTGTCCTAATTATAACCTACATATTGCTA